>NC_090921.1:49172312-49800335 GCF_040938575.1 Ambystoma mexicanum
TTTTCCCACCAACCCATCAGCAAATTCACATAGGAGGGGGGCAAAAGTCGAACCCATAGCAGTCCCCTGTAGCTGCATGTAGAACTGCCTGTCAAAGAGGAAACAATTGTTTGTTAAACAAAGCGAAATCATCTCAAGAATCATCTGAGAATGTTGGAGATAAATCAAAGAACGTGTATGCAAGAAATGTTCACAAGCTTTAAGGCCATCACTGTGTCTTATTTTCCCAGTTCCTCCTCTATATCTTGAATCTTGGCCAGTATCTTATGGCGATCCATACGGGCATATTTGATTAAAATATTAAGAAATGTTACTGAGCAGGTGTTACTAGATTCACCCCATTCCTTCAGCATGGCTGGATCTTGTTCCTCGAAGGAGGGTGTTGTAAGTATTCGCAGGCCTCTTGGAATACGTCCAAAGTCTATATAGTTTTGTAAGGAGTGTTCCTCCCACCACTTGCTGATCTCACGATGCCTTTGTTTTCCCAATTCTTTAAGCAATCTTATTTCAGTATTAGATTGTGGGTCCAGGGTAGGCTCCCGGGATATAGGTTTATTAACAGGTTGTGATTCACAAAAAAGTGAAGCTGCTTGAGTTTTTCTCAGGTTTTCCCTTTCTCGTTGTGATGCGATTATATAGTTGCACAATGCTGTCTAGATGCACAGTCAAGCCTCTCCAGCTTTAAACACTGTTAGCTCTCGAGCACAGAATGATATACAATGTAAGTGCTAAAAATCCTTACGGGTTATCCAATGGGCGCAGGTACTGATAAGAACAAACAGGAGCAGAGAAACCACATGGTCCTACCTGAGTGGATGGAAATTTCTTGCGTCCTCCGATGCAGAAAAAAATCCAATCCTTATCTTAGGCAAGGCTCAGTGGGACTCCGCAAAACTGTTACCTCGCCATTCGTGATCGAAATGGATAAATCGGAGTGCAGTAATGAGCCCTTTAAGAGATCCAAGAGGGAAACTCCTTATGCGCTTCACATGAGTGGATGGGTACAAAATCCAGCGTCGTAGATTGTAGATCCCATATATATATTTGAAAAAGGAGAAAGTGGTTCCATGTCTCCCAGAGGGGATAGCACTGAGAGCAGTGTGAAGAACGCCAGCAGCAAACACTTTCCTTCGATAAGAAAAACGCAAGATTAATACCGCATAAAGTCCTTGTAGTTTCCAGTTTTATTGGTCATCAGCCAACAATTAAAAAAGCACAGTACAACGTGTTTCGCTGCTGTCTTGCAGGTTGTTCACGTACGTGTATATATATATTTGTTTACTAACAGCAGAACACCGCGAGACCAGAGACTATCCCGGGAGGATAGCTTAGCGGCAGCGTGCGCATCTTGGAAGCAAGACGACATGAAGCAACACAGGTTCGATCCCCGGGTCCGCGCTTAGAAACCTCTGGGTGTTTAAGCGCGTTATAAATACGTAACTAAGACAACAAAATAAAACATAATTAGCAACTAAGAAAAACAAACAATTCTTGTAACAGTGCCTCGATGCCTGCGGGCTGTGTGAGCGCTTTATAAATGTAAAAAAAATAAAAAATAAAATAAAATAACACACACACCCATCGGGAAAGAGACATGGTGCAACTAGGAATCCAATATGGCACCCACAAACAGACAAATGCATAAAGAATAAAGCTTTGGTCTAGTAGTAATGAGAGAAAAGGAACAGGACATGAGATATAATGAACTGCCAAAATATGGTGTCAATAGCAATCTGACGAAGCCCAGTCTGGGGTGAAACACATTATTGTGAATTTTTACACAGGTGTACTCTCAGCTGTCCACACATCTTACAAATAAAGGACGTTTTACTATGGAAAAAGCTTGAAGGTGTGGCGTTTTACTTGGAAAGAAAATGGCGGAGTGCTGCTGTGAACTGCTATTTTGCAGTTTATCTTTTTGTCTTATATATATATATATATATATATACATATATATATATATATATATATATATATATATATATATATATATATATATATATATATATATATATATATATATAAACAAAAGGGTGACACTGGGAGATGTCTGGGTGGCACTAAACACACGGCAGCCGCACACAAACAAAAAACTATCTGTTAGGAAAAATATTTTACTGAGACAAATGCCCACACAAAAAGAAGAAAATCACAGTTACATGTTTCTTGCCACTCTAGGCTCTTTTTCACACTAAAATCACAACATAACCACAGTGGCTAAAAATATTTGAGTGCAACTCTGTGGTATTCGGATGCATGCATAACATCAGTGTCTCAGGTCAGCCATGTTTGAATGGGTCACTAGCCAGTTATACATTCATACAATGGTGTATAAGTAGCATCGAAATCAAACTGCATAAAAATATATCTGCTGACATTGTATCATAAAATCAGCAAATACACGCTTGCTTATGCTTCCGAAATCTTTACATTAAAGTAGCTCATTCATAAGAAGCGCTTCCCTATTACACGCTGCATATTAACATGTGATATAGCTATATCCCACGACAAACTGGGCTAGTTGCTCACATAAGCATCCCACAGGCCAAACTTAGCCAGAACCCAGTCTTGGTCTCCACCCGCCAGATTCCACACATTGAACCCATACCACTACCACCACACCCAATGCTTGTATGTAGCTACCATCAAGCAACTATATCAGCTTCAGACTTACCTGGTGCACCCAAGCACCCTATGACACCTTACTCCATCTACTGACCCGGACTACGGTCCCGAGGGCGTTCAAACTACCAGCGCTTTGAGGTCATACCAATGATATATAGAGCAATATATAAATGCCAAATAACATAACATAACATATGTTGGAGATGTTAAAGTGACCACACTGCAACGGGAATGGAATAATGAATGCTACTGCATAACATTCAAATGCAAAGTGCATCGCAGGAATAGCAGCACAAAATCACAGAAACTGAAATCTTAGAAAATAGGCAAATCTTAGGTACATGATACCTCCTCCAAGTGCAAAATAGCATAAAGTGCTAAATATATGGGCAAAACGGACATTTGGGTAGGATTTCAAAATACCCACAATAATGTGGAGTGCCATGCATGATATAAATATCGATGTAACCCACTGCCAGGAATGATATATTACTGGGAAGTGCAATGAATATGCAGATGTTATAAAGTGTGTTGTGCTTACAGTCAATAATGCATTAAGAAATGGGAAAATGGAGATGTAAATGGGTAGAAGAATTTCAGAAAGATAGCAGCATAAAATCACAGAATCCTGAATCTTAAAAGATGAGCAAGACTGAAGTGCAACAGGCATCCTGCAAGAACAGAATGGCATAAAGTGCTAAATGTATATGCAAAGCTGATACCTGGGTGAAAAATGCCAAATAACCGTGAGAATGTGGGATGTCATGCCTGATTTAGACATCAATATCACCAAATTGCCAAGGATGACAAATTACTGGAAGAGTAATAAAATCAGCAGGTATCATAAAGTACATTGTGCATCGATACAGATGTACACTGAGAATTAAAAAATATAAATGTGTATGGGTAGCACATTTAAAGTGCAAAGTGCATCCCAGAAGGAATAACAGCAGATTGTCATCAACTATGAGTTTAGACAATGGGCAAATCCAAAGTGCATAATGCTTATTTAAAGTGCAAATTGGCATAAAATGCTCGAGGCATGTGAAAAACATATGCCTGGATAGAGTACCCAATAACATGAATCCAAAGAGAATGACTGAGACAAAAATACCTATTTTACTTTGAGGTGCCCAATATAACGTGTAAATCTGAGAGACTGGCAAGAAACAAAGTGCCACATGAAAAATTGCCGTGTGTCGAATACCTACGAACCATGGTATCCAATTGAATGAATATATACCACTGCGAATGAAACAAAACATACCTGACAAAAACAAAATTAAAAGCACTAAAAAAAAACTGAATGAAAATTGTGTTCCTCTGAGGATAAAGATAAATACAGAGCTACTGGACATGATGTATAGAGCAAGGATACTATCCTTGTCGTTTCCGCCTGCATTCGTCTAGAGTACTGAGTGAGTGCTCGGATTAGATTTCTGTTCTGCTTTAAGAGCCAATCCCCAGCTTCGGCAGCCGGAAGCCGGCCCAACCCCAAAGGCCCGTATCATAAGGTACTGTCCGGTCATTCCGGCGCCACAGAGACTGTTACCCTGTCCTGCAATCATACATGGACCTCGCTACTCTTCCGACCTCTCTTCGCCCTGACTGCCTCCCATCTACCTATACCACCTATAGCTCTGGCCTCTCATTTTGGATTTCGCCACCTCGCCGCACTACACTTGTGACCCACATCATGGCTCATCTGCGTCATACTCATTGGATCGATCAAAATCGTTCCCTTATCCAGGGTGCGGACCAATTGGCTTGAAAGAAGAGGCCTTGAGTGGTGTCATAGCCTTGCTCTGAGAAACATTGATATCTTGAACGGACACACTGGGGGGGACATCCCAGCCCAAATTACAAGACCAGGAAAAAGGAGCAGGAAAACACTGGACTACACTTTTATGTCCCAAAACATGTGTCTCTAGAAAATTAACACACAGCTACTTAGGTCATCACTTACCCCTGGAGTTTACAGTTTACACCCCCATATCCCAGGATGCAGAGTAAGGTTCAAGCCATTATATGCTCATGTCCTGGATGTCAAACAGAGGAATGAGCCACCATCTTAAACTGAAACCATTTGAGGACACATACACCTTTCTGTAGTTACTTCATACCAAGATTATGGGGTCTTGGCATGAGTGCTATGAATGTTTTTCTATGATTACTGCATGCTCTAGTTAACTTTACCACATGTGATAAATGTAAGATATCTGCATCATTATTTGTTTACTGCTGAAAGAATGGAAATCTATGCAGATTATTTCAAATGCTACAACCACCATTTCAGAAAATCTGCTTGAAATTTGTATATACTTTAAAAGTCAAAAATAATGCATTTCCAACCCTGTGTGGGGCATGGAGAAGGCAGTGTAGCAGATCATAGCACTACCGCACTTTGTTAAATGATGCAGAGTAGGATGAATGATGACTCTCCTGTGCATTGCACAGCCTAGTTTCTGAGATGCCTACATTTTCACCACCATAGCAGTTTTCACCAACACATTTTATCATTTAAGCTGAAGAGAAGAGCTTGTGCGCATTTCACTGTCACGACAAAGGGTTTCCCTTTGGGGTGTTGGTGGTGTTATTTTAATCACTAACTATTGGGTGGAGGAAAAACTGAAGAAATTCATGAGGGGTGCTTCACCCTGTAATTAGGTGGCATTAACTTCATGCGATTTTCCACCACAATAATGCATGAAGGAAGGAAAGTGGTATTTAAAATGCTGCTCTTTTTACCATTACTGCCAGACTCATAACTAAAAGTGAATATATTTTCAAATAACTTTGATTCACTGGAATAGTCAGACCGTGACTGACACGGAAATTAAAACTCAGAATGTGCTTCTCTTTCATTAGACTTCAGCCCAGAATACATCTAGCTTAATCCCTTAATGACTGTAATGTTTGCTCAAGGATGGTTAGAAAATGCATTTCATTATTAGAATTACGTACTTTTGTAGCGCAGGCCTATCTTGTGAATGGAGTGAAAACTTTTAATACATGAAAACAGCTCAGTCAGTAATAAAGAAAAGGATTCATTACAGTCCGCAGTTGTCACATGGTGCTATTTTTAAAGATGGTTTGGTCATCTCTGAGCAAGTCTACAAAATACACACACACACACACACACATATATATATATATATATATAAATATATATATATATATATTAATATATATTTACAAAAAAAAAACTTTGTTAAGGGGACGTTATGGTTAAGTTGCCCTACCAAAAACCTGTGTACTTCACTAAAAAAACTGTTCAAACATGCCATTATGGTTCAAAGTAAAACCGAAAAACCTGTGCACTGTTTAGTATCCAACATTGGAAGATTTGAATATTGCACCTCGATAGCGCATGCTGCAGACAATGCCTACGTTTCTTCATAAGTGCGTTTATGTACTGAGAAAACTCAGTAATGCAATGGAATTTTTTTGCAATGCATTGCTTAAGGAACTATTTGGCATATGAAAGTTCTTCAATGATCTGTGATACGTTTCTGCCAATATTGTAATGACAATCCCTCCTGGGTGATAGTCTTAGCAGTGCACGGTGGTGGCGCGAGTTATGGTTGCTTAGCTTACCATAACATGTGATGTCATCAGTGATGTCATTAATGACATTTGTGATGCCATCTTTCATGTCCTGGGTGTTAGTGTTTGGAGAGCACAGTGGTGTGGGCAGTTATGGTCGCTTAGCCTACCATAACTGGCAAATTTCAGGTGTTTTTCAGTTTTACTTTGAACCATAATGGCACGTTTGGAAAGTGTTTTTAGTGAAGTGCACAGGTTTTTGGTAGGGAAACTGAACCATAACGTCCCCTTAACAAAGTTGTTTTTAAGTGAATTTTACGGGTTTTTAGTAGGGCAACTTACCCATAATTTCCCTTTAAGAAAGTTTTGTTTTTACTGAATTTCACAGGTTTTCAGTAGAGCAACTTAACCATACCGTCCCTCTTGCAAAGTTTTTCTAAAGATGATCGGTTTACAGTAGTTCCACGTAACCATAATGTAAAGCAATTTCTGACTTATTTAAACATCTTGCAGAGAATACTACTTGACAATGTGCTGGTGTACAGCACAGTAACGTGTCCGAGAATCTGTAAACACTTAACAGTAAGATGTTTGTGTCATGGACAATGTGGAAACAGATTTCATATTGATATAGGAACGTCCACCTGCAACATGTGCCTTGCACAGCGCCAACACGTATTGGTCGTTATCCATTAAAAATGTAGTGCACATTGCATACTTTCAGCAAAAGTTTTAGTTATCTGAAAATGCCATCAGCTAAGGCCATCCATCCTCTCCAAGAAACAACAGCACTACTGTAATGAAGGAGCATGACAAACACTGCCCCAACCTTAGACATAACAAACACACAATATTTTTGCACCAGCCACCGACTCCCCCATATCACTGTTTGATACGTCTTTCCTAATTTCCGTTCGCAAATGGCCTTATTAGCTGTCCTACCAAAAAAGAAAGCCATCCGTTAACAAAGTAAATGTTGCGTTAAAAACCACCTTTCACCGTACAGGATATAGACGCAATAAGATTTGACAATAATAGTATGGATGTGCAAAGCATTAGCGTGTGCTACGGAAAAATGGGATTTCTGGTTAAACAAAATTCTTATTCAAGATGGCCACCATTGAAAGGAAAGGCGGTTGTTCCATACATAGACCCTCTTCGCTTTCCATGACAGCAAGGAAAAAGCAACAGTATGTACCGTGACGCAGAACCTGTAAATAAACATACAGCGACGTATAACGTGGTACATTATATTTTGAAATGATACACGTGATTTTAAAAGCAAACGATAACATTTTAGAATATGGAACAGTATAGATGTGCAAAGTATTAACGTGTGCTACGGAAAAATAGGATTTCTGGGTAAACAAAATCCTTTTTCAAGCTGGCCACCATGGAAAGGAAAGGTGGTTGTTCTATACATAGCCCCTCTTTGCTTTCCATGACAGCAAAGTAAAAGCAACAGTATCTACCATGACGCAGAACCTGCAAATAAGCATACAGCAACGTATAACGTGGTACTTTACATTTCAAAATGATACACGTGATTTTAAAAGAATACGGTAACATTTTAGAATTTGGAAAGTACTTTTATAGAACAAACAACTGTCAGAGATGAACAGACTAATTTGTAGCAATGACTCCAAGGGCCAACATTGAAAATGTTCATGGAGAGACACATGCAGTTAATTTCGCATACACAAAGAATGTGTTTTTGTTGAAGCACTCAATTTGTTTGCACAGGTATTTCCAACACGACGGCATCACTGTTGCTTAACACCACAATAAATGATATTAAGTCGCTCCTTGTCGCTAGTTCAGCGTAGGGACAGAGCGGCCCTGGCCTGTCATCTCATAACATTATAATGGACAGGCACCCGGTCACCAGCAGTTGCCTCAGGCGTGAAAGAAGCCGTCACTCGGCATCTGAAAACCGTGGCACGCACAGTAGGGCAAAATGTACCTAGGTGGAAAACGTAAGAGAAAATCTGTGTCAATACGCAACCTTTAGGAAAATTTTCAAAAACAGACACAACAATTGTGGAAAATACTACACAAATGTAAGTGGCCAAACATGACATTTTAAAGAAGTATTAGAGTTCACCATGGGGACATATAATGACACCCTACAAAGGCAGATAAACAGCTCTCGCCGTAAGGGTTAAAAAAAGGACAACCACACAGTGACATGGTAATTCAGTTATGGAGGCAGCATGAATAGACAAGCAAGACAAAATTATATGTTGTAATCTTACACAAGACCAAAAGAACGTGCAAACTTATACATAAAGCTATGTGGGCAAGCATAACATTTCAAAGAAAAAGAAATAACGTTCACCAACCGTGACTCTGGTCTTAGCTTGCAAACGCGAACAATGTACACTCTCTGGTATTGGAGGAAAATTACAACTCCGCAAAAATATAATACTTCAGTTACATTGTCACAATTAGTGTACAGTCGTCAAAATTAAACTTAAATCATCTTCGCAGCCTCCATTATTTTTGGCAAAGTCAGACAGCAAACAGTTTGCATCAAAGAATATTTGTGAACTGATATTTCATGTTCCTTACAAGAGTTTTTAAACTATAACCTTATCAAATAGTATTTTTTTCCAAGCTTTGATTCCTTGCGTAGCTTTTAAAGTTTCACTTTCGCTCAAGGTCAAAATACAATAGCCCCTTATGAATTCACTTGAACGCGTGGGCCTACTGAGCTTGCAACCAAAAAAGCAAATCAACTGACCTTCACTCAGAAGGCAAATACATTCTCACTTTGCAACAACATATGAGCATCCTATCATGAGAACCGCTACTCCCATACGGCACGTAAACCACTGTTGCCATCAAACACTCCAAGTGGCCGCCTCAGATTTCAAAACATAGGACGCCAGTCCGACTTCAATATTGCTCACCGTACATCGAGCACCAACTTCCACTTTACTGTATGAATTTGGTGGCAGGAAACCTGCCCACAAACACCATGCACCCAAGTCTGCAGGCCCTCCCCACAACCACCTGAGTGATGGTCGGTAGTACGGGTGTATCTATAGGTGTGGTATGCTTCAGTGGTTGTGGCCAGAGGCTACACTCCTAGCTGTATGTCCACAAATATTACAATGTATGGGTGTGCAGTGGCTTCTACCTCCAGTGCCCAAGACTCTACACACTCCCCACAACCATATGATCGATAATCAATACTACAGGTGTATCCATTGCTGTGACATGCTGTGGTGGTAATGGCCAGGGCGTACAGTCTTGGGAGTATGGCCTTCGGCCTACAGCCTACGGCCATGCATCCAAGCCTCTAGGCCCTGGCCACAACCACCGCAGCATGTCACACCCATGGCAGCGTACAAATGAATAGCACACCCATATGAACAGTGGTTGTGGTCAGAGTCTACACTCCTAGCTGTATGTCCACAGATATTACAATGTATGGGTCTGCAGTGGCTTATACCTCCAGTGCCCAAGACTCTACACAATCCCCACAACCATCTGATCAATAAGCGACACTTATTGCTGTGAAATGCTGTGGTGGTAGTGGCCAGGGCGTACAGTCTTGGAAGTATGGCCTTCGGCCTACAGCCTACGGCCATGCATCCAAGCCTCTAGGCCCTGGCCACAACCACCGCAGCATGTCACACCCATGGCAGCGTACAAATGAATAGCACACCCATACGAAAAAATAATTTAATTACAGCATGTACTCAATTTCAATATTCGCTAACACCACGCGTGTCCTTAGAACAGTTTCAAGTTGCCTGCGCACAGCACGGACTGAAATACTACCCTTATGAGACCCCTCAAGTACTTACAAACATCCCAAACAAGGCGGGCATAGGGAATACATCATTAACACCTACCGCCTGAACAAATACAGTTTTTCACCCATCTCTTACTGTCTGAACCTCCCCAAGCACTCTGACAAAGCAAAATAGTTTTCGAAATAGCATGTTGCCGCTGGTGGCCGCTGCGCTGTCGGCGGATCCAAGATGTTGGGCACATCCAAACAATCTCACACAGAACACGTCTCACTACAGCCAATCGGCAGAGACGTTGCGTATTCGCGTTCATGACACCAGCCCCTTAGCCAATCGCTATCTTGTCCACTGAGAGAACAGCGAAGTGTGTCCGCTGAGCGGACATAGATATCACTAATTTTTTTGCTTTATGTTTTGGTCATTTTTTTTAAAAATGACTTCACAGATTTACACCAAATTAATAAAAGCACGCTTTCGCGACCATGCCGCCACTCCTGCCGCAAATTTGGTAAAAATCCATCCAGCGGTTTGGGCTGTAGGCTTGCACAAAGCTTTTTCCCATTATATTGCTATTTTGGGACCCCCCCTATAACTTTTCTCCCCCTGGACCAAACCTCACCAAACTCTGCAAAAGAATGCCGAGTGGCCCTAATACTATTTTGTTATTGGCCGCCCAAAAAGTGCCCTATGGAAACAGCAACTTAACCATAACTACACGGCCACTACTGTGACTTTGTAATATATATATATATATATATATATTCAGTAAAAAAACTTTGTTAAAGGGACGTTATGGTTAAGTTGCGCTACTAAAAACCTATCAAATTCAGTGAAAAAACGTTGTTAAAGGGACGTTATGGTTCAAAGTAAAACCGAAAAAAAACCTGAAATTCGGCAGTTATGGTAAGATAAGCAACCATAACTTGCGCCGCCACCGTGCACTGCTAACACTAACACCCAGGACATCAAAGATGACATCATGACATCACTAGTGATATCACATGTCTGACTCCCCCTTTTTTCCTTTCCTGACATATCTAGGCCACATGATTTTCTTCAGTAACAGTCAGGAACTAAAAATTGTAAATTACTATATTCGTAGACTTATCCTTCAAGTATGTTCTTAGAATAATTCCCTTATGGTCCAGTCATATCATATGAAACATATACATAAGAGAAGTCACAACCTTAAAAGACAGCAATCCTTTTTGTGCATTAAAATTATCAGTAGATTTATCAGAACTTTCTGATACTTTTGATGTTTTTTTATTACTGTACTTTCCCTGTATATGCTCATATTTTTATATGTTGTACTCACACTATTTTCCTTAGGGTCCAGACACATCATGTGATATATATAGATAGGGTAAGTAACAGCTTTGAAACAGAGCAATCATTTCTCTGCATAAAGGTAATCAGTTAGGTTATGAATACTTTCTGCTACTATTGCTGTTTCTTTTTCCTACTTCAATTCCCTTGTATATATTCACATTTGTATGTGGTGTTGTCTCTTTGTGATTTGTGTATAATAATGCAATTATGTAGTTAGTGGGTTTTATTACCTACTTTTCACAAGTTTCACTGTACGCAAAACTCTAATATGAAAACAGTTATCATTTCAATATTCAACATGGCAAGCTTATGAATATTGCACCTCCATCATGTATGCTGCACACAATGCCTATGTTTCTACATGAGTACCTTAGTATACTGGATTGAAGTTAATAATAGAATGCTATTTATATCAATGCATAGCTTAATGCACTGATTAGCACTTGATATTTATTCCAATAATCTTTGACACTTTTTTTATTAACATTACACTAAGAATCCCTTGTACAGACTTTTCATGAAAGGTAAATGCACATATGATGTCATCAGTGATGTCATCAATGACATTTGTGATGTCATCTTTGATGTCCTGGCTGTTAGTGTTAGCCGTGCACGGTGGCGGCGCGAGTATTGGTTGCTTATCTTACCATAACTGTCGAATTCAGGGGTTTTTCGGTTTTACTTTGAACCATAACGTCCCTTTAACAACGTTTGTTCACTGAATTTCATAGGTTTTTAGTAGCGCAACTTAACCATAACGTCCCTTTAACAAAGATTTTTTTACTGAATTTCATAGGTTTTTAGTAGCGCAACTTAACCATAACGTCCCTTTAACAAAGTTTTTTTACTGACTTTCATAGTTTTTTAGTAGCACAACTTAACAATAATAACTTTGACTTTATGTACATATAACATGGAACATACTGAACCCTTTCTACTGAATTTGACGGTCCGAAGACATATTTGGACAACAGTACCACCACCTAAAAACTCTGGGGAGGTATGTGCAATAGTTATATCATAACATAGGAACATTTAACAAATTCACAAAGCAGCACACATACAAAGTATATGAAGTAATACTTAAAAAATGTTACCCATATATGTAACACACTAACCATTCATGTAAATACAATATGTTTTAAAATGGAATATACCAAAAGAAGATAAAGTGGCTTCCACCATAATTACCTCACAGACGCTCCACAACCAACAGCAAGACCAGACGTATACACTACTGATTACATATCTCACCAGACATAGTAAGTGCACTTCTTTTTACTCATATATTTATAAACTTTCTATATTAGAAAAAAAAACATATTACTTTTTTGTTTTCTCACAGAAATGTGTACTACTCTCGACTGGCTAGAGGAACATTTCCCACGAGACGAAATGTTACAAAATAGTCCACATAATGGTACACACTTTACTATATAAACCAATTAATAAATATTATTTTGTATACATTTAACATGTACATTTTTTTTTATTACAGACCATACAAAATTTCCAAGCATCTCACAACAGCAATCAGAGGATATCACTCTACAGCAGATTAATCAAAAAATGGACAACCTTATGCAAAATTTTATGGATTTGAAAAACTTTGTGGAAATTTATGTGAAACCCCCAACAGCAAACCATTGTCCAACCTGCACTTGTCCCCCCTCACCCTATCCCACACAGTTAACCCCAAAACCTGTCTACAGACCAAAGCGTTTCGATGATCTTTCCTTCCCTTCTTCACCTGATCCCAGTTATCTAGAAATCCCTAATTCTCCTGTTTTTGTTTCCGTTTCTGCCCCACCTTCCCAGTCATAATTGTATATATATGAAATAAAGTTACTTTTCTTATATTGTGTTGTAATTACTTTCAGTTCCTTGTGATAAAACCAATTTAGGTGCCCACGGACACCGCGGTTGTTCAGAAATGTTCGTAAAGAAACGAAAATGTAACTGTCCTGAGGACATTACAGCTGTCCGTAATGTTCTCATGCAAGTTGAAAATGTTCTAAGAACACTCGTAGTGTCCTGAAATGTTCGTAAATAAACGAAAATGGAGGTGTCCTTAAGAACACTATGCCTATTCGTAGTGTTCGATAGCAAGCAGAAACTGTTCTAAGAACACTCGTGGTGTCCTGAATTGTTCGTAAATAAACAAAAATGGAGGTGTGCTTGAAACACTATGTCTGTCTGTATTGTAAGCAAATAAATTAAACCGTGCTAAGAACAAACGGCTGTCCATAACTGTTTGTTTTACATGTGACACACATTTAATTAGTTCAGGACCCGAACACTGTACGCAGAACATCAACACGCATGCGCAAAACAATGTCTGTACATTGGGTGTCCTGCGGACGACTGCTACCTTAGCGAACATGCTCACAAAACAATCATGTGACCGCGCCCACGCTCATTTCGTGCTCTAAATGCGGACACTGTTCGTGTCCCCGACCAGTTTAAATGTACATTTCCAAGTAATCCACAATATTTCTCATAAAAAAATCACCATACCACAAATCCCACATACTAATCCTAACTTTCCACGTTTTTGTGACTTTTTGAACCTTTTTTGATGTTCGATCTGTCTTGCGGACGGCGCGCATGTCTGCGACCCGCGCACAAGCACCCCAATATAAGACCACGCCCTAGAGCGCATTCTCATTGTGTTTCTGACTATTCCACAGAGCACACTGAGTTTTGCTGCATACTTTGCAGATTTTGAGATTTCCATCTCCAAGCCTATGACATCCATGGCTCGACTATTACCACATGGTGCTACATCTGCCTCAGCACCAGCACCACCCCCTCCACCACCACCATTTCCCCAAGGGCCTGAAGAGGGGAACAGGAGTGAGGATACAGAGGAGGAAGAAGAGGATGACGAGAATGAGGTAGAGGAAATCCCTACTACCCGCCGTCGGCGTGAATCTTGGGTGTGGCGGTTGTTTACCGTTCATGGAAACGGTCCTGAGTCTTATGCGAACCCTGTCACCTGTAATGAGTGCAAAATAATACTCAGTCGCGGGAAGCATGGTTCGTATAGCTTTGGGACCACTACCATGAAGCGACACCTGCGCTCATTCCACACTGGGGCCATTCGCAAGGTTGTACCTTGCGAGAAGCGTAGTAGGTTGATTGCCTCTACTTCATCCTCCGTTCCCGATCCTGTCACCACAAGGAACACCTCTGTGGGACAGCGTCTTCCTCAAGCTGCCTCACAGGCCATACAGAATTCTGATGACCCTTACCTTTCGAGGGTCACAGTTGTATGTGTGTACTGTGACACAGTACTCTGCAGGGGCGAACGACTTCAGAGTGCTTTTGAGACGATCGTCTCAGAGCACCAGAAGACCTGCTCACTACCCAAATAAAACCCACTCTACATCTTTCTCTCTCAGCTCGCCCTTTCTTATCCCTGTGTTTGGTGTCCCCCTCTCTTTACCCTCCTTTCCCTCCTCTCCTAGTGTGTCGTGTATAAAAAAGAACAAAAAAAAATACAAAATAACAAAAATCAAAAAAAAAAATAAGGCTCTTTTCAGAGCCGTCTTTCACAGTTAAAAAATAGAAGTGAAGATACATAAAACATAGCCATTTCCATTTCGTGAAAGTCCGCGGACGGTCCGAGAACAGAAAAACAATTGTATTGCTACCCTATTAAAACCAATGCATTTTTCTGAAAAGAGCCTTTGGGAGGTGTTTGAATGTAAAACATTTTAACTACGTAAGACGTACTTCAAAACGAATGCTGTATTTCTAAAAAAGGTCGCAATGCATTTTGTACATTTCTCAGAAAAATCTGATTGCCAGCATAAGTAAGATGGACTCCATCTTTGCGAAAAATGTAGGTACTACGAAACAAAATATTTTCATTGTTAAAAGAGGACATGCCAAAATCTCTTAGCAAGGCACAAACAGCCATATTAACATTACGCTTTGCTTTCTCCATTTGTGGACCACATGAGAAAGAACGAAGCCACACTTGTCTCTGCGCAATCCGTGAAAAAATTATTTTAGAGTTTGGAAACATGTCCATTATCTTCTGAAGTCCTTCTTTCATTGCAAATTGCAAAGAAATTCCAGACACATGTCCTAAACTTTTCCCTCCACAATGAATTACAATTATGTCTGGATGTTCCTCTATCTTCAAAGTTGCACAGAGAGGTAGCAAGTCCAACCACTTCATTCCACGCACTCCATGCCAGTGCACTTCCACATGTGGGAATCCAAGATCTATAGATACTCCACAGCTTTCTGCATGCACCTTCAACCAATGAATCCACGAGTCTCCCAAAATCCATACAATCTGTGTTTTGAAACACTCAGCCATAGCTATCTGTTCTTCTCTCTGCAAAAATAATATCTGAGAAAATCTCTCCTAGCACAACACACTCACTAAACTTTACTGACCAATCCCTTGCTTCACCCAATCTCATTTCCATACCTCCCCTCCCCAAATTCCCCGGATGTAATACGCGGTATCCTAGAACTACCGCCATGTCCGCGAACGTATCGTAACATGTACAGCCCTTCTACCATTTTGATTTCACTCTCTGTGCCATTCCCTCATTGGATGTAGCTAAGCAATCACATGACCATCCACCAATCAAATCCAATAACTCTACATCTAACTGCATCATCATAGAGCAGCACTACAAATGTACGGTGTATCTCTCGGAGTACAAGTCTCCTACCATTGACAACCACGATCTACGAGAAATACTATACAAATCTCCAATATTTCTACTTGCAGCTTGGTCCATATCCATATACATGAACAGAAAGTACAGGTATGCATATTTCCTACACAGTACATGAACACATTTTCTAACCGACTTTTACCTTCTATAATCTGAAAAATGAATGGACGATCATTGTTTCATTGTCCTAAAATGACCTGTCACTTACAAACCTTTATATCGTTTAATTTCTTCATACACACACAGACATGCAAATACTATTAAACTAACATTTTTGAAATAAAATATATACACGGCATATAATCACACAAAATAACATACACACTCTATGATCAAATTTCAAACAATAATATTTGTACAAACACATAATTGGTTTTAATTTTTTTCGTTTATATAAGTACTTACATACATTTATATAGGACAAGCAGACTATGACATTCACTCACTGTTACCTGCAAAAGCAGGCTATGACACATAGCTCTCAACTCACACGCTTTTGGCGGGTGTCACCCGCCTTGTAAAGGACTGACTCACCCGCCAAGCCTCCTGCACGCCCATTCATTCCAATGGGCGCCTCACCCGCCAAAAACAAAATCAGGTGATTTCACAAGCCTTTGCGACACACATGGTTGAGATCCATGATGCCAATGACTCACTATTACGTGGAAAAGCTTAGTTACAAGAATAGTGGTATACGTTGGTAGATTATGAATTCCACAAACCATAGTAAAGATATTTTCTTTCCTACTCTTAGTCATAATATAGTTTTAATGGTTTTCAGGAAGGCGCTGAGCATTTCAATTTAAAAAAATCTATGTCTAAAATTAAAACAGTGCTATATAGCAACCAAATTACTAATTTCTTTCTTTTACAATTGCAGTGAAGCCCATTCTCCTGAATAGAAGCAGCCAATTTTGATTTACAAAGAACAACTAAGAAGCAAACTACTCATTTTTTAAAAAAGTAAGTAGATTGTTACCATAATATTTGATTTATAACTCACACGCACTGTACGGTGCATTCATGGTATGTCTGTGCCTAAAAATAGAGATTCTGCACCATTCTGACCAAAAATCCCCCCCGTCTTAAACAGTGATTTCCTGTCAGAATGGCCCTCAAATTCCTATTTTTCGGCACACAAATTATCCAACTCAGCCGCTAGAATGTAGATGGTGTTGAACAAACAACTGTTTTAATTGTATAGCTTTACCTATATTATTTATTCTTCTCCACACCACCGGCTTACTTTTTTCTGTCATCTGAACCCCAGTTTAGTAACACATTGTTTGTTTGTTTGTTTGTTTGTTTGTTTGTTTATTTATTTATATAGCGCTCTTGACCCGGGGGTATATATGCGCTTTGAACATCAGGTTACAGGTAAAAGACAATAGTACAGTATTGATAGGGCATAGATAATAGTATTCAAACAATATACATAAAATTGGACATTCGGAGTGCATACATATGTGGTAGGACAGTTATTTGTTGGTTAACCAGGAAATGACCTTAGTTCTGAAGGGTTGAAGAATACCCATCCCTAGTAGTTCAACTTCCCAATTCACAATCACACACCATTACATACATCTTTATCACCTTACTCAAACAATCATGCACACAACACATATGCATTGCAGAAAACCCCAACCCATACCTTCTGTATTTTTTTCAACAGACGCAAAAGAATGCCCACCAAAAAGCAACTCCGTAGAAAGGGACGCAGAAGTAGAGCAAATGAAAAGAAAAGTCTCCAACATAAACACCCATCTATAGCAGAATTTGTAAAAAACGTTGAAACACAACAGCTAATACAGTCATGTTGTGAAACAGAAGAAGTTTCTAGTGCAAAAACTTTGCCTCCTCTATCACAAAGTAAAACGACCCAAAAAACTATTAACAGAAAATCAACTATCACTACAAATAAAACGTCTTCTATAAATCTTGATATAGTACAAAGTAAGCATACCAAGAAAAGTATATTAGCCAAAATGTTCCATCACAAAGTCCTTCAAAATCTGATAAAAACAGGAGAGAAACCAGGTTCAACACTTCAAACCTATCGTAGGAAAGTAATCTTAGAAGCGTTGATAGACAGTGCAATTCTTCTCAAAAGAAACTTATTTATTGTTGTGTTAAACAAAATTAAAACACTAACAAAACTAATAACTACATTTCAAAAAAGACTTCTCAATAAATGAAATGTTAACAGGAATAACTTCTTAAATATCTGTGGAGGTGAATGGAGTCACACTACAAGCACAGAACCATACTTTAATGAAGAAGCGTACAAACAAAAGCAAACAAATACAATTGCCATACATAGCAGTGGTCGAGGTTATGAAAAAGTTAATAATACCATAATGGAACAAGAAGTACTCCTTACAAAAATATGCCCTGAAAACTTAGATTTACCCCTCCATTCGACTAAATCAGAATATCTAATTTACACATGGCCATGCACGTCAAAGTGTAACATTCCAAAAAAATGTTCAAATATTTACGCCTATTCCTCAATCAATATGTGAAAAGCAAAGAGAAAATCAAAATTAAAATACTGCACAGTATGGATGCTTGTCCAGTACGCAAGCACACAGGACTGCAAGGACATTCGTTGGCCTGCATATCAGGAGCTACTTGCAAAACAACATTCCATGATATCAAAAGGATATCAACACATCATGCAAGTATAAGAAATCTAGTTTATAAACTGTGTCATGCAAAAAGTCCTACTTTAGCACTAGCCAATTTAAATAACATTCTTCTACATGGTACACCAAAAGACCTACTAGAAGAAATCGAGTATATACAGAAAAAATATTTTGGAAATGAAACCCACTTACAAGATGAATTAGCTGTCAACCAACTTCGTAACAAATCTGCACATGGCAACCTTTCACTACACACATACAAAAAAGAAATACTAAAATTTCAAAGCACTTCAGCTGAAGTACCAAACCACGTGTGTGTATGTTGCCGCAGAACGTGTTATAAAAGTAACACAAAAACTATAGACCTTTCATACAAAATAGAAGACAATGAAGATTCTAAATGGTTTGAATTAGCTCTCTACCTTATAGCAGAAAACAAATACGAAATAACTGACCCCATAATACTTTGCAGTTACTGCACTACCAAACTTGACAACAACCAAACTCCTTCACGTGCTATCTCAAATAACTTGGAATTATATCCACTACCAAAACTCCTTCAACAACTTAATTTATATGAGAGCATCATAATTCAAACAGTTCATCCAACTTCAAGCAATAATACGCCTTCAACCAAAAACTGCAAAATTACCTCCCTCTGAATTAGTGAAAGGTATTCGTGGAAAAGTAGTGTATTTATCATTAGATCTAAAAGAAAAAGTGCACACTCTAGGAGTGCAACGTCCAATGCAACAATCTTTAATTATCTTGGTAAATGAATACCTACAAAAGACAAAATAATTTGGCAACAACTGGTAGATTTACATAAAGTTAGAGAAGCCCTGCAATATCTCAAAGAGAATAATGATTATTACAAAGAAATTAACATCGAAGAAAACTTGAAAGATACAACTGAAATAATTCAAGAGACACAAGAAACTGGTCAATTTGAGCTCCTAGATCCTGCTACAATAGCAAACACTTTAGACCATTATACAATTCACCCATTGCACTCTAATGACACCATAGAAGATGCACTGGAAACGTACCAAATGCGTCAAAGAAAAGGATCACCAATCAGCATATGGGAAAAAAGTATAGAAGCACATGCTTTTCCTCTACTCTTTCCTACTGGCAAAGGAGGAAGATACAATGATAGACCTGTTCAAATATCAGCATCAGAATATCGCTCATTACGAATGTATTCTGAAGATCCCAGATTTAGACAAAATGTGGAATACATATTCCACCTACTCTTTGAAAGTGAACTAGCAACTTAATGTTACGGAGTTGCACACATATTAAAATCAGGATCACACTTTCAAAATATGACAGCCACACAATTATTACAAATAGTACAACAAAAAGATGAGGTTTTACAGGCAAATCTTACAAATCTATTAGCAAATATGCGAGGTACTAAAGAGTACTGGTTTCGACGCCATGGAGATGTACGTTGTATGATCAGAAACCTTGGCCCACCCACTTGGTTTGTTACATTAAGTTGCGCAGAATATGCATGGGAAGATTTACATGCTTCCCTACGCATATCAAACGAAAACAAAACAAACATAGATATACTAACACCTGGAGAACTTTGTTCTCAGGATCCTGTTAATGTTTCTAGATATTTTCACCATCGCTTCATTGCTATGCTACATTGTATTTGTAATAAAACTGTTCCTCCCCTTGGAGAAGTGCGACACTTCTTTTGGAGAAAATAATACCAAGCCAGAGGAGCGCCACATGTCCACATGCTTTTATGGATTAAAGATGCTCCTAAATTTGGTCAAGACAGTGATGCCACTATTTTACAGTTTATTGAAAAATATGTCACTTGTGAAATTCCGTCAGAATCCACAAATAGTGATCTTCATGCAAAAATCGTACAATTCCAAAGACACAAATGTGGCAAATATTGTCGTCGCAAATACAAAAACAAAGGGAAATACTACACCAAATGCCGATTTGGTTTCCCTAGACCAGTTACAAACACACGTCAAGTGAACAACCTCATGTCTTCAGTTAGACATAGTGTTAAAGGTAAGTCACCTAAAAATACATATTGCATAAAAAGAAAAGAAGAAGAAAAATATATCAATGATTACAATGCAATCATTGCCCACTTGTGGAATGCAAACATAGATGTCCAGTACATTACAGACAATTCTACTGCAGTTGCACAATATGTCACAGCATACTTAACCAAATCAGAAAAGACAGAGCGCCAAGACCTCTGGAATGACCTGTCATCAGATAAAACAGTGTCTCAGAAATTACACAGCTTGGGCATAAAAATGCTGTCCCATACAGAATGTGGATCCTATGAAGCAGCTGATCTATTAACTGGTACTGCATTGTATGGTAAATCTGCAAATATAGTATGGCTAAGTCTTGGTCCAGCTAAATCTAGAAAAAGAGTTCTAAAATCATACGAAGATATAGAAACAATAGCCAAACATGATCCCAACAGTCAAGACATTTTAAAAAACAATTTATTGGACACATACTACCCAAACAGGAGTACCACTTTGGAAACCATGTGTCTATACCACATAGCCCAAAACTACACATACAAAAATAATATAAAACCTGATGAGCAAAACCGTAAATACAAAGTGACAAACTGTGATGGCAGCTTAGTAAAACTCACCAAACCAAATTTAATTAATCATATCAAATTGTCATTAAAGACTCCTCAACATAAAGAAATATATTACATGTCCCTGCTACAACTCTTCAAACCATGGAGAAAAGAAGAAGAAATACTAGATACCTATGACTCATATGAAGACGCTTTCAACGCCGTCGTTAACCCTTAACGCCTGATTCCAATTTTAACGGCTGCTTTTAGCAGCCGTTAAAATCCATGGCGCTAAACCGCCTTGGTGCTAATTACGGCACCGTAATTTACGGTGCCGTAATTAGCGCCTTCCCCACTCCCATTATGCCCTATGGGGCAAAAATGGGAATGGGGAAGGGTTAATGGGAAATGGGGATTTATCGCCCCACTCACCTTGGAATGGGGCGGTAAATCCGCCATCCAACATGGTGTAAACGTAGTTTACACCATGGTGGTAAAGTTGGTGTACTATCGTAATGTCTTAAAGACCCACAATGAAAGCAGTATAACTGATGTAAACTTTGCACAGTACAAAACAATGTTGCACAATGAACAGCAACACGAAGAGGAACTCCAGGCCCAACTAGATAAGGACACTCCTGACAGTAGTCAACCTTCTGTCACAGGAAGCCAAGAACCACTGGGAGAACCACTAATAACAAATGAGGCAGAATTAGTTATGATAGAAGTAGAAAACACCATGTGTCACTATGAAGATAAAGAAGACTTAACTACACTACAATCAAAACTAAACAAAGAACAACGTAGCATTTTTCAAGAAATAACAAAAGAAATTGCACATGGTGTGCAACATGAAAACAAAGAATGCACCTGCCAAAATTACAAACCTACACTATTGTATGTCAATGGTGAAGCTGGTTCTGGCAAAACATTCCTAATCAAAATCATCAGTAAGTTCCTTCAACAATTGACAAACAACAAACTGTCAGCTGTTGTCACTGCCCCCACAGGTTTAGCTGCCTACAACATAGGTGGTGTCACTTAACACCGAATACTACTCCTGCCAGTAGAACACCAAAACAAGTTAGATTATTACAAACTTTCTGCAGAAGCTGCAATGGAAGTATGCAGAGTATTGAAACAAATGACAATGCTACTAATAGATGAAGTGAGCAGGGTGTCCAACCTAATGTTGGCTTTGATTCACCTCAGATTACTCAAAACAAACTATGAAGAGCTCTTTGCAGGAAAACACATCATTGTTTTCGGAGAATCTTCTTCAATTGACACCTGTAAAAGGTGAGCCTATTTTTTAAACATTAGGACACAAACTCTGCCGTAAAACTGTTGGCAGCATTGGACATGTCAACCTTTGGCAACATTTCCAATACAGAGAATTAACAGAAAACATGCGCCAATCTGCAGATCTCACTTATGGCAACATCTTAAAAAGTATCAGAGTTGGTATACTTTCTAGAGAAGCAGAAGTAATATTGAAAACCCGGCACATTCATGCACTTTATGGTGATAATGCATGTGCTACAGATGTTATGGAACAATTAGCCCACAAACATGTCAATTGTATGGCCTTAATGCCAACTCTTGCAAGCTGTTTCAAATTCAATGAAATAATGTTAAGCAAAGAAATGCAACCAATTATGGAAATTAGCGCCACAGACAAACTAGATGCACATGGAATGATACTACCCATGTGTGACCAAGCCACAACAAGACTAAATAGTTTAGAAAAATCAATCTCAAACACAGCAGGCTTGGAAAAGATATTGAAATTATCCTTAAATTGCAGAGTAATGCTTAAACGTAACCTTGACGTGGACCAAGGACTAGTTAATGGAGCACTGGGTACAGTTGTTGGCTTTCAAACATACCCACGTGACAACAAAATTCAGCTTGTCAATATTCTCTTTGGCAAACTTTCAGAAGTAAAAAGAATAGGACGCTCAACAGCTCGATTCCTTCTCTTCAAAGACATGTATGTACGTAGAGAACAATTTTCTCTAACTCTTGCATACGCAGTCACCATTCATAAATCACAAGGTCTTACTCTAGACAAAGCAATGATAGACATTGGTAACACAGTCTTTAAAGAAGGCATGAGCTAAGTAGCACTGTCACGCCTACGTACAATTGACGGTCTATTTCTAATAAACTTTGATGCAAGTAAAGTAAACGCTGATATTCCTTGCATTTTAGAATACAATAGACTTTGTTCACTATACACCCCCCATCTACAAACATATCCTGGTCCACAAAAAGGAAAATGTTCTAAAAGAAAACTAAATCAAACAAAAATGCAACAGGATGTCACTGAAAATCCTCCAAAGAGACTAAATCATCAAGTATCACAAGAAAAAAAGAATCAATTAGGGAAAGTAAACCAGGTACTTCTTTAGATAAGGGAGACAAACTCCAAAAAAAGCAGTTAGATACAGAACTACCTGGACCATTTAAATTCTCAAATATAGTTGGTGTAAGTTGCTACGCAAATGTAGCAATGAATATTCTATTTCAATTACCACCAATTGTTGACAACATTTACTTACACAATACAGACCCATTGTGTTTGCAAATGTTAGTACTTCACAGAAATGCAGCAAATAATCCTGACAACACGTATAGTGTCTATGGAATAAGACAACAATTGGACTACTGTGCTGGAATGGTGAAATTCACAATAAACTCACAGGAAGATCCACAAGAATTTCTAATGTACTTACTATTAGTACTGGAAAACAAAAACATTCCTATAAATGAAATCTTCCAGATTTCATACATGTGGAAACATACATGCACTCTCTGCAACAATGTGACACAAGAACAAATCCCCAATGAGCGCTTTGTCTATATATCAATACCTAATTGTGAATCCATTCCATTTCAGCAACTTGTACAAAATGCAAACCACGGTAGATTATGTTCTACCTGCAATTCGGATAATCGCTTCACATTACTAATACAAACACATAGTAAATACGTAATACTAATGCTTCTACGTTACAATGCAGATGGTACGAAAAACAACTGCAAGCTGACTGGATTCACACATGGTCAAATATCACTTGGTAGGAAAACCTTCACAACAATAGGTATAATCTACCACGCAGGAGCCACAACCAACTCAGGGCACTACACTGCATATATAAAAAAAAATGTGGATGGTTTGAATGTAATGATAGTACCGTTACTCTAAAGCAGAGATTACCAGCTAATCTTACAAACGCGTATTTAATGTTCTTAAAACCAAAATTTGATAACTGAACTGAACTTAAACCTTAAGTACACTTGTAGTAAAAAAATATAAACTGTCACAATATTCCAAAACCTATCTAACTGCCCAAAGATTCTACAACAACTAATCAGATAAATTAATACCACTCAGATTAGAATTACGTTAGAATACGCCAATTGGTATCTAACTGTCCCAAAATTTACAAATATGCAAACAGATAAATCAATACCACGAAATTATATCAAAACATAAACAGTTAGAATACGCCTACTGGTATCTAACTGGGCCAAAATTTTACAATATCCAAACAAACACCTAATATCTTACTGCTCACAAAAACTGGAACAATCCAATGCATAAAGCATTAGGCAGAAAGAACAAGTAAACGCGGAAAACAAACAAATAAATAAACTGTAGCATAACAGAAAAAGTTTTTTTTTTTTTTTATCCAACATTGATTTTTTTTCTCCCACAGACCCAATGATTTTAGCAACAAACACAGAAACCTTGCACATTGCACAGTACTCTGGTTTGTAATCTACTAAATATGAGGGTCAATAAAAAGAAGAAAATGTTGATTGTACAATGTAATAAGTCATTATAAAATACTAATACTAACATGCTATTTTCTTTTATTACAGAAATGAACAAGAAAAACATGTACTCCCGTTACTAAACCAAATAGTACGTTTAACAAGATAAATACAACCATTGCAGCATATCACACCCGTACAAGCTTATAACATTGCTCCTTATAAATTAGTTTTTGACCCAAAGTTAAAAGCCACTATGGGTGTGATATGCTGCAGTGGTTGTGGCCAGGGCATACACTCTTGGGTGCATGGCCAAATGGCCTTGCACCCAACATTCTATACCCTGGCCACAACCACCGCAGCATATCACACCCATAGATGCAAGCATTGCAACCATTTTTATGTCCGCGCACAGGGGGAAGGTCCTAGGACACATTCAACTTGCCAGAGGACAATACAAACAGTGTCCTCAGGACACCCCCATTTTCTTTATGTACGAACATTTCAGGACACCGCGATTGTTCTTAAAACATTTTCACCTTGCCAACGAACAACACAAACAACGTCTCCAGGACACCCCTGCTAACATTCCAAGACCCCACAAGTGTTCTTAGAACACTTTCATGTTGACACTGAATCCATTCTGTTTATTTACGAACATTCCAGAACAGCTGTGTTGTCCGCAGACAAATCGAACACAACAAAAGCGTCTAGCACATAAATAAAATACAACTTTCTCATACTCCCCCATCCTCCCCAAAGACTTCTACACACCAACACACTCTACTAAATACACATTTTGAACAAACTTTCACCGCGCTGTCTGCGGACATCCGCAAATGCAAGATGGCGGGCGCGACAGAAAATCTGACGCGCATCACGCACCGTGGCACCCAATCAGCGAACACGTCGCATGTCTGCAGACATGACGCAAGCCGCTGGGCCAATCGGGGTGCTTTCCGCGGAGCGAACAGGGAAGTCCGTCCGCGAAGCGAACACAGATATCACTAATTTGTTTGCCTTACATTTTGGTCATTTTTGAAAAAAACTACTGGACGGATTTAGACGAAATATGCAAAAGCACGCTTTCGGGACCAGGCCGCCGCTCCTGCCACAAATTTGGTGTAAATCCGTCCAGCGGTTCGGGCTGTAGCCGTGCGCAAAGTTTTTTCCCATTCAGTCTATGGGAAAAAAAAGTTTTGGGACCCCCCCTATAACTTTTCCCCCCCGGACGAATCCTCACCAAACTTTGCAAAAATATTCAGAGTGGGCCATATACTTTTTTTGCAAAGTTTGGTGAGGATTCGTCCAGGGAGAGCGAAGTTATAAGCCACCCAAAAAGTGCTCTTCCTATGGAAACACCAACTTAACCATAACTACATGGCCACTACCGTGGCCATGTAATATATAAACAAAAGGGTGACACTGGGAGGTGCCTGGGTAGCACTAAACACACGGCAGCCACACACATACAAAAAAGTGTCTGTTAGGAAAAATATTTTACTGACAAATGCCCACACGAAAAGAAGAAAAGCACAGTTACGTGTTTCTTGCCACTCTAGGCTCTTTTTCACACTAAAATCACAGTATCACCACAGTGGCTAAAAATATTTGAGTGCAACTCTGTGGTATTCGGATGCATGCATAACATCAGTGTCTCAGGTCAGCCATGTTTGAATGGGTCACTAGCCGATTATACATTCATACAATGGTATGTAAGTCGCATCGAAATCAAACTGCATAAAAATATATCTGCTGACATTGTATCACAAAATCAGCAAATACACGCTTGCTTATGCTTTCGGAATCTTTACATTAAAGTAGCTCATTCATAAGAAGCGCTTCCCTATTACACGCTGCATATTAACATGTGATATAGCTATATCCTACGACAAACTGGGCTAGTTGCTCACATAAGCATCCCACAGGCCAAACTCAGCCAGAACCCAGTCTTGGTCTCCACCCGCCAGATTCCACACATTGAACCGATACCACTACCACCACACCCAATGCTTGAATGTAGCTACCATCAAGCAACTATATCAGCTTCAGACTTACCTGGTGCACCCAAGCACCCTATGACACCTTACTCCATCTACTGACCCGGATTACGGTCCCGAGGGCGTTCAAACTACCAGCGCTTTGAGGTCATACCAATGATATATAGAGCAATATATAAATGCCAAATAACATAACATAACATAACATATGTTGGAGATGTCAAAGTGACCACACTGCAGCGCGAATGGAATAATGAATGCTACTGCATAACATTCAAATGCAAAGTGCATCGCAGGAATAGCAGCACAAAATCACAGAAACTGAAATCTTAGAAAATAGGCAAATCTTAGGTACACGATACATCCTTCAAGTGCAAACTAGCATAAAGTGCTAAATATATGGGCAAAACGGACATTTGGGTAGGTTTTCAAAATGCCCACAATAATGTGCAGTGTCATGCATGATATAAATATCGATGTAACCCACTGCCAGGTATGACATATTACTGGAAAGTGCAATGAATATGCAGATGTTATAAAGTGTGTTGTGCTTACAGTCAATAATGCATTAAGAAATGGGAAAATCGAGATGTAAATGGGTAGAAGATTTCAAGTGCAAAGTACATCTCAGAAAGAATAGCAGCATAAAATCACAGAATCCTGAATTTTAAAAGATGAGCAAGACTGAAGTGCAACAGGCATCCTGCAAGAACAGAATGGCATGAAGTGCTAAATGTATATGCAAAGCTGATACCTGGGTGAAAAATGCCAAATATCCGTGAGAATATGGGATGTCATGCCTGATGTAGACATCAATATCACCACATTGCCAAGGATGAAAATGACTGGAAGAGTAATAAAATCAGCAGGTATCATAAAGTACATTGTGCATGGATACAGACGTTTACTGAGAATTGAAAAATATAAATGTGTATGGGTAGCACATTTAAAGTGCAAAGTGCATCTCAGAAGGAATAACAGCAGATAGCCATCAACTATGAGTTTAGACAATGGGCAAATCTAAAGTGCATAATGCTTATTTAAAGTGCAAATTGGCATAAAATGCACGAGCGTGTGAAAAACATATGCCTGGATAGAGTACACAATAACATGAATCCAAAGAGAATGGTTGCGACAAAAATACCTATTTTACTTTGAGGTGCCCAATATAACGTGTAAATCTGAGAGACTGGCAAGAAACAAAGTGCCACATGAAAAATTGCCGAGTGGCGAATACCTACGAACCATGGTATCCAAATGAATGAATATATACCACTGCGAATGAAACAAAACATACCTGACAAAAACAAAATTACAAGCACTAAAAAAAAAACTGAATGAAAATTGTGTTCCTCTGAGGATAAAGATAAATACAGAGCTACTGGACATGATGTATAGAGCAAGGATACTATCCTTGTCGTTTCCGCCTGCATTCGTCTAGAGTACTGAGTGAGTGCTCTGATTGGATTTCTGTTCTGCTTTAAGAGCCAATCCCTAGCTTCGGCAGCCGGAAGCCGGCCCAACCCCAAAGGCCCGTATCATAAGGTACTGTCCGGTCATTCCGGCGCCACAGAGACTGTTACCCTGTCCTGCAATCATACATGGACCTAGCTACTCTTCCAACCTCTCTTCGCCATGACTGCCTCCCATCTACCTATACCACCTATAGCACCGGCCTCTCATTTTTGGATTTCGCCACCTCGCCGCACTACACTTGTGACCCACATCACGGCTCATCTGCGTCATACTCATTGGATCGATCAAAATCGTTCCCTTATCCAGAGTGCGGACCAATTGGCTTGAAAGAAGAGGCCTTGAGTACCTTGCTCTGAGAAACATTGATATCTTGAACGGACACACTGGGGGGGGACATCCCAGCCCAAATTACAAGACCAGGAAAAAGGAGCAGGAAAACACTGGACTACACTTTTATGTCCCAAAACATGTGTCTCTAGACTATTACAGCCATTGTGTCAATTGCTGGGCAGATGTGGTAGCAAACAGCAAATTAACACACAGCTACTTAGGTCATCACTTACCCCTGGAGTTTACAGTTTACACCCCCATATCCCAGGATGCAGAGTAAGGTTCAAGCCATTATATGCTCATGTCCTGGATGTCAAACAGAGGAATGAGCCACCATCTTAAACTGAAACCATTTGAGGACACATACACCTTTCTGTAGTTACTTCATACCAAGATTATGGGGTCTTGGCATGAGTGGTATGAATGTTTGTCTATGATTACTGCATGCTCTAGTTAACTTTACCACATGTGGTAAATGTAAGATATCTGCATCATTATTTGTTTACTGCTGAAAGAATGGAAATCTATGCAGATTATTTCAAATGCTACAACCATCATTTCAGAAAATCTGCTTGAAATTTGTATATACTTTAAAAGTCAAAAATAATGCATTTCCAACCCTGTGTGGGGCATGGAGAAGGCAGTGTAGCAGATCATAGCACTACCGCACTTTGTTAAATGATGCAGAGTAGGATGAATGATGACTTTCCTGTGCATTATACAGCCTAGTTCCTGAGATGCCTACATTTTCACCACCATAGCAGTTTTCACCAACACATTTTATCATTTAAGGTGAGGAGAAGAGCTTGTGCGCATTTCACTATCACGACAAAGGGTTTCCCTTTGGGGTGTTGGTGGTGTTATTTTAATCACCACCTATTGGGTGGAGGAAAAATTGAAGAAATTCATGGGAGGTGCTTCACCCTGTAATTAGGTGGCATTAACTTCATGCGATTTTCCACCACAATAATGCATGAAGGAAGGAAAGTGGTATTTAAAATGCTGCTCTTTTTACCATTACTTGGTTCAAAACATGATCAAATGCTGATCATGAGTACATACAAAGGATAGGTACCTTTGCCCACAACAAAGTTTGATTCAGCATTTCAAACATTGATTTTAATTGTGCATTTTGTTTGCTTTAATATGAAAGTATTTCTTTCCTTTTTTTCTTTACCCTTTATTGCATTTATATCTTGAATTATCTTGTTTGTAAACAATAACCATTTAAGTGGTCACCCTTTTGTTTTCCTTTGTTTAAGTTTTTGTCTGAATATCTTATGTGTACATTTTCATGGCACTGCTCAGAACCATTATTCTTTACTTAAACTCAATGTATAATGAAAACATTTTAAACCTCCCTTTTTTTGTTTACATTAATAAACAATATGTATGACTAAATATATACATGTAGTTTGCCCTAATTGTTCACTCTGGAAGTTTCCTATTTTTTTCTGACTTCTCAAGAAGCAGAACATTCATTGTTTGGGAAAATTAATATATTAACCTAGACCATAAACTGTTTGGTCATATGATAGTGAGAGTTACAACCCTGTGTTTACTTTTTACCATTACTGCCAGATTCATAACTAAAAGTGAATATATTTTCAAATAACTTTGTTTCACTGGAATAGTCAGACCATGACTGACACGGAAATTAAAACTCAGAATGTGCTTCTCTTTCATTAGACTTCAGCCCAGAATACCTCCTGCGTAATCCCTTAATGACTGTAATGTTTGCTCAAGGATGGTTAGAAAATGCAGTTCATTATTAGAATTACATACTTTTGTGGCACAGACCTATCTTGTGAATGCCTTGAAAACTTTTAATACATGAAAACAGCTCAGTCAGTAATAAAGAAAAGGATTCATTACAGCCCGCAGTTGTCACATGGTGCTATTTTTAAAGATGGTAGGTTTGGTCATCTCTGAGCATCTGAGCAAGTCTACCAAATACATATGTATATATATATATATATATATATATATATATATATATATATATATATATATATATATATTACATGGACGCGGTAGCGTCCATGTAGTTATGGTTAAGTTGGTGTTTCCATAGGAAGAGCATTTTTTGGGTGGCATATAACTTCGCTCCCTCTGGACGAATCCTCACCAAACTTTGTAAAGAAAAGTATATGGCCCACTCGGAATGTTTTCCCAAAGTTTGGTGAGGATTCGTCCAGGGGGGGAAAAGTTATAGGGGGGGTCCCAAAACTTGTGTTTTTTCCTATAGACATAATGGGAAAAAACTTTGTGCACGGCCACAGGCCAAACTGCTGGACAGATTTACACCAAATTTGTGGCAGGAGCGGTGGCTTGGTCCCGAAAGCGTGCTTTTGCAAATTTGGTGTAAATCCGTCCAGTAGTTTTTTATAAAATGACCAAAACGTAAGGCAAAAAAATTAGTGATATCTGTGTTTGCTTCGCGGATGGACTTCCCTGTTCGCTCCGCGGACAGCACCCCGATTGGCCCATGGCCTTGCGTGATGTCCATGGACATGCGATGTGTTCGCTGATTGGACGGCGAGGGGCGTGGAGCACGTCAGATTTTCTGTGGCACCCGCCATCTTGTATTCGCCGTCGACCGCGTACAGTGCGGTGAAACATGGATACAAAATTGTATTTAGTGCCGTTGGTTGGTGTGTAAGAGTGTTTGGGGAGGGTGGGGGAGTATGCGATAGGTTCAATGTTTTGTTTTTTTATGTGCTAGACGTTTTTGTTGCGTTCGATTTGTCTGCGGAGAACACGGCTGTTCTGACATTTTGTAAATAAACTAAATGGTGGGGTGTTTAGAGGACGGAGTATGTGTCATTTTTGTTCGCAAGGAAGGTAAAAATGAGCTATGAACACTCGCGGTGTACTTAATTGTTTGTAAATACACAAACTGGGGGTGTCCTCAGGACGCTGTCCGTATTGTAATCTGTCTAGTTGAATGGGTTCTAAGAACACTCACGGTGTCCCGAAATGGTTGCAATTACACAAAATGGGGGTGTTCTGAGAACGTTGATTGTATTGTTCGTTGTCAGGGTGAAAGTGTTTTAAGACCATTCCTTTTGTCCGCTAATAGTACAATTTCCTATGGGCGTCAACCGACTTTTTGTCCACTAAAGAAATGATAAATCCGGCTGGTGTGCGCCGACATTATGTGATAATCCTATGACTGGCGCTATTGACCTGGCTGACTTGCTTTTGCGACACTAAATCATATCTCCCGCCCCTAAGCCTGATATTATCAAAGCATTCATATTCCCTGCCTCTCTCTGTGACGTTACAGGGTGCGTCATCAAACGCGCCCAGTCCTCTGCAGTCCTAAGTGACTTTACAGAGAACCAGGAAGACAACACATATTATGCCACAACACAGCGCGCCACAATTCGGAATATGAAACAGTGATTTAAAAGCAAACAGCAAGATTGTACATTTTGTAAAGTACATTTATTTGACATCAAATGTTTAGAGAATATTCAGCAATTTGCATTTGTCTTTGTTGTCGATCCGCAAAGGTTCATGTTGAGGCACGCGATGTTCCTTTGCGGTACAGAGGGTGTTAGATCAGCTTACAATTACACATTTTGAACAAAGTTTCACCACGCTGTCCGCGGACGTCCGCGAATCCAAGATAGCGGGCGCTACCGAAATATCTGACGCGCTTCACGCTCCACGCCGTCCAATCAGCGAACACGTTGCATGTCCGCGAACATCACGCAAGACGATTGGCCAATCAGGACACTGTCCGCGGAGCGAACAGGGAAGTGTGTCCGCGAACCGAACACAGATATCACTAATTTTTTTTTACCTACTTTTTGGTCATTTTAAAAAAAACTACTGGACGGATTTTCACCAAATTTGCAAAAGCACGCTTTCGGGCTACAGTTTATTTGTTTGTTTGTTTTCAGTGTTCACTTGTTGTTTCTGGCAAATGCTTTATACTTTGCTTTGTTGTATTTTTTTTGGAGCAGTAACAGATTCTTCATTTGTTTTGATATTATAAAATTTTGGAGCAGTTAGATACCAATTGGCGTATTCTAACTGTCTATTTTTTTAATATATTTTAGTGGTTTTGATTTATCTATTTGGATATTGTTAAATTTTGGGAGAGTTAGATACCAATTGGCGTATTCTAACTGTGTATTTTTTGGCCTAATTTAGTGGTATTCATTTATCTGATTAGTTGTTGTAGAATCTTTGAGCTGTTAGATAGCTTTTGGAGTATTCTAACAGTTTATATTATTTTAACACACATTTACAATTTTGGGACAGTTAGATACCAATTGGCGTATTCTAACTGTGTATTTTTTGGTCTAATTTAGTGGTATTCATTTATCTGATTAGTTGTTGTAGAATCTTTCAGCAGTTAGATAGCTTTTGGAGTATTCTAACAGTTTATATTTTTTTAACACAAATTTACTTAAAGGTTTAAATACAGTTTATTTATCAAATTTTGGTTTTAAGAACATCAAATAAGCGTTTGTAAGATTTGCTGGTAATCTCTGCTTTAGAGTAATGGTACTATCATTACATTCAAACCATTGACATTTCTTTTTTATATATGCCGTGTAGTGCCCTGAATTGGTTGTGGCTCCTGCGTGGTAGATTATACCTATTGTTGTGAAGGTTTTCTTACCAAGTGATATTTGACTATGTGTGAATCCAGTCATCTTGCAGTTGTTTTTGGTACCATCTGCATTGTAACGTAGAAGCATTAGTATTGCGTATTTACTATGTGTTTGTGAGGTAATTATGTTGGAAGCCAATTTATCTTCTTGTGGTATATTCCATTTCAGAACATATTGTATTTAAATGAATGGTTACATATATGGGTTACATTTCTTATGTATTACTATATATAATGTGTTTGTGTGCTGCTTTTTGAATTTGTTAAATGTTCCTATATTATGATATAACAATCAAACATACCCCACCACCCCCCCACAGTTTTTAGGTAGTGGTACTGTTCTCCGAACATGTCCGCGAACATTAAATAAGTTTGCGGACATCAAGTTCATAAGAAGAGATCTAGTCAGTTCCATATGACATGTATATACAGTCAAAGTCATTATTGTTAAGTTGTGCTACTAAAAAACTATGAAATTCAGTGAAAAAACTTTGTTAAAGGGACATTATGGTTAAGTTGCGCTACTAAAAACCTATGAAATTCAGTGAAAAAAACTTTGTTAAAGGGACGTTATGGTTAAGTTGCGCTACTAAAAACCTATGAAATTCAGTGAAAAAACTTTGTTAAAGGGACGTTATGGTTCCAAGTAAAACCGAAAAACCATTGAAATTTGCCAGTTATGGTAAGCTAAGCAACCATAACTCGCGCCACCACAGTGCACTGCTAAGACTAACACCCAGGACATCAAAGATGACATCACAAATGTCATTGATGACATCACTGATGACATCACATGCGTATCTACTTCTCATAAAATATGTGTAGAAGGGATTCTTATTATGTTGCGAAAAAAGTGTCAAGAATCATTGCAAGAAATATACCCTAATAAGTGCATTGAACGATGCATTGATATAAATAGCATCCTATTATGGGATTCTATCTAGTATACTAAGCTACTCATACAGAAACATAACATTGTGTGCAGCGTACAAGATGAAGGTATGATATTCGTAATGTTAATATGTTGAATAATGAAATGATAATTGTTTTCTTAATAGATTTTTGTGCACTGTGAAATATGTAATAAGTAGCTAATAAAACTCATGTATTACATAATTGCATTTCTATAGACAAAACACAAAGACACAAGAACACATACCAATATGGGTATATACAGGGAAAGTGAAGTTAGCAAAAAAGCCCAAGTAGTAGCAGAAACAATTCATAACTTAACTGATTAGTTTCACGCAAATAAATGATTGCTCTGTTTCAAAGCTGCTATTTACCCTATGTATATGTATCACTTGATGTGATTGGACCCTAAGGAAAGTCGTGTGAGTACAATGTATACAAATATGACCATATACAGGGAAAGTACAGCCATAAAAAAAAAACAGAACTATCAGAAAGTGCTCATAAGTCTAGTGATTATCTTTATGCACAAAAAGGATTGCTGTCTTTCAAGCTTGTGTTTTCCCATATGTATATGTTTCATATGATGTGACTGTACTCTAAGGGAATTACTGTAAGAACCTACTAGAAGGATATGTCTACAAATAAAATAAAATTCTTAGTTTCTGACTGTTACTGAAGAAAACCATGTGGCGTAGATATGTCAGCAAAAGAAAAAATAGTGAGCCAGACATGTGATGTCATCAGTGATGTCATCAATGTTGTCCTGGGTGTTAGTCTTAGAAGTGCACGGTGGTGGCGCGAGTTATGGTTGCTTAGCTTACCATAACTGGCGAATTTCAAGGGTTTTTCGGTTTTACTTGGAACCATAACCTCCCTTTAACAAAGTTTTTTCACTGAATATATATATATATATATATTACACAGCCACGGTAGTGGCCGTGTAGTTATGGTTAAGTTGCTGTTTCCATAGGAAGAGCACTTTTTGGGCAGCCAATAACTCCCCTCCCCCTGGACGAATTCTCACCAATCTTTGCAAAATAGTACATGGGCCACTCTGAATTATTTTGCAGAGTTTGGTGAGGTTTGGTCCAGGGGGGGAAAAGTTATAGGGGAGGTCCCAAAACATCAATTTCTCCCATAGACATAATGGGAAACAACTTTGCGCACGTCTACAGCCCAAACCGCTGGACGGATTTTCACCAAATTTGTGGCAGGAGTGGCGGGATGGTCCCGAAAGCGTGCTTTTGTTAATTTGGTGTCAATCCATCAAGTAGTTTTTTTAAAATGACTAAAACATAAAGCAAAAAAAAATAAGTGATGTCTATGTCCGCTCTGCGGACACACTTCCCTGTTCGCTCCGCGGACAAGATACTGATTGGCTAAGGGGCTGGCGTCATGACTGCGAACACGCAACGTCTCTGCCGATTGGCTGCAGTGAGACGTGTTCTGCGTCAGATTGCTTGGATGCGCCCAACATCTTGGATCCGTGACAGCGCAGCAGCCACCAGCGGCAACATGCTATTTCGAAAACTATTTTGCTGTGTCAGAGTGCTTGGGGAGGTTCAGACAGTAAGAGATGGGTGAAAAACTGTATTTGTTCAAGTGGTAGGTGTTAATGATGTATTCCCTATGCCTGCCTTGTTTGGGATGTTTGTAAGTACAGAAAATGAGGGGTCTCATAAGGGTAGTATTTCAGTCTGTGCTGTGTGCATGCAACTTGAAACTGTTCTAAGGACACGCGTGGTGTTAGCGAACATTGAAATTGAGTACATGCTGTAATTACATTTTTTTTTCCTATGGGTGTGCTATTCATTTGTACGCCGTCATGGGTGTGACATGCTGCGGTGGTTGTGGCCAGGGCCTAGAGTCTTGGATGCATGCCCGTAGGCCGTAGGCCGAAGGCCATACTTCCAAGACTGTATGCCCTGGCCGCTACCACTGCAGCATGTCACAGCAATGGATACACCTGTAGTATTGATTATCGATCAGATGGTTGTGGGGAGTGTGTAGAGTCTTGGGCACTGGAGGTATAAGCCACTGCACACCCATACATTGTAATATCTGTGGACATACAACCACTGAAGCATACCACACCTATAGATACACCCGTACTACCGACCATCACTCAGTTGGTTGTGGGGAGGGCTTGCAGTCTTGGGTGCATGGTGTTTTTGGGCAGATTTCCTGCCACCAAATTCATACGGTAAAGTGGAAGTTGGTGCTCAATGTACGGTGAGCAATATTAAAGTCGGACTGGCGTCCTATGTCTTGAAATCTGAGGCGGCCACTTGGAGTGTTTGATGGGAACAGTGGTTTACGCGCCGTACGGGAGTAGTGGTTCTCATGATAGGATGCTCATATGTTGTTGCAAAGTGAGAATGTATTTGCCTTCTGAGTGAAGGTCAGTTGATTTGCTGTTTTGGTTGCAAGCTCAGTAGGCCCACGCGTTCAAGTGAATTCATAAGGGGCTATTGTATTTTGACCTTGAGCGAAAGTGAAACTTTAAAAGCTACGCAAGGAATCAAAGCTTGGAAAAAAATACTATTTGATAAGGTTATAGTTTAAAAACACTTGTAAGGAACATGAAATATCAGTTCACGAATATTCTTTGATGCAAACAGTTTGCTGTCTGACTTTGCCAAAAATAATGGAGGCTGTGAAGATGATGTAAGTTTAATTTTGACGACTGTACACTAATTGTGACAATGCAACTGAAGTATTATATTTTTGCGGAGTTGTAATTTTCCTCCAATACCAGAGAGTGTACATTGTTCGCGTTTTCAAGCTAAGACCAGAGTCACCGTTGGTGAACGTTGTTTCTTTTTCTTTGAAATGTTATGCTTGCCCACATAGCTTTATGTATCCGTTTGCACGTTCTTTTTGGTCTTGTGTAACATTACGACATATCATTTTTTCTTGCTTGTTCATTCATGCTGCCTCCATAACTGAATTACCATGTCACTGTGTAGTTGTCCTTTTTTTAACCCTTACGGTGAGTGCTGTTTATCTGCGTTTGTAGGGTGTCATTATATGTCATCATGGTGAACTCTAATACTTCTTTAAAGTGTCATGTTTGGCCACTTACATTTGTGTAGTGTTTTCCACAATTGTTGTGTCTGTTTTGGAAATTTTTCCTAAAGGTTGGGTATTGACACAGATTTTCTCTTACGTTTTCCGCCTAGCTACATTTTACCATACTGTGCGTGCCACAGTTTTCAGATGCCGAGTGACGGCTTCTTTCATGCCTGAGGCAACTGCTGGTGACCGGGTGCCTGTCCATTATAATGTTATGGGATGGCAGGCCAGAGCCGCTCTGTCCCTACGCTGAACTAGTGACAAGGAGCGACGTAATATCATTTATGGTGGTGTAAAGCAACGGTGATGCCGTCGTGTTGGAAATACCTGTGCAAACAAATTGAGTGCTTCAACAAAAACGCATTCTTTGTGAATGCGAAATTAACTGCATGTGTCTCTCCATGAACATTTTCAGTGTTGGCCCTTGGAGTCATTGCTACAAATTATTTGCAAATGGAATTAGTCTGTTCTTCTCTGACAGTTGTTTGTTAAATAAAAGTACTTTCCAAATTCTAAAATGTTACTGTTTTCTTTTAAAATCACGTTTATCATTTTGAAATGTAAAGTACCACGTTGTACGTCACTGTATGCTTATTTACAGGTTTTGCGTCACGGTACATACTGTTTCTTTTTCTTTGCTGTCATGGAAAGCAAAGAGGGGCTATGTATAGAACAACCGCCTTTCCTTTCCATGGTGGCCATCTTGAAAAAGGATTTTGTTTTCCCAGAAATCCTATTTTTCCGTAGCACACGCTAATGCTTTGCACATCTATACTATTACTGTCAAATCTTATTACGTCTATGTCCCGTACTGTGAAAGGTGGTTTTTAACGCAACATTTACTTTGTTAACGGATGGCTTTCTTTTTTGGTTGGACAGCTAATAAGGCCATTTGCGGATGGAAATTAGGAAAGACGTATTAAACAGTGATATGGGGGAGTGGGTGGCCGGTGCAAACATTTTGTGTGTTTGTTATTTCTAAGGTAGGGGCAGTGTTTGTCATGCTCCTTCATTACTGTAGTGTTGTTGTTTCTTGGGGAGGATGGTTGGCCTTAGCTGATGTCATTTTCAGATAACTAAAACTTTTGCTGAAAGTATGCAATGTGCACTACATTGTTAATGGATAACGACCTTAATGGCATGTTTGAACAGTTTTTTTTAGTGAAGTGCACAGGTTTTTGGTAGGGCAACTTAACCATAACGTCCCCTTAACAAAGATTTTTTTTTAGTGAATATATATATTGTATCCAGTTATATGAGTCCTAGGATTGTCCCAGCAGGCCAACGCTGGCTCAGTGTCATATCTAAAGGTTTTCAGAAATGCATGAAATGTAAGGCGTGCAAATTTGCCAAAAACACCAAAAACTACCTCCATCCCACATTACACAAAAACATGATCATTAAATCTCATATCACTTGTGAAACTGAGTATGTTGTGTATGTGCTCACTTGTCCATGTGACAAATGGTACGTTGGAAGTACTATTGGCAAATTGAAACTTAGTATACTCCAACACATTAGAGCCATCAAGAATATTGATCCCACGTATCCGACGGCCCTACATTTTCAGGAAAACATGGAGGTGATCTGCAAGGCTTTGCCTATTTTGGGATACATACAATTCTGAAGGCACCGAGAGGAGGTAATCGAGAGCTGATTTCAAGACAATCCGAGACTAAATACATTTTGGACTAAGAAACTAAGAAAACAAAGGGCCATAACCTTGATGAGGAACTTTATACCTTCCTGGGCACTTGAACAAATAGTCTGTATCCATACCATATTTTGCAATGTAGATATACTGTATTTAGTATTATATGTTCTTTTGAAACTCCCTTTTTTCTGCTCTCTGCTAGATTTTCAATATAATCTGCATTTTTACTAGTTAGTCTCACAGAGAGGGGATTCTATTATGTTACTTACTCACATCACATAAAGGTTTATATGTTATATTTAGTTGACACAACCACTGTTTTTCACATGTTTTCACATTAGTTTGTAGGATACTGAGTCTATCAATTCAATATTTTATTGACAGTCATTGAATGAATTTTAGATTCTTTTTTCCTCCAGCTATCTTATTTTACAATCTGTATATTTTCTTTCTTAAGGGTGATCAATTCTTTTGCTATGCTATCCTGGAACATCAGTTAAACCTGCGGCGTATTTTAACTATCATGTATTTAATATGTCCTTTCTCCGATGCACATATGGACAGTATTTAACTTTGCGTGTTTTTACCATTTAGGTTTTACCTATTGTCGTAGCCATGTATTTTAATTGTACTATTATTGATATGGCAGTGTGGTTTTCTTTGATTAAATACTCAGGCATTGCATGCACCAAACACTTTATATACTAAGCACTTTATATACCTCCATATAGGATACATCATTAGCTGCTATATTGCTATTTGCACTTTACCCATTTGGGTAGGCTATTGCATTTTTGCACATGCATTTTTGCACATAGGCACTTGCACTTTATGTATTCTTATATGTTGTATACTTACAAAGTTGCTTTTAATGCATTGAGCATTATATTAGGAGTAGACTGGCCTCGTCTTAACTATACAGGTAGCCCACAGAGTCATCTGCATTTTAAAGTAGCAATGCCCATTATTATATTAATTTAATCATTTGGACAAACACTCCAACAAACCACACATATTTTGTCCCGACATAACCATCATTATTTGTTATTGTGCCAAATAACATGGTTTACGATAAACACTGATTTGAACATTTATTTCAAAGTTAACTGTCCATTAGTTTTTAGTATGACGAAAGTGTGCAGCATGTGCAAATTACGTATACAATAATGTTTGTTGTGCACGGTTCACAAATATTGAGAAAAGAGAAACATTGATAGTTTATTTTAATGTCGTTTAGACAACCCACAAGGGTATACAACAGGTTTAAACATGGCGGATTCTGTGTAAATGCATGCTTACAATAATACACGTGACTCTATCCACATATACCATAGAGAGCACGCAGGTTTAAATGTCTTTCTTCTGTTTCTGCACCCTAATCATGATCAAGCGGCCAGCTTTGTCGCAAAATGCGTCGTTTTCGTCCACTTTTTCTCTTGTCCAACCCATGACATTTACTAATTAAAGAATATTTTTGGATGCTTGGAGCTTCGTTGGTCTTTTATTGAACTCTGGGTCCAGTGTGGAACCTCTACGCAGGTCTGTTTTCTGGAGTGCACTCCATTACCTTTATACCGTGGTACAAAGCAACTCTACATATATATATATTCAGTAAAAAAACTTTGTTAAAGGGACCTTATGGTTAAGTTGCGCTACTAAAAACCTATGAAATTCAGTGAAAAAACTTTGTTAAAGGGACGTTATGGTTCAAAGTAAAACCGAAAAACCCCTGAAATTTGGCAGTTATGGTAACATAAGCAACCATAACTCGCGCCACCATGAACTGCTAACACTAACACCCAGGACATCAAAGATGACATTTGGCCATGCACCCAAGACTCTATGCCCTGGCAACAACCACCGCAGCATATCACATTCATATTTGCTTATAAATTTGGGTGAAAAACAAATGTATAAGGAACAAAGGTATTAGATACTATGGATGTGATATGCTGCTATGGTTGTCCTTATTATTGTATACTTACTGTTTGGTCTAGTAATGGGAAGTCCATGTTTTTCTTCTTCATTTCTGTGATAAAAGAAAATAGCATGTTAGTATTAGTATTTTGTAATGACTTATTACATTGTATAAGCAATATACTTTTATTTTTTTTCGACCCTCCTATTTAGTAGAGTACAAATCAGAGTACTGTGCAATTTGCTCAGTTTCTGTATTTGTTGCTAAAATCATTGGGTCTGTGGGAGAAAAAAAAATCCATGTTGGATTAAAAAAAATCTTTTTCTGTTATGCTACAGTTTATTTGTTTGTTTGTTTTCAGTGTTCACTTGTTGTTTCTGGCTAATGCTTTATACTTTGCTTTGTTGTATTTTTTTTGGAGCAGTACCAGATTCTTCATTTGTTTTGATATTATAAAATTTTGGAGCAGTTAGATACCAATTGGCGTATTCTAACTGTCTATTTTTTTAATATATTTTAGTGGTTTTGATTTATCTATTTGGATATTGTTAAATTTTGGGAGAGTTAGATACCAATTGGCGTATTCTAACTGTGCATTTTTTGGCATAATTTAGTGGTATTCATTTATCTGATTAGTTGTTGTAGAATCTTTGAGCTGTTAGATAGCTTTTGGAGTATTCTAACAGTTTATATTATTTTAACACAAATTTATAATTTTGGGACAGTTAGATACCAATTGGCGTATTCTAACTGTGTATTTTTTGGTCTAATTTAGTGGTATTCATTTATCTGATTAGTTGTTGTAGAATCTTTGAGCAGTTAGATAGCTTTTGGAGTATTCTAACAGTTTATATTTTTTTAACACAAATTTACAAATTAAATACAGTTTATTTATCAGATTTTGGTTTTAAGAACATCAAATAAGCGTTTGTAAGATTTGCTGGTAATCTCTGCTTTAGAGTAATGGTACTATCATTACATTCAAACCATCCACATTTCTTTTTTATATATGCAGTGTAGTGCCCTGAATTGGTTGTGGCTCCTGCGTGGTAGATTATACCTATTGTTGTGAAGGTTTTCTTACCAAGTGATATTGACCATGTGTGAATCCAGTCAGCTTGCAGTTGTTTTTGGTACCATCTGCATTGTAACGTAGAAGCATTAGTATTACGTATTTACTATGTGTTTGTATTACTAACGTGGAGCAATTATCTGAATTGCAGGTAGAGCATAATCTACCATGGTTTGCATTTTGTACAAGTTGCTGAAATGGAATGGATTCACAATTTGGTATTGATATATATATGAAGCGTTCATTGGGGATTTCTTCTTGTGTCACATTGTTGCAGAGAGTGCATGTATGTTTCCACATGTATGAAATCTGAAAGATTTCATTTATAGGTATGTTTTTGTTTTCCAGTACTTGTAGTAAGTACATTAGAAATTCTTGTGGATCTTCCTGTGAGTTTATAGTGAATTTCACCATTCCAGCACAGTAGTCCAATTGTCGTCTTATTCCAAAAACACTATATGTGTTGTCAGGATTGTTTGCTGCATTTCTGTGAAGTACTAACATTTGCAAACACAATGGGTCTGTACTGTGTAAGTAAATGTTGTCAGCAATTGGTGGTAATTGAAATAGAATATTCATTGCTACATTTGCATAGCAACTTACACCAACTATATTTGAGAATTTAAATGGTCCAGGTAGTTCTGTATCTAACTGCTTTTTTTGGAGTGTGTCTTCCTTCTTTAAAGAAGTACCTGGTTTACTTTCTCTAATTGATTCTTTTTTGTTTGTGGTACTTGATGAAGTATTAGTTTCTTTTACTCTCTTTGGAGGATTTGCAGTGACGTCCTGTTGCATTTCTGTTTGATTTAGTTTTCTTTTACAACGTTTTAGTTTTTGTGGAACAGAATATGTGTTTAGATGGGGAGTGTATAGTGAGCGAAGTCTATTATATTCTAAAATGCAAGGAATATCAGGGTTTACTTTACTTGCATCAAAGTTGATTAAAAATAGACCGTCAAGTGTACGTAAGCGTGATAGTGCTACGTAGCTCATGACTTCTTTAAAGACTGTGTTACCAATATCTATCATTGCTTTGTCTAGGGTAAGACCTTGTGATTTATAAATCGTGACTGCGTATGCAAGAGTTAGAGGAAGTCAACAACTGTACCAAGTGCTCCATTAACTAGTCCTTGGTCCACGTCAAGGTTACGTTTAAGCATTACTCTGCAATTTAAGGATAATTTTAACATCTTTTCTAAGCCTGCTGTGTTTGAGATTGATTTTTCTATATTGTTTAGTCTTGTTGTGGCTTGGTCACACATGGGTAGTGTCATACCATGTACATCTAGTTTTTCTGTGGCGCTAATTTCCATTATTGGTTGCATTTCTTTACTTAACATTATTTCATTGAATTTGAGATAGCTTGCAAGAGTTGGCATTAAGGCCATACAATTGACATTTTTGTGGGCTAATTGTTCCATAACATCTGTAGCACATGCATTATCGCCATAAAGTGCATTAATGTGCCGGGTTTTCAATGTTGCTTCTGCTTCTTTAGAAAGTAAACCAACTCTCAAACTTTTTAAAATGTTGGCATAAGTTAGATCTGCAGATTGGCGCATGTTTTCTGTTAATTCTCTGTATTGGAAATGTTGCCAAAGGTTGACATTTCCAATGCTGCCAACAGTTTTACGGCAGAGTTTGTGCCCTAATGTTTTAAAAATAGGTTCACTTTTTACTGGTGTTAATTGAAGCAGATCTCCAAAAACAATAATGTGTGTTCCTGCAAAGAGCTCTTCATAGTCTGTTTTGAGTACTTCTTGTAATCTGAGGTGAATCAAAGCTAACATCAGGTTGGAGACCATGCTCACTTCATCTATTAGTAGCATTTTCATTTGTTTCAATACTCTGTGTAATTCCATTGCAGCTTCTATAGAAAGTTTGTAATAGTCTAATTTGTTCTGGTGTTCTACTGGTAATAGTAGTAATCGGTGTAATGTAACACCACCTATGTTGTAGGCAGCTAAACCTGTGGGGGCAGTGACAACAGCTGACAGTTTGTTGTTTGTCAATTGTTGAAGGAACTTACTAATGATTTTGATTAGGAATGTTTTGCCAGAACCAGCTTCACCACTGACGTACAGTAGTATAGGTGTATGATTATGGCAGGAACATTCTTTATTTTCATGTTTTACACCATGTGCAATTTGTTTTGTTACTTCTTGAAAAATGCTACTTTGCTCATTGTTTAGTTTTGATTGTAGTATAGTTAAGTCTTCCTTATCTTCATACTGACACATGGTGTTTTCTACTTCTATCATAGCTAATTCTGCCTCATTTGTTATTAGTGGTTCTCCCAGTGGTTCTTGGCTTCCTGTTACAGAAGGTTGACTACTGTCAGGAGTATCCTTATCTAGTTGGGCTTGGAGTTCTTCTTCATGTTGCTGTTCATTGTGCAACATTGTTTTGTACTGTGTAAAGTTTACATCAGTTATAGTGCTTTCATTTGCTTTCAAAGCATCCTCATATGAGTCATAGTTGTCTAGTAATTGTTCTTCTTTTCTCCATGGTTTGAAGAGTTGTAGCAGGGACATGTAATATACTTCTTTATGTTGAGGAGTCTTCAATGACAATTTGATATGATTAATTAAATTTGGTTTAGTGAGTTTAACTAAGCTGCCTTCACAGTCTGTCACTCTATATTTACCTTTTTTTTCATCAGGTTTCATATTATTTTTGTATGGGTAGTTTTGGGCTATTTGGTATAGACACATGTTTTCCAAAGTATTACTTCTGTTTGGGTAGTATGTGTCCAATAAATTGTTTTTTAAAATGTCTTGGCTGTTGGGATCATGTTTGGCTATTGTTTCTATATCTTCATATGATTTTAGAACTCTTTTTCTAGATTTAGCTGGATCAAGACGTAGCCATACTATATTTTCAGATTTACCATACAATGAAGTTACAGTTAAATGATCAGCTGCTTCATAAGATCCACATTCTCTATGGGTGAGCATTTTTATGCCCAAGCTGTATAATTTCTGAGATACTGTTTTATCTGATGACAGGTCATTCCAGAGGTCTTGGAGCTCTGTCTTTTCTGCTTTAATTAAGTATGCTGTGACATATCGTGCAACTGCAGTAGAATTGTCTGCAATGTACTGCACATCTATGTTTGCATTCCAAAAGTGGGCAATGACTGCATTATAATCATTGATATATTTTTCTTCTTCTTTTCTTTTTATGTAATATGTATTTTTAGGTGACTTACCTTTAACACTATGTCTAACTGAAGACATGAGGTTGTTTACTTGACCTGTATTTGTAACTGGTCTAGGGAAACCAAATCGGCATTTGGTGTAGTATTTGCCTTTGTTTTTGTATTTGCGACGGCAATATTTTCCACATTTGTGTCTTTGAAATTGTAAAATGTGTGCACGAAGATCACTATTTGTGGCTTCTGATGGAATTTCACAAGTGACATATATTTCAATAAACTGTAAAACAGTGGCATCACTGTCTTGACCAAATTTAGGAGCATCTTTAATCCATAAAAGCATGTGGATAGGTGGTGCTCCTCTGGCTTGGTATTCTTTTCTCCAAAAGAAGTGTTGCACTTCTCCAAGGGGATGAACAGTTTTATTACAAATAAAATGTAGCATAGCAATGAAGCGATGGTGAAAATATCTTGAAACATTAACAGAATCTAAAGAACAAAGTTCTCCAGGTGTTAGAATATCTATGTTTGTTTAGTTTTTATTTGATATGCGTAGGAAATCATGTAAATCTTCCCATGCATATTCTGCACAACTTAATGTAACAAACCAAGTGGGTGAGCCAAGGTTTCTGATCATACAACGTACATCTCCATGACGTCGAAACCAGTACTCTTTAGTACCACGCATATTTGCTAATAGATTTGTAATATTTGATTGTAAAACCTCACCCTTTTGTTTCACTTTCTCTAATAATTGTGTAGCTGTCATATTTTGAAAGTGTGATCCTGATTTTAATATGTGTGCAACTCCGTAACATGAAGTTGCTAGTTCACTTTCAAAGAGTAGGTGGAATACGTATTTCACCTTTTGTCTAAATCTGGGATCTTCAGAATACATCCGTAATGAGCGGTATTCTGAAGCTGATATTTGAATAGGTCTATCATCATACCTTCCTCCTTTGCCAGTAGGAAAGAGTAGAGGAAAAGCACGTGCTTCTATACTTTTTTCCCATATACTGATTGGCGATCCTTTTGTTTGACGCATTTGGTAAGTTTCCAGTACATCTTGTATGGTGTCATTACAGTGCAAAGGATGAATTGTATAATGGTCTAAAGTATTTGATATTGTAGCAGGATCTAGTAGCTCAAATTGACCAACTTCTTGTGTTTCTTGAATTATTTCAGTTGTATCTTTCAAGTTTCCTTCAATATTAATTTCTTTGTAATATTCATTATATTCAAGATATTGGAAGGCTTGTCTAACTTTATATAAATCTACCAGCTGTTGCCATATTTTTTTGTCTTTTGTAGGTACTCCATTTACTAATATAATTAAAGATTGCTGCATTGGACGTTGCACTCCTAGAGTATGCACATTTTCTTTTAGATTTAATGGTAAATAAACTACTTTTCCACAAATGCCTTTTACCAATTCAGAGGGAGGTAATTTTGCTGTTTTTGGTTGAAGGCGTATTATTGCTTGAAATGGGTGTACTGTTTGAATTATGATGCTCTCATATAAATTAAGTTGTTGTAGAAGTTTTGGTACTGGGTATAATTCCAAATTATTTGTGATAGAACGTGAAGGAGTTTGGTTGTTGTCAAGTTTTGTAGTGCAACAACTGCGAAGTATTAAGGGCTCAGGTATTTCATATTTGTTTTCTGCTACAAGGTAGAGAGCTAATTCAAACCATTTAAAATCTTCATTGTCTTCTATTTTGTATGATAGGTCCACAGTTACTTTTATAAAAAATTCTACGGCAACGTACACATACATGGTTTGGTACTTCAGCTGATGTACTTTTAAATTTTAGTATTTCTTTTTTGTATGTGTTTAGCAAAAGGTTGCCATGTGTAAAATTGTTGCTTAATTGGTTTAAAGCTATTTCATTCTGTAAATGGTTTTCACTTCCAAAATATTTTTTCTGGATATAGTGAATTTCTTCAAGTAGGTCTTTTGCTGTACCAAGTAGAAGGATGTTATTTAACTTTGCTAGTGCTAAAGCAGGACTTTTAGCATAGTACAGTTTATAGACTAGATTTCTTATAGTTGAATGATGTGTTGATATCCTTTTGATATCATGGAAAGTGGTTTTACAAGTAGGTCCTGTAATGCAGGCCAATGAATGTCCTTGTAGTCCTGTGTACTTGCGCACTGGACAGATATCTATATTTTGCAGTAATTTAATTTTGATTTTGTCTTTGCTTTTTACATATTTATTGAGGAATTGGCGTAAAGATTTGAAACATTGTTTGGGAATGTTACACATTGACGTGCATGGCCATTTGTACACTAGACGTTCTGATTCAGTTGAATGGAGGGGTAATTCTAAGTTTTCGTGGCATATTTTTGTAAGAAGTACTTCTTGTTCCATTATGGTATTATTCACTTTTTCATAACCTCGACCACTGCTATGTATGGCAATTGTATTAGTTTGCTTTTGTTTGTACGCTTCTTCATTAAAATATGGTTCTGTGCTTGTAGTGTGATTCCATTCACCTCCGCTGATACTTAAGAAGTTCTTTCTGTTGATATTTCGCTTATTGAGAAGTCTTTTTTGTAATTTAGTTATTAGTTTTGTTGGTGGTTTCATTTTGTTTAACAGTAAAATAAATACATTTCTTTTGAGAAGCATTGCACTGTCCATCAATGCTTCTAAGATTAATTTCCTACGATAGGTTTTAAGCTTTGAACCTGATTTCTCTCCTGTTTTTATAAGATTTTGAAGGACTTTGTGACGGTATATTTTGTCTAACATACTTTTCTTGGTATGCTTACTTTGCACTATATTAAAATTTGAAGAAGTAGTTTTATCTGTACTGATAGCTGATTTTCTGTTAATTGTTTTTTGGTTTGTTTTACATTTTGATAGAGGAAGCGAAGTTGTTGTACTTGGAACTTCTTGTGTTTCACTAAATGATTGTATTAGCTGTTTTGTTTCAACTTTTTTTACAAATTCTGCTAGAGATGGATGCTTATGTTGGACACCTTTATTTTCATTTGCTCTACTTTTGCGTTGCTTTCTACGGACTTGACTTTTGGTAGGCATTCTTTAAGGTCTGTTGAAAAAAATAAAGAAGATATGGGTTGGGGTGTTCTGGAATGTATGTGTGCTGTGTGCATGAGTGTTTGAGTAAGATGATAAAGATGTATGTAATGGTGTGTGATTGTGCATTGGGAACTAAAACTAGTAGGGATAGGTATTCTTGAATTTATGTGTTACTAAACTGGGGTTCAGATGACAAAAAAAAGTAAGCTAGTGGTGTGGAAAAGTACAAATAGTAAATCTAATGTATACAATTAAAACAGTTGTTTGTTCTATAATATGAAAATTGTAGTGGTTCAGTTGGGTAATTTGTATGTCCAAAAATAGAAATTTGTGGGCCATTCTGGCTGTAAATCGCTGTTTAAGACATAGAAATTTTTGGACAAAATGGTACAAAATCTCTATTTTTAGAAACCAAAATAGCTCGTATTAATGTTATAGTATATTTGATTAATAATACAAATATTATGGTGATATTTTACTTACTTTTTTTAAAATTAACAGGTAACTTCTTAGTTTTTCTTTCTTCTTCGAATTCGGCTGCTTCTTTTCAGGAAACTGGTCTTCACTGCAATTGTAAAAGCTTCAAATTAGTAACTTTGTTTGTATATAGCACTGTTTTTAATTTAGATATTGATTTTTTTAATTGAAATCCTCAGTGCCTTCTGTAAAACCATTAAACTAATTTATTTACATAAGATACATTGCATCAGTTCAGTACATATGATATGTTCTTAATGAACAAATTGTATTGAATGACTAACTGTAGCAAAAAAAAAATATCTTTACTATGTCTTGTGAAATGTATAATATATTAGTGAATACCACTATTTCTGTAAGTAAACTGTTCTAGGTAATAGTGCCTCAATGTCATGTCTAATTTAAAGTAATTAAGTAAATAAATAAATAAAAACAAAAAATATGAAATTGTATAAGTATTTTAATAAAGGTTTAAACATAGATTGTGTTTGCATGCAATTTTGTTTGAATATATGTAGTCTATATATTTCATTTAAAAAATGTTAGTTTAACATGATTTGAGTGTGTGTGTATAAAGAAAGTAAAAAGTATAAAGGTTTATAAGTGATAGTTGATTTTAGGAAATTGAAAAAAGTACAGTAAATTCATTTTACAGATTTTACAAGGTAAAAGTCTGTTTGAAAATGTGTTCATCTACTATACAGAAAATATGCATACCTGAAGTTTGTGTTCATGCATATGGATATGCATGGAGCTGCAAGTAGAAATCTTGAAGACTTGTACAGTATTTCTGGTAGATGTTGCTTGCCAATGACATGACACTTGTACTCAGAGAGATTCAGAGTACATTTGCAGTGCTGATCTATGATGATGCAGTTAGATGTAGAGGTCTTGAATGTGATTGGTGCATGGTCATGTGATTTTTGAGGTACATCCAATGAGGGAATAGCAGAGAGAGTGTAGTGGAAATGGTAGAAGGGTTGTTCATGTTACGATATGTCCGCGGACATGGCGGTAGTTCGCGGACATCGGGAGTTACATCCGGGGATTTTTTGGTTCAGAAGTCATGCAAATGAGAATAAGCACTGAAAGGGATTGGTCAGGAAAGTTTGGTGGGTGTGTTGTGCCAGGAGAGATTTTCTCAGATACTCTTTTTGCTGAGAGAACAAAAGATAGCTATGGCTGTGTGTTTCAGAAAACAGATTGTTTGGATTTTAGGAGATTCGTGGATACATTGGTTGAAGGTGCATGCAGAAAGCTGTGGAGTAGCTGTAGATCTTGGATTCCCTCATGTGGAAGTACACTGGCATGGAGTACGTGGAATGAAGTGGTTGGACTTGCTACCTCTCTGTGCTACTTTGGAGACAGAGCAACATCCAGACATAATTGTAATTCATTGTGGAGGGAACAGTTTAGGACATGTGACTGGAATTTTTTTGCAATTTGCTATGAAAGAAGGACTTAGGAAGGTTATGGACATGTTTCCTAATTCTCAAGTGATATTTTCACGGATTGCGCAGAGACAAATGTGGCTTTGTTCTTCTTCATTTGGTCCACAAATGGAAAAAGCAAGGCGCAATGTTAATAAGGCTGTTTGTGGCTTTCTAAGAGATTTTGACATGTCTTCTTTTCACAATGAAAATATTATGTTTTGTAGTACATACATTTTTTGCAGAGATGGAGTCCATCATACTTATGCTGGCAATCAGATTTTTCTGAGAAATGTACAAAATGCATTGCAACCTTTTTTGGAATTACAACAACGATTTTGAAGTAGATGTTAAGCATTTACAATTTTTGACTTACAAACACCACCCAAAGGCTCTTTTCAGAGCCACCACTTCTTTCCAGAGAAAATTACAATGTTTGTGATGGAGTAGCAACCCAATTTTTTTAATGTTCGCGAACTGTCCGCGGACTTCTAAAAAATACAAAGAGCCCTGCTTCATTTATTTTCACTTCTATTTTTTAACTGGGAAAGGCGGCTCTGAAAAGAGCCTTATTTTTTTTTGATTTTTGTAATTTTGTATTTTTTTTGGTTTTTCGGACACGACACACTAGGAGAGGAGGGTAAAGGAGGGTAAAGGGGGGACACCAACCACAGGGATAAGAAAAGGCGAGCTGAGAGAGGAAGATGTAGAGTGGGTTTTATTTGGGTAGTGAGCAGGTCTTCTCGTGCTCTGAGACGATAGTCTCAAAAGCACTCCGAAGTCGCTCCCCCCTGCAGAGTACTGTGTCACAGTACATACATACAACTGTGACCCTCGAAAGGTAAGGTCATCAGCATTCTGTATGGCCTGTGAGGCAGCTTGAGAAAGACTCTGTCCCACAGAGGTGGTCCTTGTGGTGACAGGATCAGAAACAGAGGATGAAGTAGAGGAAATCAACCTGCTACGTTCTTCGCAAGGTACAACCCTGCGAATAGCCCCAGAGTGAAATGACCTCAGGTGTCGCTTCATAGTAGTGGTCCCAAAGCTGTACTTACCGTGCTTCCCGCGACTGAGCATCATTTTGCACTCATTGCAGGTAACACGGTTCGCACGAGCCTTAGGACCATTCCCATGAATGGTAAATAACCGCCACACCCAAGACTCACTCCTAGTGCGGGTAGTAGGGATTTCCTCTACCTCATTCTCATCATCCTCTTCTTCCTCCTCCGCATCCTCACTCCTGTTCCCCTCTTCAGACCCTTGGGGAGGTGGTGGTGGTGGAGGGGGTGGGGGTGGTGCTGAAGCAGGTGCAGCACCAAGTGGCAGTTCAGCAGCCAAGGATGCCATCTCGATGATGGTGTAGTCTGCAGGTGGCAGCAAAAATCACTGTGTTCTGAAGAATAGCCAGAAACACAATGGGAATAAGCTCTTGGGCGTGGTCTTTTATAGGGGTGCTTGTGCGCGGTCCGCGGACATGCGCACTGTCCGCGGACAGATCGATCACAAAAAAAAGGATCGGAAAGTTTCAAAAGGTATATAGAAACTCAAGATTGCTATGTGGGACTTGTGCCATGGTGAGATTTATTGAAAAATATTATGGATTAACTGAAAATGTACTTTTAAACATTTCAGGACACCAATTGTGTTCTTAGGACAGTTTTAAGTTGATAGCGAACATTACGGACAGATATAGTGTTCTTTAGAACACTTTAATTTTTGTTTCTTTACGAACATTTCAGGACACCACGTGTGTTCTTAGAACAGTTTCCACTTGCTAGCGAACAGTACGAACAGGTGTGGTGTTCTTCAGGACACCTCCATTTTCATTTATGTACGAACATTTTAGAACACTCGCACTGTCCGCTGACACTTTTATTGTTTTTAATAAAAAAAAAACGGAAACTATTCACAATACAATATAAAAATTAAACTTTATTTAACATATATTAATAATTTATGACAGAGAAGGTGAGGCAGAAACAGAAACAAAAACAGGAGAATTTGGGGTTTCAACATGATTGGTATTAGGTGAAGAAGGGATGGAAATCTCATCAAAACGTTTTACCTGCAATGAGTGCAAAATGATGCTCAGTCGCGGGAAGCACTGTAAGTACAGCTTTGGGACCATTTGTGATGTCATCTTTGATATTCTGGGTGGTAGTCTTAGCAGTGCACGGTGGTGGCGTGAGTTATGGTTGCTTAGCTTACCATAACTGGCGAATTTCAAGGGTTTTCCGGTTTTACTTGGAACCATAACGTCCCTTTAACAAAGTTTTTTCACTGAATTTCGTAGGTTTTTAGCAGCGCAACTTAACCATAACGTCCCTTTAACAAAGTTTGTTTACTGAATTTCATAGGTTTTTAGAAGTGCAACTTAACCATAATGTCTACAAACATCTGACTTCATTGCAGACCTTCCAGAGAGTGCCACATGACCATATGCTGGCACGCAGCATGATGACGTGTCCGAGAACCCGTACACACTTCACAATAATATCTGTGCTTCGTGGACAGTTTGGAACTGCATTTTCTACTGATCTAGGAACTTTCAACTTCAACATTTCCCTTGGACAGCTCCAACACCTATTCCTACTCATCCATTAACAATCTAGTACACAGTACATACTTTTAGTAAAACTGCTATTTATCTTAAAATAGCATCAGCTAAGGCCATCCCTCCTCCCCAAGAGACACCACCACTGCTGTAATCAAGAAGCATAACAAACACTGCCCCCTACCGTAGAGATAACACACGTGCAACATTTTCCCCTATCCACCTGCCCCTCCATATTAGTGTTTGGTGTCTCTTCCCTCATTTCCCTCCCCACCTTTCGTTCTTAGCTCCCTTGCCAACAAAAAAAAAAAAATACATCCAGAAACAACAAAATAAATGTTCCTTTAGGATCCAGCTTTCACATTTAAAAAATAGAACAAAAAAAAAACGTTTAGACTCCATCTACTTTATATTTCTCTGTAAACTATATAGACTCAATAAGATTTTCCAAAATTTCCATTTTCATTTTGTGTTATTGGGGCGTTCATCCTCCGTTCCAGGGACTGGAATGGCTGATACCGGCACAGCAGTCCAAGTTATCAGCCCAAGTGAAGCGAGGGTGGATAACGAGGTCTCTGGTCCATTATCCCCCCATTCCAGCCCCTGAAATGGGGCATGAAGGCCATTAGCAGGCTAAGCTCCCAAAGCAGGAACCCGTGGTACTAAGAAAGAGGATTTGTTGTCCTACACCGGGACGCCTATGGCGTCCTGGTTTAGGAAAGAAAATCATTTTCCAAGATGGCCACCATGGAAAGGGAAGGCGGGAGTTCCATACAGAGCCCCTCTTCGCTTTTCATGGCAGCCTGCAGAAGGCAAAAAGAACACCCTATGACCATACAAACACGAGCAAATTTTTCTTCCCTTTCAAATCTATCTTAATTGCGAATAACTTTACCACAAAGCCAGTCCCAGGTGGACATGACCACTTTAATCCTATGTTTTGTCCCTTCTGGTCATGGCCAGTAGCCACATTGTCCGGATCATGACCTTATACCATGACCCCGACATTCTAGCTACAGCCTACCCCTCAGGCACTAAAGCTATACCGCTATTTTTCTCTTTAAAAACATAGCCACATTTACAAAACCATGCTTTTTGATAATTGCCAATGAGCCTAACGCAAATTTGCTGGAAATCCACCCACGTTTCATTTTTTCAAAACTGTCAAAAGAATGCACAAGTGATTCGTCATATAAGCTATGCACAAAATCCCAACAAACTTTGTAAACTCATTCGAAATCACATCAGAAATATTCCACCCATCATCATCACCCGTCACCTCCCCAAACATTATTTCATAAGTTTCACAAGTGCAACGCTCAGAAAATATTTTTGTCCCGAGGGTTCAACCATGTATTTTGTACATACGTTGATCTATCGCAAACATTTCCAATTCACCTTACCTCATTTTTCCTCTTTTAGAAACATATGAATTCTGCCACCAGAGTGTGTCCATCTTGTGCTATTCTTATCGATTGCTGCATCTGCCTAGGGTAAACTGCCCTGACGCCACTAAATCTTATGCCCCACCCCTGACCCTCACATAACCAACCCTAGTGATATTCAACACCTTTCTCTGTGATGTTCCTCTTCAGCGTAGCCACATGCACCCATAATCACCTACGTGCATGACGCAGAACCCGAAAATCAACACACATCGACTAACAACATAGCACGTCACAATTCGAAATATTAAACCGGTCTTTAAAAAAAAACAATAACACTATAGAATTTGTAAAGTACTTTTATTTCACAATAAACTCTCCGAGAACATCCGACTATTCCCATATTCAATCGAATTGCAAATTTGTTTCTTCGCTCGTGATCGAAAATGTTAATCGTGAGGCACAAGTTGTTCTTTTTCCATACACAAAATGTTCATTTTCGATAAAGGAACCGCTTGGGTCGCACAGTGAATTCCAGGGTGTCTGCATCAACTTGGGCCTAGACCACCATAAAGGATCTTATGTTACACCTAATCGCTAGTGCAGCGTACGTGCACATTGGCCCTGGCCGATCGTCCCACAAAACAGTCACGGTGATCCAGCCGTTGACGACTATGTGCACCTGGCGAATGAAGAAGCCATCAGTTGGCATCTGGAATCCATGGCAATCGCAGTAAGGCAGCCTGTAGCTATTTGGAAAACATAACAGAAAATATGTATCAATACCAAACCTTTATTACAATATATCTATTGATTTCTTAATTCGGCATACAGTTTAAACTAACGATTAGCACACACATCAAACAATCTCAAAAAAGACAGAAAGAACGTGGAAACTGATACACAATTCGATATGGTCTTACATGACATTTTAAAGAAATATTAGCATTGAACCTGGGTGAATCTAGTGATAGTCTACATACACCTAGATTCCGCACTCCCCATAACCACATAAAAAAGACAACCACACAGAAAGATAGTACTTCAGTTACATTGCCAAAATTAATTTTCAGATAATAATAAGTTAAAGCTTGTTCCGGTGTACAGTCGTCAAAAGCAAACTTACATGATATTGAATGTCTCCTTTCATTTTGCGTAACTCAGACCGTAATGCTCAATGCGCTTGCACCAAAGAATCTTCATGAACTGATTTTACATGTTCCTTGAATGCATAACCTTATCAAATGTTCCTTATTCCAAACCTCCTCTCACTGCATTCTTACTGAATATTCCCTTTCTCTCAAGGTCAAAAAACAATTGACTCTTATAGTTTCTGTCCCATGCGTGGGCTTCCTTAGCTCGCAACCAAAAAATCAAAGCTGGTGACCTTCACTCAGAATCTAAATACATTCTCACTTTGCAACAACATGGTTCAACGCATTCATGAGAACTAGTACTGGCATACACGTGCAGAGCCACTGATTCCATCAAACACTGCAGGTGGCTGCCTCAGATGCCAAACTCTAGGGGGCGCCAGTCTGACTCCAATATTATTTTAAATACATTGTAACACAGACACATTAGTCCTTCGCCAGTACTTTACGCACATTATATGGAGGAACACCTCCAAATGTACCGTCTGACTTTCGTGACAAAAAAAAACACTATTTTGTTTCTTGCTGCCACATCCAATCCCAGCCTCATCAACCCTCACCTTCCAAGAGAGTAGATGATAAGTTTAACAAGTGCAATGTTGTTTGTGTTTTGTTATATGTTTTTGCGGCAATGTCCGCGGACACCAAAACACGGATGAAAGATGGCAGGCACATCGGAACAATTGACGCACTTCACGCTCTTCAACATCCAATGAGCTAACGCATCACATGTCCACGGACATGACGCGCCCAATTAGCCAACCGTTATCTTGTCCGCACAGCGAACAGGGAAGTGTGTCTGTGGAGTGGACATAGATATCACTAATTTTTTGAGACCTACTTTTTGATCGGTTAAAAAAAACTACTGGACAGATTTTCACCAAATTTACAAAAGCACGCTTTCGGGACCAAACCGCTGCTCCTGCCACAAATTTGGTGAAAATCCATCCATCGGTTTGATCTGTAGCTGTGCGCAAAGTTTTTCCCCCATTCAGTCTATGGGAAAAAAGACATTTTGGGACCCACCTATAACTTTGCCCGCCCTAGACCAAACTTCAGCAAACTTTGCAAAAAAACTCAGAGTTGGCCATATACTTTTTTTGCAAAGATTGGTGAGGATTCGTCCAGGGAGAGCGAAGATATAAGCCACCCAAAAAGTGATCTTCCTATGGGATTAGCAATATATTTAAACAAAAGGGTGACACTAGGAGGTGCCTGGGTAGCACTAAACACACGGCAGCCGCACACATACAAAAATGTGTCTGTTAGGAAAAATATTTTACTGAGACAAATGCCCACATGAAAAGAAGAACAGCACAGTTACGCGTTTCGTGCCACTCTAGGCTCTTTTTCACACTAAAATCACATCACCACAGTGGCTAAAAATATTTGAGTGCAACTCTGCGGTATTCGCATGCATGCATAACATCAGTGTCTCAGGTCAGCCATGTTTGAATGGGTCACTAGCCAGTTATACATTTATACAATGGGTGTAAATTGCATCGAAATCAAACTGCATAAAAATATATCTGCTGACATTGTATCATAAAATCTGCAAATACACGCTTGCTTATGCTGCCGAAATCTTTAAATTAAAGTAGCTCATTCATAAGAAGCGCTTCCCTATTACACGCTGCATATTAACATGTGATATAGCTATATCCCATGACAAACCGGGCTAGCTGGTCACATAAGCTTCCCACAGGCCAAACGCAGCCAGAACCCAGTCTTGGTGTCCACCCGACAGACTCCACACATTGAACCGATACCACTACCACCACACCAGTACTTAATTTGTAAAAAAATAAGTGCCGGTGCCCAAAAAATATTGGCCCCATAATGCCGGGCGCACCGCCGCCCGGAGTGCGGACGCAAGGCCCGTGCCAGTCCAGTGCTAGACCTACCTAGCTCGGCCCACCACCAGCCCATCACACTGCTGCTGCTCCATATCACATGTTTGGCGCTGCAGCAACTGCTGGCACAGGCTAGTAGTGGGATGGATGGGGAAGGGCACCCATGGGTTGACAAAGTATAATGCTTTAAAGTTGGAAAACACTTACTTGTTATGGTGGGTGTAGTGGTCCCAGCATTCCGGCAACCCCAGAGGCAAAAGAGTGCATTTGAACACACTTCTAAGTTCTAGACCACACTCGTTAGACATCTGGACCATATTTGGTGTCCTCGAAGTGATAATGCATTTGATAAAATTGTTGCAAACCTGTGGATGTTATCTTATTTGTCGATTTTGTAGAATGACCCCCCACTGCCCACCACCTCCCACCGCCCTGTTTCCCAAATGGCTCTGAGTGGAGCTGGGGTCTCTTGTGAGACTCACAGTGAGAGTATCTTTCTGTTTTGACATACACTAGGAAAAATAATAGACTGTATTTAAAACATTAGGTTTGATTGAATGAAAGTTAACAGATGTCACAGTAATTACAAATCTGGGACATGATCCTGAAAAACACTTTTATTTAACCTCACACTGAATAAATAATAAATAAATACACTAAGAATAAATAAACACAATGGATATAGAACAGAACCAAACAAGAAAGTACAAGGTGCCATGTTTGGCTTTCATTTTAAACTTAGAAAAGGAGGTAGATAAGGCATTGAATCTATATCAATTAAATAGACTGGCAGATTCTATTTAAATGTTGTGTTTGTTTGATGTAATTAACATTCTGAAAGCCACAGTATTTAGCCTAACATGGCAAAATAATCTGTATAACATTTCACAAAATGTCATGGTAACTCCAGATTCTATTACAACTTTGCCAAAAGCTGGTTGGGATCATCATGGCTAAGCTGCTATAGTAAAGTGCAAATTGCAATAGATGAACAAAACAAACAAATGCAAATAGCAGTTACTAAATAAAGTACAAATAAATAATATATTAAATAATTACAAGTGCAATAGTGTGCATAGTTGTCTCTATTCGCTCATAAAAGCCCATAAAATGTCTAAATCTGACCTGGCCATGTCCTCTTTTCGTTCCTTACTCCTAGGGTCATCAGCAGCTCTTCGTCCTTTTGCAATCCATGAATTGGCATAGGGGATGGGGTTGAACTTCTTCAATGGTGGGCCAACAAGATTAATAAATAATAAGGATGAAATGGTGTCAGTATGCAGGGATGCTTTTGTTGATGTGCAGACAAGATTCATTTGTGAAAACCCTCATTCACACTCAGCAGTGGAGATAGCAATAGTGTTCACAGCTGTCAAAAGTTCCTTGTAGTGTCTATTAGCTTTCCACCCGTCTCCCTATGTTCCCTGTTAGCCCGAATGGTTAGACGGGTGTCAACAATGTCAAATCTTTCACACAAGACTCTATCTCACTTTCTCCATACATAGGTGGTAACTCATCTGGCCAGTACTGCTTGTACAAAACTTTGAGTTCGCTTATTAGCTTCTCATATGCAACTTTGTTTTCAGCAGCAGCAGAACCTCCTGTAGACAACAAACGACTCCATACATTTTCTGCAAGACTGCAAAAAAACTGTCCATGTTCAATTCTTTTGTCGCATGCCTTTCCTTCATGCAGGGTCACTCCTTGGAAACCATTTTCTTCTATGGCCTTCTGGCACTGGGAAGAGTGTTTTCCTTGCCTTTCTACCATTGCCTCAAACACTGATATTTGTCGGCAAATAGCACGATGCGCATCAATGATCGTGTAATCACGCTTTTGTAAGTCACGAGACAATTCTGGTAACTCTTCAAATGCATCAAACAAAATGCCAAGATTACCAACAAACTGCACAGACGAAAGGCGCCTACATAGTCCAGTGTACATGTTTCATGTTGTGCCATCACGAGAGCCATCACTAGATGCCAATGTAATGTGTTTGTGAAGCGCAGGATAAGCATTCCAGACAGCCTCTACTGTTCTGTAGCTTGAGGTAACCCAGCAAGTATCTAACACTCTTCCTATTTTACAAAGCTGAATGTCAAGAGCATCTGCACATTCTTTGAGCTGCAAACGATTTTTTACAGATGTGCTGAAAAGAGAATACAGTTTGTCTAGCAATGCTTTGAATTGATTTGTAGCTCCAATGTCTTTCATCACATCATTGACTGCAAGTTCTAAGCGGTGTGCTGAGCAGTGCCAGGCTACAATATTGGGGGAAATTTTTTCTTGTAACCTTTTCACAACCCCGCTATTGCGGCCAAACATTACTGATGCTCCATCACAAGCGACTGACACCAGACATTTGGTGAGAAAGTCCTCACTAACGTTAATTGGGTCCTTATGGAGCGAAGACAGCAAACTGTTCACTATCCCTTCGGCAGACACATCATTGAGCTCGATAAGGTCAACAAAAATATTAGCTGGAGACTCCATATCCTGTAGCTGAGTACGTAGGTACACAATAAAGAACTTTTTTTTATTTTAGGCAGTTGCCTCATCCAGCAAAAGGCTCACCTTAGGAGAAGAGGCAACTATTTTGGCAAATCTCTTTCGTTTCATTTCCGAGTAAATGTGTTGCTGTATACTTGAGCAAGCCCCATTGGAATGTAAAATACGTCCCATATCTAGCCCCTTCAATTGCTGGCAGTCTTTCTCAGATTCAAAATGGCCTGTTCCGCTTTGCTTCTTTATAAGATAAGCCGTTCGTAATATTCTGGCAGTTGTTGCTTTTTTCCCTGCCTGAGCTCTAGAAGTTACTTTAAGCAATGTATCTTTTTTGCCTGCTCCAATATTTTTGCTGCTGTGATGAGTGCCTTTGTTGAGAAATGTTCGGTAATCTTCTTCCATAAGGATCTTTGTTGCTTGTCTTTGTTGGTACCATATGAGCTAACAGTACACTCAGTCCATTCTTTTGACAATTTCATCCGATGACTTTTCTCTGCACCAGAGCTATTGACTTGACGGCAAATGGTGCATCCAAGAGTGTGTCCTCTAACAATCAACCATGGGTACTTGGTTTGAAAATATTGTTTCTGGTCCAGATTCCAGCCTTTAGGGAGTCGCCCTTTTGTTAAGGGAGCTGAACGTTGCAGAAGTGATAATTGACCAGATTCCTAGTACTTGGAATTTCCATGTCACTGTCGTTCGGTAGTTCACGTTCCACATAAGTACCAGTGCCATCCAATTCCTCTCCGAGTGGAATGCTTGCTGTCTCTATTTCTGTGTTGATGCTGACAGTAGTAGTGCTGGTGGTCTCATCTAGTATTTTTTCTGGTTCTTCACAAACACTATCTGACTTGGAACCAGATTCCTGTTTACTTCGCTTGCTTGTAGGCTCATCTGTGCTGCATTTTTTACCCGGTTTTGAAAAGTATGAAGACATTTTCTTCTGGGCTCCAGGCATTCTATGGAAGGAAATGAGAAGTAGGGATAATCGATATCATGGGATTCCTTCCAAGTTTCGATACACACAATGATCAGGCTAGAGGTCAGGATAGGACAACAGACCTCTTAAGTGCTTCAAACGGAATCAAGGACTGGTGAACAGTAAATGTGTAAGAACAAACACATATACTAGTGCACAGCACAGTGCACACATGGAATGCGCTTTCCATTAGAGCCGGGCTAATAAATACAAATGTGCACACGTTTGACTTGGCTGAAGAGAACATTGCAAAAAGAAATCTAACAAATACCATGCGGGGGGTTTGTAAATGGCTGCAAAGTGCCAGTTGCCTCCTTTTATCCCCCAACACACCATACTGAACCATACAATTTTGCGACTTTTGAAATGTCGCTCCGTAGTGTAGTACCCATGACCGTCTCCATTTTAAAAAAAACACCCACTTTTCTTGAGTCAGTAAAACAATTACACCCCACTTATGCTTGGTAACGTACGTCTTAATTCTTACCTTGTTTTCAGGGATGAGGATGCAGCATACCACACAGCAGCCTGCGACTCTCAGATTCTGACTGCCACCACGATGAACGAACCTCTGATGCGGTTGCTCACTGCAAACCTAAAGGGGGCAAAGGCACTAAGTCAATTAAATTGCAAACCGCTGGCGTGATACCTGTATATGCTCAATAGGAAGTTCAACTGCTGGAGGCAGAATTGGGATATTTGGGTTCACACAAAAGGCACAACCATTGCCCCCTGAGCTGTATGCACCAAACATGAGGGTGGGAAAAAGAAAGCCTCACAGGACACAGTGGGCCAAATCTGTAGGTATTGCAAGTGAGACATTTTACTGACACAGCAAACTTTCTATGGCACTCACTAGTGCACAATATTTTACTGACCTCTATCACAGCACCCGCAGACATATGACAGAGTGACCCTTTGCAGTTCAAGTCAGGTGAGATTACATTATTTGCCCATGATCACACACTTATGCTGAACAGCAGGCACCTCCCAGGGTGGTGGTAATGCTTCATAAATATACCTAAAAGCTTTACACATAATAATGCAGTCAATTGAGAAAACTGGAGCAAGTTAGGGAATTACCCTAAACAAATTATTGCTGTTTGTTTCATACTTTGTATTATAACACGCACAGGGGCAAAACGCTGGTCTTGGAAGCAAGACCAAGCAGAGCAACAGAGGTTTGGATCCCAGATCCATACTTATAAACCAAACTCTGGTGGCATTAGGTGCGTTATAAAAAACAATTAAATAAAATAAAAACACAACCCACGTTTTCCTATGGAAATGGGAATGCAATGCTTGATTAGCCTAGTAATTGCACTTTGTCGGGGGCATCCATTCACACGTACTGCGCCCTAAGTAGGGAAAAAAGAGACCCCCCAAATGACAATTGATCGCCCACCCCCCCGCCATGCTGTGACCAATGAGGTACTGGGTGCCCATATTTAGGCCATCGCCTTCCCTTCATAACGGTGAACGCTTTTTTGGGGGGGCTAGGGGTTATTGAAGTCATGGGCAGGGGAGAGAGGAGGAAGCAGTGGGCACACTGGGCCACAGAACTGCCAAAGTCATGTATTTTCTCTCAGAAACCGATTTTAAAAACGTGAAATAAACATATTTATACGGCTTTTCGTGCATGCTCTCTGATGATTCGCTCTCCTCCACGACGACAGGGCGCCTGATTCCCAAAAGTGCTTTATAATGGTGCAATCCTATTGAAAATCTCTGTTGGCCCGATTCATGGAATATTTTGCCCGGTGCAAAGTACTTTTCACTGGTGCAAAGTGACTTGGCACTGCCAACAAATACCCTGATTCATGGAATAGTACAAAGTGTCTTTTTGCCGTGCAAAGTCATTTTACACGGCAAAAAGACACTTTGCACTGTTCCATGAATCAGGGTGTTAGCTGGTGGTGCAAAGTCATTTTGCACCAATGAAAAGGACTTTGCACCGTGCAAAATATTCCATGAACCAGGCCCTGTGTGTGCAAGCTCAACAGTCCACAACGATACAGCACGGGTGTGCGTCTACAAACACAGGTGCGTCGCAAGCCCTTGCCTCAATTTGCTTAAAAATATATTCCAGTGTGGTGGCATAAGATACGAAATCAGCTCTTTTTTAAAATTTATTTAAGCAAATTGGTTTACAAAGTAACCCGTACCTGGTTGTAAATATTAAAATCCAAATATTTCCAATTTTCAGCTCTTTCTTTGTAGGACAGATAGAAGCTGGTTTAATGACCTGGGCAATTAGGCCTGTTGTTGGGCATTATGAAAGCACTAGTGTCAGCCCCTCATAATACAAGACCTCTTTACATGATATTAGCCCTTAGAATTCATACTTTGCAAATGGTGCCTTGTTCATATGAAGCCAGGTATGATTTTCCACAAACAAGCAAACAATCACTCAAGTGGAAAAACATATGGGCATCAAGAGACGGGAAGTGTGAAATAAATCAAACCCCTCGCTGCCACTGCAGGAGCACTATCATAGTTCCCTAAGAAACTGACATTTACCCAATTCCATCATCCCTATAACCAATACATTGCAGTCTAATCCACCTCTGGACCCGAGATGTTGACTGAACTGGCAAAGGTTACAGGTAAGTGGTAAGTCATAAAGTATCTTGACCACACTGACAGTTGTGAAGAATAAGATCAACCTTGACCTTTCAATACACACTTGTGCAGTGCGTACCTCAGTGATGCCTTAGTATTTGTCGGTGCTTTTTTATTCAAATCAAAAGTACCACGCTGAGAAGCTCTGTACCAAATAATAATATAATACGTTCTCACATTTAACTGGCTAGTGGTGGGGAATGTGCTCAAACGGTAAATGGGGACAGAGCAAGATAGACTTTATATATATCGCTGGCATTTACAGACCTTCCACGTGTGGCAATCAGACAGTGGTGCACCGTGTCAGCTGGACAATGCGGGCACCAGATTCAACCAGATCCAGATTAAATCAACTTTGTTTCCTCGACGACATGATCAACTCCACCCTAACCCTAACCCACTACCCCCCCACCCCCCTCAGTGGCGGCTTCACACTCATTCCGGGGGCTGGAAGCTGCGCACTGCAGCCGGCAGCATTCGCAAACCCAGTGTTCGCCGCTGCTGGCATTGCGTCACGCCCCCCCACCCCATGAGGAAGACCAGATTCTTGACTGCACTTTTTTGCCATGTCTGGACCACACCCCCAGCTCTCAACAGCCATCCAGCTATCAAGAAAGCGCACCTCCCTCAGAACACTACAAAGCAGGGTTTCTTCTGCATGTTCGGAGTTGCACAAAATACAAAAATAAATAAAGAGCTTTCAGCTTTGCAATATTTCACACACATTTCATTTAAGAGACACTTACATCTAACGTGCTGTAAGGACTTCCTTCTCTCCCTGGAAATCACACCCATGTAAAGAGGTAATTATTAGGCTATTAGTGGTCTGACAATGTTACAATGTCCAACCTTCCTTTAATTGTCATTTGATGTCACTAGACCCTCGGCCTGCTTTCCTCAGAAAGTCAAAAACACCCAAGTGATCCTGATATGAAAACCAGCAACTGACAGTAAAAGAACAAACACCATTTTCAATATGTTTGCCATTATTATAGGTTATACGTCTACAGAAAGAAAGTTAATTAAGCTCTAGAAAGAGAAGTCCATCACACATCAACAGCTGCATGCATATTAACGACGAGTACAGCAAGCCGAGGTGTTTACTGCCAGTTAAAGTGCTTTTTAAAAAGGCATTCATTAACTCCAAAATTCAGAAGAAAGTTATACCTTGTTTGTCAAAGAAAGGCTAGTGCAGGCTGTGCCCACTCCTGCTCCCATTCATACTCAGATAGCAATTACAGCAACATCTTTATTTTCCATTAATGAGCAGGGGCTGTCTGTCAAATATGTTTTTAAAGGCGCTCTGATGGGAAAAGCAGTAAACTTGAGGGAAACTTCCCCAATTCGTTTTCTGCACGAGCCTTCCTCGCGCTTGTGTGCTCCCCGAAGGTGAGGGACTACCAGGGCTGCCCTGCAGGCCTGCTCGGGCAAAATCCTGCCCTACAGGGCCCACGGGGCAGCCTCAGCAGGCACTGTCTGCAGGCCAGCACCGCCGCAGGCCCGCTGGGCGGGGCCGCGAGTCAATGTGAGCGACTGAATCTGATGACATACGGTAACTTCGGTAAGTGCCTCACGGCTGCAGCCTTGGTCGGGCGACCTAGGCTGCAGCCGCGGTGCACTTACCGTTATGTGATGATTCATTCACGCAGCAGCCGCTGCAGCGCTGCAGGCATTGCGCTGCGGCCCTGCGGTCCTGCTGCTGGCCAAATCCTGCCCTACGGATGGCCGTGGCGGGACGGGCAGTGGGGCACCCAGCACATCCATGCCCATAAAGAAGCAGCATGACACCGCCACCGGCCGCATAAATTATAATAAATTCAAAGGTGGGGGATGGGTGGGAGGGCACTGGCATGGGGCTGAGGGGCACTCTTGTCAGCGAGCGCGGTACCCTGCCACCCGTGACATAAATTCCATAATTATGGCGCAGCCCGCTGCCGTGGATGATTCTATACTATTCATTTCACGGTGGCGGGGCGGCAGGGCAGACAAATAAATATAATTAATGTTCTTGTTCTATAATTCATCAGGACGAGTCACGAGTACTTACCGTGTTCACGTTGTTGAACGTTAGCGCCTGCCTGGGCTGCCAGAGGAACGTAAGCTGCATGCAGCAAGCAGCAAAACTAGGCCGCACACAAACCGAAGTTGGAAATATACATGCAGGGCAGCAGGCTTTCACGAGTCACTGACGCCACTCATCTACAAGTCAAGTGTGCTCGTGAACTGCCTGCTGCCTCTGCAACAACAACACGTGACTCACTCACCCTCCCCCCACACACGTCGAACAGCCAATGAAAACTATACATTCTGTGTTACTATACAGAATGTATGCAAAGTGCATAGTAACAACAGAATGTTGGTTTTAATTGGCTGTTGTTGTTTTGCTGTAGGCCCTGGTCCCAGCCAGCCAGCCATGGCCTGCAAGTTGCAACTGCAAGGAGAGCAGCAAATGATTTATGATCAGGAAGATCATGGAAGTTCAACAAACAAAGGAATTACACATGCCCTGATGTTCCGGTCCACAAAAAAGACTGCCGGTGTTAGCCACCGGCAAACACCCCCACAAATTAAGCACTGCTTCACCACCATAAGATGCTTCCCCCTAAACTAGCGAACGATCCCATTGGCAGATTGCTCTGTGCGGATGGAGTTGTGTGAATGGACCAAACACTGATTGCTTTACAACATCAGCTTGATACCCGGCAAGAATACATGAGGAATAATGGTCTGAAAATAAACCCCAAAAAATCCTGGATCGTGACCCTTAATGGAAAGTGTGGAGGTAAACAGAGGAAAAAACAACATTCATGGTCCATAAGTGGGGAAAAATGTAACTGAAGTAAGATCTGTCAAATACCGAGGTGTATGTTATACACCAGCAAGAGAGATGACCCGAGAGAGACCACCCTCAGAAATAAAGCCAGAAACCTAGCTGCGCAGGTGAGGGTGCTCCTCAAAAAGTTCTGTGGCTTCTCATTGGTGCCTGTGGTTTCATTCTATCGCATGAAGGTAATACCGATTCTGACGTATGGGGCGCAAGCATCATTTATACTACCAGCAGAAACCTGGCCAAGAGTAGAACGGTGAGTTCTGGGCCTACCAAAAAGTACTCCAATTCAAGCAATACGGATGGAACTTGGCCTAACATTCTTATACACGATTGTGGTGTGGAAATCCCTCTCCTTGTACCACAAGTGTATATTGCCAAATGCCCCGGGAGGCTTTTCGGCGCTGATCAAAGCCCTACTTGAGAACTCAGAAAGAACCCTGAATGGAGGAGCATCTGCCAGGCGACCTTAGCGTCCGAGATGTAACAGAAAAAAGCCTGATCAGCAAACCAGGCAGACTAAACGAAAGCTTTACATTTAAGACTTGATTAACATCCAACAAGAGAGACATGATACAAACTTTATGGGAAACCGTTGCGAGAATCAAGGAAACTCAATACGCTAAAAAAAACTTGCAACGGTTCCCAAATCAGCACTTCAAAGCGCAGGTCATGTGCTTTTGTTTTAAATTCTGAGCCTAATAGTGTGTGACAGGGTGTTTGATGCATCATGTCTGAATCAAGACGTGAAGGAAACTTTGAAACATTTTGCATTATTCTGCCCAGCCGTAAGAGACATAAGGACTACCGTCCTTGGCAGGATAATTAATGAATATGAATAAAGGACGGCTAATGACTGGTGGATTGTTTTTACACAAGGAGAACGGGTAACTGTGACCCTGGCCATGGTCAGGCTGTTGAAGGAGATATTTAGAAGGGTGGAAGAGAGTAAGATCAAATGCGGGGAGCCCACAGGCTTATAGACAACTGTCAATGTCTAAAAAAGTGTCTTGTCTGCTTGTTACGAAGGACAGAGGTGGGAGAAACCTGTCAGTTTCTGAAGTTGTTCTTAGTTTTTGTGTTCATAATATTTCTATACTGGATAGGTATAAGGTTTTTCTTGTTGCAAAACCAAACAAGTTAATTAAAAAAAAGAGATAAAAAAAAATTGAAATTGCTTCATTTTGCTTGCGAAATTCACTGCCTAAGGACCCTCTAGGAAATAGGTTCTATCGCACTTTAAGGCAATCTGCCTCAGGCCCAGTTACTGCCCTGACATTAATGGTCTTAAAACCCAGCTTTGCCACTTAACAAAACTGTGCACGCTTGCAGGAAAATCATTTTATTTTACTATGCAATAGCTGCCCTCATTTTGGCAGTCGTCACAAAGTATTTGGCTCGCACTGTCTGCTACTTCAAAAAAAGCCTTACTCCTGATATTGGCGTGTAGGTATATATTAACAGTGACACTTCATATACTGAATGTGACAGATGTCACAGTGTGTTTTATTTAGCTTCCCAAGATACCTTATGCGTAAAGAGGGTCAATCTGTGATAAAGGTTTCTGTAACTTCATGGATATCACTTTTTACGCAAACAAGGTGGGGCCAAGACATCTTTTGCTGCCCAGGGAACCACACATCTAGGGCCGGGCCTGCTGCTTGGGAATGAGTTTATATCCCAAGCATTCTACTGGAACCACTTCCAGTACCTGAGAAAGAACACAATGAGATATTGCACTGGCCTGTTATCAGAAGGGCTCTTGTTAGAATGCCAGTAGAGGGGACGTTTACAACAACAACAAAAAATAGGTTGCTTTCCGGGACGCAAATCCCATAGAATAACGGGAACGTCGTCCCATTGAGTTCCAGCCTACAGTACAGCTTAATCCAGGGGCTGGCAGATCAGGTAAAAAGCAAAAGGGGCACACGTGTACAAACCTATCTCGCGTCATCCCATCCCATCCCAAGCCGGTCAAGTGGCACAGCGAGTAGAGCGCTCGCTTTGACATCTGTGCAGGGCCTGCTGAAGTAGGTTCGAATCCCGGCGGGGCCAAACTCAGCCTTTCATCCTTCCGAGGTCGATAAATGAGCACCACACACCGTGGGTAATAATAAGCAGCGCTCAGATACCTGAGGGTTCGTAGCGCTATATAAATGCTAAATTATTATTATTATTATAATGCAATGCATTGTGCATTGCTAAACTTCTGGGTGGCGCAGGTTGAATGTCCTCATGGCATCGTTGTCATTAGGACGTATGACCGTCGACCACTGCCCGGCAGAGTAGGTGTTCCGCTTCCCGTGCTGTTGGGGTGCTCTGATGTATGCAAATGAGAGTGGATCTTCCCATGCAGCCATGGGGGGAAAAGGGAGGGGGCATGGGATATCAGAGGGGAGGCCTGTGGCCTACCCTAGCAATGCTGCTGCTCCCACTTCATGCACCTATCACTCCAGCCTTCTGTCACCTGCATTGGCTTGTTCTGTGCTCAGTTTCAGACTCTGGAACAAGTTTCCATCATCTCAAAGGGTTAAATCTGTAAGAGGATTCAATTCAACACTACAGCTAAGTCAACGCCTAGTCTAGAATACTGAATGAAAACCCTTATTGATATATCCTTATGTCCAGTTCATGCGTTCTGGATGACTACCCCTATATAACACCCCTCTCTTGGAATCCCCCTGACCCCACTGAGCCAAGAAGTAGTTCTGTTTTGCAAGTTAAAAGGTTTATTTGATAATTTAAACAATAGATATATATATATATCACACTTTATCATAAATTAATAATTGAATATCACACTTAGTCTGAGCAGTAATCAATAATGGATAGTCTGGCACTAGCACACTTGTGAATAGGAACAGGAGAATAAGGTGGTAGAGAATACTTTATATAAGTTCAGATGGATGTAATGTTGAATGAAAATGCAATACAGAAAATACTCAATATGATTTCAACAAAACAATGTAATCACTTTTCTCTGGCAATCCCCTCCCCCCTTTATGCAATGCAAGGAAATGGAAGGAAAGCACACAGTTCTAAGAAATGCAATCAAATGTAATTCAGTTCACCCCAGCAAGCTTAGACTACAGATCGGAGTTTTAAACACAGGCCCAAAATGATTTTATATGTGCTGGCAATGAAGTGAAAAATGTGCTAAAATGCTTTTAATTGCCTCTGGAGGTTCAGGGTGAGTGATGGATACTTTGAACTATCGTTTTGGGGTCCTAGGACAGCCTAGGATCTCAGCTTCCAGATGAAAGTTAAATTTCGTTCCTAACCCAAACGGTTCCGGAGTTATGAACGATTTAGTAAAGGTAGATTTTCGAATTTAAAACAACTCAAAATGACAAGTGACAGCGTGCAACTTTGGATTTACATATGACAGCTCGCAGCTTAAGAATGACAGGTGACAGGATCTCTAGGAGACAGTTCTACTCAAGTCAAAATAGCTTGGATTATATTATTTTAACTAAGAGATTGGTTCTGCACAGTTCTGCTAGGTACTCACAATATATTTAGAAATAGAATGGGCCTCGCCACGGATCTGGTCAACAGGTTTTCTTCACTCGCCCCGGACGGTCTCTGCGCACAGCGTCTGGGTCAGCTCTACTCTGCTGGTCTGGTCTGGGTCTCTGGTTCTGATCAGGTCTGTGGGTGCGGATACAGCGGTCTCCGGTTCAGCTGGTCTCTCTCTGGATACAACACTGCTCTCTGGCAAAGGGCGAGAGTTCTTGCAAAGAATTCAAACAACTCGCTTGGCTGTGAATAGTGGCAATGATTTGAGGCCTGCCACAGAGGGATTTAGCTTGTAGTTGACCTCTCTGCTACAAATTCTGAAGTAAAGTCTTGGTCTCTGAAGGTGAATAGATTGAAGTCTCTATGTTGGCTCTCTGGAGGTTGATGGAGGTAAAGTATGGATTTTACCGGCAGAGCGTCCCGCAGCAGATGGAATTGAATGTCCCTATCTGTCCTGACTGTCTGCTTTTATGTGTTTTGAAAGTGGGTGGAAAGGCTAGCTTCCTAGGCCCTACCCCTCTCCACTTGTCATTGGCCACTTCATCCTCTTCCCCTTGATTGGGGGAATGAAATGAAGTGTCATCATGATGAGGTCTGTTTATGGTACAGAGAACCCACCCCTGTCAAATTACACACAATCTATATTTTGACCCAAAAGACATATTTGCACAGGTACACATTTGTTTAAAATTACATGCACCCATCACATATCACAGGAGGTATACCCTGTCCAAATCTGCTCTTCGTGAGAGCTTGCATTGAGAAATGGCAACATTTTGCACTTTTTAACTGGTTTCGTAATATCGGACATTACCCCAAATTTATACACATGTGCGCAAGGAGTATGGACATTAATTGATGAAGTGTCAGATTTTTAACATGCATACATTTTAAGCAATACCCTCTTAACTGCTAGCTTGCCCCCAGATCATACCACCGGTTCTAAAAACCTCTTAAAATGTGGGCAGAAAAATCACAAGAATTATGGTATCATTTAAATAATTTTCACAAGTCCGCTCTATGAATGATCCATCTTTTTAGAGTTATGTTCTGGCCCCAAAGGGGTGTGGTTTCCCCCCAGCACAAGGTTGAATTTCTGGTTTTTCCAGTTCTGCCAAGCCAGCTTGCTCTCACAGACAGTGCTCCTCCCCTTTCCTTCCAGGAGGAAGCCACTTTTACGGCCCCCATAATAAAACATTTGCCTGAGTCAGGACAGGGCTTTGTTCAATTTCCTGCAGAGCCCAGGTAATTCAATCAGAGAAGTGTCATATCCCTTTTGGTGGGAACAGCAAAAGGCAGCTAGGCCTGGGAACACAGCAGTTGTGCAAGTCTCAACTCCTGTCGGGGGTAGCTGGTTGGCAGAATTCAGTTCCTTAAGCCAGGCCCCAGCTAATGTCACTTTTAGTTACCCAGTTTTCTGCATTCAAATAAAACTAACCATTTTTTATATATACAGCTAGAATGCTGATTCTAAGTTTAAAACTATGACATTTAAACAATTGCAACCTATGTGACACTCAAAAGTAGGTCACTCATTTCTTTTAAACATCTAGATTTTTAGTGTCCTTCAGTCCAAATTTACTTAAACTGCTGAAATCCACAGCTCAGCCAGTCTTGTTATAAACCTTCAAGTCACTTCAGAATATAACTTTACATTGTATCCACCCCTCAGTAAGTCTTCCTTTGGCATGCTTTGGGTTCATTTATTCAGTTTTACACAAAAAAAGTCTGGTGTTGTTTTAAAATGCCCGCTTTCTGATAGTGGTGAGTACTGGTAATGCACCCATTTTTGAGATTGAAGAAAATGAATTCCCAACAATTCTAGGTTGCTTTTTGGCAATCAGCATTGCCATTCCCAATGGTTTCAGACTACTGTGTGGGTAGTCCAATGGTGGTTTTAGGCAGTGCCCTTCTGTGCCCATAACATCGGCAAAAATGAGTGGCAGCCTATTCTTCATGCATCTCCCTGTGCATTTTCTGGGAAGCTCTGGCCATCATGATGTTTTCCATGTCAGTACTGCACAGTTTTGAGGTAGGGCTCGGATGCATGGATAAAAACATCCCACAAGCCCCCCTCTTGCGATGGCCATTCTCTTTCCCTGATGGGACTCGCAAGACCTGGGATGTTTCCTCATCTTCTTCCAATAGATGGCACAGTTCAGCATCTTTTCCTCCATCCGGTCGGATCGATCGGTTCTCCTCGCCGGTCCTGATGGGAATATTGGGCGGTACCCCGGGCCCCTTGCGTCTCTGCTCCCGGTTTCCAGATCATCCTCCTTGGCCCGTCTCCTGGTTTTCTTTCTCCTAGGACGACAAAGGAAGAGTGGCAATACCTATTCATGGACATTTCTCCCCCACCATTGATATAGTGGGGTGGCATATAAATTTATAGTCAAAACATATGAACATGCACATTTCTTTTTGCATTCAAAAACGAAAACACCCACATTGAGAAACTCAGAATTTGATAGGCGATATGTAGGATATTTTAAGTTAGTACTGAATTAATCTGAGACAGTACCCTCTAGGATTCCAGAGGATTCCTCCAGTTGTTGCAGAGTGTGCCTGGGATGGCAACACTTCAACTGGTTAATGTGGACCCACTTGTCTTCCCCCTCTGCCAAACCGCCTTTGGGGATGCGGATCTTGTAGGCCACAGGGGAGATTTTGTCTATAATCTCAAAGGGTCCCTTCCATGTAGGCAAAAATTTCTGCTGTTTTGCCTGGTTTCTTTGGAAGTTGTATAAATAGACCCGGTCCCCCACCTGATATTCCTTCCTGGAAGTTTTCAGGTCATAGTGGGTCTTCATGCTATCAGCTGATCTTTCTAGATTCCGCTGAGCATAAGCAAAAGCATGTTGAAGGTGTTTCCTTAAATTCTCCACATACTCATGAGTTGTGGAGGCATGGGTCCTGTAGAGCAAATGCTGAGGAAGCACCATCTTGCTCCCAGTCATCAACTCAAATGGTGACATTTTGGTTGCAGATGAAGGGGTAGATCTGATGGCCATTAGGACCAGAGGTAATCGGATATCCCAACTTGGCCCAGAATCCGCCACAAACTTCTTTAATATGCTCACAATGGTTCGGTTATATCTCTCTACTGCTCCAGAAGAAGCTGGCCTGTAAGCGATGTGTAGCTTCCTTTTTACCCCCAGTATCTCTCACATCTTTGTCATTACTTCACTGGTGAAGTGGCTACCCCTGTCTGACTCAATCCTTTGAGGTAGACCGAAACGGGAAAAGATGTGGTTAATCATCAGGGCAGTTGCAGTTTCTGCCTTGCAATTTGGGGCTGGGAGACATTCCACCCACTTGGTAAACAAGCATGTCACAGTCAACATGTACTTATTCCCCCTAGCAGAGCGAATCACGGGGCCTACAAAGTCGATTTGTAAATCTGACCATGCAGTGTCATCCCCCTCTTTTGGAGAGGCGCACGGTGATGGGGGAAGATGGCTGAAATTGTGCACACACAAGACACCCCTTCAAGTATTGGTCGAGGTCCTGCCCCAAACCTCTCTTAAGATTTCCAGTGTTGTGTGAAACCCCCTAAGACCGGCGGTGGCCGCATCATGGGCGTGACTTAACATCAGGCTTCGGAATGAGGTAGGAACCACCCACTGATCGTGGCCAGCTTTGGATTTCCTTACCAGTAAACCGTCTTGGATTCGGAACATTTTTGGACATTTCATCAACACTCTTAGGTCCTCTTTCCCAGTGTAATCGGTATCCGTCAGGGGAAAGTTCTCAGGGTCCTCAAGGTGCTGGTAAAATTTACCAATTATTGGATCCCCCTTCTGAGCGGTAATCAAATCAGCATCAGGGGTCTCCTTACTCCATTGTGCAGTTGACAGATCATTGTGAGCATTTGTCTGGGACCTAGTGATAGCAGTGACCTGGATTTCCCCCAACAGGGACTCAATCTCAATTAGATCCCCTTGGATGGCCCCGGTTTTGGCCAGCTGATCAGCTAAGTAATTTCCAGTTTTGTCTGGTCCCTCTACTTTGGAATGACCCTTGATCTTCGTCCAATAGATGGTCATCCCCTTCGAGGTGACCAGATCATCAATGTTTTGGATCAACTTCCCATGTTTCAAGGGTTTGTTGTTAGCACATAACATGCCTCTGGTTTTCAAATTAACCAGGTGCTCCACAAACCCGTTCCGTACATAATCCGAATCTGTGATTATGACCAGTTCGTGGAGTTGATGCTGGACAGCAATGCGGATGGCCTGATGCACAGCCATCAATTCTGCCACCTGACTACTTCGGAGACCAATTTTGTATCCAGCGGAGGGTTCTGGGGACTCATTCACCCATGCATTCCCTATGCCGGCCACCAGTTCTTTCTCCCCGTTGTTGTCAACATGGTACGAGCATCCATCCACATAGACAGTGGGCATTCCCTCACACTTGTCCTCTTCAAAGACTTTGTGTGGGGAATTAAGGTATGCCTCCATGTTGTCCTTGATTTTTAGACTTTCGTCCTCGAGACAGTTTTCTCTGGCACAATCATGCAAGTCAGCCAGACCTTGCGCGAGGGGACTCTTCCTGTTTTGGCCATATCGGACCTCCACAGGAAAGCCTTGCATTGACAGAATCCAGGAAGTAATTCGGGAATTACTCACATTTCCGGCCCGGATTCTGTCACTTTGGAGATATTGCAGAGGCTGGTGTGGAGTCTCCACTATGATGTGTTCCCCATGGATAAACGGGCGGTAATTCTTCAATGCCCACACCGTTGCCAGGAGTGCCTTCTCACAATCCACAGAGGATAAAGTTTTGCTCGCATAGGAGATTACTTTATTGACCTTGTCATGCTTTTGGTATAATACCGCCGTCAAGCACGTATTAGAGAACCCCGTCTCCAGGAAGAACTCCTTGTTTCTGACAGGGTAAGCTAGGCAAGGCGCTTGTGAGAGGCTTCTTTTGAGTTGTTTTACCACCTCGGCTTGTTCTGGACCCCATTCCCACTTGACCCCCCCCTTCAGGAGATGAATCAGGGGTCTGGTGATCTCTGCGTAGCCCTCAATGAACTTTCTGCTGTAATTAGTCAGTCCAAGGAGGCTCCTTAGTTCCCGCAGAGTTGTGGGGTCTTTCAGTTTTTGGAGTGCTTCCACCTTCTTTTCCTGGGGACAGAGACCCTGAGGAGTAATCTCATGCCCCAAGAAATTAACACGGGTTCTACACCACTGTGCTTTCTGAAAGGAAAGTTTTGCTCCGGCGGCCCTCAACTGGGTCAGAGCATAACGGATCTCCGCTATGTATTCCTCCACAGATGAACTTTTGATGAGGACATCATCTACATAAGCCAGGTTACCCCTCGCACTCAGGTCGGGCATGGCCTTATGTAGGAAAATATTGAACTCATTACCGGAGTTAAGGTATCCGAAGGGTGTCCGGGTCCATGTGTACTGCTGGCCCCCAAAGGTAAAAGCCAGTTTGTATTGGTCCTCCCTGCTGACAGGCACGGTCCAGTATCCATTGGTCAGGTCTATTGCAGTGAATACCTGTGACCCCTGAATCTGGGCCAGCCCTTGGTCAATGTAGGGAAGAGGCCATCGGGAAGTATGGACCCGTTTGTTGAGCTCCCTGAGGTCGGCGCAGAGTCTCCACTGGCCGTTTGGCTTCAATATTCCCAGCACCGGATTATTGAAGGTGCTGTGGACTGGACGGATTATTCCCCGGGACTCAAGGTTCTTAATTATTTCAGTAAGGGACTCCATTGATGCGAGAGGCAAGCGATATTGCTTCACAAACACAGGAGTCATGCCAGGGTCCGTGGGGATTGTTGTTGTGTGGATGTCGGTGCGACCACAGTCATATGAGTCTACCGCAAAGAGATCTTGGAAATCCAAGAAAACTTGTTTCAACTTTTGCTTTTGTTCCAGAGTCACACAGGCATCAGCTAGGTTGACTCTCTCTTCCACCATCTGCCTGAAGCCTGGAAAGACTTCTGTTTTGGCTATCTCCGCGGCCTCCTCCAGCTGGGTGGAGAAGTCCCTGGTCAGATTGCTGATTTGGACCGGAGGCTTCAGGTGGGAAAGGCAGCCCTCATGGACCTGGAAAATCACCTCATCCCTCCTGAAGTCACAAGTCACATCTTCCTTACCATAAGGGCACGAAGTGTACACCAGGAAGTTCCCCCCATGGCGGGTAAAAATCCTGTCTGGTGTTGTATTGTCATCACTGTCACTGTCAAAGCAGTCCTTTCGGGATTGGCCCTAACAGTTCATTACCTAAATCGATGGAAAAATGTCGGTCATCAACCGCCATTCCAATAATGGTGCCTGCGGCTAGAGTAACACTCTTTTAAGTCGCTGTTATCCACCTCTATTAGAATGGTGTCATGTTCTATGTTGACTAATGGAGTTGGGTTTACCCCCATCCCTTGCTGTTGGAGAGAAGCATTTAGATGTATATAAGCATCAGGGTTTTGCAAATATTGTCCTCTTTTGACTTTCACTTCCAGGGAGAATTGTCGGGTCCTTTCTGGGATGGTGACTTCCTCTTTGATCTGAATCTCAACTGCATAAGGTAGCAATTGAGCTGACCTAAATGCTTTTTCTGGATCATCAAAGCCCATGGGATTATCCGCTAATCGGGACCAAGCTTTGAAGTTTATTAGGTCCAAACTAATGGCAAAGCGATTGAGAATGTCACTGCCTAAGTAAAAGGCTGCAGTGACGTCTCGCACGACCCAACAATTATGGACTATGCTCTTGTTGCCAATGGCGATTTTGAGCATACACCTGCTTGGCAGGAGATGTTTGGAATTAGGTGCTTCCAGGTCCATTTCCCATGTGTCTATCAGTTTGAAGGTGGGAATGGTGGGAATGGCTGGATCTTTTGGGAGTTGGCGAAACATGGCTTCGCTGATGAAGCTCTTACCATTGTTCACGCACACTCGAGCGAGAACAGAGTCTTTCCCATCATTTAACTGAACAGGGATGAACAACTGCTCTCCAATTTGCTGAATATCAGCCAGGCTCTGAGCTGATTTCACATCTTTCTGGACTATAGGAGTTTCTGATTGTGGATTAGTATAGAATCTCAGAGTTGGTTGATTTTCAGAAATAGAGAGGACCCTCCATCACCAGTCTGTTGTCCTACTGCTATTACTGTCACGTCTGGAATTTGGCTATTCTGGAAGTGAAATTCTACTTGGTCAGATTTTTGTTCAACCATGTGGCAGGTGCCGTTTAAACTAACATGGTTGACACTCTGTTTTAATTTTATTGGTCGGCTAGTCTGGGTCCAGAGGACCTTGTTTACGCAATCTATTAAGGGTGACAACCTCCTCAGGAGGTCATTCCCCAGTAAACAAGGGGTGCCCTCTGGAGTCACTACTATGACCGGGTGTTTCACCTTGTGTCGCCCGATCTTAATGTCCAAGTCTGCAGTCCCCTCAACGGGAATTTCCTTCCCATCAAGGTTCTGCAGTTGTCCAGGAAGAGAGGTGAGAGGAATTTGGTAATTCTCTCCCCTTCCTGCATTCAGTTCGTCAAAGGCCCTTCTGGACAGAAGGGTAGCTTGAGATCCAGTGTCCACCAGTGCCAAAATTGTACCCTGCCCATGTACTTGTACCGGGGCATAGTATCTTCCCTCCTTCTCCTCAAGGGGGCACAGATAATGCACATTTTTGGACAACTGGTGGGCTAACTTTCTGGTTTTGGACATTGCTAGAGAAGAAATTTGGGCAGAATTCTGTGGAGAGCCTTGGGAATCTGAAAGAAAAAGTTGGCAACTGGAGATCAGAGCCATTGTGGGTTCCCCTGGTTCCGGTTCTTGGACGCCCTGCCCTTTTTGGAGACAGTCATCAGGATGTGTTTGAACCAGGGGATTTTCTTGCGGTTGGTTCTGGGATGAGATGGTGGGCGGCGGTAGCTCAGTCTCCACATCTCCCCAGTCTGGATTTGCATCCCTAGGGACCCATTTTTCTTTGGGAGGAGTTCCCCCATCTCTGAAGGAGAAGATCCTTTTCCCAGGATCCTCTGAGGATCCCTCTCCCTCAAATTGGAAGATCTGTACCTCCTCCTCAAACAGTGTCTGTTTGGGTCTTTTGTTTCTCCTACCCCCCCTCTGTTCCTTAGGAGGCAGACTTTCAGGGGCAGGAGATTTTGTTTCCGGTTCCTGGGTTTCCAGGGGCTGTTTACAAGTGAGGAAGGAAGCTTCCTCCAAGGCTTTACACCCCTCTTCCCCTTGTGCCTCCTCCCTGGGAACCGGTGAGTTATCGGGGTGCTGCCCCCGTCATTGTTCTGGAGCACCAGGTCCAGAGTTGGGTGCGTTCTGTGCCGGCATGCCGATCTGAGGGTTCTGCTGAGCCCTCAGTATGTGACCCAGATCCCGCGCCATGTTTTGAACCTGGCGCTCTAACTGGGAAACCCGCTCAGGCTGATACGGGGCCCTGTTTTCTCCCCTGGGCTGATCCCGGGAAGGGTAGCTATCCCAACTTTGGTAGTACCCCTGGTTGGGAAGATTTGGATACCCCTCCACCCTTGGCCTCCCCTCTCCCGGATTCGGTTGTCGGGGCTCAGGGAATTGGGGAAAGAAGGGTGGAGGATTTTGGGGCTGGAAGTTGGGTGGATACCTGGGGAAGAAGTTCTGCCCAGGGTTTGGTGAGTTTCTGCCCTCCTGTGAGAAGTTGGGAGGGAAGTTCTCTGGGTTAGGTGCTTGGCTGGATCCCCCCCTTGGGCTGGAGGAGTCCACACATAACCCAGGATGGGTCTGTTTCCCTTGTAACGGGGGCTTACATAATCAGGAGAGCGAGGGACCCCATTTGTGGGGCTGCCTCCCTGGCTCCCTGTCTGTGACTGGCCCGAGGACCTTCTGGGCCTAGCATTATTAGGTGCAGGTAGGTTTTTAGGCCCCCCCATCTCCAAATCTAAAACGGGGGTGACCTTTACCTCTGCCACCTTGGCAGCAGCCGGGGTGATGTTGGCTTTGGGCTTTTTGGGCGCATTATTTTTATTTTCTATTGGCTTCTGCACCTCATAGATCCGGGTCGCCTGTTCAATGACCCAGTCTAAAGATCTTTTCTCGTGAAAATCCCTCACGAGCTGGGTCATTATGTATTTGGGCAAGGCATGGAAAAACGTATTAATAAATTCTCTGCTATCCGTGCGCACCCTTCTTGTGGTCTGTGCAAAAGCACGCATTAACTCCTGCACAAATTCTTGTGGGGCCTGATCCTCCCCACATTGTAAATTGTAGGCTGCCTTGCGAGCCTCTTGAGGATTTCTATGAGTAGAAAAATGTTTCAAGATGGCCGCCTTATAGGTGGACCATCTTAAATGATTTTGGTCCTCCAGCCCCGCAAAGAAACTGGAGTATTCCGGGGAGAAGGTCCACTTTACATATTGAATACAGCTTTGGCTGTCCTTCAAATGGAAAGTCTCCATCATTTGCTCAAACAACTCTAAGTGCTCCCAAACAGAATACTTGGCGTTCTTATGATGAGGCGTGATGACGCTCCTGATTGCCTTAATCTGCTTTAAGGGGTCCTTAAGCAAGGCCCTTTTTGTCTTATTGGCCCTTTTGGTCCGGGTAACCCTGGTCCATTCATCTTCTGACTCAGAGGCACTGCTCCCAGAGGTTCCCGTCTGTTCTTCCAGGTTTTCCCAGATTCTGCGAGCCTGGGAATGGCTGGCAGAATGTGGGGACCTGGTCTCCTGTGTCCTGTACCGCTCAGAGGAGTCTTCAGATCCCTCCTTGCTGCCAGGATTTGATGGGTACCCCCCCACTGACCTAACTGGACAGAGGTTTTCAGGATGCCCTTAATGGGCCTACTCTCCTGGGGTTCCCCATCAAATTGCACTGTGCTTGGGTGCCCATACCCGGATGCCCGCCCCTCCATTCCTGGGTGGTACTGGCCTATGAGCCCCATGCTTCTGGCTGGATAGTAATCTGCCATCCCTGTGGCCCTGTGCTCATGTGCGCCAGGGGACATGGGGGTGGCAGAGTCCAGGGACTGAGAGAAATAAAGGCCTCTGGTACTAGGGCTCCTGGGGTTATGCTCAGGAGTTTCTCTTTCCCAGTGAACCTCATCTCTATCCGCCCCTGCTCCTTGTTGCGATGCAAGAGCCTGCGCCTTCAGTTCCTCAGTTAAGGCCTGACTAGCCTCTATCAGTCTCTCCTGCATCGCTACCTGTTGTTGGAGTCTATCATTGTGCTGGCAGAGAGCCTCATTCTCTCTCTGTGCCTCCTGATTGGTCCTGGAGCACTGGGCCAGTCTTTGCTGCAGGAGGGTTACCTCCTGAGCTGTGTCCCTATTGGCCTGCTCCTTTCTTGCCAGAGCATCCTCCACCCTCCTGGTGTGTTCTAACAAGTTCTGGCGTTCTTTTTGGAGGTCACCCAGCCCCTGGAGGGCCAAGTGATTTTCTTCTGTTTTTCTTTTTAAATGGCAGACTTCCTGGCCTAAGGCGTCTCTTTCCTGGCTAAGAGCCTGCATTTGTGCCACCAGGTCGTCCCTCTGCCTTTGAAAGGCACCAGCTTTCTGGCGTTCTTCATCAAACTCTGCCTGGGTATCTTGGTCTTTCAAAATCAGCTTGTTGCTCTCTGCCTTCACTCTATCTAGATGACTTTGCAGGGTGGCTACCTGCTCCGTGCATGCCCTGTTAAAGTCTAATTGTTGCTCCAGCTTTTTCTGGCTCTGCAGTAAGGAGTCCAAACTGTCTTGGTGCTCCTTCTGCAAGGCCAGAAATCTGGTATCCTGGTCTGCCTTTTCCTGTTGCAGCACATCCATATCCTCCTTTATTTTAGTGATATACCGTCTGCTGTCATTTTCTGACTCGTTGCTCCTGAGCAGCCTCTGCTCAGAAGAGTCCAGATCAGATTGGGCCTTCTGTAATGCCAGCAGTTGCCTACTCGCCAGATCTTGGCCTTCAGCACATTTGTCCTGCATGGCTCCCATATGTAAATATAAATATGCCGCTACCCTGGCAATCTTGTTGTGCTCATCCTTGGCCTTAGAGGACATATATAGTTCACTCAGGGCCACATGTAAGGGACCCTGGTCTCTCCATATATCTGACCCTGTTTCCGTGATCTGGGGTGCGATTGCTTGCAACCAGACCGTCTGGTCCTGATGAGTCCACTCACCTCTCACAAATAACTTATGTAAGAAGTGCTCTCTGGCTATTTTCATGTCTACTAAAGTCGTCATTCTAGAGATTTGAGTTCCTTCCTAACTTACAGAAGTTTGTATTTTATTTTTGCAAAACAGACCTTTTCCTTAGAGCGTTCCTTTGAGGAGTGCTTTACAGCGTAACACAGCGTGGTGATCCGACCGGATATGTGTATATGGTCAGCTGGCACGCTGTATTAATCTGCACAAATGGTAGATCTAACCCAAACGTCCCGCTCGAGCCCCCAACTTTGTAAGAGCATTCAATTCAACACTACAGCTAAGTCAACGCCTAGTCTAGAATACTGAATGAAAACCCTTATTGATATATCCTTATGTCCAGTTCATGCATTCTGGATGACTACCCCTATATAACACCCCTCTCTTGGAATCCCCCTGACCCCACTGAGCCAAGAAGTAGTTCTGTTTTGATAATTTAAACAATAGATATATATATCACACTTTATCATAAATTAATAATTGAATATCACACTTAGTCTGAGCAGTAATCAATAATGGATAGTCTGGCACTAGCACACTTGTGAATAGGAACAGGAGAATAAGGTGGTAGAGAATACTTTATATAAGTTCAGATGGATGTAATGTTGAATGAAAATGCAATACAGAAAATACTCAATATGATTTCAACAAAACAATGTAATCACTTTTCTCTGGCAATCCCCTCCCCCCTTTATGCAATGCAAGGAAATGGAAGGAAAGCACACAGTTCTAAGAAATGCAATCAAATGTAATTCAGTTCACCCCAGCAAGCTTAGACTACAGATCGGAGTTTTAAACACAGGCCCAAAATGCTTTTATATGTGCTGGCAATGAAGTGAAAAATATGCTAAAATGCTTTTAATTCCCTCTGGAGGTTCAGGGTGAGTGATGGATACTTTGAACTATCGTTTTGGGGTCCTAGGACAGCCTAGGATCTCAGCTTCCAGATCAGATGAAAGTTAAATTTCGTTCCTAACCCAAACGGTTCCGGAGTTATGAACGATTTAGTAAAGGTAGATTTTCGGATTTAAAACAACTCAAAATGACAAGTGACAGCGTGCAACTTTGGATTTACATATGACAGCTCGCAGCTTAAGAATGACAGACATTACCCCAAATTTATACACATGTGCGCAAGGAGTATGGACATTAATTGATGAAGTGTCAGATTTTTAACATGCATACATTTTAAGTAATACCCTCTTAACTGCTAGCTTGCCCCCAGACCATACCACCGGTTCTAAAAACCTCTTAAAATGTGGGCAGAAAAATCACAAGAATTATGGTATCATTTAAATAATTTTCACAAGTCCGCTCTATGAATGATCCATCTTTTTAGAGTTATGTTCTGGCCCCAAAGGGGTGTGGTTTCCCCCCAGCACAAGGTTGAATTTCTGGTTTTTCCAGTTCTGCCAAGCCAGCTTGCTCTCACAGGCAGTGCTCCTCCCCTTTCCTTCCAGGAGGAAGCCACTTTTACGGCCCCCATAATAAAACATTTGCCTGAGTCAGGACAGGGCTTTGTTCAATTTCCTGCAGAGCCCAGGTAATTCAATCAGAGAAGTGTCATATCCCTTTTGGTGGTAACAGCAAAAGGCAGCTAGGCCTGGGAACACAGCAGTTGTGCAAGTCTCAACTCCTGTCGGGGGTAGCTGGTGGGCAGAATTCAGTTCCTTAAGCCAGGCCCCAGCTAATGTCACTTTTAGTTACCCAGTTTTCTGCATTCAAATAAAACTAACCATTTTTTATATATGCAGCTAGAATGCTGATTCTAAGTTTAAAACTATGACATTTAAACAATTGCAACCTATGTGACACTCAAAAGTAGGTCACTCATTTCTTTTAAACATTTAGATTTTTAGTGTCCTTCAGTCCACATTTACTTAAACTGCTGAAATCCACAGCTCAGCCAGTCTTGTTATACACCTTCAAGTCACTCCAGAATATAACTTTACATTGTATCCACCCCTCTGTAAGTCTTTCTTTGGCATGCTTTGGGTTCATTTATTCAGTTTTACACAAAAAAAGTCTGGTGTTGTTTTAAAATGCCGGCTTTCTGAGAGTGGTGAGCACCCATTTTTGGGATTTAAGAAAATGAATTCCCCACAATTTTAGGTTGCTTTTTGGCAATCAGCATTGCCATTCCCGATGGTTTCAGACTACTGTGTGGGTAGTCCAATGGTGGTTTTAGGCAGTGCCCTTCTGTGCCCATAACATCGGCAAAAATGAGTGGCAGCCTATTCTTCATGCATCTCCCTGTGCATTTTCTGGGAAGCTCTGGCCATCATGATGTTTTCCATGTCAGTACTGCACAGTTTTGAGGTAGGGCTCGGATGCATGGATAAAAACATCCCACAAATCTAATTTTAGTACATTTCAGAAAGCTTTCAAAATGTATCTCTTTTCTCTCTTCACTTGTCAGGCTAATCTTGTGGGCTTATTTCAACATTTTTTTTAAACAATAGCGCTTTCTTGACTTAGAGTTTGAGCGTTTTATATATGTAATTAAACAGGTGTGACGAGGAGCTATTTGTACGGTGGAATATGTGCTGATTAGAATACGGCACTCTAGCGACATGCTTGTGCATATGTCAAGTACTACATTCTGATGTTATCGTGTTCAAGACTGACTTATTCTTTATAACATGTTTCTAAATACTTCCCTTTAAACAATGAAGGAAATGGTGAGGATGAGGCAGAATGAGGGGCTGGCGTTTAGGCACCAACATTAATGTACAGTGCATAAACAAATAATATTTCTTAGCCACCAAACAAAGATTAACGTACAGTTCATAAGCAAATAATTAACAGATATTTCTTAGCCTATGCTCTATAGTAACCATGCGGCTTTCTTTTCTCATTTCCACTGATATGCAAAATGTAACCTTAGAAATATTTACCCATATAAGCAGCAGCTGGACCACTGGAGTGGGTAAAGTCCACCCTTAGTAGCCTGTGTGACAGGCAGGCTTATCCAGCTTGCCTTACTCCTGACTTGTGGGGCTAAACAGTTAGCTGTGGTTGTGTGGAGTTGAAGAAGATATCAGATCTCCCCCTACCACTCATTCACCACTGTGCAGCTGGTGGAGAGGGGGAGAAGTGGGGCTCCTTTCACTGTTTCATAGAGGCTGTATTGTGGTGCTCGCAGGGGCGTCATGAAGGCAGTGGGGGTGGAATCACTCACAGGCAGGTAGGTAACATGATGCTGCCTTATGCCAGGCACTGTGTGGAAGTACCCATGAGACTCTGCAGCTTTCTGTGCAGGCAGAGGAGTAACAGAGCACAGTGACCAGGAGATCCCTCACACTGGCACCAAGGCAGCATGTGGGACACCTTTAACCAGAGGAATACCACATGCAGGGTGGTTGGAAGGTTGCAGTGATGACCGATGGGAGATGCCTCCTCTGTGACCACTGCATTGGGGTTTGCTTCAGCTAGGTAATTGCGGGGTGGTCCCAGTAGCCATCGATTTCATGGAACAGGCCTCATTGAGGCCAAACAGAAGCAGTCAGGGAGGGCAGGAATTTAAGAAATGGCAGAAATGGCACTTCTGATGCTTAGCAACAGGTTGTTCTGCATGGAAATCTTGGACGCTGCACAGTGGCCCAGACTGTAAGGGCAGGTACAGCCCCCACATCACATGCCAGGGGGAGTGGTCACTTCATAGAATGAGTCAGTTTCCTGAGGGCAGTGTGTAACTGACATAGACATTGTCTGAGGGCAGCATGTAACAGCAATGGTCATTTTCTGGGAACATATGATGCTTTTATTGTATTTTTTTTAAAAGCATGGAATGACGTTTTAAGTCACATGGAGCTATCATTGTACCACTGCAACTAGCATGAACACTTTCTGGAGGCAGTGTGACAATTCCATGCTAATGTTTAACCAGGTTACTCACCGTAGTGACCACCTTACTCCTAGTCCATCGTCCCGTTTCCTCCATACTTATGGGACATTCCTCTGTCCTGTGGGACGGGACTGGAGCACTTTGTAAAAGCATCAAAAATCTTGCAAACATTTTTAGTCCTTCCTCTTTTTCTACGCGTGGTACGGCATGCAGCCGTAACCCCGTCCTCCTTGGCTCCGCCCCGCACATCGCCCATCAGTCCTTTCTATCGCCATGGCAGAGACCTTTTAGCAATAACAGAGGAACGTTATTAGAGGGGACGTCGGGTGGGCGTAGGGTGGAAAGGGGACTGTGGACTAGGAGTAAGGTGGTCACTACAGTGAGTAACCTGGTTATACTCCTACATCCCGTCCCCTTTCCTCCATACTTATGAGAGATTCCCAAGCACTCCTTACAGGAACTACGGGTGGATGGAAAACCGCTATTGAAAAAGGTTCTTCAGCACAGCCTGGCTAAACTGAACATCAGATCTGGAGCTCAAGTCTAGACAATAATGTTTACAAAAAGCTGATGGGGAGGCCCAAGTAGCTGCTTTTGCGATGGTCTCCCAGAGGACATATTTTTGAAAGGCAACTGCGGCTGCCTTTCACCGCACTAGGAGTGCATGAATACCTTTAGGAGGCTGTAGTCCTTGGACAGTGTAAGACTCTGTAATACAGGCAGCGATCCATCTGGAGATAGTCGCCTTAGAGCCAGGTTTACCTTGTGGATTCCAAAGGTCACCAACAGTTGAGAAGAGTTCCTAAATTTGATGTTCTGTCTAGATAAAATTTAAGAGGCCTTCTCACATCCAAACAATGCAGAACCCTTTCCGCTTCTGAAGCAGGATTCGGAAAAGACCAGTAGGGAGACTGACTGATTCAGATGGAAATCAGAGACCACCTTCAGCAGGAAAGAAGGATTTGTCCGTAGGACCACCTAATCCTTGAGGAAAACCAAGAAGGGATGCCCGACTCTGCCTGGTGCGATACGATAGACAACACAGTGTCAATCGTAGCCTCCCTTGGGTCCCGCTGTTTGTCTAATGTGGGATGTTTTCCCCCACTAGTCCAGGCCCTGCAACATTGCTGTGCATTGCTTGCATCAGAAACATCAGAAATGGCCACCAGAAACCATTCTGCTCACTAAAAATCACCCTGAAGTGTGCAGGAAAAATCTGTAAAATAGGCCGCCATCCACTTTTGCCCATGTCAGTGGTAACACAGAAGACCACTGCCAAAACCCATCATTTGGCTGCCCACAGAGCAAAATGATTGCAAAAGAAACACAGAGCTGTGTGGAAATCCGTTTTTCTTGGTTGTCAAATTTGCAAAAATCATGGCTCACAAACCACCCAAAAGATCTAACCTCCTTGTTGGGTGTTGAACATCATTCTACTTCAAGAATTCACATAAATATAATGTCAGTAGAAGTATATTTTATCAGAACAAAATCCACCTTTAAGATGCTTGCTGGAAAGAAATATGTCAAAAATGGGTGCAGTAACGTTGCTCGCCTCTGTCAGATGCTGGCGATCTTTAAATCTGTCAGGTGAAACTTGTGTCTCAAAAGCTAAATATGCCACAGAAGGGACTTCCATCAAATGCAATATAGGGTTCATGTTGAAAAAGACTGGAATTGAAGATATGTTTGCTTATTTTTAAATTTGTAACTTAAAATGTTCACAAGGAACAATGTCACAATGTACGGTAGGTAACCTGATTCAGCTAAACTTCAAAGAGGTTTTCACCAACACACCATCTTGTTCCTTCCCACCAAAAGGAGAGAATATCTCATGGGGTTGCTAATGAGAAGGGGAGGAGACTTCCTGTGCTGCTCTGGGAATGAGACAATGGATTTCCTTGAACTGAAAAAAAAATGCTAATTCGGGTGTGACAGAAACCAAGCCCAGGCAGGAAGACAAGCCCATGTGACTCTCTAGCCCAGCCAAGCCTTGGAGGTGGGCCAGACTGAAAATGTGGATTTGAAATTGGAGTAAATATATGTTTAAGAAAAAGACTTATAACAAATTGTACTGAACTGGTAAAAATATGGAATTTAGAGGTTATTAAAATGAAAGTTTAAAACTAATCTGGAATCTGTGTAGCTATTGTGATTATGCTATGAAGATGAAAATTTAGAGAAGTATGCCCAGATGGTATGTGCATGTATGTGTAAAGAATTGTACAGATCCGAAAATGTGTAACCAACCAAAAGCGCGAAAAATTGTCATTCGTGAACCCAAACTCGTAGGAATATGAGACTTTGACAGAAGCATACCTTAAGTGATCTGTAATATAAATATGCATTATCAACAAGTTTGTGATATTGGAAATATGTTTTTTATGAAAAGTAGATTTTCTGGGTAGACACAAAGGGGAGTTTTTTTCTTTGGACCATAAACACAGTGTCACTCTGACACATCACGACACATCATGACACACTGTTCCCTTCTCAAATCAGGAGAGGGGGAATTCTCTGACCTATCAGATCCTTAGAGGGTTGGGAATTGTATAATCAGCCTCCCCACCCCTTTGGAAGATGGATAAATAGGGACTGTTGAGGACCCAGAAAACACATACATTCACTCATCAACTGATCCACTGGCAAAGCACCCTGCAGGATGATCCAGACTCCAGAACATAGACCCATCTCCAGAACCAGACTCCAGAAATCTGAAGCAGAATGGCCAGTCCAAAAAAGCTGAACCCTTCTCAGCTGGCCTTTAGAATCTTTTGCAACCTGATTCTAACCACAAACTTTCAAGGGGCACCAGAAAATACAACAGCCTGGCTGAGCTGTTTTGCTGCTAATGGCCAAGATCCCTTCCTAGAACCCAAGATCCAGATCAGTCCAGCAGAGCTGTAACCCAGAACCCATCAGATCCAGTCCAAGACGCTGTGCAGACCAGAAGGCCTTGCTAAGAGCAGAAACAGCGCCTGAGACCTGTCCGGTGGCGAGCGAATCCCAGCCAAACCCTTGACCAGATCTTTGACGGGCCCATTCCATTCCAAAGCCATAGTAATGAGTATTTAGCATAGAACTGCCCATAGTAACCTCTTAGTTTTTTAAGGAACCCAATTCAACCCATTCCAGCATATCCAGAACTGCATTATAGAATCTTGTGTCCATCCTGAATCCTTTTCATTATATAGTATTGTGATAACTGTTGCGCTAAATATATTTTCTGAAGAAAGTCAGTGTCCTGGCAGACAAAAGTTGGAGCGGAGGCGCCACTGCTCTGGTGGCTGGCTTTTGGGTATCTTGCATCTTCATAGCCCCTTAGTATAAGCCCATTCTTGTTTGTAAATCTTTAAAAGCGCAATCCCATTTGTAAAATCTTGACCCTTTTTGAGAAAAATCTACCTCCACTAAAACCTCTGTAACTTCTGAACCATAAATTTAAATGTCACTTTGAAGCTAACATCCTCAGCTTTCAAACGAACTAATAACCGCATTCCAACTCGGGATAGTTTTGCTGTAATCGCGTTTTTCGTGCGCTGAAAGGTTTGACGCGATTTCGCATTTGGCTAAATTTTACCACATAAAAACAGCTATTCCTTGCTTTCAACTTCTGAATTTTGTTTTCCATCTGCTAATCATTCAACAATCATTGCTAGTGTTGACCTGAACCAATCCAAAGATACTCTCACTGGTTCTGAATCCTATTTAGCAAATTTAGCAAATTAAAACCATTTTTAGCATTTTTTCCATCACTTCATATTACATTCAAAAGCACTTGACCTGTTTAAAATCAGCCCTGTTTCTTGCTGCTTGCTGGGGGAATCGGGATTGAAACTGAAATTGTTGATTGTTATTTTCTGAAACCTGTGTGCCCCCATTCCATCTCTTCACATTGCATATTGGTGAGAGTGAGATGCATCAGGGGGAAAGAGTGATCGCATTTTCTTTGATTGAATTTATATCAAGTTTTATTTCTGTGTTGCATTCTTTCCTATCATTGCATTTCTTTAACTAAACAAAGTTATTCTCTGCTAGATTAATCTTCCTATTCCTACTCCTAATTGATTAAAGAGATTGTTGATATTGGCATATTGCCCATTGCTGATCATTGCATACATATTCATAAGTGTGGTATTCCAATATGGTTCCTATTCATAAAAGCTTGATATATATATATATATATACATATATATATATATATATATATATATATATATATATATATATATATATATATATATATATAGAAAAGTCACAAAAATGATGTGGAAAATTTAGGATTAGTATGTGGGATTTGTGGTATGGTGAGTTTTGGATGAGAAATATTGTGGATTACTTGGAAACGCACTTTTAAACTGTTCGGGGACACGAACAGTGTCCGCTTTCAGTAACACGCGATCAGCGTGGGCGCGGTCACATGATTGCTTCATGAGCATGTTCGCTAAGCAAGCGGCCGTCCGCAGGACACCCAATGTACGGACATTGCTTTTTCGCATGCGCATTGATGTTCTACGGACAGTGTTCGGGTCCTCAACTAATTAAAAGTGTGTCACACGTTAAACGAACAGTTACGGACAGCCGTTTGTTCTTAGCACAGTTTAATTTACTTGCGAATAATACGGACAGACATAGCGTCCCCAGCACACCTCCATTTTCGTTTATTTACGAACATTTCAGGACACTATGAGTGTTCTTAGAACATTTTCAACATGCATGAGAACATTACGGACAGATATAGTGTCCTCAGGACACTTACATTTTCCTCTATTTACGAACATTTCCGAACAACCGCGCTGTACGTGGACACCTAAATTGGTTTTAACAAAAAGAACTGAAACTAATTACAACACAATATAAAAAACTAACTTTATTTGACATATATTAACAATTTATGACTGAGAAGGTGGGGCAGAAACGGAAACAAAAACAGGAGAATTAGGGATTTCAACATAATTGGGATCAGGTGAAGAAGGGATGGAAATGTCATCAAAATGTTTTGGTCCATGGAGAGGGTTGGGGGTTAAATGAGTGGGATCTGGTGAGGGGGACAAGTACAGGTGGGACAATGGTATGTTGTTGTTAGTTTTAAGTGATCTTCCACAAAGTTTTTAACATTTCTGTGAGAAAACAAAAAAGTTATATATGTTTTTTATCTAATACAGAATGTTTATAAATAAATGAGTAAAATGAAGTGCCCTCACTATTTCAGGTAAGATATGTGATGAGTAGTCTATACGTCTGGTCTTGCTCTTAGTGGTGGAGTGTCTGTGAGGTAATTATGTTGGAAGCCACTTTATCTTCTTTTGGTATATTCCATTTTAGAACATATTGTATTTAAATGAATGGTTAGTATGTTACATATATGGGTTACATTTCTTAAGTATTACTATATATACTTTGTATGTGTGCTGCTTTGTGAATTTGTTAAATGTTCCCATGTTATGATATAACAATTACACATACCCCCACAGAGTTTTTAGGTGGTGGTACTGTTGTCCGAACATGTCTGCGGACAGTCAAATTCAGTAGAAAGGGGTCACTATGTTCCATATTACATGTACATAAAGTCAAAGTTATTATGACATCCATGGCTCCACTATTGCCACCTGGTGCTACATCTGCCTCAGCACCCCCCCCCCACCCCCTCCACCACCACCATCTCCCCAAGGGCCTGAAGAGGGGAACAGGAGTGAGGATACAGAGGAGGAAGAAGAGGATGACAAGAATGAGGTAGAGGAAATCCCTACTACCCGCCCTCGGCGTAATTCTTGGGTGTGGCGGTTGTTTACCGTTCATGGGAATGGTCCTAAGGCTCGTGAGACTGTGTCACCTGCAATGAGAGTGCAAAATGGTACTCAGTCACGGGAGGCATGGTTCGTACAGCTTTGGGACCACTACCATGAAGCGACACCTCAACTCATTCCACACTGGGGCCATTCGCCAGGTTGTACCTTGCAAAGAGCGTAGTAGGTTGATTGCCTCTACTTCATCCTCCGTTTCTGATCCTGTCACCACAAGGAACACCTCTGTGGGACAGCGTCTTCCTCAAGCTCCCTCACAGGCCATACAGAATTCTGATGACCCTTACATTTCGAGGGTCACAGTTGTATGTATGTACTGTGACACAGTACTCTGCAGGGGGGAGCGACTTCGGAGTGCTTTTGAGACTATCGTCTCAGAGCACGAGAAGACCTGCTCACTACCCAAATAAGACCCACTCTACATCTTCCTCTCTCAGCTCGCCCTTTCTTATCCCTGTGGTTGCTGTCACCCCCTTTACCCTCCTTTCCCCTCCTCTCCTAGTGTGTCGTGTATAAAAAAACAAATAAAATACAAAATAACAAAAATCAAAAAAATAAGGCTCTTTTCAGAGCCACCTTTCACAGTTAAAAAATAGAAGTGAAGATAAATAAAACAGGGCCCTTTGTATTTCTTGAAAGTCTGCAGACAGTTGGCGAACAAAAAAAATTGGGGTCCTACCCTATTGTAACCATTGCATTTTTCTCTGGGAGGAAGTGGTGACTCTGAAAAGAGTCTTTGGGAGGTGTTTGTATGTCAAAAATTATAAATACTTAACACCTACTTCAAAATGGATGCTGTATTTCTAAAAAAGGTCGCAATGCATTTTGTACATTTCTCAGAAAAATCTGATTGGCAGCATAAGTAAGATGGACTCCATCTCTGCGAAAAATGTATGTACTACAAAACATAATATTTTCATTGTGAAAAGAGGACATGCCAAAATCTCTTAGGAAGGCACAAACAGCCTTATTAACATTACGCCTTGCTTTCTCCATTTGTGGACCACATGAGAAAGAACAAAGCCACATTTGTCTCTGCGCAATCCGTGAAAAAATTACTTTGGAGTTTGGAAACATGTACATGATCTTCTGAAGTCCTTCTTTCATTGCAAATTGCAAAGAAATTCCAGACACATGTCCTAAACTGTTCCCTCCACAATGAATTACAATTATGTCTGGATGTTCCTCTATCTTCAAAGTTGCACAGAGAGGTATCAAGTCGAACCACTTCATTGCATGTGCTCCATGGCAGTGCACTTCCACATGTGCGAATCCAAGATCTATAGATACTCCACAGCTTTCTGCATGCACCTTCAACCAATGTATCCACGAGTCTCCCAAAATGCACCCAATCTGTTTTTTAAAACACTCAGCCATAGCTATCTGTTCTTCTCTCAGCAAAAAGAATGTCTGAGAAAACCTCTCCTAGCACAACACACTCACTAAACTTTACTGACCAATCCCTTGCTACATTCAGTCTCATTTGCATGCCTCCCCACCCCAAATTCCCCGGATGTAATACACGGTGTCCTAGAACTAACGCCATGTCCGCGAACATATCATAACATGGACAGCCCTTCTACCTTTTCCACTTCACTCTCTGTGCCATTCCCTCATTGGATGTAGCTAAGAAATCACATGACCATCCACCAATCAAATCCAAGACCTCTACATGTAACTACATCATCATAGATCAGCACTGCAAATGTACGGTGAATCTCTCGGAGTACAAGTCTCATACCATTGGCAAGCACGATCTACGAGAAAGAAGCTTGAGCATAAAAATGCTGTCCCATAGAGAATGTGGATCCTATGAAACAGCTGATCGATTAACTGGTACTGCATTGTATGGTAAATCTGAAAATATAGTATGGCTAAGTCTTGGTCCAGCTAAATCTAGACAAAGAGTTCTAAAATCATACGAAGATATAGAAACAATAGCCAAACATGATCCCAACAGCCAAGACATTTTAAAAAACAATTTATTGGACACATACTACCCAAACAGGAGTGCCACTTTGGAAACCATGGGTCTATACCACATTGCCCAAAACTACACATACAAAAATAATATAAAACCTGATGAACAAAACCGTAAATACAAAGTGACAAACTGTGAAGGCAGCTTAGTAAAACTCACCAAACCAAATTTAATTAATCATATCAAATTGTCATTAAAGACTCCTCAACATAAAGAAGTATATTACATGTCCCTGCTACAACTCTTTAAACCATGGATAAAAGAAGAAGAAATACTAGTTAACTATGACTCATATGAAGACGCTTTCAAAGCAAATGAAAGCAGTATAACTGATGTAAACTTTGCACAGTACAAAACAATGTTGCACAATGAACAGCAACACAAAGAAGAGCTCCAGGCCCAACTAGATGAGGACACTCCTGACAGTAGTCAACCTTCTGTCACAGGAAGCCAAGAACCACTGCGGGACCCACTAATAACAAATGAGGCAGAATTAGCTATGATAGAAGTAGAAAACACCATGTGTCAGTATGAAGATAAAGAAGACTTAACTATACTACAATCAAAGCTAAACAATGAGCAACCTAGAATTTTTCAAGAAGAAACAAAAGAAATTGCACATGGTGTACAACATGAAAACAAAGAATGCACCTGTCAAAATTACAAACCTATACTATTGTATGTCAGTGGTGAAGCTGGTTCTGGCAAAACATTCCTAATTAAAATCATCAGTAAGTTCCTTCAACAATTGACAAACAACAAACTGTCAGCTGTTGTCACTGCCCCCACAGGTTTAGCTGCCTACAACATAGGTGGTGTCACTTTACACCGATTACTACTCCTGCCAGTAGAACACCAAAACAAATTAGATTATTACAAACTTTCTGCAGAAGCTGCAATGGAACTACGCAGAGTATTGAAACAAATGAAAATGCTACTAATAGATGAAGTGAGCATGGTGTCCAACCTAATGTTGGCTTTGATTCACCTCAGATTACAAGAAGAACTCAAAACAAACTATGAAGAGCTCTTTGCAGGAAAACACATTATTGTTTTTGGAGATCTTCTTCAATTGACACCATTAAAAGCGAGCCTATTTTTAAAACATTAGGACACAAACTCTGCCGTAAAACTGTGGGCAGCATTGGAAATGTCAACCTTTGGCAACATTTCCAATACAGAGAATTAACAGAAAACATGCGGCAATCTGCAGATCTCACTTATGCCAACATCTTAAAAAGTATCAGAGTTGGTATACTTTCTAAAGAAGCAGAAGCAATATTGAAAACCCGGCACATTCATGCACTTTATGGTGATAATGCATGTGCTACAGATGTTATGGAACAATTAGCCCACAAAAATGTCAATTATATGGCCTTAATGCCAACTCTTGCAAGATGTTTCAAATTCAATGAAATAACGTTAATGAAAGAAATGCAACCAATAATGGAATTTAGCGCCACAGACAAACTAGATGTATATGGAATGACACTACCCATGTGTGACCAAGCCACAACAAGACTAAATAGTTTAGAAAAATCAATCTCAAACACAGCAGGCTTGAAAAAGATATTAAAATTATCCTTAAATTGCAGAGTAATGCTGAAACGTAACCTTGACGTGGACAAAGGATTAGTTAATGGAGCACTGGGTACAGTTGTTGGCTTTCAAACATACCCACATGACAACAAAATTCAGTTTGTCAATATTCTCTTTGACAAACTTTCAGAAGTAAAAAGAATAGGATGCTCAACAGCTCGATTCCTTCTCTTCAAAGACATGTATGTACGCAGAGAACAATTTTCTCTAACTCTTGCATACGCAGTCACCATTCATAAATCACTCACAAGGTCTTACCCTAGACAAAGCAATGATAGACATTGGTAACACAGTCTTTAAAGAAGGCATAAGCTACGGAGCACTGTCACGCTTACGTACACTTGACGGTCTATTTCTAATCAACTTTGATGCATGTAAAATAAACGCTGATATTCCTTGCATTTTAGAATACAATAGACTTTGTTCACTATACACTCCCCATCTAAACACATATTCTGTTCCACAAAAAGTAAAACATTATAAAAGAAAAATAAATCAAACAGAAAAGCAACAGGATGTCACTGCAAATCCTCCAAAGAGAGTAAAAGAAACTAATACTTTATCAAGTGCCACAAGCAAAAAAGAATCAATCAGGGACAGTAAACCAGGTACTTCTTCAAAGAAGGAAGACAAACTCCAAACAAAGCAGTCAGATACAGAACTACCTGGTCCATTTAAACTCTCAAATATAGTTGGTGTAAATTGCTACGCAAATGTAGCAATGAATATTCTATTTCAATTAGCACCAATTGTTGAGAACATTTACTTATACAGTACAGACCCATTGTGTTTGCAAATGTTAGTACTTCACAGAAATGCAGCAAACAATCCTGACAACACGTATAGTGTTTATGGAATAAGACAACAATTGGACTACTGTGCTGGAATGGTTACATTCACTATAAACTCACAGGAAGATCCTGTAATAGCAGTAGGACAACAAACTGGTGATGGGGGGTCCTCTCTATTTCTGAAAATCAACCTTCCTTCCAGTTTAAGGTGGCATTCCACACTGGAAGGAAACACTCTGAAATTCTTTACCAATCCAAAATCAGACATTCCCACTCCTATAGTCCGGAAAGATTAGAAATCAGCTCAGAGCCTGGCTGATATTCAGCAAATTGGAGAGCAGTTGTTCATCCCTGTTCAATTAAATGAAGGGAAGGACTCTGTTCTCGCCGGAGTGTGTGTGAACAACGTTAAGAGCTTCATCAGCGAAGCCGTGTTCCGCCAACTCCCAAAAGATACAGCCATTCCCACATTTGAACTGATAGACAAATGGGAAATGGATCTGGAAACACCCAATTCCAAACATCTCCTGCCAAGCAGGTGTATGCTCAAAATCTCCATAGGCAACAAGAGCATAGTCCATAATTGTTGGGTCGTGCGAGATGTCCCTGCCGCCTTTTACTTAGGCAGGGATATTCTCAATCGGTTTGCCATTAGTTTGGAACTAATAACCTTCAAAGCTTGGTCCCGATTAGCGGATAACAATGGGCTTTGATGATCCAGAGATAGCATTTAGGTCAGCACAACTGCTGCCTTATGCAGTTGAAATTCAGATTTGAGAGGAAGTCACCATCCCAGAAAGGACCCGACAATTCTCCCTGGAAGTGAAAGTTAAAAGAGGACAGAAATTGAAAAACTCTGATGCCTATATTCATCTAAATGCTTCTCTACAACAGCAAGGGTTGGGGGTAAAGCCAACACCATTAGTCAATATAGAACATGACACCATTCCAATAGAGGTGGATAACAGCGACTTAAAGAGTATCACTCTAGCCGCAGGCACCATTATTGGAATGGCAGTTGATGACCAACATTTTTCCATTGATTTAGGAAATTAACTGTTAGGACCAATCCCCAAGGACTGTTTTGACAGTGACCGTGATGACAACACAACACCAGACCGGATCTTTATCCGGCAAGGGGGGAACTTCCTCGTGTACACTTCCTGCCCTGATGGTAAGGAAGATGTGACCTGTGACTTCGGAGGGCTGAGGTTATTTTCCAGGTCCATGAGTACTGCCTTCCGCTCCTGAAGCCGCCAGTCCAAATCAGCACTTTGACCAGCTACTTCTCCACCTAGCTGGAGGAGGCCGCTGAGATAGCAAAACCAGAAGTCTTTCCAGGCTTCAGGCAGATGGTTGAAGAGAGAGTCAACCTAGCTGATGCCTGTGAGACTCTGGAGCAGAAGCAAAAGTTGAAACAAGTTTTCTTGGATTTTCAAGATCTCTTTGCGGTGGACTCATATGACTGTGGTCGCACCGACATCCACACAACAACAATTCCCATGGACCATAGCATGACTCCAGTGTTTGTAAAGCAATATTGCTTGCCTCTCGCATCAATGGAGTCCCTTACTGAAATAATTAAGAACCTTGAGTCCCGTGGGATAATCCGTCCATTCCACAGCACCTTCAATAATCCGGTGCTGGGAATATTGAAGCCAAACGGCCAGTGGAGACTCTGTGCCGACCTTAGGGTGCTCAACAAACAGGTCCATACTTCCCGAGGGCCTCTTCCCTACATTGACCAAGGGCTAGCCCAGATCCAGGGGTCACAGGTATTCACTGCAATAGACCTGACCAATGGATACTGGACTGTACCTGTCAGTAGGGAGGACCAATACAAGCTGTCCTTTACCTTTGGGGGGCAGCAGTACACATGGACCCAAACTCCCTTCGGATACATCAACTACGGAAATGAATTCAAGGTGTTATCTTGAACTAAGTGTTACTCTGTTAGTGATCGATACGGCACAGTTATAGTCTGCTATCCAATCAAGGGTTCTCCCTTTGTTATGGGTGGGGCTGGTGACAAACGCTTACTATGACCACTTTGCTTACCTGTACCTGAGTCAGATGCCAATCTGCAACCTTGCACTACATGGATTAGGTAGTATTCGGCTACTCCAAGCAGGCCGCACTGTCCACTGCTAGATTTCGACCCTAGACAGGACACACACTGCACCTTACCCCCCTCACACAATGTTCCTCCCGGGCCTTTACTCTATACTACTGAGAACCATTCTCCACATCACCAATTCCGCATGCCTGCCCAGCTCACCCCTTAACTTGACCAGCCTAGGCACCGCATCACCCACCCTCACAGAGCCCAGCACCACAATCATGCTTAGCCTACTCGCTCCCCCATGCCTTTCGGACAGGCTGACCAGATTACGATCCAGACTTCCAAAAATACACGAGCTTAGAGCCAGGGACTCCACACAATCCATACTCACACACCGAACCTCCATCAGCTCCTGCGCTAACCTTACGCTAAAAAAACCCGAACCTAAACCCGTCAACTCCACTACAACCAACAATAGAGCGCTCATCACAGCTACCACCCCCACCCCTGCCAAAGCCAAAACCCTACCTATAAAAGGTGCCCTCATCAACGCACGCTCCATGATTGCCCATGCCACGGACATCGCTGATCTCATTTTAACTGAAGATCTAGACTTCCTAGCCATAACAGAGTCCTGGCTTCATGCAGCCGCAGGCCCAGCCCTTTCGCTAGCCATCCCCACTGACTACACCATCATCCGAGCGGACAGAACTGAAGCTAAAGGCGGTGGTTTGGCCATCATTGCCAAGACCCACCTTAACATCAGACTCAACTCCGCCACACACCACCCATCATGTGAATCACTTACAGCCAAACTACCCATCGCTCGCTAACTCCCAAACAATATCCATTCACTTACTATACAGACCGCCCGGACCCCCGGGATCTTTCGAGGAAGACCTCAATGCCATCCTTACCGACAACCTAAAAAACTCCTCACAATGCCTTCTCTTAGGAGACTTCAATTTAGGCTACAAAGACCCCAAAGACAATCAAGCCACTCTCATCAGCAACACCCTGTCTGAACTAGGCTTCACACAAAAAGTAACCAGCCCCACCCATAACAAAGGGAGAACCCTTGATTGGATAGCAGACTATAACTGTGCCGTATCGATCACTAACAACACTCCCCAATCCTGGACCGACCACCACCTCCTCTCCTTCTCACTTGAGGCCTCAAGCCCTACAACCAACATGGCACTAGCCCCAGCCATCCACAAGAGAAGCAAAAAAAATATCACAGTAGAAAAACTGATCCCACTCATTCTTCCTACACTAAGCCAACTCCAAGACTCTAATCCCTATGACCTCGTAGAAGGCTATAACAACACCATGTGCATAGCCTTAGACGCCATTGCACCATTGAAACTTAGAAAATCCAAACCAAAAAAGCACCTCAACCAATGGTTCTCCAGCCATCTTAAAACCCTTAGATTGGAAAAGAGTAAACTGGAACAAGTCTGGAGACAATCTCCGACTGACCACAACAAACTATTGCTTAACAAAATAACGGCCAACTATAAAAAAGAAATCATAGCGGCCAAACAAGAATCCTATAACCTGAGAATCTCCCAATCCAACTCCAGCTCCAGAGAATTATTTACTATCCTGAAAGAATTGGAAACCCCGGTAACAATCCCAGATACTTGCGTTAAAAACAAACAATGGTGCACCAGTGTCCAAAATGCACTAAACAACAAAGTCACTGGCCTTCAAACAAAAATTAAAAATAAGAAAGACTCCCTCACCAATCTTACCAACCCCATCAACGCCCACTCGAGCCCTCCACCCTCACACCACACACCTAACTCTGCTCGCTTCAGCTTTTCCAAAGTCTCTTCCCTCGAAGTAGAAAAAATAATTCTTGGCCTTAAACCCTCCAACTGCAAAGGTGACCTCTGCCCCCCACAAATCATTAAAGACGCGGCACGAGACCTCTCGCCATTCATCACCAGACTCATCAATGCCTCTTTTTCCTCAGGAACAGTCCCCAGTAACCTTAAAGAGTCCTGGGTCCTCCCTCTCCTCAAAAAACCCTCCCTTGACCCGTCCATCCCAACCAACTACAGACCGATTACCACCGTCCCATTCCTGCTCAAGATACTAGACAAGACAGCATACCAACAAATTCAAAAGTATCTTGAAACAAACCACCTTCTAGGAATAAGACAATCCGGCTTCAGACCCCAACATGGAACTGAAACAGCCCTGATAGATCTGAAAGCCCAAATAGACGACCTTAGAGATAACGGGAAAACTGCATTACTACTCCTGCTAGACCTCTCTGCGGCGTTTGACCTAGTTGACCATAAAATCCTATGTAATCATTTAGACTCAGCTGCCCACTTTTCACAAGAAGCCATCAGTTGGATTGAGTCATTCCTCAACAACAGATCCATGCGAGTCTTCTCCTCCTCTGCCGCCGCCGAACCCATCCTCATTACATGTGGAGTCCCACAGGGCTCGTGCGTCTCCCCCACTCTGTACAACGTGTTCACAAAGCCCCTGTTTGATGATCTAGACGGCCTGGGTATCACCTACACTAACTACGCCGATGATACACAGATCCTCATCCCGTTGACGGGAGATTACAACCAGGATTTGGCCTTGGTGAACAGGGTGTATCTCATCATCCAGGCATGGATGGCTTCGCACAGTCTATGCCTGAATGATGACAAAACTGAACTCATCATCCTTGGTTCTACGTCCAACCTAACCAAACTCGACCACAATTATGCCAACTTCATCATAGATGGGAACCTAATCAAGGTTTCGAAAGAAGTAAAAACCCTAGGAATATACCTCGACTCCTCCCTAACCTTCCACAAACAGGTTAGCTCGATGGCATCCTCTACGGCCTACACATGTAAGCTCATAAGAGCAGCCAAACCCTTCCTCTCCACCCACAGCTGCACTACACTTGCCAGAGCATTGGTATTATCCAAACTGGACTATTGTAACGCCCTCTACATAGGAGCCACCAAACAAATCACCAACAAAATTCAGATGCTACAAAACAACGCCCTTAGGGCAGCACTCAATATTCCCAGGAGGGAACACATTTCCAATATCAAGAAATCCCATAACTGGCTCAGTACAACAGACAAAATCCTGCTTAAAGTAGCATCGCTCACCCACAAATGCCTGAATAATGCTGCCCCACGCTATCTGGCAGACAGAATATGCAAACACAGCCCCATCAGACCCACCAGAACCTCCAATGCTAATCTGCTCACCGTCCCCAGGTTTAAACGCACTAAAATGGGTGGCAACAGCTTCCAGGTGAAAGCACCCCAACACTGGAACTCCCTACCACCATCGCTCAGAACTCCCCAACCTTACTCACTTTTTAGACGCAACTACATCCATTGGTTAAAGAACACGAACCACTAACACCTCTAACACCACACGGCTGCTCTCCGCGTTGCATGCATTAAGAGAATCTGTAAATTTGTAATACTAAACTTGTATATATTTGTAATTCTTTAAATACATCTACTGCATTCTCTCCTGCCAAACTGTACACATGTTCCTTCATCGTCACACTGTAATTATGTAATGTAATGTGTAATTATGTAATGTAAAGTATAAGCATCGTGTAACCAAGCTTTGAATCACCTTGCTGCTCATGCGCCCTCATACCCTCGGGTCTGGTGCGCAATACAAATGAATAAACTAAACTAAACATTTCTCTACATAAGGCCATGCCCGAACTGGGTGAGAGGGGTAACCTGGCTTAGGTAGATGATGTACTCATCAAAAGTTCAACTGTGGAGGAACACATAGCGGAGATCCGTTATGTTCTGACACAGTTGAGGGCTGCCGGAGCAAAACTTTCCTTTCAAAAGGCACAGTGGTGTAGAACCCGTGTCAATTTCTTGAGGCATGAGATTACTCCTCAGGGTCTCTGTCCCCAGGAAAAGAAAGTGGAAGCACTCCAGAAGTTAAAAGACCCCACAACTCTGCAGGAACTAAGGAGCCTCCTTGGACTGACTAATTACAGTAGAAAGTTCATTGAGGGCTATGCAGAGATCACAAGACCCCTAATTCATCTTTTGAAGGGGGGGTCAAGTGGGAATGGGGTCCAGAACAAGCCGAAGCAGTAAGACAACTCAAAAGAAGCCTCTCACAAGCGCCTTGCCTAGCTTACCCGGTCAAAAACAAGGAGTTCTTCCTAGAGACAGGGTTCTCTAATACGTGCTTGACTGCAGTATTATACCAAAAGCATGACAAGGTCAATAAAGTAATCTCCTATGCGAGTAAAACTTTATCCTCAGTGGAGGAAAAATTCAACGATTGTGAGAAGGCACTCCTGGCAATGGTGTGGGCATTGAGGAATTATCGCCCGTTCATCCAGGGGGAACACATCATAGTGGAGACTCCACACCAGCCTCTGCAATATCTCCAAAGTGATAGAATCTGGGTCGGAAATGTGAGTAATTCCCGAATTACTTCCTGGATTCTGTCAATGCAAGGTTTTCCTGTGGAGGTCAGATATGGCCAAAACAAGAAGAGTCCCCTTGCTCAAGGTCTGGCTGACTTGTATGATTGTGCCAGAGAAAACTGTCTCGAGGACGAGAGTCTAAAAATGAAGGACAACATGGAGGCATACCTTAATTCCCCACACAAAGTCTTTGAAGAAGACAAGTGTGAGGGAATGCCCACTGGCTATGTGGATGGATGCTTTTACCATGTTGACAACAACGGGGAAAAAGAACTGGTGGCCGGCAGAGGGAATGCATGGGTGAATGAGCCCCCAGAACCCTCCGCTGGGTACAGGATTGGTCCACGAAGTAGTAAAGTGGCAGGGTTGATGGCTGTGCATTAAGCCATCCTCACTGCTGTCCAACACCAACTCCACAAACTGGTCATAATCACTGATTCGGATTATGTAAGGAACAGATTGGTGGAGCACCAGGTTAACTGGAAAACCAGAGGCATGTTATGTGCTAATAACAAACCCTTGAAACATGGGAAATTGATTCAAAATATTGATGATTTGGTCACCTCGAATGCTATGACCATCTACTGGAAAAAGGTCAAGGTTCATTCCAAAGTAGAGGGACCAGACAAAACTGGAAATGACTTAGCTGATCAGCTGGCCAAAAACAGGGCCATTCAAGGGGATCTAATAGAGATCGAGTCCCTGTTGGGGGAAATCCAGGTCACTGCTATCACTAGGTCCCAGACAAATGCTCACTATGATCTTTCAATTGCACAATGGAGTAAGGAGACCCCAGATGCTGATTTGATTACGGCTCAAAAACGAGATCCAATAATTGGTAAGTATTATCAACACATTGAGGACCCAGAGAACTTTCCCCTGATGGATACCAATTACATTGGGAAAGAGGACCTCAGAGTGTTGATGAAATGTCCAAAAATGCTCTGAATCCAAGACGGTTTGTTGGTAAGGAGATCCCTAGCTGGCCATGATCAGTGGGTGGTCCCTACCTCATTCCGAAGCCTGATGTTATTGCCCATGATGCGGCAACAGCCAGTCATAGGGGGTTTCATACAATACTTGAAATCTTAAGAGAGGTTGCATACTGCCCACACATGGGGCAGGACCTCAACGAATACTCAACCAATTCACGCTTGTGCCCAGCTACCTGAGGGTTTTGGACTTGCGCTATATCAAATAAACAAACAAACAAACAAACTTGGTTACCCTCACTCGCAAGAGCCAATGTGCAAAGAGCAAGCTTGGCGGCTGCTCCGAGCAGGGGCTGAGTCAAGAGAGAAGCAAGGTGTCCTAAAGCTAGAACAGGTGACCCCTTCCCCTTCCTCCCCCCATGTGTCCTCATTTCTGAATCTTACCCTCACCTCAGGGCTGCTTGTTTACCCCATCCCTCCTCTTTCAGTTGTACTATTTGTGGTACAAGATTGATCATGAGACCAGGTGCTATTTGGATGGTAGAATATGTGCTGATTAGAATCGGCACTCTAGCGACATGCTTGCTCACTCTATGCATATGTGATGTACTGCGTTCTGATGTTATCGTGTTCAAGACAGACTCATTCTTTCTAACATGTTTCTTAATCCTTCCCTTTAACCAATGAAGGAGATGGTGAGGATGAGGCAGAATGAGGGGCTGGCTTTTGGGCACCAACAAAGATTAACGTACAGTGCATAAGCAAATAATAGTTCTTAGCCTATGTTCTATAAGGAACCATGTTGCTTTCTTTTCTCATTTCCACTGATATGCAGAAGGTAACCTTAGAAATATTTACCCATATAAGCAGCAGCTGGACCACTGGAGTGGGTGAAGTCCACCCTTACTAGCCTGAGTGATAGGCAGGTTAACCAGCTTGCCTTACTCCTAACTTGCAGGGGTAGACCTGTAACTGTGCCTGTGTGGAGTGGCAGAAGTTATCCAATCTCCCCCTACCACTAGGGGGAGAGGTGGGGCTCCTTTCACTGCTTTATAGCGGCTGTATTGTGGTGCTCAATGGGGTGTCATGAAGGTAGTGGGTGTGGAATCACTGACCGGAAAGGTAGGTCACATGTTGCTGCCTTATGCCGTGCACTGTGTGGACGTACCCATCAGACTATGCAGCGTTCTGTGCAGGCAGAAGAGTAACAGAGCACAGTGACCAGGAGATCACTGGCACCAAGGCAGCATGTGGGACACCTGTAATCAGAGGAATACCACATGCAGGGCTGGGAGGAAGGTTGCTGTTATGACTGACAGGGAATGCCTACTCTCTGGCTACTGCTTTGGGGTATGCTTTGGCATTGTCATGGGCTGATCCCCTGTAGCCATCCATTCAGTGGCTCAGGCATCACTGAGGCCCAATAGAAGCAGCCACGGAGTACAGGAAATATCGTAAGGCACATCTACCTACTACCGGACAGATTATATCTCATAAATCATTACGTAATATAGACTTGTTGGCACTTATCGGAGTTCAGCAGCAAAAAGAAAGAGGAAGGGATCTGGTCAGAAGGGTTCTTATACAGGAGGCTGCCCACTGATAGGTGGAGAGGAGAGAGGTCAGGACTACCGGAGCCCTAGGGTTCATGGGTTGGTAGTTCCCTGGTGTTTGAACTGTTCAACTAGCCAGATGGTGTTGTTTGACAGAAGAACTTTAAACCTTTTCTATTTTGTTTTCCTAATGTTTGGATTGAAAACACAAATGTTCAGTGTTAAAGTTGGGTTTTAAAGTGCTGGTGTGGCAGCCAATAAAGAAAGATAAAGCATAATGCTCGCCTCCTTGTCTTCAATAGAATGAAGACTCCCTGAGCTGTCAACGGTGTGCAGTTATAATGTCGACTGCAAAAGGTCGAAAACAAAAATGTTGAAAAAAAAAGTTGAAAAAAAATCAAATTTTTTTTTTTTTTATTTGCATGTTTTTTTTTGGTTTAGCTATAAACAATAAACAAGGGGTTAGGGGGAAACCCCCCATAAAAAAAAAATTCAACATTTTTTTTTCAACATTATCTTTTTCAATATTTTTGTTTTTTACATTTTCACCATAAACTGCTGTCAACATGGGCAATCTTTATTATATGCTCATGTCCTGGATGGCAAACAGAGTAATACACCACCATCTTAAACTACAACCATAAAGGAGGAAAAATACACCTTTCTGGAGTTACTTTATACCAAGATTATGGGGTCACAGCATGAGTGGTATGAATGTTTGTCTATGATTACTGCATGCAGCAGTTACCATTACCACATGTGGTAAATTCAAGATATATGCATCATTATTTGTTTACTGCTGAAAGGCTGGAAAACTATGCAGATTATTTCAAATGCTGCAAGCATCGCTTCAGAAAATCTGGTTGAAATTTGTATATACTTTAAAAGTCAAAAATAATGCGTTTCCAACCCTGTGTGGGGCATGGACAAGGCAGTGTAGCAGATCATAGCACTACCGCACTTTGTTAAATGATGCATAGTTGGATGAATGATGACTCTCCTGTGCATTGCACAGCCTATGTTCTGAGATGCCTACATTTTCAACACCATAGCAGTTTTCACCAACACATTGGGCCTCATTACGACCCAGGCGGTAAGTTACCGCCTGGGCCGTGACTTTACCACCATGGCGTAAACTACGTTTACGCCATGGTGGTTGGCGGACTTACCGCCCCATTCCGAGGTTGGCGGGGGCGGTAAGTCCCCAATCCCCATTTACCCTTCCCCATTCCCATTTTTGCCCCATAGGGCATAATGGGAGTGGGGAAGGCGTTAATTACGCCACCGTAAATTACGGTGGCGTAATTAACTCCATGGTCCCTTAGCGCCATGGATTTTAACACCTGCTAAAAGCAGGTGTTAAAAGCGCCATGGCGCTAAGGGACCTCGTAATTGGCGGTAAGGGGTCGGCGCAGCTAACGCTGGCGTAAACCCCTTACCGCCAGGGTCGTAATGAGGCCCATTATGTCATTTAAGCACAAGAGAAGAGCTTGTGCGTATTTCACTTTACGGGCAAAGGGTTTCCCTTTGGGGGGGTGGTGGTGTTATTTTCATCACCACCTATTGGGCGGAGGAACAATTGAGGAAATTCGTGAGTGGTGTTTAACCCTGTAATTAGGTGGCCTTAACTTCATGCGATTTTCCACCAGAATATGCATGAAGTAAAGACTTCAGTAGTTTTAATCCGGTATTCGCTGAAGGAATCAGGTATTTAAAATGCTGCTCTTTTTACCATTACCGCCAGATTCATAACTATAAGTGAATATATTTTCAAGTAACTTTGATTCACTGCAATGGTCAGACCACGACAGACACAGAAATTAAAATTCAGAATGTGCATCACTTTCATTAGATTGAAGCCCTAAATAAATCCTGCTTAACCAATTAATGACTGTAATGTTTACTCAAGGATGGTTAAAGAATGCAGTTCATTATTAGAATTACACATCCGTAGCAAGAATTAACACGTCGTCAAGTGGAAACTTTTAGTCACTAATAAAGAAAATGCCAGCATAGGATTCATCACAGACCGCAGTGGTCACATGCTGCTATATTAAAGGTGGTAGGTTTGGTCAACTCGTTTGAGCAAATCGACCAAATATATATATATATATATATAAATAAAAGGGTGACACCCGCAGGTGCCTTGGTAGCACTAAACACACAGCAGCTGTACACAGACAAAAACTTGTCTGTTTAGAAAAATATTTTACAAATGTCCACAAAAAAAGAAGAAAAGAAGAAAAGCATTTTGTGACACTCTAGGCACTTGTTCAAACTAAAATCACAACATCATCACAGTGGTTAAAAACACCAGACTGCAACTCTCTGGTATTCACCTGCATGCATAACAACAGTCTCTCAGGTCAGCCCTGTTTGAATAGGTCACTAGCCAGTTAAACATTCATGCAATGGTTTGTAAGTAGCATCGAAATCAAATTGCATAAAAATATATCTGCTGCCATTGTATCATAAAATATGCAAATAAATGCTTGCTTATGCATCCAAAATCTTTACATTAAAGTAGCTCATTCATAAGAAGTGCTTCCATATTACACGCTGCATATTAACATGTGATATAGCTATATCCCACGACAAAACGGCCTAGCTGCACACATAAGCGGCCCACAGGCCTAACGTAGCCAGAACCCAGTCTTGGTGTCCACCCGACAGACTCCACACATTGAACCGATACCACTAGCACCACACCTAATGGTTGAATGTAGCTACCTTAAAACAACTACATCAGCTGCACACTTAACTGGTGCACCCAAGCACCCTATGACACCTTACTCCTTCTACTGACCCGGACTACGGTCCTCGAAGCGCGTTCAACCTACCGGCGCTTTGAGGTCATACTAATGATATATAGAGCACTATATTAATGCCAGATGTCAGGAGATGTCAAAGTGACCACACTGCCATGAGAATGGAATAATGAATGATACGGCATAAAATTCAAATGCAAAGTGCATTGCAGGAATAGCAGCACAAAATCACAGAAACTGAAATTTTACACAATAGGCAAATCTTAGGTACAGGATACATCCTTCAAGTGCAAAATAGCATAAAGTGCTAAATGTATGGGCAAAACGGACAACTTAGTAGAATTCCCAAATACACGCAATAATGTGGAGTGCCATGCATGATATAAATATCAATGTAACGCACTGCCAGGTATGTCATATTACTGGAAAGCACAAGGAATATGCAGATGTCATAAATGTGTTAAGAAATGGGAAAATAGAGATGTAAATGGGGAGCATATTTAAAGTGCAAAGTGCATCTCAGAAAGAATAGTAGCATAAAATTACAGAATCCGGAATCTTAAAAGATGAGCAATACTGAAGTGCAACAGGCATCCTGGAAGAACAGAATGGCACAAAGTGCTAAATGTATGTGCAAAGCTGATGCCTGGGTGAAAAATAGCAAATACCCGTGAGAATGTGGGATGTCATGCCAGATGTAGACATCAATATCACCACATTTCCAGGCATGTCAAATTACTGGAAAGCACGATAACATCAGCAGGTGTCATAAAGTGCATTGGGCATGGATACAGACATATATTGAGAATTGAAAAATATAAATGTGTATGGGTAGCACACTTAAAGTGCAAAGTGCATCCCAGAAGGAATAGCAGCAAACAGGCATCAGCTATGAGTTTAGACAAAGGGCAAATCTAAAGTGCATAATGCATATTTAAAGTGCAAATTAGCATAAAATGCTCAAGCCATGAGAAAAATATATGCCTGGCTAGAGTAGCTGATAACATGAATCCAACGAGAATGATTGCAACAAAAATACTTATATTACTTCGAGGTGTCCAGTATATAAGGGTAAATCTGAGAGACTGGCAAGAAACAATGTGCCACAAGAAATATGGCCGTGTGGCGAATACCTCCGAATCATGGTATTCAATTGAATGAATATATACCTCTGCTAATGAAACAAAACATACCTGAAAAAAAAAATGACAAGCACCAAAAAAACCCAATTGAATGACAATTGTGTTCCTCTGAGGAACAAAAGACTTGTCAAACCTTTATATACAGAGCTACTGGACATGATGTATAGAGCAAGGATACTATCCTTGTTGTTTCCGTGTGTATTCGTCTAGAGTACAGAGAGAGTGCTATGATTGGCTTTCTTCTCTGCTTTAAGAGCCAATCCCTAGCGCCGACAGGCAGAAGCCGGCCCAACCCCATAGGTCGTATCATAAGGCACTGTCCGGCCCTTGCGGTGCCACAGAGCCTGTTACCCTGACCTGCAATCATCCGCGCACCTCGCTACTCTTCCGACCTCTCTTCGACCTGACCGCCTCCCATCTAACTATACCATTGCAGCACCGGCCTCTCATTGTTGGATTTCGCCCCCTCGCCACACTACACTTGTGACCCACATCACGGCTCATCTGCGTTATACTCATTGGGTCGATCAAACATGTTCTCTTATCCAGAGTGCAGACCAAATGGCTGGCCCTACGGAAAGAAGAGGCCTTGAGTGATGTCATAACCTTGCTCTGAGAAACATTGATATCTTGAACGGACACACTGGGCGGACATCCCAGCCCAAATTACAAGGCCAGGAAAAAGGAGCCGGAAAACACTGTACTACATCTTTATGTCCCAAAACATGATCTCATTAGTAGGATCGCTGAAAGTGGAAGACATGGCAAAGAGTGACCACAACCTGCTGAGACTAATGTGTGCACCTCTGAGTAAATAAAAGATACACTCAGAAGTGTTGACAGTAACGCTCTGAATAAATAAATTGATCATTTACCCAGAACTAATTGACCATCTGATCACCAACCTAAGATATCAAACAGTTCTCGCAAGCGGGGGATTTGGGGAGCAACACATTCATTATACTATCATGCTGAAAAACGTTGTGGAAGTCAAAATCTATAACAACCACCTCAATATGACGTGGAACTGGCTACAAAGAAAAAGACCCTTGACCTTGAATTACGAAGCTTTAAAAAGGACCGCACAGTGGAAGGCCAATTGCAAATGAAAAAACTCAAGCAACAATATCGGAATTGGGTTCTTGCACATAGGAAGATGATGGTCCAACAAGAGTCGGATGCCATGCTGAATAACATGACATAAAAAAGGTGCCTTACTTACAAATGCTATAGCAGCAGGCTCATGGGTAGACCATTTTGCCTCGCTCTTTGAGTGTACAGAAGTGGACCAGGTGCCATTAAACAACATACCGTGGAGCTTCACCACGGGAAATGAAGACATCCTGGAACTTATACAAAGGCGAGCAATTCAAGGGCACCTGGTCCAGATGGTATGACCGACACAATGTTCATAAAAGACCCTGGGCTCTGGGCTATATTCCTTCCTGATCTCTTTGCACACATCAAGAAGTCAAGATAGGACCCGCTATCATGGAAATCCTCTGTGGTGGTTCCAATTTACAAGAAAGGGGACAGATCAGACCCCAAAAATTACCTGCCTATTGCCCGTATAGATGTGGCAAGCAAAGTATTTGCGTCCTTGATTCTTAAAGACCCACCAGCCTGGAGTGTGTCCTTTGACCATCGGGACAAATGGCAATCAGGTTTTGTCAAAGGGACCAGCTCCTCTTTTAACATCTTCCTGATTAACATCTTAAAGGCACTATTAGAGAGTGAGAAACATGGAAAGATCTACATGGTCTTCATAGGGTCATTTGACACCATAAGCCAGCCGAAACCATGGAGAAAAGTGCATGAATGGGGATGCCCATCTGACACCAGCGAAGCACTGAAGGGCCTTTATTTTGAGACAACATTAAGCGTCAGGCTGAATAGGAATGGTCTGCTGTCATAATCAATTGGTAACGATAAAGGTCTAAAACAAGGCTGCCAACTAGCACCCGAACTGTTCAATCTGTTTATCTCAGATGTAAAGGAAGCCTTCACCACCACAAGATCCTTTCCCTAAACTAGTGAACGAGCCCATTGGCAGATTGCTCTGTGCGGATGACGTTGTATGAATGGATCAAACACTGATTGATTAACAACGTCAGCTTGATACCCGGCAAGAATACGTGATGTAAGCCTCTTCATTTCAACACTACAGCTAAGTCAGTGCCTAGTCTGGGATGCTGATGGAAGCCCTTATTGATGTATTTTTATGTCCAGTTCGTTTACTCCGGATGACAACCCTTATATAACACCCCTCTCTCAGAATCCCCCTGACCCCGCTGAGCCAAGAAGCAGATTTGTTTTGCAAATTTAAAAGGTTTATTTGAAAATTAAACAATATATATCAATCACACTTTTATAGTAAATTAATATTTGATATCACACTTGAGAATATGATGTTGATCAACAATGGATAATGTTATAGTGGTACACACTTTTTAATGGCTTAGACGTTGAAATAGAGAGGATAAAGTAGCTGAGAATGCTCATATGGCTTCAAAGACAATGCAATGATGAATGAAATGCAGTACAGAAAATAAACTTGATATGATTTCAACCAAAACAATGTAATCCCTTTTCCACCTGGTAGCAATTCACCCCCCCCCCCCCATTTATGCAATGTAAAGAGATGGAAGAAAAACACACAGTTCTCAGGAATGCAATCAAATATAATTCAGCCCCCCCCCCCCCCTAGCAAGCTTAGAGGAAAACAGGTAGGAGTTTTAAACACAGGCAAAATCATTTTAAAAGTGGGGGCAATGAAATGAAAAATATACTCAAATTGCTTTTAATTCCCTATAGGTAGTTCAGGGTGAGTGAGAGATGCTTTGTATTAGTTCAGGGTCACTTTAGCAATGCTCTATGAATGAGTGTCAGGTTGCAAACGAATTTCAGCAAAGGAAAGCAAGGACAAATATTTTTACACTTGGCTGAAATTAAGCAAAATGTCAAATCGCGGCAAATTTAGTCACGTGCGTCAAGCGCAATTACAAAAGGAGTATGAGGAGTAGCAAGTCGGTTGGAAAGCTTAGAATCTCAGCTTCAAAATAAAAATTACATCTCGCTTCTATCACAAACGGTTCCGGAGATACGGCCGATTTAGTAAAGGTAGTTTTTCGGATTTGAAATTTGAAAGCTCAGAATGACAGATGACTGTTTTCAGGTTTAAAGATGACAGAATGACACGATTCTAGGAGGCAGTTCTAAATAGGTTAAAATAGTTTGGATTAGATTATTTTAAACTAAGAGATTGGGTTTTGCACAGTTCTGGCGGAACTCACACTAGATTTTGGACAGGAATGCGACTTCGTCACAGATCGGGTCAACCGGTTGGACTGGACTCCTGGCGGTTCTCTCGCCAGGGACGATCTCTGCCTGGTCTGCTCACTGGATAATTCTACCTTCTGGGTCAGCTCTGCTAGCGGCACTGCACAGCGGTCTGGATCTCTGGTTCTGACAAAAGTTCTCGGCACTGCACGGCGGTCTGGTCTCTGGTTCTGACAAAAGTTCTTTGCAAAAATTCAAACAGCTCACCTGGCTGTTGAATAGTTTGCAAATGATTTGGAGGCCTGCTGAAAAAGGATTCCGCTTGTGGATTCAGGCCACTCTGCTACAAATTCTGGAGTTAATTTCTGGTCTCTGGAATTGATGGATTTGAAGTCTGGATCTCTGGATGTGAAATCTGAAGTCAAAATGCTCCGCAGAAAGTGATAAAGAAAAGTCCTATCTGGCTTCCAGTGGCTCTTTTTATGTGTTTAGAAAGTGGGTGGATCGGCTAATTCTGCATGCCCAACCCTCTCAACTTATCATTGGCCAGTTCCTCCTCTCTTCCTTGATTGGGGGAACTGGGTTGTGAGTCAGAGTGATTAGGTAGGTTTATGGTCAGAGGATCCTCCCCTTGTCAAATTGCACACAAATCTATTTCTGATCCAAATACATATTTATCTGTGTACCATTTTTCTAATATTATACGTCCAGTTAACATATTTTCTATAGCACCAAACCATCCGATCCCTGTCTTTGTAAGATGTCGTGTCCACTTATGACAGAATTCTGCCCTTTTCATCCAGATCACGACCTCTAAACCTTTCCAGATTTTACGCAAATGTGCACCATGGATATGGGTTTCAGATGATAAAGTGTCCGATTTTTAACATGCATACATTTGGAGTAACAACCCATTTTTCCGCTACTATCCCCAAGAACACACCACAGGGTCCTAACACCTCTTAAAATGTGCACAGAAAAATCACAAGAATGATGATGTTATTTATATAATTTTTACAAGTCCGCACTATGAATTATCCATCTTTTTAAAATTATGCCCTGGCACCAAAGGGGTGTGGTTTTCCAAAGCACATGGTGGAATTTCTGGTTTATCCACTTTCCCCAAGCTCAGCTTGCTCACAGATGCAGTGCCCCTCCCACTTCTCCTTCCAAGAAGAAGCCATTTACGACCCCCTAATATAACATTTGCCTGAGCCAGGGACAGTGCTTTGTTTAGTTTCCTGTAGTCTGCAGGTACCACTCCCCTAATTCAATCAGAGAGGTGTCATCTCCTTTGGCAGGGGCAGCAGGATGCAGCCAGGCCTGGGAACACAGCTGCTGAATTCCCTCTCCTGTTGGGGGTAGTTGTCAGGCAGAATCCAGTTTCATTAAGCCAGGCTTCAGCTAAATGTCACTTTTGTTCCCAGTTTTTCTTCATTCAAATCAAACTCACAATTTTTACACATGCAGCTAGAATGCTGATTCTAAGTTCAAAACTATGACATTTAACAGTTGCAAACTATGTGACACTCAAAAGTAGGTCACTCATTTAATTTAAACATTCCGATTTTAGTGGTTTTAAATCCAATTTCAGTTAAGCTGCTGACATCCACAGCTCAGCCAGTTTTGTGATAAACATTGTTTTGGGCTCTTTCTCTGTCCAGATTTTGTATGCACACAAAACTTCATTCTGCCAGATGTCTGCTGGTGTTCATTTTGGTGTGCGCACAAACTGTGCGGTTTTCCCAGATTCTGGCACAACTGTGGGCTTTTCCGCCATCTTGGCTTTTCTAAGCCCACAGCACCAAATGTTGCAGCTTAATAGTCCAAACATGGGTCAGGACACCCAACAGTGAGTAATAATGGTCTAAAAAGAAACCCCCAAAAGTCCTGCATCATGATCCTTAATGGAAAGTGTGGAGGTAAAAAGAGGAAGAAACAATATTCATGGCCCATAAGTGGGGGAAAAGTAACTGAAGTAGGATCTTTGAAATACCTGGGCGTATGTTAAACACCAGCAGGAGAGATGCCCCGAGAGAGACCACCCTCAGAAATAAAGCCAGAAACCTAGCTGCGCAGGGGAGGGTGCTCCTCAAAAAGTTCTGTGACTTCTCATTGGTGCCTGTGGTTTCATTCTATCGCACGAAGGTAATACCGATTCTTACGTATGGGGCGCAAGCATCATTTATATTACCAGCAGAAACCTGGCCAAGAGTAGAACGGTTGTTTTGGAAGAGAGTTCTGGGCCTACCAAAAAGTACTCCAATTCAAGCAATAAGGATGGAACTTGGCCTAACATTCTTATACACGATTGTGGTGTGGAAATCCCTCTCCTTGTACCGCAGGTGTATATTGTCATACGCCTCAGGAGGCTTTTCCGCGCTGATCAAAGCACTACTCGAGAACTCAGAAAGAACCTTGAATGGAGGAACATCTGCTCTGAGCCCAAGAGTGTGTGACAGGGTGTTTGATGCATCATGTCTGAATCAAGACGTGAAGGAAATTTAGAAACATTTTGCATTATTCTAACCAGCCGTAAGAGACATAAGGACTACCGTCCTTGGCAGCATAATTAATGAATATGAATAAAGGACAGCTGATGACTGGTGGATTGTTTTTACACAAGGAGAACGGGTAACTGTGACCCTGAACATGTTCAGGCTGTTGAAGGAGATATTTAGAAGGATCGAAGAGAGTAAGATCAAATGCAGGGAGCCCACAGGCTTATTGCCAATTATCAATGTCTAAAAAAGTTGATTGTCTGCTTGTTACGAAGGACAGAGGTGAGAGAAACCTGTCAGTTCCTGAAGTTGTTCTTAATTTTTGTGTTCTTAATATTTCTATACTGGATAGGTATAAGGATTTTCTTGTTGCCAAACCACACAAGTTAATTACAAAAAATAAATAAAAAACATTTGAACCTGATTTATTTTGCTTGCGAAATTCACTGCCTAAGGACCCTCTAGGAAATAGGCTCAATTGCACTTTAAGGCAATGTGCCTCAGGCCCAGTTACTGCCCTGACATAAATGGTCTTAAAACCCGGCTTTGCCACTTAACAAAACTGTGAACGCTCACAGGAAAATCCTTTTATTTTACTATGCCATAGCTGCCCTCATTTTGGCAGTCGTCACAAAGTATTTGGCTCACACTGTCTGCTACTTCAAAAAAAGCCTCCTGATATTGCCGTGTAGGTATATATTAACAGTGACACTTCATATACTGGATGTGACAGATGTCACAGTGGGTTTCATTTAACTTCCCAAGATACCTTATGCGTAAAGAGGGTCAATCTGTGATAAAGGTTTCTGTAACTTCACGGATATCACTTTTTACGCAAACAAGGTGGGGCCCAGGCATCTTTTGCTGCCACGGGCCTGCTGCTTGGGAATGAGTTTATATCCCAAGCATTCTCCTGGAACCACCTCCAGTACCTGAGAAAGAACACAGTGAGATGCTGCACTGGCCTGTTATCAGAAAGGCTCTTGTTAGAATCGTCAGTAGAGGGGACGTTTACAACAACTACAAAAAATAAGTTGCTGTCCGGGACGCATATCCCATAGAATAAGGGGAACGTCGTCCCATTGAGTTCCAGCCTACAGTACAGCTTTATCCAGGGGCTGGCGGATCAGGTAAGACTTTGGCCTACCCTAGCAATGCTGCTGCTCCCATTTCATGCACATATCACTCCAGCCTTCTGTCACCTGCATTGGTTTGTTCTGTGCTCAGTTTCAGACTATGGAACAAGTTTCCATCATCTCAAAGGGTTCAATCTAATTTGAGTACATTTTAGAAAGCTTTCAAAATGTATCTCTTTTCTCTCTTCACTTGCCAGGCTAATCCTCTGGACTTATTTGAACAGTTTTTTTTTTTTTACAATAGCGCTTTCTTGACTTAGAGTTTGAGTGCTTTATATATGTAATTAAACAGGTGCGACGAGGAGCTATTTGTACGGTGGAATATGTGCTGATTAGAATATGGCACTCTAGCGACATGCTTGCTCACTCTGTGCATATGTCATGTACTTCATTCTGATGTTATCGTGTTCAAGACTGACTTATTCTTTATAACATGTTTCTAAGTACTTCCCTTTAAACAATGAAGGAAATGGTGAGGATGAGGCAGAATGAGGGGCTGGTGTTTAGGCACCAACAAAGATTAATGTACAGTGCATAAGCAAATAATATTTCTTAGCCTATGCTCTAAGAGTAACCATCCTGCTTTCTTTTCTCATTTCCACTGATATGCAGAATCTAACCTTAGAAATATTTACCCATAGAAGCGGCATCTGGACCACTGGAGTGGGTGAAGTAAACCCTTACTAGCCTGAGTGACAGGCTTAACCAGCTTGCCTTACTCTTGAATTGTTGGGCTAAACATTTAACTGTGGTTGTGTGGAGTTGCAGAAGATATCAGATCTCCCTCTACCACTCATTCACCACTGTGCAGCTGGTGGAGAGGTGGAGAGGTGTGGCTCCTTACATTGTTTCATAGAGGCTGTATTGTGGTGCTTTCGGGGGCGTCATGAAGGCAGTGGGGGTGGAATCACTGACAGGCAGGTAGGTCATATGATGCTGCCTTATGCCAGGCACTGTGTGGAAGTACCCATGAGACTCTGCAACTCTCTGTGCAGCCAGAAGAATAACAGAGCACAGTGACCAGGAGATCCCTGGCACTAGCACCAAGGCAGCATGTGGGACACCTTTAACCAGAGGAACACCACTTTAAGGGTGGGAGGAAGGTTGCAGTGATGACCGATGGGGAATGCCTCCTCTGTGACCACTGCATTGGGGTTTGCTTCAGCTAGGTAATTGCGGGGTGGTCCCAGTAGCCATCCATTTCATGGCACAGGCCTCATTGAGGCCAAACAGAAGCAGTCAGTGAGGGCAGGAATTTGAGAAATGGCAGAAATGGCACTTCTGATGCTTAGCAACAGGTTGCTCTGCACTGAAATCTTGGACGCTGCACAGTGGTCCAGACTGTAAGGGCAGGTACAGGCCCCACATCACATGCCAGGGGACTGGTCACTTCATAGAATGAGTCAGTTTCCTGGGGGCAGTGTGAAACTGGCATAGACATTTTCTAAGGGCAGCATTTAACAGCAATGGTCATTTTCTGGGAACATATGATGATTTTATTGTATTTTTTGAAAAAGCATGGAATGACGTTTTAAGTCACGTGAAGCTATCATTGTACCATTGCAACTAGCATGAACAATTTCTGGAGGCAATTTAACAATTCCATGCTAATGTTTAACCAGGTTACTCACCGTAGTGACCACCTTACTTCTAGTCCATTGTCCAGTTTCCTCCATACTTATGGGACATTCCTCCGTCCTGTGGGACGTGACCGGAGCACTTTGTAAAAGCATCAAAAACTTTGCAAACATTTTTAGTCCTTCTTCTCTTTCTACGTGGGGTACGGCACGTGGCCGTAACCCCGCCCATCTTATCTCCGCCCCGAACATCGCCCATCAGTCCTTTTCTATTGCCAGGTCAGAGACCTTTTAGTAATAACAGAGGAACCTTATTAGAGGGGACGGCGGGTGGGCGTGTGGAGGAAATGGGACTATGGACTAGGAGTAAGGTGGTCACTACAGTGAGTAACCTGGTTATACTTCTACGTCCCGTCCTCTTTCCTCCATACTTATATGGGAGATTCCCAAGCACTCCTTACAGGAACTACGGGTGGATGGAAAACCCCTATTGCAAAAGGTTCTTCAGCACAGCCTTGCCAAACTGAGCATCAGATCTGGAGCTCAAGTCTATACAATAATGTTTACAAAAAGCCGATGGTGAGGCCCAAGTAGCTGCTTTTGCGATGGTGTCCCAGGGGACATATTTTTGAAAGGCAACTGCGGCTGCCTTGCCCCGCACCAGGTGTGCATGAATACCTTTAGGAGGCTGTAGTCCTTGGACAGTGTAAGACTCCATAATACAGGCAGTGATCCATCTGGAGATAGTCGCCTTAGAGACAGGTTTACCTTGTGGATTACCAAAGGTCACCAACAGTTGAGAAGAGTTGCTAAATTCAGATGTTCTGTCTAGATAGAATTTAAGGGCCCTTCTCACATCCAAACAATGCAGAAACCTTTCCGCTTCTGAAGCAGGGTTCGGAAAACAAGACCGGTAGGGAAATTGACTGATTCAGATGGAAATCAGAGACCACCTTCGGCAGGAAAGAAGGATTTGTCTGTAGGACCACCTTATTCTTGAGGAAAACCAAGAAGGGATGCTCCACCGACAAAGCTTGGCGTTCACTCACACGCCTTGCTGAAGTAACGGCAACCAAAAAGGACACCTTCCACAAAAGGTTCTTGAGGTCCACAGTGGCCATTGGTTCAAAAGGTTTATGGCACAACGCCGTAAGGACCACATTCAGATCCCATGCCGGGTGCGGTTTGCGAACCGGGGAATAAAGGCGCATGAAACCCCGCGAAATGTCTCATAATCACTTGATTAGACAGAGAGTAAGAGCATTGGTCCGTGGATAGGTAGGCGGATACCACTGAAAGATAAGTTCTGCATGACAGAACGTAAATGCCCAACTCTACTAGGTGCGATACGAAAGACAACACAGTGTCAATCGTAGCCTCCCTTGGGTCCCGCTGTTTGTCTAATGTGGGATGTTTACCCCCACTAGTCCAGGCCCTGCAACATTACTGTGCATTGCTTGCATCAGAAACATCAGAAATGTCCGACGGAAAGCATTCTTCTCGCTAAAAATCACCCTGAAGTGTGCAGGAAAAATCTGAAAAATAGACCGCCATCCTCTTTTGCCCATGTCAGTGGTAACACAGAAGACCACTGCCAAAACCCATCATTTGGCTGCCCACAGAGCAAAATGATTGCAAAAGAAACACAGAACTGTGTGGAAATCCATTTTTCTTGGTTGTCAAATTTGCAAAAATCATGGCTCACAAACCACCCAAAAGATCCAACCTCCTTGTTGGGTGTTGAACATCATTCTACTTCAAGAATCCACATAAATATAATGTCAGCAGAAGTATATTTTATCAGAACAAAATCCACCTTTAAGATGCTTGCTGGAAAGAAATAAGTCAAAAATGGGTGCAATACCGTTACTCGCCTCTGTCAGACGCTGGCGATCTCTAAATCTGTCAGGTGAAACTTGTGTCTCAAAAGCTAAATATACCAAAGAAGGGACTTCCATCAAATGCAATATAGGGTTCATGTTGAAAAAGACTGGAATTGAAGATGTGTTTGCTTCTTTTTAAATTTGTAACTTACAAGGAACAATGTCACAATGTACTGTAGGTAACCTGATTCAGCTAAACTTCAAAGAGGTTTTCCCCCACTGAGAACACACCATCTTGTTCCTTCCCACCAAAAGGAGAGAATATCTCATGGGGTTGCTAATGAGAAGGGGAGGAGACTTCCTCTGCTGCTCTGGGAATGAGACAATGGGTTTCCTTGAACTGAAAAGAAAATGCTAATTCGGGTGTGACCGAAACCAAGCCCAGGCAGGAAGACAAGCTTGTGTGACTCTCTAGCCAAGCCAAGCCTTGGAGGTGGGCCAGACTGAAGATGTGGATTTGAAATTGGAGTAAATATATGTTTAAGAAAAAGACTTATAACAAATTGTACTGAACTGGTAAAAATATGGAATTTAGAGGTTATTAAAATGAACAGATCGCTCACAGTTTAAAACTAATCTGGAATCTGATTATGCTATGAAGATGGACATTTAGACATGTATGCCCAGATGGTATGTGCATGTATGTGTAAAAAATTATACAGATCCGAAAATGTGTAACCAACCAAAAGCGCGAAAAATTGTCATTCGTGAACCCAAACTCATAGGAATATGAGACTTTGACAGAAGCATACCTTAAGTAATCTGTATTGTAAATATGCATTAGCAACAAGTTTGTGATATTGGAAATATGTTTTTTATGAAAAGTAGATTTTCTGGGTAGACACAAAGGGGAGTTTTTTTCTTTGGACCATAAACACAGTGTAACTCTGACACATCACGACACATCATGACACACTGTTCCCTTCTCTAATCTGGCGAGGGAGAATTCTCTGACCTATCAGATCCTTAGAGGGTTGGGCATTGTATAATCAGCTTCCCCACCCCTTTGGAAGATGGAAAAATAGGGACTGTTGAGGACCCAGAAAACACACACATTCACTTATCAAATGATCCACTGGCAAAGCACACTGCAGGAAGATCCAGACTCCAGAACCTAGACCCATCTCCAGAACTAGACTCCAGAACTCTGAAGCAGAACGGCCAGTCCAAAAAAGCTTAACTTTTCTCAGCTGGCCTTTAGAATCTTTTGCAACCTGATTCTAACCACAAACTTTCAAGGGGCACCAGAAAATCCAACAGCCTGGCTGAGCTGTTTTGCTGTTTCTGGCCAAGAACCCTTGCTAGAACCCAAGATCCAATTCAGTCCAGCAGAGCTGTTGTGGAAACAGAATAATTAATATGAGACCGGGAAGCCCAGAAAGAAACACACCAACACAGGTTACAAAGAACATACAAGTGCTTTATTTAAAAGCTACAACAGTTACCAAGTCAATTGACAAACGGATAGCTATTCGGCTCTCAGAGTAACATAAAGAACTTCAACGAGGGTTCGATGTGTTAGTGCGAGACCGTACATTGAAATACCTGGGTCTTTTATACAGTTTGTCCAGCCCTTGGCCAACTCTCTCACAGGTTAACCATTCTATGAGCCGGGCCTATGGGTTCCTTGCCAGGTCAACCCTGTAATATATGCATTTCGATTAGTTTCGCTGATATAGTTGTACATTTACATACAGGTCAACGGTAGGACAAGGTCTCAGTTCGCGACCCCGACAAGTGGCCTGCAGGCATATTAATTATTCATGTGTACGGAGGTCACAACGGCCAGAATCTTACTCAGAATGTCATTCGGCCTCCATTTTGATGTTCGGGGTGACTTCCATATAACAAGAGAATCTAAAATGGCGGCTTAATCCAAGATGGCGACTTACATTACTTTCTCTAAGGTCAAGACCTTGCCGTGGAGTTTGTTCGCATATGATGTTTAGACAACTTGGCGTAGGCCAATAAACATACAATTGTTACGATAGGAGGCATAATATTGTTTCAATTCCGACAAACCCTCCTTTTGGCCTATGCCAAGTGCTAATATCATTTCTAATGTCTTTGTAAATAACTCCATGCATTGTCGTCCATACATCCTGAATCATTATCCGTAATATCTATAGCCATTAGGTCATTCATCAGAACCTCTTGTAACACAAACTCTTTAGATGCTGTATCTGGGGCATACATTTTGTGCCCTATTGTGCTCACTGCCTGAGCACAACATCCCCCTAGCATTGCACATATACTAGGTAGACATTGGAAACAGCAACAAAGGAATAGCAGGATTCCCAAAATAACCAGCATAACAGAAAGCACCTTCCAACCCCAGGATCGTAGAGAATCCCAAAACCAAGCGCTAATACTCCAATCTCCCACAGGAACATGCACTTCAGAACTAAGAATGTGCAAGTTCTGTATTGCTTTGAAAATTGTCGGTGAGGAATCTGGTACGAAAACACAGCAAGCGGACCCCACTAATTTACATACTCCGCCACGTTCTGCCAGGATGACATCTAATGCCATCCAGTTTTGGAGTGCTACCAATCTTATTGCTTTCTGTTCCAGTGTCATATTGTAGAGTATATCCCTGGTCCGGTTGATGGTTCTCTCCAGTACTCTTGCTAGCCCCCTAATATTTTCAGAATTTGCTATTTGTCCCCAAAATGGCACAACTGATTTTGCTATATCTCCCAATACTTGCCCAGGGGTATCTCCGTTCTCGTCCCGCCGTGGGCAAGCCTTAGAAACTTCCAATGTACTAGCTATGAATACCCCAGGTAAGAGGATTCCTAAATAACAGGTTCCCTACCAATCCTTGGGCAACCAGGGAAATGCTGAACTACCACAAATGAAATAAAAAGGCCCCCTACATATAGAGGCCTGTTCCCTCTGGTCAAATTTACAATGTTCACACAACCTTCAAAATCTCCCATTGACCGAGTGCCATTTCTTTCTACACAAAAGGGGACTGAATCGGGGCTATGATTAATAGAGTAGGAAGGAGGCACAGCGTCCTTATTGCCTATCTGAGCCATTTTAAAGGAAATTAGAGTTTGAAAAGGAAGAGATAGTTTATCAGATGGCCTAATAGAAGCAACATTAGGTTTACTTCTATTTGCAAAAAGCGAGCATCCCAGGGGAGTCAATTCACGTTTCTCAAAATCATTTAAATGAGTTCCATCAAAGTTCCCTGAGATGCTATCATTCCAACGGCCAAAGAATAGTGCTCTAAGAGAGGCATAGCAAGCAGTCATTAAAGGTAAAGGGTGAATATACCATCCTAGCCCCTTGTTCCCATGTTGCGGTAAATGGGTGCAAATCCAGCAATTACTCTTATTAAAAATGGCATGTGTTGAATTCATTATTATCATTAAAGTGTTATTATGGTACTTTCGTCTATGCTGGGAGTCCCTAGGTGACAAAGTATGAAGGTGTACAGAGGGAGTCAAAGCTGTAGGTACAGTTTCAATTGGCAGTAGAGGTTTTAGAGGGTACATTTCTTCGAAGTACCAAAGTCCCACAGCAGTAATTATGCAAATTCCAATTACTATTAACACAACACAGCAATACGTTTTTGGGGCCCAGGCACATTGTTTGTTGTCCGAGTTGGTCACCCCCTTATTTACAAGTCCAATGCGGACAGCAGCGGTGGAGGTGGCAGGCATCGTAGTTTCTCAATCGACGACCCCAATGTTTGTTGCTGGCGACACTACGATCGTGTGACTTCTTAGTCCTTCCCCAACCCTAGCCAGCAGAATCCCTTTTTTCCTTTTTTCAAAAACTTTCTTTTGCAAGAGAAAAAACTCTCAATGACTCTTTCTTTCCAGATGCACAGGTAAAACCGGTGCCGTAGTTCTATTTTCTTCGTCGAAGGCCGTACCTGGTGGTACCTGGTACTGTTTGATCTGGAAATAAGGTAACGTCTCTTCCTGAGGGAAGCAACGTATCGGAGGCGACGGAAGTCGCAGAACTTGAAACAGTGTTTTCCGGAAGTGACCTTTTCAAAGAGTGGGGAGACGAAATGGACTGTTCCCCAAGCTCCACGGGCTCAGAGAAATTCTCCGACACACTCACAGTGCTATTTGCTACTCCAGGATCAGAGATTGTAGCATCAGCGAAGGGTTCTGCTTCTTCTGTAACGTGTGGCGTCGGGTGAGGAAGTTTCTTGACATGCGTCGCGTGGATCCAATGCTTCTTTCCAGCCACCCGCACTGCTGTCTGGGTGACCAACAGCACCTGATAGGGTCCCCGCCAGCGAGGCGCGAGACAGGAAGACCTTTCGTAGGCCTTCACTAGGACCCAACTTCCAGGCTGAATATTGTGTCCTGGGCCCGTAAACCGTACAGGTAAAGCTGATTGGACCTGATGATAAATGAGATACAGATTTTTAGTCAACTGGTTACAGTAGTCTACAAGCAATACATTTTCAACCTCCCTCAGAGTTTTGGGCTTTGGAAGGCCCCAAATGTTAGCAGGTCTCCCCATCACTACCTTAAATAGAGAGAGCCCAGTATTAGTTTGAGGTGTGGTACGCATGTCTAACAATACAATAGGTAAGGTGTCCGGCCATTTCAGTTTGGTGCCGGCGCATGTTTTGGCAAGCTTATTCTTTAGGATACCGTTATGTCTCTCTACCAACCCAGCACTTTGAGGATGCCTAGCCGAGTGAAATTGCTTTTCAATGTGTAACGCTGTGCACATCTGCAAAATTACTGCTGCAACAAAATGGGGACCGTTGTCCGACCAAATTACCCTTGGCAGCCCAAACCGTGGATAGAATACCTTTACCATAGTCTTTGCAGTGGTCATGGCAGTAGCATCCTTAACGGGGCAAGCCTCAACCCATTTACTAAAAGCACAAATAATCACAAGAACATATTTTAGATTGTTACAACGTTCCATCTCAATAAAATCAAAGTGGATGACCTCGAAGGGAACAGAAGGAGGCCCAAAACTACCCCTTGGAGTTACTGTCCCCTTCCCCACATTATGCTGTAAGCAAATCATACAATTTTGAACATGGCGCTGTGCGATCATCAAAATGTTATCATTTACCCAGACTTGTTCTAACATTTTCGTGATCTGCTGAGCACACACATGCGTAGGACCGTGTGCCATCGTAACCATCGCTAGCACATATGAATCAGGGAGCAACCATTTCCCTTCAGACGTATCCACCCAACACCCATCGTCATCTAGTTTCCCCATCCCTTCGGCCCACTTTTTAGATTCTTCTATTGTGGCATCAGCTTGGATATCTCGCACAGACCCAATACCCTCATCCATTACATAGGCATCTTTTGTTTCTCTTAGAGCATACATGTCTGCGCTCAGGTCTGTGGCCGTTTGCCTGGCTATCTGGTCAGCAAAAGCGTTCCCCTTTCCCACATCATCTATGACCTTACGATGTGCTGCACATTTCATGATCGCTAACTGACTAGGGAGCGAGAGTGCCGAGAGCAATTGCACTATCAGGGGGCCATGCTGAATCTTGGTCCCATGTGAGGTTAGGAACCATCTTTCCGACCAGAGCCTCCCAAAGTTGTGAGCCACCCCAAAGGCGTACTGGCTATCAGTATATATGTTTACTGTCTCTGCGGCCTGCGTGGAGTTATGCGGAATTCTCTTAGTTTCAACAACCGTACTCAATGTAGTAACTGCGTAGGCAGCTGTAGATGTACCATCTGGGAGTGTGAAGCAGGAGCCATCACAAAACAGCTCCCCTTCCGCATTGCCCAAAGGAGTATCTATAAGGTCTATCCTGCCCTTCGTTTCCTGTTCAGTAGTATACAGGCAGTCATGTAATTCTTTGTCACCGCAAACAGTATTTTGCGGGAAAGGTAGGAGTTCAGCCGGATCAAGAACACAACACCTCTTAATTTGAATGTGAGGGGCAAACAGAATTAATTCATACCTCGTCAGCCGTGCAGAGGTGAGGTGTTGCGTTTGGGTTTTATTCAATAGGACATCTACAGAGTGAGGTACCATCAAGATTAAATCATGGCCTAGGACCATTCCCTCACTCTGTTTTACAGACGCGGCAGCAGCAGCGACAGCTTGCAAACATCTTGGCAAAGCGCACGCGACAGGATCAAGGGCGGAAGAGTAGTAGCTACACGGCCTATTCTTCCCTCCGTGTTCCTGTGTTAACACAGACAAAGCACATCCATCACATTCATGCACAAACAACACAAAGGCCTTGTCATAATTTGGAGTACCCAGAATCGGTGCAGAGCATAACGCAGTTTTGAGACGCTCAAATGATCGTTGATGTTCCGATTTCCATGGCAGCGGCAAAGAAATGCCCTTCTTTGTCAAAGCCAACATCGGTTTTATCACTAGTGAGAAGTTCGGGATCCACAACCTACAGTAAGAAGCCATACCTATTAAGGCTCTGACTTCCTTCTGTGTATTTGGAACAGACATGCCAGAAATGTGTTTTATTCTTTCAGGTGTCAATCTTCTCCCCTCCTTTGACAGGAGGTAGCCTAAATAGGCGACCTCCTGACAACAATATTGAAATTTTTTGAGCGAAGCTTTATGACCGTTTTCAGCCAGATAAATAAGCAACAATACAGCGCCTTCTTTACAAGCACTTTCAGAATCTGCAGCTAAAAGTAAGTCATCGGCATACTGAAGCAATGTACAAGTAGGTGGCAATTCAAGGGTATGAAGCTGCTCTTTCAAAGCCCTACTATAAATGCTTGGACTTTCAGTATACCCTTGAGGTGCATGAGTAAATGTGAATGAACGTCCTCCCAAGGTGAACGCGAACAAATATCTACTCTCCTTGTGTATAGGAATACTAAAGAAAGCATTCTTTAGATCCACAACACTAAAGTACGTAGCTGTAGCAGGGATCATTGTTAGTATCGTTGTTACATCAGGCACAATTGGAAATTGTGGGACGATAACTTTGTTAGTAGCACGTAGATCAATTATGAAAAGGTATGAAACGTTATGGGATTGCATTGTCGCCTTTCTTGTATGCAGGCAAAATCGGGCTGTTACATAAACTACCTGCAATCTCTTCAATCACTCCTCGATGCACAAAATCGGAGACAATGCACTTCAAAGCACGCTCGCCCTCAACTGATATTTTATATTGCGGAATGTGTGGTAGTTTAACTCCATGTTTCAAAACTATTTTAACGGGCTCAATCTGTAGCACCCCGACATCATTGTCGTCAACCGCCCACAAACATTCTGGAACAACACTAAACTCAGGAGGCAATGGTCGAGTCAAAAACTGAGAATTGGGAAGTTGCTGTGGTGAAACCGTCAGTTGCACTCCGTCAGAGGAACAATGGGACCCAAAGAAACAGACACCGGTGAAGAAACCGGGCAAGCAATTGGTATGCCAGAAAACCCTACAGAAACATTTGTTTGCCCTGACACTGGAATGTTTGGAACCCGGGAATGATCAATGGAGCACTTCTGTGCTCCAGTATCTATCAAAAACTGATGTTTCCTATTCCCCACTAACAATTCAACGTAGGGACCTTTCTGATTAACGGGAATAGGTGCAGGTTCCAAACCCTGCTTCGGGCAATCCTAACGAAATAAAATGTCGTCGGAAGGAAACTCTTCAGAAAAGTAGGCAGCAGAAGGGTGATCAAATATGTTTCTCATGTCCACACTCGAAGTCTGATTTTCCCGTAAAAAAGGTTGCTGAGGATCTTGCAAGAACTGACCTCTATCAGGCCCCCCCACTCCGGGGCGACCTCTAGGTCGTCTACCCATACCCCCAAATGCGTTGTTTGACCTTTGTCGAAGGACAGGGCACTGTGCACGCCAATGACCTTCCTGGCGGCAATAGGCACATTGATTAACATTCACAGGACCCAAGGGAACGTTCCCCTTTGGAACATACTGACCTCTGGTCTGTGAATTACCTCCTCTGGGATTTCTAACAATTTGTTGTAACAATACCTTAGTCTTCAAATCTCCTTTCCTCTTCTCTATTTTCTCTTTTTCATTATTAACACGGTTCTCATAATACTGAGCCATGTGCAAAACTTCAGATTGGGATTTCGCCTGCCAAGCGCTCTCAGAGGACATAATCTGTGACTGGATGTCAGGCAACAATCCACGTACAAATTTGTCCACAAACAACCTTTTCCCAGACTCTGTGCCCAAGTCCTGTCCACTGAAGTCAGAGAATACCTGTTTGAATCTATTAAAGAATTCGGTGGCACCTTCAGTTTTTCCTTGAACACAGGCCGTAAACTTGTCCCAAATAATTCTTTTCTCAGGAATTATGGTTTTCAATTTTGCGACAATTCTATCAGGCAAAGTAAGTATTACCTGAGGTGGTTTCTCACCAGCTGGTCTTTCCCCATCAAACCTAGTCATGTTAGCCCACGTCTCTCCCAACCCTGGCACATCGTCTATTGTTCAAACCTACTTCCATAAATCTACGGGCAGGAGTACAGGGAATAGCAAGTCAATATCACTTAAGGTAAACACAGAGGACTGCAAAACGGACTCTATCTCTTTGTAGAATCCTGTCGGATTTTTCCTAATATCGGGAATTGATTGTCTAATAGTGTTCACTTCCTGTCTCGAAAACGGGACGTGAACAAATTGCGATACATAATGTGCAGGGATGTCCACGTCGGGTGCACCAGTCCCAGCGTTAGCGTGAATCTCAACCTTTGGGACAAATGTCAGAGGAACCTCTCTCATAGGCAACTGAGATATAGGTAACTCCGACCGCTTACTAAGCAACAGAGCCAGGTCGAGCGCTAAGGCAGTCGAAGAAGTGTCGGGCGAAAAAGCCCTTTTACAAATACCCAATAACTCTATAGGACAACTAACCTTCTTCCTTACACTTTCATCTTGCAGGTACTGTACCATTACCTGAATCACCTTCCTCTGCATTTCTACTGTATACTGACTATAAGTGTCATATACTTCATCCGGCAGTATCGATGAATCCGAGATCCATCGAATCGCATCTTTGGTACAAATTCGTACTTCCTCAGATGCCGATCTACGACACGGAAGGAACCGTTTCTGTACATACATACTGTCGTCTTCACCATCCTCATCCCGTAATTTTTCTAAGTCCCTCTTATACTCAAACAACCTCTCAACATGACCATGTACTTTCTCCTCTGTGTCCCTCGAAAGCGCTAAAGTATTTAGATCCCTCAACCCTTGTGGGAGATCCGTATTATGCAATCTACCCCACATCACACATACATGAGTCCCCAAACCTTCGATAAAAACATTTTTCTCGGGAAAATTGCCCATATTTGATAATGTGGAAAAAACGTCAGCTTGATCACCTCTCTCCATACAGTGCTTAGCCCATGCAAATAATTCCCGTTTCTTGTCTGCAGAAACAGTATTTCGAGTGACAATCTTTGACCACGCACCCCGATCAACTTCAGTCAGTACAGGACTACTCGGGAGCAGAGGTGCGGGCAAATTCAATGGGGGTGCAACTATCGGCGCAAGAGGAAGGGGTGGTAGGAAAGGTGGAGGAACAACAACTAGAGGAATAGGAACAGTAGGTTGTACCGGGGGAACAGGAATAACAGCAGGAATAACAGCAGGAATGGGCAGAGCACCAGGGATAGGATCTTACAGAGGTGGCGCAGAGGCACCAGGCCTGCGTTTGTTTAACAATTTTTCAATAAATTCTTCAGAAACATGGAAATCTTTAGAGGGATAGATTTTCTGGATACCGAGTGAGAAAGCCCTATCCATATTTTTGACTGACTCTGAATGTTTTTCTTTATCATATAACAACGCCTTTTTGGCATTTGTTTTATGACGGCATGCATGTTTATCCCTACTTTTAAACTGCTGCAACGCTTCTTTTTTCCAATTCTGCAAAACATCAAATGCTGCAGGTCTGGCCTTCTTTTTTAGCAAGACCGATTCTAGGTATTCAATACGGGGGATCTCGAAACTACCATTGATTGGCCACTGAAATTCGGAGGCATGTCTGGTTTGTCTGTGCCAAATATCATTAAATACTATACTTCCAATGCCATACTTACAGTACATAGTACATGCCGGCGACCCCTCCTGTGGTGCCGGGCGGCTAAATTCCAAAGATTGTCCATCACTGCGGAACAGAGCCCTAAAGCAGCTAGACAATTTCCCAGGCATTTCACAAAAAATTGGTGTTACCTGGTCAATAATTGTGTCTGCAGATACAATACGCCAAATTCAAATTGTTAGGGTTAAATTAAGAGTCGGGGCACGACTGCACCTGACCAAACCTAAGGAGGACCGTACGGTTTACCAAACAACTTACCTAACAAATTTTACCTTGTGTTTGGTGGTTTCGACAAATCTGCCCTCCTCAAAAATGGACCCTCGTCAAGATGCCGTGTCAGACCACACGACTATCGTCCAAGGATCGTATCGTGCAGCGTTGCCGAGGTATCGCGTCTCATTCGTCGGGCCCACAGTATCACACCGTCCGATCCCGGTTCGATAGTCTGCGTCAACCTTCAATGATCCGGCATCGATCTTGAGGGTCCCTATTCGGGCGCCAACTGTGGAAACAGAATAATTAATATGAGGCCGGGAAGCCCAAAAAGAAACACACCAACACAGGTTACAAAGAACATACAAGTTCTTTATTTAAAAGCTACAACAGTTACCAAGTCAATTGACAAACGGATAGCTATTCGGCTCTCAGAGTAACATAACGAACTTCAACGAGGGTTTGTTGTGTTAGTGAGAGACCGCACATTGGAATACCAGGGCCTTTTATACAGTTTGTCCAGCCCTTGGCCAACCCTTTTGCGGGTTAACCATTCTGTGAATCAGGCCCATGGGTTTCTTGCCAGGTCAATCCTTTAATATATGTATTTCGATTAGTTTCGCTGATATAGTTGTACATTTACATACAGGTCAACAGTAGGACAAGGTCTCAGTTCGCGACCCTGACAAGTGGCCTGCAGGCATATTAATTATTCATGTGTACGGAGGTCACAACGGCCAGAATCTTACTCAGAATGTCAATCGGCCTCCATTTTGATGTTCGGGGTGACTTCCATATAACAAAAGAATCTAAAATGGTGGCTTAATCCAAGATGGTGACTTACATTACTTTCTCTAAGGTCAAGACCTTGCCGTGGAGTTTGTTCACATATGATGTTTAGACAACTTGGCGTAGGCCAATACACATACAATTGTTACGATAGGAGGCATAATATTGTTTCAATTCCGACAAGTTGAGGGCTGCCGGAGCAAAACTTTCCTTTCAAAAGGCACAGTGGTGTAGAATCCGTGTCAATTTCTTGAGGCATGAGATTACTCCTCAGGGTCTCTGTCCCCAGGAAAAGAAAGTGGAAGCACTCCAGAAGTTAAAAGACCCCACAACTCTGCAGGAACTAAGGAGCCTCCTTGGACTGTCTAATTACAGTAGAAAGTTCATTGAGGGCTATGTAGAGATCATAAGACCCCTAATTCATCTTTTGAAGGGGGGTCAAGTGGGAATGGGGTCCAGAACAAGCCGAGGCAGTAAGACAACTCAAAAGAAGCCTCTCACAAGCGCCTTGCCTAGCTTACCCGGGCAAAAACAAGGAGTTCTTCTTGGAGACGGGGTTCTCTAATACATTCTTGATTGCAGTATTATACCAAAAGCATGACAAGGTCAATAAAGTAATCTCCTATGCGAGTAAAACTTTATCCTCAGTGGAGGAAAAATTCAACGATTGTGAGAAGGCACTCCTGGCAACGGTGTGGGCATTGAAGAATTACCACCCGTTTATCGAGGGGGAACACATCATAGTGGAGACTCCATACCAGCCTTTGCAAAATCTCCAAAGTGACAGAATCTGGACCGGAAATGTGAGTAATTCCCGAATTACTTCCTGGATTCTGTCAATGCAAGGCTTTCCTGTGGAGGTCATATATGGCCAAAACAAGAAGAGTCCCCTCGCGCAAGGTCTGGCTGACTTGCATGATTGTGCCAGAGAAAACTGTCTCAGGGACGAGATTCTAAAAATCAAGTACAACATGGAGGCATACCTCAATTCCCCACACAAAGTCTTTGAAGAAGACAAGTGTGAGGGAATGCCCACTGTCTATGTGGATGGATGTTCTTACCATGTTGACAACAATGGGGAAAAAGAACTTGTGGCCGGCATAGGGAATGCATGGGTGAATGAGCCCCCAGAACCCTCCGCTGGGTACAGGATTGGTCCACGAAGTAGTAAAGTGGCAGGGTTGATGGCTGTGCATCAAGCCATTCTCACTGCTGTCCAACATCAACTCCACGAACTGGTCACAATCACTGATTCGGATTATGTACGGAACGGGTTCGTGGAGCACCTGGTTAACTGGAAAACCAGAGGCATGTTATGTGCTAATAACAAACCCTTGAAACATGGGAAATTGATTCAAAATATTGATGATCTGGTCACCTCGAATGGGATGACCATCTACTGGAAAAAGGTCAAGGGTCATTCCAAAGTAGAGGGACCAGACAAAACTGGAAATGACTTAGCTGATCAGCTGGCCAAAATGGGGCCATCCAAGGGGATCTAAAAGAGATCGAGTCCCTGTTGGGTGAAATCCAGGTCACCGCTATCAATAGGTCCGAGACAAATGCTCACAATTATCTTTCAACTGCACAATGGAGTAAGGAGACCCCAGATGCTGATTTGATTACAGCTCAAAAAGGGGATTCAATATTTGGTAAGTATTATCAACACATTGAGGGCACAGAGAACTTTCCCCTGACGGATACCAATTACATTGGGAAAGAGGACCTCAGAGTATTGATGAAATGTCCTAAAATGTTCTGAATCCAAGACGGTTTGTTGGTAAGGAGATCCCTAGCTGGCCATGATCAGTGGGTGGTCCCTACCTCATTCAGAAGCCAGATGCTAAGTCACGCCCATGATGCGGCCACAGCCGGTCATAGGAGGTTTCACACAACACTTGAAATCTTAAGAGAGGTTGTATACTGGTCTCTCCACCGAAAAGTCTGCAAAATGATATTTTTTGGTGCTCGCACAAGACTCCGGTGGGAGGACGAATCTTGCCTCCGAATCATGGTATTCAATTGAATGAAAATTGTGTTCCTCTGAGGAACAAAAGACTTGTCAAAACTTTATATACAGAGCAACTGGACATGATGTATAGAGCAAGGATACTATCCTTGTTGTTTCGGTGTGTATTCGTCTAGAGTACTGAGTGAGTTCTCTGATTGGCTTTCTGCTCTGCTTTAAGAGCCAATCCCTAGCGCCGAGTGGTGGAATCAGCCCCAACCACATAGACCTGTATCATAAGGCACTGTCCGGCCCTTATGGCGCTACAGAGCCTGTTACCCTGTCCTGCAATCATCCGCGCACCTCGCTACTCATCCGTCCTCTCTTCAACCTGACCGCCTCCCATCTAACTATACCATTGCAGCACCAGCCTCTCATCATTGGATTTCGCCACCTCGCCACTTTACACTTGTGACCCACATCACGGCTCATCTGCGTTACACTCATTGGATCCATCAAAATCGTTCTCTTATCCAGAGTGCGGACCAATTGGCTCCCACTGCGGAAAGAAGAGGCCTTGAGTGGTGTCATAACCTTGCTCTGAGAAACATCGATATCTTGAACGGACACACTGGGCGGACATCGCAGCCCAAATTACAAGGCCAGGAAAAAGGACCCGGAAAACTCTGTACAACATCTTAATGTCCCAAAACATGATCTCATTAGTAGGATCGCTGAAAGTGGAAGACATGGCAACGAGTGACCACAACCTGCTGAGACTAATTTGTGCACCTCTGAGTAAATAAGAGCTACACTCAGGAGTGTTGACAGTAATGCTCCGAAGAAATAGGTTGATCATTTACCCAGAACTAATTGGCCATTTGATCACCAACCTAAGATATCAAACAGTGCTCGCAAGCGGGGGATCTGGGGAGCAACCCATTCATTATACCATCATGCTGAAAAACGTTCTGGAAGTCAAAATCTATAACAAATGTCACAATATGATGTAGAATTGGCTATGAGGACAAACACCTTTGACCCTGAATTACAAAGCTTTAAAAAGGACCGCACAGTGGAAGGCCAACTGCAAATGAAAAAAACTCAAGCAACAATATCGGAATTGGGTTCTTGCATATAGGAAGATGATGGTCCAACAAGAGTCGGAGGCCATGCTGAATAACATGACATAAAAAAGGTGCCTTAATTACGAATGCTATAGCAGCAGGCTCATGGGTAGACCATTTTGCCTCGTTCTTTGAGTGTACAGACGTGGACTAGGTGCCATTAAACAACATACCATGGAGCTTCACCACAGGGAATGAAGACATCCTGGAACTTATACATAGGCGAGCAATTCAAGGGCGCCTGGTCCAGATGGGATGACCGACACAATGTTAATAAAGGACCCTGAGCTCTGGGCTATATTCCTTCATGATCTCTTTGCACACATGAAGAAGTCAAGACGGGACCCGCTATCATGGAAATCCTCTGTGGTGGTTCCAATTTAAAAGAAAGGGGACAGATCAGACCCCACGAATTACCTTCCTATTGCCCGTATAGATGTGGCAAGCAAAGTATTTGCGTCCTTGATTCTTAAAAACCTGCCAGCCTGGAGAGTGTCCTCTGACCATCGGGACAAATGGCAATCAGGTTTTGTCAAAGGGACCAGAACCTTTTTTAACATCTTCCTGATTAACATCTTAAAGGCACTAATAGAGAGTGAGAAACATGGAAAGATCTACATGGTCTTCATAGGGTCATTTGACACCATAAGCCAGCCGAAACCATGGAGAAAAGTGCATGAATGGGGATGCCCGTCTGACACCAGCGAAGCACTGAAGGGCCTTTATTTTGAGACAACATTAAGCATCAGGCTGAATAGGAATGGCCTGCTCTCAGACTCAATTGGTAACGATAAAGGTCTAAAACAAGGCGGCCCACTAGCACCCAAACTGTTCAATCTGTTTATCTAAAATGTAAAGGAAGCCTTCACCACCACAAGATGCTTCCCCCTAAACTAGCGAACGATCCCATTGGCAGATTGCTCTGTGCGGATGACGTTGTATGAATGGACCAAATACTGATTGGTTTGCAACGTCAGCTTGATACCCGGCAATAATACGTGAGGAATAATGGTCTAAAAAGAAACCCCCAAAAATCCTGGATCATGATCCTTAATGGAAAGTGTGGAGGTAAACAGAGGAAAAAACAACATTCATGGCCCATAAGTGGGGAAAAATGTAACTGAAGTAAGATCTGTCAAATACCTGGGCGTATGTTAAACACCAGCAAGAGAGATGCCCCGAGAGAGACCACCCTCAGAAATAAAGCCAGAAACCTAGCTGCGCAGGTGAGGGTGCTCCTCAAAAAGTTCTGTGGCTTCTCATTGGTGCCTGTGGTTTCATTCTATCGCATGAAGGTAATACCGATTCTAACGTATGGGGTGCAAGCATCATTTATACTACCAGCAGAAACCTGGCCAAGAGTAGAACGGTTATTTTGGAAGAGAGTTCTGGGCCTACCAAAAAGTACTCCAATTCAAGCAATAAGGAAAGAACTTGGCCTAACATTCTTATACACGATTGTGGTGTGGAAATCCCTCTCCTTGTACTGCAAGTGTATATTGGCATACGCCCCGGTAGGCTTTTCGGCGCTGATCAAAGCCCTACTCGAGAACTCAGAAAGAACCCTGAATGGAGGAACATCTGCCAGGCGACCTTAGCAGTCTGAGATGAAACAGAAAAAAGCCTGATCAGCAAACCAGGCAGACTAAACGAAAGCTTTACATTTAAGACTGGATTAACATCCAACAAGACAGACATGATACAAACTCTATGGGAAACCGTTGCGGGAATCAAGGAAACTCAATATGCTGCCAAAAACTTGCAACGGTTCCCAAATCAACACTTCAAAGCGCAGGTCATGTGCTTTTGTTTTAAATTCTGAGCCCAAGAGTGTGTGACAGGTTGTTTGATGCATCATGTCTGAATCAAGACGTGAAGGAAACTTTGAAACATTTGGCATTATTCTGCCCAGCCGTAAGAGACATAAGGACTACCCTCCTTGGCAGGATAATTAATGAATATGAATAAAGGACGGCTGATGACTGGTGGATTGTTTTTACACAAGGAGAACGGGTAACTGTGACCCTGGCCATGGTCAGGCTGTTGAAGGTTATTTAGAAGGATCAAAGAGAGTAAGATCAAATGCGGGGAGCCCACAGGCTTATTGACAACTGTCAATGTCTAAAAAAGTGTCTTGTCTGCTTGTTGCGAAGGACAGAGGTGGGAGAAACCTGTCAGTTTCTGAAGTTGTTCTTAATTTTTGTGTTCTTAATATTTCTATACTGGATAGGTATAAGGTTTTTCTTGTTGCAAAACCAAACAAGTTAATTAAAAAAAGAAATAAAAAGAAAAATTGAACCTGATTCATTTTGCTTGCGAAATTCACTGCCTAAGGACCCTCTAGGAAATAGGCTCTATCGCACTTTAAGGCAATCTGCCACAGGCCCAGTTACTGCCCTGACATAAATGGTCTTAAAACCTGGCTTTGCCACTTAACAAAACTGAGCGCTCTCGCAGGAAAATCCTTTTATTTTACTATGCCATAGCTGCCCTCATTTTGGCAGTCGTCACAAAGTATTTGGCTCACATTGTCTGCTACTTAAAAAAAAACCTTACTCCTGATATTGCCGTGTAGGTATATATTAACAGTGACACTTCATAAACTGGATGTTATAGATGTCACAGTGTGTTTCATTTAACTTCCCAAGATACCTTATGCGTAAAGAGGGTCAATCTGTGATAAAGGTTTCTGTAACTTCACGGATATCACTTTTTACGCAAACAAGGTGGGGCCCAGACATCTTTTGCTGCCCAGGGACCCACACATCTAGGGCCGGGCCTGCTGCTTGGGAATGAGTTTATATCCCAAGCATTATACTGGAACCACCTCCAGTACCTGAGAAAGAACACAGTGAGATGTTGCACTGGCCTGTTATCAGAAGGTCTCTTGTTAGAATCGCCAGTAGAGGGGACGTTTACAACAAAAACAAAACATAAGTTGCTTTCCGGGACGCATATCCCATAGAATAAGGGGAATGTGGTCCCATTGAGTTCCGGACTACAGTGCAGCTTAATCCAGGGGCTGGCGGATAAGGTATAAAGCAAGACGGGCACCCGTGCACAAACCTATCTCGCGTCATCCCGCAATGCATTGGTGCATTGCTATACTTCTGGGTGGCGCAGGTTGAATGTCCTCATGGCATCGATGTCTTGAGGACGTATGACCGTCGACCGCTGCCCGGCAGAGTAGGTGTTCCGCGTCCCCTGCTGTGCTGTTGGGGTGCTCTGCTATATGCAAATGAGAGTGGATCTTCCCATGCAGCCCTGGGGGGTAATGGAGGGCATGGGATATCGGAGGGGAGGCCTGTGGCCTACCCTAGCAATGCTGCTGCACCCACTTCATGCACCTATCACTCCAGCCTTCTGTCACCTGCATTGGCTTGTTCTGTGCTCAGTTTCAGACTCTGCAACAAGTTTCCATCATCTCAAAGGGTTGCATCTAATTTGAGTCCATTTCAGAAAGCTTTCACAATGTATCTCTTTTCTCTCTTCACTTCTCAGGCTAATCTTGTGGACTTATTTCAACCGTTTTTTTTTTACAATAACGCTTTATTGACTTAGAGTTTGAGCGCTTTATATATATAATTAAACAGGTGCGATGAGTAGCTATTTGTATGGTGGAATATGTGCTGATAAGAATACGGCACTCTAGCGACATGCTTGGTCACTCTGTGCATATGTGACATACTGCGTTCTGATGTTATCGTGTTCAAGACAGACTCATTCTTTCTAACATGTTTCTAAGTACTTCCCTTTAACCAATGAAGGAGATGGTGAGGATGAGGCAGAATGAGGGGCTGGTGTTTAGGCACCAACAAAGATTAACGTACAGTTCATAAGCAAATAATTAACAGATATTTCTTAGCCTATGCTCTATAGTAACCATGCGGCTTTCTTTTCTCATTTCCACTGATATGCAGAATGTAACCTTAGAAATATTTACCCATATAAGCAGCAGCTGGACCACTGGAGTGGGTGAAGTACACCCTTACTAGCCTGAGTGACAGGCAGGCTTAACCAGCTTGCCTTACTCCTGACTTGTGGGGCTAAACATTTAACTGTGGTTGTGTGGAGTTGCAGAAGATATCAGATGTCCCCCTACCACTCATTCACCACTGTGCAGCTGGTGGAGAGGAGGAGAGGTGGGGCTCGTTTCACTGTTTCACAGAGGCTGTGTTGTGCTCGCGGGGGCGTCATGAAGGCAGTGGGGGTGGAATCACTGACAGGAAGGTAGGTCACATGATGCTGCCTTATGCCAGGCACTGTGTGGAAATACCCATGAGACTCTGCAGCTCTCTGTGCAGGCAGAGGAGTAACAGAGCACAGTGACCAGGAGATCCCTCGCACTGGCACCAAGGCAGCATGTGGGACACCTGTAACCAGAGGAACACTGCCTCCAGAGGTGGGAGGACGTTTGCTGTGATTACCGATGGGGGATGCCTCCTCTGTGACCACTGCATTGGGGTTTGCTTCAGCTAGGTAATTGCGGGGTGGTCCCAGTAGCCATCCATTTCATGGAACAGGCCTCATTGAGGCCAAACAGAAGCAGTCAGGGAGGGCAGGTATTTAAGAAATGGCAGAAATGGCACTTCTGATGCTTAGCAACAGGTTGCTCTGCACTGAAATCTTGGACGCTGCACAGTGGTCCAGACTGTAAGGGCAGGTACAGCCCCCACATCACATGCCAGGGGGAGTGGTCACTTCATAGAATGAGTCAGTTTCCTGGGGGCAGTGTGAAACTGGCATAGACATTTTCTGAGGGCAGCATGTAACAGCAATGGTCATTTTCTGGGAACATATGATGCTTTATTGTATTTTTGGAAAAAGCATGGAATGACGTTTTAAGTCACGTGAAGCTATCATTGTACCACTGCAACTAGCATGAACATTTTCTGGAGGCAGTGTGACAATTCCATGCTAATGTTTAACCAGGTTACTCACCGAGGTGACCACCTTACTCCTAGTCCATCGTCCAGTTTCCTCCATACTTATGGGACATTCCTCCGTCCTGTGGGACGTGACCGGAGCACTTTGTAAAAGCATCAAAAACTTTGCAAACATTTTTAGTCCTTCTTCTCTTTCTACGTGGGGTACGGCACGTGGCCGTAACCCCGCCCATCTTATCTCCGCCCCGAACATCGCCCATCAGTCCTTTTCTATTGCCAGGTCAGAGACCTTTTAGTAATAACAGAGGAACCTTATTAGAGGGGACGGCGGGTGGGCGTATGGAGGAAAGGGGACTATGGACTAGGAGTAAGGTGGTCACTACGGTGAGTAACCTGGTTATACTCCTACGTCCCGTCCCCTTTCCTCCATACTTATGGGAGATTCCCAAGCACTCCTTACAGGAACTACGGGTGGATGGAAAACCCCTATTGCAAAAGGTTCTTCAGCACAGCCTCGCAAAACTGAGCATCAGATCTGGAGCTCAAGTCTAGACAATAATGTTTACAAAAAGCTGATGGGGAGGCCCAAGTAGCTGGTTTTGCGATGGTCTCCCAGGGGACATATTTTTGAAAGGCAACTGCAGCTGCCTTGCACCGCACCAGGTGTGTATGAATACCTTTAGGAGGCTGTAGTCCTTGGACAGTGTAAGACTCCGTAATACAGGCAGCGATCCATCTGGAGATAGTCGCCTTAGAGCCCTTTTTACCTTGTGGATTACCAAATGTCACCAACAGTTGAGAAGAGTTCCTAAATTCAAATGTTCTGTCTAGATAGAATTTAGGAGCCCTTCTCACATCCAAACAATGCTGAACCCTTTCTGCTTCTGAAGCAGGGTTCGGTAAAGAAGACCGGTAAGGAGATTGACTGATTCAGATGGAAATCAGAGACCACCTTCAGCAGGAAATAAGGATTTGTCTGTAGGACCACCTTATCCTTAAGGAAAACCAAGAAGGGATGCTCCACTGACAAAGCTTGGAGTTCACCCACACACCTTTCTGATGTAACGGCAACCAAAAAGGACACATTCCACGAAAGGTTCTTGAGGTCCACCGTAACCATTGGTTCTAAAGGTTTATGGCACAAAGCCGTAAGGACCACATTCAGATCCCACGCTGGGTGCAGTTTGCAAACCGGGGGATAAAGGCGAGTGAAACCCGCAAAATGTCTCCTAATCACTGGATTAGACAGAGAGTAAGAGCATTGGTCCATGGATAGGTAGGCGGATACACCCGAAAGATAAGTTCTGCATGACAGAACGTGAATGCCCGACTCTGCTAGGTGAGATACGAAAGACAGCACAGTGGCAATCGTAGCCGCCCTTGCGTCCCGCTGTTTGTCTAAGCACAAATGACAAAACCTAAGCCATTTGCTTCTATACTGAGACCTTGTCGAGGGTTTCCTGGCTGCCTTAATAATGCGCATGTTATCAGCAGACGGGTTGAGATGTTCTAAGGACCTGAACTCAGGCACCAGGCCGGCAAGCTGAACGATTCTGGGGGCAGGGTGCCACAGCTGCTCATCCCTCTGGTGAAGCAGATCGGGACTCACCTGTAGCCTGATCGGTGGACACACCGACAGGTGTTGAAGTTCTGAGAACCAGAACCTGGCCGGTCACCAGGGAGATATGAGCAGAAGCGAGCAGTTCGCTGTGTGCTTCAGCTGGCAAACCGTCCGATGAATCAGAGGCAGAGGCGGGAAAGCATAGGCCCTCATGTTGTGCCAAGGAATCTCGAGAGCATCCCACAGAGAGGAGGTTCCCAGACAATTTCTGGAGGCATACAGAGGAAGCTTCTTGTTTGTCAACGTTGCAAATAGGTCCTCTTCCAGAGTGCCTCAACGAAGGAAAATCCCTGAGAGAATCTTGAGCGCTAGAAAAATCGCCAGAAGCCCCAGATGATTTATGTGAAGGAACTTGTCCTGAGGCGACCAAAGATCCGAGACCTGAAGAAGATCCAACGTCAACCCCAAACCAGAAGGGAGGAGTCCGTTGTGACCGATACCATCAGGGCTGGGTCCTGAAAACCCGCACCCACCGACAGGTTGCTAAGAGACGACCGCCAGGTCCGCTCTCATGGATTCCGGAATCAATATCAACTTGGAGTCCAGATCCACAGCCTGACGCCAATAACTGCGTAGAGCCATCTGAGTCCGCCTCATTTTGAGTCGAGCGAGAGGTAGAGCCAAAACACACGAGGCCATGAGTCCCAGAAGCCTCTGGAACGACCAGGCCGACATGCTCACCGACTGCGCAAACATCTGACACGTGGCCAACAGATCCGCCATTCTGTCCCCGGTCAGGTAAACTCTGCAGGCGATCGTGTTCCAGACCGTCATGAACGATTTCCGCCAGTTCACCGACAGCCCGAGATGGAACAGGAGCTGGAGGAGAGACTGAAGATTGCAGGCTGCTATCAACAGCCAAGGGCTGCGTAAGAGCCAATCGTCCAAATACGGATACACATGGATACCCTGCAGAAGAAGATAGGCCGGTATCACAGACATCATCTTCGTAAAGACAGGCAGTGCCGAGCTGAGGCCAAAAGGAAGCACTCGGAACTGGAAGTGCTCCTCTTCCACAGAGAAACAGAGATATCTCAGTATATGCATGTACGCATCCTGAAGGTCCACCACGCTGAGCCAATCGCCCATCTGCAAAGAGGACCTTATCTGGCCAGGCGCGATCATCTTGAATTTCTCTTGGGGTAGGAAAAGATTCAACTGGGAAAGGTCTAGGATGGTGCGCAGGCCAGCCTGGTTGGATTTGGACACCGTAAACAGTCGGGAGTAGAAGCCCACCCCTCACTCCCCTAGGGGAACGGGTTTGACTGCTCTGTGGTCTAGCAACTTCTGAACCTCGGCTTTGAGGGAGGGCGACCCCGACTGCTGGAAAGGAGGGTTGAAGGGTGGGTTAAGGCGTAGGGGCAAGCGGAAGCCCGCCCGAGCGACTGACAAGACCCACCGGTCCTCAGTGATGGTCTGCCACGCCTCCCAATGAGACGCAATGCATCTTCCCACCGGGGTCTCGTGCGAGCGCGGAGAACCCTCATTTGGCAGGCTTCTCAGTGGTGTTACCACTTGAGGAGGAGGCTGAGGAGCGGGAGAAAAACCGAGTTTGTTGCTTCCTCCGGTGGGGATTACCCAAAGGGGTATCCACTCTGCAGGATTTCCGATCTAAAAAACCCCTGAAACCAGAGGAGGACTGGCTTTGCAACAATGGTTCTAGGTCCTAAAAGTTTTAACCATGAAAGACAAGGACTTGGTTGTCTGGGTGCTGTCTTTCGATTTGGTCAGCTCCACATCCATTGAAGAATGAAAAAGCTCCTTACTGTCAAACGGCAGGTCCAACACCTTGTCCTGCACCTCCTTTGAGAGCCATGCAACCAAGCCTGGGAGGTATCAACTCCCAACATAAGGCCCCGAGCCGAAGTTTCCACGTGATGAGCCACGGCCTCTAGCAGATCCTGGGCCAAGACCCTGGCATCCGACAATCCCACCTTAAAGTCCTCCAGCTTCGCAACCGGATTGAACTCCTCGAACTCCGACAGACCTTTCTACATTTTCATATTCACCCCCGCTAACACCAGTTCTGCATTGACCTGCCGGAGCTGCAGGGCCAAGTTAGCAAAAATCTTCCTCCCAAGGGAGTCGAGGAGCTTGTCCTCTTTCTCCAGGACCTGAGTAGCCGTTGTGGAAGAGGATGCTGCAGGCCTGGACTGTAAAGTGGCCGCAGCCACCACCGTGGAGGAGGGGGGCGGGCAAGATGCTAGGGCCACCTCTTCCAAAGAATGCAGCCTGTAGCGCGCGTCAATTTTCTTATTGACAAAAAGTCCAGAGTGTGGCTTCTCCCAGACTCATGTCCAGCACCCGGTTGTGGAAAGCTTGAATAGAGCGGGGCTGTTCTTCGCTGTCCTGATCGCCCTGCGCATCATCCGACAGGTCAGGGTGCTGCTGAACTACATCGGGAACCGACTTGTCCACTGGGGACAATGGAGGCAAGGGCGGAAGGGTAGGGGGAGGCACCGTCGCCAAAGGCAGAGCCGGCAGAACCACCGGAGGAGTGGGTGGAGCCAGAGGCGCAGGCAGGCATATCTCCATAAAAAGAGCCTTGAAGTACTCCTTCATGGGGTCAGTACGCATGAGTGTCTGAAACTTGCTGAAAAAGGTGTCCTCTGGAGAAGGCTTTGGAGCCGCCAGTGGAGGCCTCTCATGAGGAGGATCATTCCAGGGACGCAGAGGGGAAGGCTGCCAAACCAGCCCATCCCCAGAGGTGTCCACATAAATCAAGAGTGCCGAACCCACAGGTAGTGAGATGTTGTGCGGCAGGGGCATCCAAGCATTCCATTCGTAAGCTGGACGAAATGGATGCGCACAAGGAACCTTATGTTCACCCACAGAACCAATCCCCACACCTGAAGTTGATGGTGTAGTAGTAGGGGAAGCACCCAAAATGGCGGCTGTGGTCGAGGCGGGAACAGCCGCCATTTTGCCATCACCTGAGGGGAACTGCGGCACATGTGGAAGGGAGGCAGGGGTCCACCCCGGTGGATCAGGGGTCTTCATTTTAGCCTTTACACAAGGAACCTCGGCTGAGCCGGTACTATGCGGCCTGGAATGTTTCTGCGACATACCAATAGCCAAACTAGCCTTCACAGGAAGGACCTCGGCACTGCCGGTAAAGGAGGAACTTCGGGTCAAAAACTCACTCCTTGCCCACTCAACGGTTCTGGCATCGGTGAGAAAAACCTTTCACCGATAAGGCCTTCTCTGGCCTCTCAGAACTGTTGGTAACCTTAGTCTCTGTACGAGGGACCTTGGACCCGAGTCTGGTAGAAGCCTCTTTACAGCAGGCCTCGAACATACGTTCGGTCTTACCAAGCCCAGCCAAGGCCTTGGGGCGCACCCCGGTAATTTTGAGGGAAGCCGATAAGGAGTCCTCGGAGCGAGCTCCGGTATGCCATGACTCAGTAGAACTAGGTCTACACGCAGCCCCCACAGGAGGGGCCTCGGATTGTAATCCGGTGTCCACAGGCCCCTTACAGAGACCCTCGGAGAAAACTCTGGTACACTTTTTAGGCCCACAAGGCACCTCAGGGCAAGCCCCAGTGACAGAGCGGTCGACGCTCCTCCCGGACCGGGAAGACCCCGGGAAGGAGTCTCCCAGCTGGGGTGCTCTAAAAAGTAAAGTACTTACCGGGCGTTTCTTCTTTTTGTCGATGAAGGATTGAAAATGCATAAGAGGAGTGCACTGAAACACCTCCTCCCACCGCTCTAATCGACGCAGAAGGGTCCGGACCGAAAAGGAATCACAATAGAAACAGGAGTCCCAACGGTGATCGGCATCCTCTTTGTTTAGAGTGCTGATCGGGATCATCACTCTAAACAAAGAGGATGGGGGTCCGCCTTCGCGAAGCGCCGCTGACACGACGTACAATTTGGAAAGTCTAGTTTAAACGACATAGACAGACTACTTTTGCAAGTGGGTCCAGTCCTGACGAGCGGAAAAAAAGGAGTGATGGGCAATGCGTGGGTGGAGCTAAGATGGGCGGGGTTACGGCCGTGTGCCGTACCCCGCGTACAAAGAGAGGAAGCACTAAAACATTTTGCTAAATTTTTGCTGCTTTTACAAAGTGCTCCGGTCCCATCCCACAGGACGGAGGAATGTCCCATAAGTATGGAGGAAAGAGGACGGGACGTAGGAGTAAATATGCATGGATCAATAATATGACATTAGAATGTAATTACCTGACGTAATGTGAAACATGCATGCTGCAGTCACGGTCATTTCCTGGGGACAATGCATGAATTGCTGGGCAGCATGAAACTTTGTGACAGGTTTTTGTAGGCAATGTGAACCTGGCATGGGGCAATTTGTCTGAAGCAATGTGACATTGGCATATGGGGTTTCCAGGCCACATTGGCATATGGGGTTTCCTGGAAGACATGCGAGGTTCAATGGAAATTGTAAAGTAAACATGGTGTAGTCATTTCCTTGAGCAATTTTGTAGCATGGAATTATTCCTGCCAGACCAATGTAGAAATTGGCATGGCGGCCTGGAACATGACACACTGGTACCTTGTAATGAACTGTGGCATATTTGAGAACACTATAACATATTGAGGCACAGCGCTTGCAGCTAATCACAAGTAGCTACAATCTGAAATGTTTGAGAAATACCCTAACATTACTGTGAAGACCCTGCATTATTTAAGCAACACTGGAATGTGTTTGAACATTCACCTGGTTTGTGCTGTCAGCACCCTTTCATATATTACCTATTCTGATTGCATGTTATCGTCTGGCAAACGATGATTGCATTTAAATAACAAACACAGGGCCAATGAAATGACTCGTATCTGCCAGCACAGTGTCTAAGACTGAGTAATGCTGCACCCCTGTTCAATTGTTTGGCATCATTTCTACTGATTTCTAACCTATTTTTGCAATTATTTCAGAAGGATAGTAGCACGCTGTATCAGGCCCTTTTTAGCAAGGGCGCCCAATATATGTTTTCTGTTCTAATGTGCACAGCAAGACTTGTGTGGTCTAATGCCCCTGTGTATTCTGGTAAATGTGACCTCTATAAAGTATTGCAATATCTTTTGTGCAATGCCTGCAGATCAGACTGCACTCTACCCAATTTCATGGGAAATTAGTTTTTGGGGGCGGGTGAGGCATCTAAAACCCTGGGACTGCCAGTCATGCTGAGGTCCTAAAACCCCCTGGTCCCACTCGAGGCAGATATTTAGAGCCTACATCTTCAAATCTTCACCAGCCACCAATGTCTCACATGTCCGGGCAGATAGCTCACATAGTTTAAGCGCTAGGCTCTGACGTGTGAAAGGGCTCCACTTCCTTTAAATCCTCCTTCTGAGGTGGATAACATATGTGCTAATTATATAATAATAACAGTGCTTAGAAGCGGAAGTGGTCTATCCCAAAGTATTATATATATATAACAGATATTGTTACAAAGTAAGTGGCATAAAGCAAGCTGTTTTTTCTGCCATGCCTATTTGTTGCTTCTTGTCAGCCTCCCTTTCCTCCATTCAGGTGGAATGGCTGTGAGGACAAACGCTAAATGCAGCAGGTGTTTGCTGAGAAGCCACAGCAGAACAAAGAAAGGCGCTCTTAGTGAAATGCTATGGCTGCTAGAAACTCCACATCCACTCAGAGGTCCAATCTCCTCTATACACATCTCCTCGAACATCGCCACTCCAGTCACAGCCCCAAACTCATCTCCGCTCCAGTCACAGCCCCAGCACTCATCTCCACTCCATTCACAGCCCCACAGTCATCTCCACAACTCATCTCCACTTCAGTCACAGCCCCACACTCATCTCCACTCCAGTCACAGCCCCACACTCATCTCCACTTCAGTCACAGCCCCACACTCATCTCCACTCCAGTCACAGCCCCACACTCATCCCCACTCCAGTCACAGCTCCACACCCATCTCCACCCCAGTCACAGCCCCACACTCATCTCCACTCCAGTCACAGCCCACACTCATCTCCACTCCAGTCACAGCCCCACACTCATCTCCACTCCAGTCACAGCCCCACACTCATCTCCACTTCAGTCACAGCCCCACACTCATCTCCACTCCAGTCACAGCCCCACAATCATCCCCACTCCAGTCACAGCTCCACACTCATCTCCACCCCAGTCACAGCCCCACACTCATCTCCACTCCAGTCACAGCCCCACACTCATCTCCACTCCAGTCACAGCCCCACACTCATCTCGACTACAGTCACAGCCCCACACTCAACTCCACTCCAGTCACAGCCCCACACTCATCTCCACTCCATTCACAGCCCCACACTCATCTCCACTCCAGTCACAGCCCCACACTCATCTCCACTCCAGTCACAGCCCCAGCACTCATCTCCACTCCATTCACAGCCCCACAGTCATCTCCACAGCCCCACTCTCATCTCCACTCCAGTCACAGCCCCACACTCATCTCCACTTCAGTCACAGCCCCACACTCATCTCCACTCCAGTCACAGCCCCACACTCATCTCCACTTCAGTCATAGCCCCACACTCATCTCCACTCCAGTCACAGCCCCACACTCAATCCCACTCCAGTCACAGCCCCACAGTCATGTCCACAGCCCCACACTCATCTCCACTCCAGTCACAGCCCCACACTCATCTCCACTTTAGTCACAGCCCCACACTCATCTCCACTCCAGTAACAGCCCCACACTCATCGCCACTCCAGTCACAGCCCCACACTCATCCCCACTCCAGTCACAGCTCCACACTCATCTCCACCCCAGTCACAGCCCCACACTCATCTCCACTCCAGTCACAGCCCCACACTCATCTCCACTCCAGTCACAGCCCCACACTCATCTCCACTCCAGTCACAGCCCCACACTCATCTCCACTCCAGTCACAGCTCCACACTCATCTCCACCCCAGTCACAGCCCCACACTCATCTCCACTCCAGTCACAGCCCCACACTTATCTCCACTCTAGTCACAGCCCCACACTCATCTCCACTCCAGTCACATCCCCACACTCATCTCCACCCCAGTCACAGCTCCACACTCCAATCCACTCCAGTTACAGCCCCACACTCCTCTCCGCTCCAGTCACATCCCCACATGCATCTCCACTCCAGTCGCAGCCCCACAGTCATCTCCACCGCAGTTGCAGCCCCACACTCATCTCCACTCCAGTCGTAGCCCCACACTCATCTCCACTCCAGTCGCACCCCACACTCATCTCCACTCCAGTCGCAGCCCCGCACTCATCTCCACTCCAGTCACAGCCCCACACTCATCTCCACTCCAGTCTCAGCCCCTCACTCATCTCCACTCCAGTCACAGCCCTACCCTCATCTCCACTCCAGTCACAGCCCCACACTCATCTCCACCCCAGTCACAGCTCCACACTCCAATCCACTCCAGTCACAGCCCCACACTCCTCTCCACTTCAGTCACAGCCCCACCCTCATCTCCACTACAGTCACAGCCCCACACTCATCTCCACTCCAGTCGCAGCCCCACAGTCATCTCCACTGCAGTCACAGCCCCACACTCATCTAGACTCCAGTCATAGCCCCACATTCATCTAGACTCCAGTCACAGACCCTCACTCATCTCCACTTCAGTCACAGTCCCAGACTCATCTCCACTCCAGTCACAGCCCCACAGTCATCTCCACTCCAGTCACATCTCCCACTCATCTCCACTCCAATCACAGCCCCACACTCATCTCCACTCGCATCGCATACCATTGAGCAACCAGCGTTCAAGGTTTGCGAAAGTGATTAAGAATTACACTTAGCTTTGCATACACATACTATAAAGACTGGAGGGGGTGTCTGTACTTCTGCTCTCTATATGGCAGAGGAGAGGCACAGAGGACCCCTGCCAAGATTCTCTATTATTGGTACAAGGTCGAGCAATCAAGGCCTAGCTTCTCAGGTGGTGATGCAGGCTGGTTCTTAAGTACAGTGTAGTCCCCAAGCCCCCACAAAGGAATGTCCGCACACTGTATCAGTTAAAACACAGTCTTTATATAATTAATATTCAAGGTTATATACAATATCACGATGATGAGGTGGCAGCTTCGTTCCTCACGGTGCTCGTTGACAGGGAAGCGTAAATGTCCTGCAAGGAGGAGGCATGCGGGTGTTAGGCAGATTCCTGTGCAGTTCCCATAGGGAGCACTCCACAAGAATAGGACTACAGGTGAGAGCAATAAATCCCCTTTGGTATCAGTCTGTACCACAAAGATTTAGTTGGTAGCTGTGGCTGAGCAGTCAGACTTATCTCAAGAGGGAGATGAGCAGTATACTGGGTTTACACAATAGGCCCTCTAGACTATGGAACAAGGAAACACTGACCAAAGCTTTGTATTTAAAAAGTAAATATATATTTATTTTATACACTTCTAATAAAACACATGTATCACAGTCATCAAGCAAGTTAAAAATAACTAAAAGGAAAAATATACACACTCCCAAGTTAAATTGTAGACCAAGTGAACCAGAGTGAAAACTGAGCAAAACGGCACAGTGACAACTACACACAAGGGATCCTCTAACAATTCCTCACAGGGGAGGGAAAGTATAAGTTATATAGAAATACTTTCTTACACACCCTAGCAACACTTCCCATCAGTTTGTGAACCAGTTTAAGCAAGGCAGTGCATCAGCATAAGCAATACTTAAATGAAAACTGAGCAAAATGGCATTTCACAAGGTTTACAAATGGGAAGGAAAGGGTAGTTAAAAGAAATAGGTGCGCCCACACAGTTCTCAGTGAGAATCTAAAGAAGGCAGATCTAACAAATGTGACCAGAGTCAGTAGGCCTGTGCCAGAGTCAGTTGGTACATGGCAAGGGCCCAGGAGCAAAATGTTCTTGTAGCTGCAGTCAAGTCTTTGGTTAACGAAGTGGAAAAGGTGGATGCAGATGTTGGAAAGACAATGTTAAGAGAGAGGGGTGGCCAACCCAACAGGTAGGTAAAGGATTAAAAACACCTTTAGTGCTACCGCGAAGAAAGGGCGGCCTGGCCGAACAATGTACCTTAAAATGGAGAAGTGGCTCCTGCGGTGGCGGTTGTTCCTGGTAGTTCCAGCTGTTCGGGTGATCCAGTGTCATGATGCCTACCCCCGGGCATCCAGACCAAGTCCATCAACCCTGGAAGCAGGCATCATGTTACCTGGAGCAAACCCAGCAACCCCTGTTAGGGGCTATCTGGGTACAGTCCTGGCGCCTATGGCGCCAGGCTCATATGGGACATCAGTCCTGGCGCCACAGGTGCCAGGCTCATATGTTAAAACTTACCTGATGCAGACCATGCTGCAAGGGATCCAAGCATCCAAGCCCATGTGAGGCTTGAAGGGACTATTTTATCTTAGGAACTATTTTGTTACTCGGGTGTGGTTGTGGAGGAATACTTACCTGGGACTACTTTGAAGGCTATTTAAACCACGCTCGAAGAGCAGCACATGCTTCGCGTCATTCTGCATCCAGCAGCGTTACGCTCACTGTGTCTGCAGTCAGCATCCAGTATCCTGCCACGCCCGCCTCGAGTCCAGAGCACCTAGAAAGAAGGGAAAGAAGAAGAAAGGTTAGATCAAGAACTTTACTGGATTTCTTACCTGATTTCGGATTCAGCCCATCTTCGAACCAGAAACAGACTTCATTTCAAACGCGTTGCATCGCCAGCAGCAGCGTCGCGCCATACCCACCGTTCCTCGCAGCATCTCTACGATCCGGTGCTGTCTCCATCACCAGGTTTCCGCATTCCAGCACCTAAGGGCGACAAGAAAAAAACAAGGTGAGCCAAGGGAACAAACAAGGACAATCTCTTGCCACCATATGCTTACCTGATTTTACCGTAGGAGGTATTATCCACCAGCATGCCAAATCTTCCTACGCTGCACCTGCAAGAAAAGAGAAAGCAGCGAGTTAAACCTTGGCATCATTTACCAGACAGTGTTACAAAACACAGACTCTTACCTGAACGCTTTCAGCTGCCACAAGACGATCATCTTTTGGGTCTAAGCTGCAAAAGAAACAAGGAATTGGACAACAGTGATTATTCGGTAATTTTGAACTCTTTATAACTATATACTTACGGCCTTTCGCCCGGAGGTTTGGAGCCAAGATTTGTCCAGAACTGTTCCAATACCCTCAAGCCAGTGAAGTAACTGGCCATCAACGCGCCCCTGCATTTTTCGCAGGATGGAGAGCTCATCATACAAAACTATAAGGTGAGCTTGGTGAAAGGGAATGTCAGAAGTGATAAGTGGGGATGCAGTGAGGTGTTACTACTCAAATCCACAGGTGGCTAATTGCCTTTCCCCGTCTTTAGGAGACTACTTCTACGGGTCAAGCAGACGAAGCTAGGTGGGCCAGTCCAGTCAGTCATCTCTGCACTATGCATCACGTTGGTGGAGACCGTGGCTGTCCAGTTCCGCTCGACACCCCTGTGGGAGCCAGGTGAGCATAACATCCAGCAGAGGAAGAGAGGCTCTCGTCGTGGAGGAAGGGTCAAGTTACCGCACTACCCAGGTCTGAAACCAGCTGCTGTGCTGCCTAACGAATAAAAGGTACGCTCCTTTAAATCACGGTCCGAGTGGACTGGTGCCTGGCTATCCGGCCTCCGGGTACAGGGTATGGGAGATTCGACCAGGACAGGTCCGGGAAGGCGATTGGCAAACTGGTTGGCCCCACCAGTTCAAGGGAAGAAGGCTCTTTCAGGTGAAGATCTTCTCTCGTTGTGTGGAGAAAAGTGGTGAGATGCTGCAGCAGGGCTTCACCGGTGGTTCAGTCGTTGGAGATGTCTTTGGCTTCTCTCCTCTTCGGCGTCTTAGTTCCAGTGGTGACGTCTTGCTCTTCCAGTTCTCAGGACCCTGCTTTTATGCAAACAGATCCCCATTCATTCAGCCTATCTGTCACTCGCACAGTGGAGTGGTCATCTTGGTGGGAGACCTTCCAGCCTATCAGGATATAGTGTGACATGGGTTGCTGAAGCAACCCAGTCCAGGGGTCCTACTCCCCCTCCCACACAATGGACCCACCCCAGACTCAGTGGCGCCGAAAGGAGGGCTTCTCGGCAGAAGCTCGCCAAAAGGACGAACAAAGGATCCCCAACCTGGGTTAGGAGTTTAGAGGAAGACACGAGAAAGAAGTTATATTAAAGTTCTGCAATAAAAACCTACTGGAGTAAAGTTAATATTAAAATACACCGCGGTATGTTAGAGGCTGTCAGAAAAAGTGGTAGCCTCGAACAATGGGAAAATCCCATAGGAAAATATCTGTGGTCGAATATTTATAGTAGTAACCACTGCCACCAGCCAGAAACTTTTGAGAGAGGGACCGTATGGTACCCTCTCGAAAATGAACATAGGGGAAAAGCTATTAACCCCTTCCAATACCTACATAGTAAGATGCATTGTACTGTTTTAGTTCATAGGATTTGACTAGTAACATCAATGGGGACTTTACATGCCCTGGGAGACAGTAGTCAGTCCCAGGGTATGGAGTTTATGTTTGGGGGCCGCTACGACACCCCTGTGTCACTGCACCGAGGGTGCTGAGTAACACATGTAAATAAAGATGGTTCCTATGGGGTTGAGAAAGATCCCATAGGCATTAAACACAAAAATAGCCTGGAACACACATAGCAAAAATGCCTAAGAGTGGGAAAAAGAGTCTCACTCTTAGCAGGTAAGAATAAACAAACCCTTCAAATCCAGCAAAGCTGCTGGGGGACTCTATAGGTAAGGGAAATTAGCCATGGAATGAGAATTCTCCCTAACGGCGGTGCACCTCGATGTCGATAGATCTGGACCGCACAGAGTTTGAAGGACTGTGGCCCAGCAAAGGCGTCGAGTCGTCAGCGTCTCTGTGGTCTTTGGGTGGCAGGAAACCCACCGGTAGATACTCCTCAGCGCGTCGACAGTATGGCCTTCTCCAGCGGGATACAGCGGCGACGATGCGGATGAGACGTCCTTGGATCAAGAGTTCTTAGGCAACGGGAGTACATCGGCTCCGGTCGGCAACGGTGGTCGTCGACAGTGGCAGATAACAGTCTGGGCGCTTCTCTTTGGGATTCCGCGGCAGTCCCCATCTCCGGTCAGCAGCCTGTCATAGGTCTGTCTACCAGGGAGCTTTGACAAAGATCAGCTGGCACACGATGGTCCCTCGCATCTCGGGAAGAGGGCGTCATTACCAGGTCCTCTCTGGGTCAGACCTTGGCAGACCTTGGAGACACAGCAGCTTTCAGGTTGATGAAGGAGAGCAACAGCAATTCTTCTAGTCCAGCAGGACTTCAAGGTCAAGTGTCAGTTTCACTCCAGTTACTCTTGGTAGTTTGGACTTCAGCTCTGAACACTTTTGATCAAGATTCCTAGCAATGAGAGGTCCCCAGATATACTGTTGATCCCCCATTCATTCGCTGGGTCACACTCGAACATCCAATCACTACGAAGGGCATTCAGCAGTCTGTCAGCCAATCAGGCGCACGGTGCATTCAGGCCATTCTTCTCCATCCAGACACTCACAAGACAGAATGTGGATTCGGACAAGTACCACGCCATTCAACACTACACACTGCATACCAGTTTTGGGCAGGGCTCTCTCAGTCATTGTGTCAAACACTAGATACCAGACATCCACAACAAGAAGTGCATATTCGCCACACACTCCATTCACCCAGGTCCCACCCACAGGTGTACCCACAACATACGGTCGTTAGGAAGACTCCAGCCAATCTGGTCGGACCTTCCCCACACTACCATATATGGAATTTCCACCCAACAGCCAGTCAGGGGGAAGGGACAGAGTCAGGGCTTCCCGGGACTTCGGGAAGATCAAGATAACAGGTGATGGAAGGCAAGAGGCCACGGGAGCCATTTTGTCTCCATCAGGAATCTACCGACTCCAATGACAGGGCCTGGGCATCCCAAAATGGAGGACGCTCAGGGCACCAGTCATTTCAGCATGGAGCTGACACCAGCCTGTACCCTGCTCTGTGGGCCGCACACAGGTGCCCAAAAACATACACTATGGGCACAGGGTTGTACTCCCACCCGTGGGTGCCATAAGGGTATCCCATGGGTCCGTTCACCAAAACCAAAAGAGAGAGCTGCACCGCCAGGAGTGTCACATGAACTCCTGCACGGAAAACAGGACAGAACACACGCTAAAAAGCATTAAAGGACAAGTATACGGAGGCCCTGTCCCTCCGATGCATTTCCAGCATCACACATACTATATAGCTCCAAGAAGCTGTTGTAAAGTAAATGTGCTAGGGAATACCTGTGTAATGAATCAGTTTCTAGTCTATTACAGCCATTGTGTCAGTTGCTGGGCAAATGTGGTAGCAAACAGCAAATTAACACACAGGTACTAAGTCATCACTTAGCCCTGGCCTTTACAGTCTACACCCCAATACCCACCACCCCATATCCCAGGATGCAGAGTGAGGTTCAAGGCATTATATGCTTGTGTCCTGGATGCCAAACAGAGGAATGAGCCACCATCTTAAACTGCAACCATACGAGGAGGACAAATACACCTTTCTGGAGTTACTTCATACCATGAATATGGGGTCTTGGCGTGAGTGGTATGAATGTTTGTCTGTGAGTACTGCATGCTCTAGTTAACATTCCCAGATGTGGTAAAAGTAAGATATCTGCATCATTATTAGTTTACTGTGGGGTATGGATGAGGGAATGAAGCAGATCATAGCACTGCTGCACTTCCTTATGTTATGCATAGTAGGATGAATGCTGACCCTCCGGTGCATTGCACAGCCCTGTGTGGGACATGGACATTTCACTGAAGCAGATCACAGCACTACTGCACTTCCTTATGTAATGCATAGTAGGATGAATGCGGACCCTCCGGTGCATTGCACAGTCCTGTGTGGGGGCATGGATGAGGCACTGAAGCAGATCATAGCACTACTGCACTTCCTTATGTTATGCATGGTAGGATGAATGATGAGCCTCCGGTGCATTGCACAGCCCTGTGTGGGGCATGGACATGCACTGAAGCAGATCACAGCACTACTGCCCTTCCTTATGTTATGCATAGTAGGATGAATGATGACCCTCTGGTGCATTGCACAGCCCTGTGTGGGGCATGGATGAGGCACTGAAGCAGATCATAGCACTACTGCACGTCCTTATGTAATGCATAGTAGGATGAATGATGACCCTCTGGTGCATTGCACAGCCCTGTGTGGGGCATGGATGAGGCACTGAAGCAGATCATAGCACTACTGCACTTCCTTATGTTATGCATAGTAGGATGAATGCTGACCCTCCGTGCATTGCACAACCTTGTGTGGGGCATGGATGAGGCACTGAAGCAGATCATAGCACTGCTGCACTTCCTTGCACTGAAGCAGATCACAGCACTACTGCACTTCCTTATGTAATCCATAGTAGGATGAATGATGACCCTCCTGTGCATTGCACAGCCCTGTGTGGGGCATGGATGAGGCACTGAAGCAGATCACAGTACTACTGCACTTCCTTATGTAATGCATAGTAGGATGAATGATGCCCCTCCGGTGCATTGCACAGTCCTGTGTGGGGCATGGATGAGGCACTGAAGCAGATCACAGCACTACCGCACTTTGTTAAATGATGCATAGTTGGATGAATGATGACGCTCCAGTGCATTGCACATCCTATGTTGTGAGATGCCTACATTTTCAACACCATAGCAGTTTCACCAACACATTTTGTCATTTAAGCACAAGAGATGAGCTTGTGCGTATTTCAATTTAAGGGCAAAGGGTTTCCCTTTGTGGGGTTGGTGGTGTTATTTTCATCACCCCCTATTGGGTGGAGTTACAATTGAGGAAATTCGTGAGAGGTGTTTAACCCTGTAATTAGGTGGCATTAACTTCATTCTTTTTTCCACCGGAATAATGCATGATGTAAATACCTCAGAAGTTTAAATCTGGTATTCACTGAAGGAAACAGGTATTTAAAATGCTGCTCTTTTTACCATTTCTGCCAGACTCATAACTATAAGTGAATATATTTTCAAATAACTTTGATTCACTGGAATAGTCAGACCATGACTGACACGGAAATTAAAACTCAGGATGTGCATCACTTTCATTAGACTTCAGCCCAGAATACCTCCTGCTTAATCCCTTAATGACTGTAATGTTTGCTGAAGGATGGTTAGAAAATGCAGTTCATTATTAGAATTACGTATTTTTGTGGCGCAGACCTATCTTGTGACTGGAGTGAAAACTTTTAATACATGAAAACAGCTCAGTCAGTAATAAAGAAAAGGATTCATTACAGTCCGCAGTTGTCACATGGTGCTATTTTTAAAGATGGTAGGTTTGGTCATCTCTGAGCAAGTCTACCAAATACATATATATGTGGGCATGATATAGAGTGAGACATATATGTATTTATTTTCGACAGCCTCCTTCCCATAAAATATATATGAGGCTTTAACATATGTCCAGAGAACGTGCCTTTTACATACATCTTTGTTGGAGTTTACTATAGGTGGCATCCATTCGAACTCTATATTTCAGGGGAATGGGGCAATGTTATCCATTTCTGTTTTGTGGTTTCTGTTTTTTAGAGATATTTGTATTAGCATATGCCCAGACAATGGTGCTGGCCATTCACATGAATGGTTTCAGCCCACTGTTTACCAGCAGGTCATGTTTTACAACCTCTGTTACTATAATTATGGTTGTGTCTCAATGGGAATTTTTCCTTTCATTTTTCCTAATGTCGCATAATAGCAGCATATAATGATGTTGTCAAGTAACCACAGACGTACAGCATAACAATATACAGCCACATGAATTGCATACATTAGATCTGCAAACTTAGTGAATTTGGCAGTTTATGTCTGAATGGCTGCCGCGCCTCTCCACATGTAGCTTTTCTCTCATGTATTTGTTTATGAGAGACTTACTTCCTTTTTACAACCTTTTTTACAATAGTGTTGTTAGCTGTTCTCTGCTAATTTGTAACCTTGCAAGATGTCCGTGCTGGCATACACGGCTATTCAATGAATTTTCATGCCGTTCTGGAGACTTTTTAGCCGTGCAATCAGAGAGACTTGTAGAAGCAACCATAACTCGCGCCACCGTGCACTGCTAACTCTAACACCAAGGACATCAAAGATGAAATCACAAATGTCATTGATGACATCACTGATGACATCACATGGCTGGCTCTCCCTTTTTTCCTTTACTGACATATCTAAGCCACATAACCTCTGATTATTAAAAGAACACTAAGAAGAGGTTTTGATGAAGAACGCACTGCAACTACATCAACTTTTCCAACCCAAAATAAACCATTTTTTTTTTGTCTGGAAATTACAAGGCTATCTCACAACTTTCTAGCATTTGAATTACTGCTATCGTTTTCTGTTGTGAGAAGCCTTCAATCAGACTTTCCCAAAAAGAATCCTGCAGATGTTGTCTGGGTTCAGGAATGAATCTGCTAAAGAAAAGCAATCCAGCCTTCCTTGTGCCTTCACAGGATTTCAAAAGATGTTTAGTGGTTTGGGCTTCAGGAACTATGCAGATTTGATATAACTGTCTGGCCAATGCCCCCTGTCCCCTTTTTGCGAGCACTTCGCCTGTATAGATGACATGTAGTCTTAATCTTAGGAATGTATTTCTGATTTTCCAATCTGGGAATTTTATCAGATATTTGCTCAGAAAGCCCAATTTCCTTTGAGCTGATTGTAGTTGATTCGGATGGGCCCCCGAGCGAACATCTGTGAGTGTCTGAATCTAGTCCCATTCCTCCCATTTTTTTTTGCTTTAACAGGATTTTCTATAAACATTTTTTTTCCAATGTCTGCATCAGAAAGTCATTTTTCCACTTGGACTTTAAGGTTAGAAAGCATTTTCGATTTTAGTGTCTCCAGGTGAGCTCAATGTCAGAATAGAGGGAACCATCCTGCGAGCTACATATCCGCTGACACAATAATATCTGTTTCCAGCTTACACAGGAGTTCAAAGATCTTAAACCCAGTTCGTATCTCATATTTGCCATAGAGAGACACATTGGCAAGCCCAGAGCATTTTTCCACAGCAGGCCCTCCCCCTTTTGCCATGAGATGTTCCAAAGTTGGGGTTTAGCTTTCAGGCCATACAGTAATACTGGGATAACCTTAGCCTGGTAAAACTTCAGGACCGATATTAACGAGAATCTGCCATATTTTATCAAGATTGTTTTCATCTGGGCCAACAAGGAGTTAACTTTCAAGACCATGTCATGTTCGACCTTGCATAGTGCTGGGAGGGCATAGATTTCATAACCCAGGTAGACGAGCTCCTCTACCTATGGTACAGTTTTACCTCCCATTTCCCATTGACGGAATACAACTTTTTTATTTTTCTGCCTAAAGACAAGGATTTTAGATTTAGATGGATTTATGGCGATACCATATTCCATCGCATAGCTATGAAGAGCATTCAATCAACGTTGTAGTCCGATATGTGTTTTATCCAAGACAACAAAGTCATCTGCGTACGCGAGCCAGTTAAGTTTTTCTCCATTCAATTCAGGGCTCGTCAATGCGAATGGGGCTACATATTCCCCCATATCAGCTATGAAAAGATTGAAAAACAACGGTGTCCCTAGGCACCCCTGACGCACCCCCCAATTTACTTTCACTGCCTTGGACCTATGGCCTTCCGCGTCTAAGATCTCTGGAATTCCTTTTGCCCTCAGTTTATGCCATAGTCTCTCCCTATCCACCATGTCGAAGGCCTTTGAGAAGTCCACCCAAGCTCCATACAGCTGATGGGCCCCACTTTTACTCGTGTTCTCGCTTCACAGACGAGATATCCGCAGCAATTACCCAACTCCAAACAGGCAAGACCCCGGGTCCCAACGCTTCCCACTCGACATCTGGAAGAAACTCGATCACCTAGACATTTCCACACATCTGCTCAACATGTTTGAGCACTCCCTAACAAAAGGCGAGCGCCCGTCAGCCCTCCGAAAGGCCACCATTATAGTGATTCCCAAAAAAGACAAACCCCCGACGAATGCAGCTCCTACAGGCCCATATCCCTAATCAACAGTGAAGCTAAAATACTAGCCAAGCTACTAGCTAATAGACTACAAACGGTCATCACAACATTGATCCATCTGGATCAATGTGGCTTCATGCCCGAAAGGTCAACGAGAATGAACATTCGGAGGCTGCACCTGGCGCTGGAGAGGGCACCCACCCTGCAACAATCACTCACTCTGTTGGCCATAGATTTTGAAAAAGCCTTCGATTCAGTTTACTGGGAGGCTTTATGGGCAATAATGCGTAAAATGCAATTTGGGGAATCATTTATGAAGTGGGTACAACTCCTTTACAACAATCCACTAGCAGAGGTAAGAGTGAACGGATGGCCCTCGCGCACCATTCAACTGGGCAAAGTCACCAGGCAAGGATGCCCGCTATCAGCAATGTTGTTCGCACTAATAATAGGACCACTGGCGGTATCCCTACGAGACACGCCCACATGGATCGGCTTTCGATGGACTTCAGAATGGGTGTCATGACCCGGCAAAATTGCCTTTTCTGGACCTCATGGTCATTGTCACGAAGGGCTTGTACTCCTTATTCCTCCCAACATGGCCGTACCAAGCTCCGTGCTATGCACTAGCTTTCACGTCGTGGCACGTACTATAAATTGGTCACGCCCCTGCGGGTCCGCGCGTCTCAAAGCTATCTTCGGTAGTGACCCGACGTGTGTTTACTCTCTACATTGGTTTCCTTTGATCCTCTTACTTCCTTCCTTGCCTTTTATCCTGTTCCTGGGTTCCCCCCCTACTTATTCGTTCATCGCTATCCTGGATACCCTGGAACCATGAACTTCCTGGAACTCTGAACGCGTCCTGCAACCTGACGAGGCTCGGGCGAGCCTATTCAAGACCCGAACCATCCACAGGAAGAGTCCTGCGGCCGAACAAGGGAGATCCCGATCACAGGTGAGACGGGGGGAGATTTACGACAGTTTGAGACGCCAAACAATCAATACGGATTCTACCATGGAGAATGCTATTCAGGACCTGATGCGCGGAATGCAAGAACTTTCCACAGAGATGCAGACCTTAAACGCAGAGAATGCGGCACTAAGACAGCTTGTCTTGTCACGTGACTCTGCGAACAATGACAGCGTATTATTGGGAGGAGTGGTTGATAAAAACGATGGTTCAACAAAGACCTTACATGGATTCCTGGATTCTTGTTTGGTACATTTTACCTTCAAGCCCTACTATTTCTCAACTCCTAGGGCTAATGTGGGCTTCATAATATCGCATCTTTCCGGTAATGCCCTTACATGGGCCACTCCTTTACTCAATTCAGGGGATGCTCTCCTGGATGATTATGAAGGGTTCATCGCGGAACTCAATACCATGTTCGAACGACCAGAGCTGGTTCACGGTGCTCAAGAGAAGTTACTTGACTTCCAACAAGAATCCCAAGACATGTTACCAGATTCAAACAGCTAGCCAAAGAGGCGGACTGGCCCCTGGAAGCCAGTTTTACCTTGTTTCTCAGAGGTCTAAATGAAGAGATCAAGGATGAGTTAGCCAGGGTGGCACGTCCTAGTTCATTCCAGGCCCTCCTGGACTTGTCTATGCAAATAGACTCCAGAATCCAAGAAAGAAAGGCCGAAAAGAAAAAGAATAAAGTCTCAATTCAAAGAAACTCCCCAGAGAATACTACAAGGACAGAATCTGCCAAGAGTCTGAGCACTGATTCTGAACCCATGCAACTTGGAGCCTTTCGTGGACCAATTTCCCCGCACGAAAGTTTAAGAAGGATACACACAGGCTTATGCATGTATTGTGCCTCAGATAAACATCTAGTTAAAGAGTGTCCTCTGGCTCCTCCCCGACGCTCGGGAAACGCCAACTCCCGATCCTAAATGGAGCAAGGTTTCGGGAGAGCGATGTTTGCTCCACATCAATTCCATCCTTGAACTCTCCTGGACAAAACAAATTGGTGATATTACAGGTCTTTTTATCGCCATCCAAGGACAAGGTCTACCCATACTGGCCTTGGTGGATTGCGGAGCAATGGGAGTCTTCATTGATCAAGATTGAGTCAGAAGTCATAACATTCCATATGAAGCAAGAAGTTTTTCACAGCCAGTGGAAGCAATTGACGGAAGACCTCTTTCCTCAGGACCCATAAGTCTGCAAACAAGGGAGATCCATCTTTCCATAAATCATCATCAAGAAAGAATTGTGTTTGATATTATAAAATCATCCCATTACCCCTTGGTTCTGGGCATGCCCTGGTTACAAAGGCACAATCCATATATTAACTGGATGGCCGGATCCTTATTCCTGGGCTCGAAGTTCTGTATGAACCATTGTTTAAACCTGGATACCTCAGTCACAGCTCCTATAAGTCTACCAAGGTGTCCAGAGACACCACTCATGGTTTCCAATATTGTACAAGTTCCAGAGATCTATCAAGGGTATGCTGATGTATTCTCTACTGCCATTGTTCAAGCCTTACCTCCACATAGACCCGAAGACTGTGCCATAGATACTGAACCCTCAGCAGTGATTCCCTTTGGCACGATGTTTATCCTTTCAGAACCCGAAAAGAGAGCCCTCCGGGAATACCTAGACACTAATCTTGAGAATGGCACCATAAGACCTTCAAAATCACCAGCTGGTGCTTCGTTCCAAAAAAGGATACCAAAGAGCTTAGACCTTGCCTGGACTATCGGGGCCTAAATCAATACACCCTGAAAAACAGATACCCACTACCCCTGATCTCGGATATCCTTGAAGCTGTGAGAGGTGCAGTGACATTCACGAAACTGGATCTCCGAGGTGCTTACCATTTGATCCGTATCCGGGAAGGAGACGAATGGAAAACAGCCTTTAGAACACCCTTTGGTCACTTTGAATACCTAGTCATGCCCTTTGGTCTTACTAATGCTCCCGCAGTCTTCCAGCATTTTATGGATAGGGTGTTCTCTAACATGTTATTTCTCAATGTTATCGTCTACTTGGATGACATATTGATCTTCCCCAAGGACTCCTTGAAACATGAAGAACATGTAAAAGCAATACTTCAACGTCTCCGTGAAAATCAACTCTTAGCCAAACCAGAAAAATGTTTGTTTCATGTTACATCAGTTCACTATCTGGGATTTGTCCTTTTTTTCAGAAGGAATTAGTATGGACCCTTCAAAGGTGAAGGCCATACTGGCTTGGCCCGCCCCAACATCTGTTAAGCAAATACAATCCTTCCTGGGGCTTGCCAACTTCTACCGGAAATTCATTCCCACCTTTTCCGAGATTGTTCAACCCATTGTTAATCTCCTGAAGAAAGACGTTCCATTTAACTGGTCTATACCACAAGACAAGCCATTCTAACGCTTGAAAGAAGAATTCACTCAGGCCCCCATCCTGGCCCAACCTGACATAAATCGTCCTTTTCTAGTGGAAACTGATGCCTCCAATTACGCCATAGGAGCAATTTTAAAACAAGAATCCGATGATAAGTTGGAACATCCCATTGCTTATCTCTCACGGACCCTGACCACCAGCGAGACTCACTACTCAGTTCTGGAGAAGGAGTTATTGGCTATTCGTCATGCCTTTACTGAATGGAGACATCTACTCCTGGGTGCTAAATATCCAGTTCAAGTCCGTACTGATCATCGAAATCTTCAGGTCCTACAATCCATGGAGTGCAGGAACAGTAGACAAGCTTGATGGGCCTACTTCTTTGCTCAATATCAATTTCAAATTTCACATGTTCCTGGATCGCAAAACTTGATTGCCGATGCCCTTTCTCGGCGTCCCGACTATGTTCCCTTGGAGGATAAGATCTATCCTAAAATGTTTCCACCCACGATCTTTGTAGCTCAAGCGATCAATCTCCTGGAAGAAATCAGAGTACAGACTCAATTATCTGAACTCTGGAAGGACATATCGAAGAAAAATCCCTGGCGTCTAACAATCAAGGAAGGATATTTATTCAAGAACAATTCAGTGGTCATTCCGACAAAAGAACTTCAACAGAAGGTAATGAATCTATGCCATGATGCTCTTCACTCCGGACATCGAGCAGTAACCAACACCTTCCGTTTTATACAAAGACAGTTCTGGTGGCCAGGGATGAAGTCCAGTGTAGTTCAATACATCAAGACCTGTGCTATTTGTAGTCAGAACAAATACGATAATCAGAGGCCGGCGGGTCTGCTTCTACAACCTACGTTGCCAACCAGACCCTGGGAAGTTATTGCCTTTGACTTCATTGTTGAATTACCACCTTCCCGAGGATATACAACCATCATGGTAACCATTGACTTCACTCATCTAGCTCATTTTACACCATTGTATAAACTACCATATTCCTCAGAACTTGCTGGAATTTTCCTGGAACATATTTTTCGTCTTCATGTCCTTCCTTCCAAGATTATTTTGGATCGGGGACCTCAGTATATTTCACAATTCTGGAAACATCTCTGTCGTGTTCTAGGAATCCAACGTGCCCTTTCTTCAGGCTATCATCCACAAACCAATGGGGCAATGGAACGAGTAAATCAAACCCTGGAACAATATCTTCGTTGTTTTGCCACCAAGGTTCAAGACGATTGGTCTCTCCTTATACCTTTAGCCGAATTCTCCTACAATAACTCAGATCATTCAGCTCTCAAGATCAGCCCTTTCTATTGCAGTCAAGGTTATCAGCCGTCTGTTTTACCATCAGTTCTTCCAGAATCTACTCCAGCACCTACCCTTGACTCTTGGATTCAGACGCTGATTGACTTACAAAGAGAGGCCAAGGATCAGTTAGAACAGGCCCAGACTCGAACCAAAAGATATGCGGACTCTAAGAGAAGACCATCACCTTCCTATTAAGTTGGCGATCAAGTCTGGCTAGCCTCGAAACTGTTACCTCGACATCTACGACCAAACAAATTGGCTCCTCACTATTATGGTCCATTTTCTATAAAGGAGATCATCAATCCTGTCTCCTTCCGACTTAAGCTCCCAGATTCCTGGAAGAAGATACACCCAGTTTTCCATACTTCCCTGTTGAAACCCTACGTTAGTTCTACTCAAAAACCCTTCAAACCCACACCTGTTGTTGTGGACGACCAGTTGGAATATGAGGTGTCCAGGATATGTGATTCCAGGTATAGGAGGGGTTGACTACAATATCTGGTCGAGTGGAAAGGCTACCCCCCTAGCGAGAGAACATGGGAACCAGTTTCTAATTTAAAGACCTCTCGTTTGCTCAAAAGATTCCATCTTATTCACCCAGGCAAGCCTGGAGGAACCAGTCTTCGGAGGGGGCATGCTGTCATGACCCGGCGAAATTGCCCTTTCTGGACCTCATGGTCATTGTCACGAAGGGCTTGTACTCCTTGTTCCTCCCAACATGGCCGTACCAAGCTCCGTGCTACGCACTAGCTTTCACGTCGTGGCACGTACTATAAATTGGTCACGCCCCTGTGGGTCCGCGCATCTCAGCGCTATCTTCGGTAGTGGCCCGACGTGTGTTTACTCTCTACATTGGTTTCCCTTGATCCTCTTACTTCCTTCCTTGCCTTTTATCCTGTTCCTGGATTCCCCCCCTACTTATTCGTTCATCGCTATCCTGGATACCCTGGAACCACGAACTTCCCGGAACTCTGAACGCGTCCTGCAACCTGACGAGGCTCGGGCGAGCCTATTCAAGACCCGAACCATCCACAGGAAGAGTCCTGCGGCCGAACAAGGGAGATCCCAATCACAGGTGAGACAATGGGAGGATAATATATCCCTTTACGCAGATGACCTTCTGGTTTACCTGGACGATCCGGCGATCTACTGTTCTATAGTCACTTAAATACTGGTTGAATACGGAACCGTTAGTGGCCTCAGGGTGAACTGGGCTAAGTCTGTGCTCTTTCCAGTGAAGTTGGTGGAATGCATACCGGCACTTGGATCCCCATACCGGATCGAAACTACACAGTTTCGCTACCTAGGCATCCTAATCACAAATAGACTGGATAACTATGTGACTCAGAACCTCCATCCACTAATAAGAAGATACGCATAAGATGTGACCCACTGGCAAGCACTACCACTGACACTGCTGGGGAGAGTGGCGCTCTTCAAGATGCTGGCCCTACCCCGGTTCTTGTACATCCTCCAGAATGCCCATCTCCACATCCCTTTGGCAGAATTCCGCAAATTAGATAGATCAACACGCAAACTCCTGTGGGGTGGGAAGCACCCGAGGATAGCTCTCAAAACCCTCCAACGTTCAGTTTGGGAGGGGGGAATGGGGCTTCCGAACGTCCAAGTCTATTACTGGGCGACCCAAATGGCGACGGTGAATGACATATTACATGGTGACTCAACAACCCCTCACATAAGGGCCAAAATAGCTGCAAGACATGATGAATCCCCGCTCGAAAGTCTCTACAGCCGACAGAACCGCACTCCCGAATGCACGATAGTAGTGCATACAGCCCAAATATGGAAAGAAGTACATAAGCACATAGGTTGGGACAACAAAATCACTCCAGCCCAACCCATCTGGAATAATGCCCAGCTTACGGATCTCAGTAATCTCCCGAAATGGCCAAATTGGATATCAGCCGGTATACAAACCATCCGACAAATATACACGAACAATCAGATTATACAGTTCGCCGAGATCGTAACGACATATGATCTACCTACCACCGAGCGCTACCACTATGGACAACTACATCACGCACTTACCAAACAAAGGGACCAACTGTTGGACACGCCGGAGTGCACGCCCATAGAAAGAAACATAGTTATTGACAGTGTGAAAAACAAGGCCACTTGTACCGTGTATAATGCTGAGCCTAAAAACGAAATGGGAAAGAGACGTGGGCCCAATACTACCTGAAGAATGGATCGCGGCCCTGATGTATCCAAGGGACACAGCAGTCTCCGCAAGGATCAGGCTCATTTAGCTGAAAATACTTCACAGGATATATTTGCCCCAGGTAGCATTGCACAGCTGGGGTAGAACGACCAACCCCAAATGCCTGCGCTGCAAACAAGAGGAAGGAACCTTCTATCACATCCTATGGCAATGTACACAAATACAACATTATGGTGCAAATGTATTGAACGACTCTCAAGGGTCATGTGCAAACCAGTCCCAATGGACCCCAAACTACTTCTCTTGGGCATTGAAGAAGAAGGAGACATGTCTCGCTTCGAAAAGTTGCTGCTCTCAACATCCACAGGAATAGCCAAAAGAAACATTGTGCAATTGTGGGGCTCGGAAACAACTCCAAAATACAATCAATGGATATCAGATGTAGATGCTATTATCCTGATGGAACGTCGAGTTTACCAAGCAAGAGGCTGCTCGGGCAAGGCAGAAAAAAATTTGGGGGAATTGGGAACAGACGCTGTTAGCCGCATACAGAGCAAGCTAACAGACCGTGGCATACAGCTTTGCCGCAGCCACAGACTGTAATGCCATTACCTGTCGCCCATCACAACATGTATGTTGCAGTCATAAAGGTGCCAAATGTTGTGACTCTTAATTTGTATTCCTACTTCATTCTTATCTGTATCTAAATCAATCTGTCTTTCTATATATGTACATATCTATGCGACACCTGTTTACTTTGCTCGTCACTTATATGCAAGGTTATACAGTTGTGTTTTGTACGTTTTTGTATTATGAGACAAAAATGCAATAAAATTTGTTATAAAAAAAAACAATGCATTAAGAAATTGGAAAATCGAGATGTAAATGGGTAGAAGATTTAAAGTGCAAAGTGCATCTCAGAAAGAATAGCAGCATACAATCACAGAATCCCCAATCTTAAAAGATGAGCAAGACTGAAGTTCAACAGGCACCCTGCAAGAACAGAATGGCATAAAGTGCTAAATGTACATGCAAAGCTGATACCTGGGTGAAAAATGCCAAATACCCGTGAGAATGTGGGATGTCATGCCTGATGTAGACACCAATATCACCACATTGCCAAGGATGACAAATTACTGGAAGAGTGATAAAATCAGCAGGTATCATAAAGTGCATTGTGCATGGATACAGACGTACACTGAGAATTGAAAAATATAAATGTGTATGGGTAGCACATTTAAAGTGCAAAGGGCATCCCAGAAGGAATAACAGCAGATAGTCATCAACTATGAGTTTAGACAATGGGCAAATCTAAAGTGCATAATGCTTATATAAAGTGCAAATTAGCATAAAAAGCTTGAGGCATGTGAAAAACATATGCCTGGATAGAGTGGCAAGAAACAAAGTGCCACAGGAAATATGGCCATGTGGTGAATACCTACGAACCATGGTATCCAATTGAATGAATATATACCACTGCGAATGAAACAAAACATACCTGACAAAAACAAAATGACAAGCGCCAAAAAAAAACAAATGAATGAAAATTGTGTTCCTCTGGAACAAAAGACTCGTCAAAATTTTACATACAGAGCCACTGGACATGATGTATAGAGCAAGGCTACTATCCTTATTGTTTCCACGTGCATTCACACTGAGTGAGTGCTCTGATGGATTTCTGCTCTACTTTAAGAGCCAATCCCTAGAGCTGGGTGGCGGAAGCCGGCCCAACCCCAAAGGCCCGTATCATAAGGCACTGTCTGACCACATCACGGCTAATCTGTGTCATACTCATTGGATCGTCTTAGCTGACCTCTGTAAGCTCGCCAACATATGAACGAAATGTCACCCTAAGAATTTCTGTGAACTTACTCACCCGTTCACTAGACAGCTGACCTACGCTCATGGCGCCTGTTGCCCCTGTACCTTCTGTTTAATTAACATTGCCATGCCTATTTTACATTGCACCTGATGCTTCTGTTTAATTAACCTTGCCTTTAATTGCTATTTTACTCACCACACCTGATATTTCTCTTTAATTAACCTGGTGCGTCTGTTTAATTAAAATTTGCCCTGCATGTGCTCTGCTATTTTACACAACATTGGCACTAGGGCACGGGGCATGAGCAGGGGGTGGGGGCAACAGCAGGGAGACACGGGGCATGACCGTGGGGTGGGGGGTAACAGGAGAGAGACACGGAGCATGAGACGGGGTTGGGGGGCAACAGCAGGGAGACACGGGGCATGACCGGGGAGTGTGGGGCAACAGGAGAGAGACACAGGGCATGAGAGGGGGGTGGGGTGACAGGAGAGAGACACGGGGCATGAGCGGGGGGTGGGGGGCAACAGCATGGAGACACGGGGCATGACCGGCGGTGGGGGGCAACATGAGAGAGACAGAGGGCATGAGAGGGGGTGGGGGGTAACAGAAGAGAGACACAGGGCATGAGAGGGGGTTGGGGGTAACAGGAGAGAGACAAGGGGCATGAGCGGGGGGTGGGGGGCAACAGCAGGGAGAAATGGGGCATGAGCGGGGGTTGGGGGGCAACAGCAGGGAGACAAGGGGCATGAGCAGAGGGTGGGGGGCAACAGCAGGGAGACACGGGGCATGAGCGGGGGGTGGGTGAACATGAGGGAGACACGGGGCATGAGCGGGGAGTGTGGGTAACAGGAGAGAGACACGGGGCATGAGGGGGGGGTGGGGGCTACCGCAGGGAGACACGGGGCATGAGCGGGGGCAACAGGTGAGAGACACGGGGCATGAGCGGCGGGTGGGGGCAACAGCAGGGAGACATGGGGCATGACCGGGGGGGCAACAGCAGGGAGACACGGGGCATGAGTGGGGGGCAACAGCAGGGAGACACGGGCATGGGGGGGGTGGGGGGAACATGAGGGAGACACGAGGCATGAGCAGGGAGTGGGGGGTAACAGGAGAGAGACACGGGGCATGAACGGGGGTGGGGGACAACAGCAGGGAGACACGGGGCATGAGCAGGGGGTGGGGGGCAACAGCAGGGATACATGGGGCATGAGCGAAGGGTGGGGGGCAACAGGAGAGAGACACGGGGCATGAGCAGGGTGTGGGGGGCAACAGCAGGGAGACACGGGGCATGAGCGGAGGGTGGGGTGTAACAGCAGGGAGACATGGGGCATGACCGGGGGGGCAACAGCAGGGAGACACGGGGCATGAGTGGGGGGCAACAGCAGGGAGACACGGGCATGAGCGGGGGGTGGGGGAACATGAGGGAGACACGGGGCATGAGCAGGGAGTGGGGGGTAACAGGAGAGAGACACGGGGCATGAACGGGGGTGGGGGACAACAGCAGGGAGACACGGGGCATGAGCAGGGGGTGGGGGGCAACAGCAGGGATACACGGGGCATGAGCGAAGGGTGGGGGGCAACAGGAGAGAGACACGGGGCATGAGCAGGGTGTGGGGGGCAACAGCAGGGAGACACGGGGCATGAGCGGAGGGTGGGGTGTAACAGCAGGGAGACACGGGGCATGAGCGGGGTTGGGGGGAACACGAGAGAGACACAGGGCATTAGAGGGGGGTGGGGGATAACAGGAGAGAGACACGTGGCATTAGCGGGGGGTGGGGGGCAACAGCAGGGAGACACAGTGCATGACCAGGGAGTAGGGGCCAACAGGAGAGAGACACGGGGCATGAGAGGGGGATGGGGGGTAACAGGAGAGAGACACGGGGCATGAGAGGGGGGTGGGGGTAACAGGAGAGAGACACGGGGCATGAGCGGGGGGTGGGAGGCAACAGCAGGGAGACACAGGGCATGCCCAGGGGTGGGGGGCAACAGGAGAGAGACACGGGGCATGAGAGGGGAGAGGGGGGTAACAGGAGAGAGACACGGGCATGAGCAGGGAGTGGGGGGTAACAGGAGAGAGACAAGGGGCATGAGCAGGGGGTGGGGGGGTACAGGAGACAGACACGGGCATGAGCAGGGGGTGGGGTGCAACAGCAGGGAGACAGGGGGCATGAGCGGGGGGTGTGGGGAACAAGAGGGAGACACGGGGCATGAGCGGGGGGTGGGGGAACACGAGGGAGACACGGGGCATGAGCGGGGAGTGGGGGGAACACGAGGGAGACATGGGGCATGAGCGGGGGGTGGGGGGAACATGAGGGAGACACGGGGCATGAGCGGGGGGTGGGGGGCAACAGGAGGGAGACACGGGGCATGAGCAGGGGGTGAGGGGAACACGAGGGAGACACGGGGCATGAGCGGGGGCTGGGGGGAACACGAGGGAGACATGGAGCATGAGCAGGGGGTGGGGGTAACAGGAGAGAGACACGGGGCATGAGCGGGTGGCAACAGGAGGGAGACACAGGGCATGAGCGGGGGGTGGGTGGCAACAGCAGAGAGACACGGGGCATGAGAGGGGGTGGCGGGAACTCGAGGGAGACATGGGGCATGAGAGGGGTTGGGGGGTAACAAGAGAGAGACACGGGGCATGAGCAGGGGGTGGGGGCAACAGCAGGGAGACACGGGGCATGACCGGGGGGGAGGGCAACAGCAGGGAGACACGGGTCATGAGCGGTGGGTGGGGGGCAACAGCTGGGAGACACGGGGCATGAGCGTTGGGTGGGGGGCAACAGCAGGGAGACACGGGGCATGAGCGGGGGTGGGGGGAACACGAGGGAGACACAGGGCATGAGCAGGGGGTGGGGGTAACAGGAGAGAAACACGGGGCATGAGTGGGGGCTGGGGGGCAACAGGAGAGAGACACGGGGCATGACCGGGGGGTGGGGGGCAACAGGAGGGAGACACGGGGTATGAGCAGGGGTGGGGGGCAACAGCAGGGAGACACAGGGCATGAGCGGGGGTGGGGGGAACATGAGGGAGACACGGGGCATGAGCAGTGGGTGGGGGAACACGAGGGAGACACGGGGCATGAGGGGCAACAAGAGGGAGACACGCGGCATGAGCGGGGGTGGGGGTAACAGGAGAGAGACGCGGGGCATGAGCGGGGGGTAACAGGAGAGAGACCCGGGGCATGAGTGGGGGGTGGGGGCAACAGGAGGGAGACACAGACATGAGCGGGGTGGGGGGAACACGAGGGAGACACGGGGCATGACCGGGGGGTGGGGGAACAGGAGGGAGACACGGGGCATGAGCACAGGGTGGGGGAACAGGGGAGACACGGGGTATGAGCGGGGGGTGGGGGGAACACAAGGGAGACACGGGGCATGAGCGGGGGGTGGGGGGAACACGAGAGAGACACGTGGCATGAGCGGGGGTGGGGGTAACAGGAGAGAGACACGGGGCATGAGCGGGGGGTGGGAGACACGGGACATGAGCAGGGGGTGCGGGGAACACGAGGGAGACATGGGGCATGAGTGGGGTGTGGGGGGTAACAGGAGAGAGACACGGGGCAAGAGCGGGGGGCAACAGGAGGGAGATACGGGGCATGAGCGGGGGTGGGGGGCAACAGCAGGGAGACACGGGGCATGAGCGGGGGGTGGCGGGAACTCGAGGGAGACACAGGGCATGAGAGGGGGTGGGGGGGTAACAGGAGAGAGGCACGGGGCATGAGCAGGGGGTGGGGGCAACAGCAAGGAGACACGGGCATGACCGGGGGGGTGGAGGGCAACAGCAGGTAGACACGGGGCATGAGCGGTGGGTGGGGGCAACAGCAGGGAGACACGGGGCATGAGCGGGGGGTGGGGGAACACGAGAGAGACACAGGGCATGAGCAGGGGTTGGGCAAACACGAGGGAGACACGGGGCATGAGGGGCAACCAGAGGGAGACACGGGGCATGAGTGGGGGGTGGGGGTAACAGGAGAGAGATACGGGGCATTAGTGGGGGGTGGGGAGCAACAGGAGGGAGACATGGGGTATGGCCGGGGGGTGGGGGGCAACAGGAGGGAGACACAGGGTATGAGTGGGGGGTGGGGGGAAACAGCAGGGAGACACGGGGCATGAGTGGGGGTGGGGGGTACACGAGGGAGACACAGGGCATGAGCAGGGGATGGGGGAACACGAGGGAGACACGGGGCATGAGGGGCAACAAGAGGGATACATGGGGCATGACCGGGGGTGTGGGGGTAACAGGAGAGAGACATGGGGCATGAGCAGGGGGTGGGGGGAACACAAGGGAGACATGGGGCATGAGCGGGGTTTGGGGGGGAACACGGCAGAGACACGGGGCATGAGCGGGGGGTGGGGGGAACACGAGGGAGACACGGGGCATTAGCGGGGGGTGGGGGGAACAGGAGAGAGACACGGGGCATGAGCACAGGGTGGGGGAACAGGGGAGACACGGGGTATGAGCGGGGGGTGGGGGGAACACAAGGGAGACATGGGGCATGAGCGGGGTGTGGGGGGGAACACGGCGGAGACACGGGGCATGAGCGGGGGGTGGGGGGAACACGAGGGAGACATGGGGCATTAGCGGGGGGTGGGGGAACAGGAGGGAGACACGGGGCATGAGCACAGGGTGGGGGAACAGGGGAGACACGGGGTATGAGCGGGGGGTGGGGGGAACACAAGGGAGACACGGGGCATGAGCGGGGGGTGGGGGGAACACGAGAGAGACACGTGGCATGAGCGGGGGTGGGGGTAACAGGAGAGAGACACGGGGCATGAGCGGGGGGTGGGAGACACGGGACATGAGCAGGGGGTGCGGGGAACACGAGGGAGACATGGGGCATGAGTGGGGTGTGGGGGGAACACGAGGGAGACATGGGGCATGAGCGGGGGGTGAGGGGTAACAGGAGAGAGACACGGGGCAAGAGCGGGGGGCAACAGGAGGGAGATACGGGGCATGAGCGGGGGTGGGGGGCAACAGCAGGGAGACACGGGGCATGAGCGGGGGGTGGCGGGAACTCGAGGGAGACACGGGGCATGAGAGGGGGTGGGGGGGTAACAGGAGAGAGGCACGGGGCATGAGCAGGGGGTGGGGGCAACAGCAAGGAGACACGGGCATGACCGGGGGGGTGGAGGGCAACAGCAGGTAGACACGGGGCATGAGTGGTGGGTGGGGGCAACAGCAGGGAGACACGGGGCATGAGCGGGGGGTGGGGGAACACGAGAGAGACACAGGGCATGAGCAGGGGGTTGGGCAAACACGAGGGAGACACGGGGCATGAGGGGCAACCAGAGGGAGACACGGGGCATGAGTGGGGGGTGGGGGTAACAGGAGAGAGATACGGGGCATTAGTGGGGGGTGGGGAGCAACAGGAGGGAGACATGGGGTATGGCCGGGGGGTTGGGGGCAACAGGAGGGAGACACAGGGTATGAGTGGGGGGTGGGGGGAAACAGCAGGGAGACACGGGGCATGAGTGGGGGTGGGGGGTACACGAGGGAGACACAGGGCATGAGCAGGGGATGGGGGAACACGAGGGAGACACGGGGCATGAGGGGCAACAAGAGGGATACATGGGGCATGACCGGGGGTGTGGGGGTAACAGGAGAGAGACATGGGGCATGAGCAGGGGGTGGGGGGAACACAAGGGAGACATGGGGCATGAGCGGGGTGTGGGGGGGAACACGGCGGAGACACGGGGCATGAGCGGGGGGTGGGGGGAACACGAGGGAGACACGGGGCATTAGCGGGGGGTGGGGGGAACAGGAGGGAGACAAGGGGCATGAGTGCAGGGTGGGGGGAACAGGGGAGACACAGGGCATGAGCGTGGGGGTGGGGGAAATGGGAGGGAGACACAGGGCATGAGCGGGGGTGGGGGGAACAGGGGAGACACGGGGCATGAGTGGGGGGTGGGGGGAACAGGAGGGAGTCACGGGGCATGAGCGGGGGGTGGGGGAGAACAGGGGAGACATGGGGCATGAGCAGGGGGTGGGGGGAAACAAGAGAGAGACACAGGGCATGAGAAGGGGGTGGGGGTAGTAACAGGAGAGAGACACGGGCATGAGCAGGGGGTGGGGGGAAACAAGAGAGAGACACGGGTAATGAGCGGGGGTGGGGGGGAACAGGAGGGAGACACGGGGCATGAGCGGGGGGTGGGGGGGAACAGGGGAGACACGGGGCATGAGCGTGGGGTACAGGAGGGAGACACAGGGCATGAGCGGGGGGTGGGGTGGTACAGGAGGGAGACACATGCATGAGCGGGGGGTGGGGGTATACTGGAGGGAGACACAGGTAATGAGCGGGGGTGGGGGGAACGGGATATCTGCTCCTCGGTCCTCCGCAGGCCACCTTGTCTCCTGAAAGTCTGCAGCAGCCTGGGATGTTCAGGAAGTGTAATCCACATGAACCTCACACAGCCCCATTGGAGGCCCTGCTGTCCTCTGATCTTATCGCATCGGAATTTTCGCTTGTTACATTGTGATAATCACTTGTGAAGTCTGAAGTCACTGCAGAGCTTGCCACAGATGCCAATATACGAACAAAAAACTAAGATGGCGGGCGTCTCTGAAAATAAGACGCACTGCACACTTTACTACAGCCAATGGGAGAGCACGTCAGATGTCCGCGGACATCACGCAAGTCGCTTGCCCAATCCCTGTCCTGTCCGCGGAGCGAACAGGGAAGTGTGTCTGCGAAGCGGACACAGATATCACTAATTTTTTCACTTACATTTTTGTCTTTTTTTAAGAAACTACTGGACGGATTTACACCAAATAAACAAAAACACGCTTTCGGGACCAAGCCGCCGCTCCTGCTGCAAATTTGGTGTAAATCTGTCCAGCGGTTTGGGCTGTAGGCGTGAGCAAAGTTTTTTCCCATTATGTCTATGGGGAAAAAAACGTTTTGGGACCCCCCCTATAACTTTGCCCCCCCTGGACCAAACCTCACCAAACTTTGCAAAAAAATTCAGAGTGGTCCATAGTTTGGTGAGGATTCATCCAGGGGGAGCAAAGTTATAAGCCACCCAAAAAGTGCTCTTCCTATGGAAACAGCAACTTAACCATAACTACATGGCCACTACCGTGGCCATGTAATATATAGATATATTCAGTGAAAAAACTTTGTTAAAAGGGATGTTATGGTTAAGTTGCGCTACTAAAAACCTATCAAATTCAGTAAAAAAAAACGTTAAAGAGACGTTATGGTTAAAAGTGAAACCGAAAAACCCCTGAAATTCGGCAGTTATGGTAAGATAAGCAACCATAACGCGCGCCACCGTGCACTGCTAACACTAACACCCAGGACATCAAAGATGACATCACAAATGTCATTGATGACATCACTGATGACATCACATGTGCATTTACTTTACATGAAAACTCTGTAGGAGGGATTCTTATAATGTTGACCAAAAAGTGTCAAGGATCATTTGAATAAATATCATGAGCTAATTAGTGCAATAAGCAATGCATTGATATAAATAGCATTCTATTATGAAGTTCTATCCAGTATACTAAGCAGCTCATGCAGAAACTTAGGCAGTGTGTGCAGTATACATGATGAAGGTGCAATATTCATAATCTAACATGTAATAAGTAGCTAATAAAACCCACTTAATACATAATTACACTTAATACAGACAAAACACAAAGAGACAACAACACATACAAATATGAGTATATACAGGGACAGAGAAGTAAGCAAAAAAGCAGAAGTAGTAGCAGAAAGAGTTAATAACCTAACTGATTATCTTTATGCAGAGATTTGATTGCTCTGTTTCAAAGGTGCTACTTACTGTATGTATGTGTATCAAATGATGTCAGTGAACCCTAAGAAAGGAGTTTGAGTACAATGTATACAAATATGAGCATATACAGGGAAGGTATAGTAATAAAAATAAAAGTATAATAAAGTGCTGATAACTCTAATGATTATCTTCATGCACAGAAAGCATTGCTCTCTTTCAAGCCTGTGTCTTCCGCTATGTACATGTTTCATATGATGTGACTTGACCCTAAGTCTACAAATATACTACCTTTTCAATTTTTACTTCCTGACTGTTATTGAAGAAATATATGTGGCTTAGATATGTCAGTAAAGGAAAAAAAGGGAGAGCCAGCCATGTGATGTCATCAGTGATGTCATCAATGACATTTGTGATGTCATCTTTGATGTCCTGGGTGTTAGTGTTAGCAGTGTACGGTGGCACGAGTTATGGTTGCTTATCTTAGCATAACTGCCGAATTTCAGGGGGTTTTCGGTTTAAATTTGAACCATAACGTCCCTTTAGCAAAGTTTTTTTTCTGAATTTGATAGGTTTTTAGTAGCGCAACTTAACCATAACGACCGTTTTAACAAAGTTTTTTCACTGAATTTCATAGGTTTTTAGTAGCGCAACTTAACCATAATGTCCCTTTTAACAAAGTTTTTTCACTGAATTTCATAGGTTTTTAGTAGCCAACTTAACCATAACGTCCCTTTAACAAAGTTTTTTTTTACTGAATTACATAGGTTTTTAGTAGCGCAACTTAACCATAATGTCCCTTTAGCACAGTTTTTTTACTGAATTTCATAGTTTTTTAGTAGCACAACTTAACAATAATAACTTTGACTTTATGTACATATAATATGGAACATAATTAACCCTTTCTACTGAATTTGACGGTCCGCGGAAATGTTCGGACAACAGTACCAGCACCTAAAAACTCTGGGGGGGGTATGTGTAATTGTTATATCATAACATAGGAACATTTAACAAATTCACAAAGCAGCACACATACAAAGTATATGTAGTAATACTTAAGAAATGTAACCCATATATGTAACACACTAACCATTCATTTAAATACAATATGTTCTAAAATGGACTATACCAAAAGAAGATAAAGTGGCTTCCAACATAATTATCTCACAGACACTCCACAACTAACAGCAAGACCAGACGTATAGACTACTGATTACATATCTTACCAGAAATAGTATGTGTACTTCATTTTACTCATATATTTATAAACTTTCTATATTAGAAAAACAAATATTACTTTTTTGTTTTCTCACAGAAATGTGTAGTACTCTGGACTGGCTAGAGGAGCATTTCCCACAAGAAGAAATGTTAGAAGATAGTCCACCTAATGCTACACACTTTACTATATAAACCAATTAATAAATATTATTTTGTATACATTCAAAATATAATTTTTTTTTTACAGACCCTACAAAAATGTCAACTTCCAAAGAAAAAGAAGCGGTGGATAACACTCTTGAACACATTACCCACAAAATGGACCAACTTATGGCAAATCTTACGGATTTAAAGAACTTTGTGGAAGATCACCTAAAACCACCAACAACATACCATTGTCCCACCTGTACTTGTCCCCCCTCACCATATCCCATTCATTTAACCCCAAACTCTCTCCATGGACCACAACGTTTTGATGAGATTTCCATCCCTTCTTCACCTGATCCCACTTATATTGAAAACCCTAATTCTCCTGTTTTTGTTTCCGTTTCTGCCCCACCTTCTCAGTCATAAATTCTTTATATATGTTAAATAAAGTTACTTTTTTATATTGTGTTGTAATTACTTTCAGTTCTTTGTGGTAAAACCAATTTAGGTGTCCACGGACAGCGCGGTTGTGCGGAAATGTTCGTAAATAAACAAAAATGTAAGTGTCCTGAGGACACTATATCTGTCCGTAATGTTCTCATGCAAGTTGAAAATGTTCTAAGAACACTCGTAGTGTCCTGAAATGTTCGTAAATAAACAAAAATGGAGGTGTCCTTAAGAACACTATGCCTGTTCGTAGTGTTCGCTAGCAAGTTGAAACTGTTCTAAGAACACTTGTGGTGTCCTGAATTGTTCGTAAATAAACGAAAATGGAGGTGTGCTTGAGACGCTATGTCTGTCCGTATTGTGCACAAGTAAATTAAACTGTGCTAAGAACAAACGGCTGTCCGTAACTGTTAGTTTTACGTTTGGCACACTTTTAATTAGTTCAGGACCCGATCACTGTCCGTAGAACAGCAACACGCATGCGCAAAACAATGTCCGTACATTGGGTGTCCTGCGGACGGCTGCTGCCTTAGCGAACATGCTCATGAAATAATCATGTGACCGCGCCCACGCTGATCGCGTGTTCTGAATGCGGACACTGTTCGTGTCCCCGAACCCTTTAAAAGTACATTTCCAAGTAATCCACAATATTTCTCAATAAAAACTCAACATACCACAAATCCCACATACTAATCCTAAGTTTCCACATAGTTTTTGTGACTTTTTGAACCTTTTTTGGTGTTCGATCTGTCTTGCGGACGGCGCGCATGTCCGTGAACCGCGCACAAACACCCCTATAAAAGACCACGCCCTAGATCTCATTCTCATTGTGTTTCTGTCTATTCTACAGAGCACAGAGATTTTTGCTGCAACCTGCATATTTCCATCTTCAACCTGATGGCTTCTGTGGCTCCACTGCTGCCACCTGGTGCTGTATCTGCCTCAGCACCACCCCCACCCCCTCCACCACCACCACCTTCCCAAGGGCCTGAAGAGGGGAACAGGAGTGAGGATACAGAGGAGGAAAAAGAGGATGACGAGAATGAGGTAGAGGAAAACCCTACTACCAGCACTCGGTGTGATTCTTGGGTGTGGCGGTTGTTTACCGTTCATGGGAATGGTCCTGAGGCTCGTGCGAACAGTGTCACCTGCAATGAGTGCAAAATGGTACTCAGTCGCGGGAGGCATGGTTCGTATAGCTTTGGGACTACGACCATGAGGCAACACCTAAACTCATTTCACACTGGGGCCATTTGCAAGGATGTACCTTGCGAAGAGCGTAGTAGGTTGATTGCCTCTACTTCATCCTCCGTTTCTGATCCTTTCACCACAAGGAACACCTCTCTGGGACAGCATCTTCCTCAAGCTGCCTCACAGGCCATACAGAATTCTGAGGACCCTTACCTTTCGAGGGTCACAGTTGTATGTATGTACTGTGACACAGTACTCTGCAGGGGGAGCGACTTCGCAGTGCTTTTGAGACTATCGTCTCAGAGCACGAGAAGACCTGCTCACTACCCAAATAAGACCCACTCTACATCTTCCTCTCTCAGCTCGCCCTTTCTTATCCCTGTGGTTGGTGTCCTCCCCTTTACCCTCCTTTCCCCTCCTCTCCTAGTGCGTCGTGTGTAAAAAACCAAAAAAAATACAAAATAACAAAAATCAAAAAAAAATAAGGCTCTTTTCAGAGCCGCGTTTCACAGTTAAAATACAGAAGTAAAGATAAATAACGCAGGCCCCTTTCTATTTCTTGAAAGTCCGCGGACAGTTCGCGAACATAATAAAAATTGGGATGCTACCCTATTGTAACCATTGCAGTTTTCTCTGGGAGGAAATGGTGGCTCTGAAAAGAGCCTTTGGGAGGTGTTTGTATGTCAAAAATTATAAATACTTAACACCTACTTCGAAATGCATGTTGCATTTCTAAAAAAGGTCGCAATGCATTTTGTACATTTCTCAGAAAAATCTGATTGCCAGCATAGGTAAGATGGACACCATCTCTTCGAAAAATGTATGTACTACGAAACATAATATTTTCATTGCGAAAAGAGGACATGCCAAAATCTCTTAGGAAGGCACAAACAGCCTTATTGATATTACACCTTGCTTTCTCCATTTGTGGACCACATGAGAAAGAACGAAGCCACATTTGTCTCTGTGCAATCCGTGAAAAAATTACTTTGGAGTTTGGAAACATGTCCATGATCTTCTGAAGTCCTTCTTTCATTGCAAATTGCAAAGAAATTCCAGACACATGTCCTAAACTGTTCCCTCCACAAAGAATTACAATTACGTCTGGATGTTCCTCTATCTTCAAAGTTGCACAGAGAGGTAGCAAGTCCAGCCACTTTATTCCACGGACTCCATGGCAGTGCACTTCCACATGTGGGAATCCACGATCTATAGATACTTCACAGCTTTCTGCATGCACCTTCAACCAATGTATCCATGAGTCTCCCAAAATCCACACAATCTGTTTTTTAAAATACTCAGCCATAGCTATCTGTTCTTCTCTCAGCAAAAATAATATCTGAGAAAACCTCTCCTAGCACAACACACTCACTAAACTTTACTGACCAATCCCTTGCTACATTCAATCTCATTTGCATGCCTCCCCACCCCAAATTCCCCGGATGTAATATGCGGTGTCCTAGAACTACCGCCATGTCCGCTAACATATCGTAACATGGACAGCCCTTCTACCATTTCCACTTCACTCTCTGTGCCATTCCCTCATTGGATGTAGCTAAGACATTACATGACCATCCACCAATCAAATCCAAGACCTCTACATGTAACTGCATCATAATAGATCAGCACTGCAAATGTACGGTGAATCTCTCGGACTACAAGACCTCTATATTCCACAGGGTTGGAGCCCTGCAACACCATCCATACCAGTGCTGCTGACCAGCGAGGCCAGCGCGCTGCAGGGGCAGCTAGACGCTGCTTCCTCACTCGAGCCGCGCACAGCTGATCAGCTGTTGCTGGTGCGGTTCCCTTGCCGTGGGACCTGCAATCCTCTGTGGCTCCCTATCAAGGCCACTAACCACGACCCATCTGCCCCAGCATTCGCCACGAGGAACCGTTGCCGTGGCCCCAGAACCCTAAGATGGCCGCCGCAGGAAGGAGCCTACTTTTGTTTATTTTGGTTGCCTAGCAACCTTCCGTGCTCCCTGCTCATAGGCAGCTACGTGAGCCGGAGGCGGAAGCCGGCCCACCTCGCCTAAGGCCCTCAGAGCCCAAGGCACACTTCCTGTCTGCACCTGTCCGCGCCGGCAGCACAGCGCGTGACTTTGCTCCGCTAACCCACTTCTTGTAAAACACCTCGCCCCCATCCGAGCCGGATCCATCCACACCTAGAAGCTCCTAGAAAATCAGCCATCCACCACACCTCAGCCAACCATCGACCGGCAGGCGTAAGACGGCATCTGCTCACTTGCCACTTGACTGGACCCCCTGCTCGCCGACGCAGCACAAAGGATAATAAAGGTACTATAAGGTGCACCCGCTTACCAGACCTACACCCCAGCCGCGCCATGTGCTTCACTCGTAGCAGCTCATAACGTACCGTATTCCCACCAACTGTGATATTATCCGCTGTTCCGCATATACTGGTATTTTAACCTGCCTGCATACCTTGTAATTGCATGCTTCTTCCATTGATTCAGCCTCAACTAACTATGGGCCAACGTTGACCTTGCATTTCCAATGACCCGCTGTTCTCAGTGCGCTAACACGCCGATACCTAATTATGCTTTGACTCTAGGTGATTTGTTTAGTGTGTTGTTGTATAGCGGATCTAGGTGCTCTATCCTGGTCCTTCTAACTCCCCATCTGTGCTATTAGCCATACTGCATTGCATATCACTTCCTCATCAGCTGTTAATGCAAACTATTACACTTAATGCCTTAAATGTTTGTATCTATTACTAGCAAAACCCGCAAGGACTCACGTCTAGGATTCCTTGCATACTACCAAATAGCCAGTTTACGATAGATACGTTGATTATGAACTGTCATAGCCTATGAGTCTGTTTCACATGCTGCATTCTACGTGGTATTCTGCAACCGCTTCTAGCAACCACCTGACACTCGCTGCCCCAAATTTATTATCTACCCAACACAGACCCTCATCCTGGATAGATTATCTTACCTTACTACGCTAAACTACCAGACATTGATTGTGGCACCTCGCACCCACCAGGTCTCCACAGCACACTGTACAACATTATTATCAACTATGCTCTGTACTTTGACTACTTACTTGCAATGCCCATCACCTGACCTCATCACCCTTAAGCCTGTCCACATGCCTTCTCTACACCTTGCCCTCTACTCACTGTACTTCATTTTGGCCTTAACCATACCGCTGCCTAGTTCCACTATGGCCACCCACCTTAAACTGGACACCAAAACCTTGACAATCCCACCGTGCTCACCTCCCTCCTGGAACACGACAGCACCTAACCGACATCTCAATGAGCCAGCCCTATGGCTACAACACTTCACCACCAAACCTATCCCTAACCAACCATGCCATTTGCGCGTCAGGAATGCTAGGCTTGGCTCTCGCTTCTATTACCCCTCAAGCACACAAACCACACCACGTAACAGCATCACCTCTTACGACTACGCCGCATCCCTGCCTGACACTAGTAGGCCCAAACCTACCACAGAGAAAACCGCACCGTCAAGCCCATCTAGTTGTTTATCCCCAAGCCCACTGAGCAAACCCTGTGTCACCACAGTCCGTAACCAAAGATTAGCAACTAGATGTCACCATTGGTCCTACCACCTGAATACAGACAGTAGGGATGATGCTACTTAACGGCTTGTACAATACCTGTACACTAGCTACCTCACCAACAACCGAGGCCCTCCCAGCCATCATCCCCAACCACCAAGCCAAACTCAAAGGCGCGCTCATTAACGCCCGCTCGGTCCCTGCTCACGCGCTAGATATCGCTGATTTCATTGTGACTGAAAACCTTGACTTTTTGGCAATCACTGAAACCTGGTTACATGCGGCGTCAGGACCTGCCTTAACCCTCGCCATCCCCGACAGCTACTCCATCATTAGGTGTGACAGGGACACTAACCAAACCAAGCGGGGTGGACTAGCATTCATATTCAAGAGTTCTCTCAATCTGAGAGCTGTCAACACCCAACAGTTGCCCTCCGCTGAACTACTCTCAATTAAAATCCCAACCACACCCAATCACACCGCCTCAATGCACCTCATCAACAGGCCACCTGGCCCCACCTCCACATTCATAGAGGATATCTCATCCTTCTTAGCATCCAACATGAAGCCTAAATCCCAAATCATCATACTTGGAGACCTTAACTTAGGTTAACTAGATACCAATGACACCAAAGCCTGTGAATTAGCCAGTGTCCTATCCGACTTTGTCCTTACCCAACACGTCGATGAACCTACTCACATCAAGGGACGTACCTTGGACTGGGTTTCAGACATGAATTGTGCATTAAACATAATCTCAGTGTCACCTTGTGCTTGGTCCGACCCTCATATAATAACATTCTCTATTAATTCTTGTCCACCCACAGACAAACCATGTACCGCACCACCTACCTTGACTCGCAACAAGAAGGATATCACTACTGAGAAACTACTCCCACTTATCCTCCCGCTTCTAAATTCGGTTTCCTCCACCTGTGATGACCCTACCGTCCTTGTGGATATATACAACCGAGCTATGTTAAAAGCCCTTGGTTCCATTGCCCCATCAAACAGCGCAAAGAAAAACAGCGCAACCACCTTAATTCATGGTTTACCCCACACCTACGTGAACTCTGCAAAGATAAACGAAAAATGGAGTCACTCTGGAGAAGCTCACCCACGCCAGTAAATAAAATGAACCTCTTAGCCATCACCCTTACGTACAAGGAAGCTATACTAGCGGCCAAAAAAGAAGTTTACAATAACAGGATCATACAAGCGCAATCCAACACGAAGGAACTCTTTAAAATCCTTAAGGAATTAGAGTCCCCTGTTGCCCCCCTTGAGACATGTACCCCTGACTCCAATTGGTGCTCCAACATACAAAAAGCACTACTAAACAAAATCACCACACTCCAAGCTAAAATCAACACCAAAAAAAACCATCTTCTGGACTTAGTAGGCAATACCCAATCCTACAACATACCTTCCCCTAAACACTCCTTCAAACCCTTTTGCTTCTCATCACTTACCATTAAGGATGTGGAAAATATCATGACAAAGTTAAAAACATCCAATAGTCTAGGTGACGCCTGCCCAGCAACAGTTGTAAAGGAAGCAGCGTCTGACCTCGCTCCTTTCATCACCTCCTTCATCAACTCCTCCTTCAAAACCGGCATAGTACCAAACAACCTCAAGGATGCTTGGGTAATCCCCTTAATCAAAAAACCTAACTTAGACCCTAGCAACACTACCAACTACAGGCCTATCACCACGGTGCCTTACCTCCTTAAAATCCTGGACCGTGCTGCTTATCTCCAAATTCTCGACACCAACAACTTATTAGGACTCAGGCAATCTGGCTTCCGTCCTAGACACGGCACAGAAACAGCCCTGATAGATCTAAAAACTCAAATTGAAGATCTGAAAGACAAGGGCAAACAAGCGCTCCTACTCTTACTGGATCTTTCCGCAGCCTTCGATCTGGTTGATCACCAAATCCTCTGCGAGCACCTCAAAACTGCCGCCCACTTTTCTGACGCAGCTACCTCCTGAATCAGCTCATTCCTTGCTAACAGATTCATGAGGGTCTTCTCGCCTCTTGCCGCCGCTGACCCAGCTCACGTTCCATGCAGAGTCCCACAAGGCTCGTGCATATCACCTATGCTCTATAACGTGTTTACGAAACCACTATTTGATATTCTTGACCATCTGGGTGTCACCTACACAAATTATGCGGACGACACCCAGATACTCATCCCTATCACAGGTGATTATGTAACTGACATCAAAGCACTCAATGCAGTCTATTCCATCATCCAGACCTGGATGGCCCACCACGGGCTCTGCCTAAATGATGAGAAAACGGAGTTACTCATCCTAGGTTCTCAGTCCAAACTTTCAAAACTTGACAAGAAATATGAGGCCTTAAACATTGATGGCAACATCATCAGGTCAGTGGAGAAAGAGACTAAGTATGGCCAACTTAGTCACACAGCCGCTCTCCGTTGTACCCAAACATGGGTTATGGAATTAGTAAGACTTTCTGCAGATTGATTCCTGTATACAATCAGAACTACTTGTATCCAATTTCAAAAATGGTAATCAAAACAAAATTCAAGTAAGTGATGAATTGAATAATAGTTTATCCAAAAAATGTTGTTGAGAACAAAACTCTAATTCAGTCTTAGTGAGGGTGCAGCTAAACATCACGTGGTAAGTATCAACTTAATATGCCAATGCATTTCGGAGTATACAGACTCCTTCATCAGGGCAAGTCTGATTTGTAACAATGTGAACACATAATACACGTACACATTTGTAGATTAAAAAAAGAAAGGAAATTAAAGCACATACCAGACTGTAGAATGTTCAAACAAGTGTTGAAATATAAATGGGGAGTAAATAACAGAAAAAATGCAGTAAATGGAAAGCGAATGGGAAACATTATATAGAATAGGAAATCAGGAGACAAATGGTACCTCTACTATGGTGTGTAGCCAATGTAGCTTTTTCAGGCGTGTTGATGTCAATAACACACAAAGTCCATTGGAGGACAGAGGTCAAAACAGCTTTCTAAAAGCACAAAAGTAGAATGAACACAGGGCTACATGGATTGGGATGAGGCAAATGGCCTACAGTGATCTAGATCTAATGCAGTACCTGTATATGCAGCGCGGCCAAAAAGAAAGCCGTCCGAACGCTGCAATGCATCACCGTGTTGTGGCGTTGCTAAGAAATGGGTTATCTAAATAACCACGTGACCGCCTCGCGTCTGGGAAGAGGCGCGATGCGGGTGACTTCCTAAAAGCTCTGCAAACGCGGTTTGTAAGCCTCTAAAAGGCAAAGCAAGTAATTGTGTCACCTAATGGGGGTAAATCAGGAATTGTAAAGTGCATAATATCCAATGACAAAAAAATCATAGAAATAGAAAAAATACTGTGAACAACATGCTAGATAAATAAAGAAAAGCAAACATAGAGAAATTAAATAAATGGAACATGCCGCTAAAGGTGACATTGAAGCAATGTCACCTTGGGTCCCAGACAAAATGTCTGCGAAGTGCGACAGCAGAGAATGTACAAATGTATATATATGGGCAACACAATATGTAAAAAATACTGTGAACAACATGCTAGATAAATCCAGAAAAGAAAACATAGAGCAATGAAATAAAACATGCCGCTAAAGGTGACATTGAAGCAATGTCACCTTGGGTCCCAGACAAAAATGTCCGGGAAGTGCGACAGCAAGGAATGCACAAATGTATATATATGGGCAACACAATATGCAAAGGTAACACAAAAGACATAGTTGGCATGCAAATCTTTCAATGGAGGTAACAGGGGTTAGATGTCACCTCGAGACACAGGTGGCAGGTACAGAAACTACAACTTCTAAAGCAGCTGTACTGGCGAAAGACAGTAGAATACTGTCATACGTAAAGTATATCAGGTCTCAAGTTTAAAGTTGGGCCTCAGAGAAAGTCTATTGAGTATTCAGAGCCTGTGGTGCTTGTTGCAACAATATCACTATACCATGATCAGATATAGCAATGATAGTTAATCTCCTCATTGAGCCCATTAGGAGATAAACTCCCAAGTTTGTCTATCCAAAAGGTTTCTCTCATATTGAGCATCAAGGTCACCAATGTCACTAAAACCCTCGGAATCTACCTATATTCCACCTTCTCCCTCAACAGACAAACCAACTCAGTAGTCTCAGTATCCGCGTATACTTGTAAATTAATCACAGCTTGCCGTCCCTTTTTAACAATGGACAACTGCCTGATCCTCGCAAGAACCATTATCTTATCAAAATTGATTACTGCAACGCCCTCTACCTCGAAACGAGCCAGAGAAACATCGATAAACTGCAGGTAACCCAGAATAATGCCATCAGGGCCGCTCTTAACATACCTAGGTGCGCTCACATCTCAGCCGCCAGACGTAACATACAATGGCTTCCCATCTCACGGCGCATTGCCCTCAAAACACATGTCTTAAGCCACAAAGCTCAGAACAATGCGGCACCGGCCTACCTGTCAGCGCGCTTCACGCAACACACAGCATCCAGACCTTTAAGACCGGCATAAGCGCACACACTCATCATTCCCGGTTTCAAGCTTCAGACTGCTAGAGGCTCGAGCTTCCCAGTCCTGACGGCAAAGCTCTGGAACCCCCTACCTAATGCTCTTAGGAACGTCCCATCCCTCCAATGCTTCAAAAAAAGAACTAAACAATGGCTCCTTGAGCAAGATAATGTGCCGGACACGCGTCTGTAACTCTTGCTGCCCGTTGCGCCCTCTCGATTACCTTTGTAGATACTGTAGCTGACCGACTTCCACATGTAAAATATATGTATATATTTGATGTACTCTGTATATATAAACCGCAATACTTGTATATAATCTGTAATCTGCAACTGCCCTGTAACACTTTCCTGTAACTACCTTTCCAAACATGCGCCCTGATGCCCGTGGGCAGGCTGCGCAATATAAATAAATAAATACAAATACAAATACAAATACAAGTCTCATACCATTGGCAAGTACAATCTACGAGAAATACTAGACAAGTCTCCAAGATACTACTTGCAGCTTCGTCCATATCCATATGCATGAACACAAACTACAGGTATGCATATTTTCTATACAGTACATGAACACATTTTCTAACCGACTTTTACATTGTATAATCTGTAAAATGAATCTACGATCATTTTTTCATTCTCCTAAAATGAACTGTGACTTACAAACCTTTATACCGTTAAATTTCTTCGTACACACACACACACGCAAATAATGTTAAACTAACATTTTTGAAATAAAATATATAGACTACATATGATCAAACAAAATTACATGCACACTCTATCATCAAATCTCAAAGAATAATATTTGTACAAACACATATTTGGTTTTAATTTGTTTAGTTTATATAATTACTTACATTTATATATATGTAATTACTTACATAGCAGGCTATGACATTGACTCCCTCTTATGTGGAAAATCAGGCTATCACATGGACTCACTATTACGTGGAAAAGCTTAGTTACAGGAATAGTGGTATACAGTGGTACATTATGATTTTGACAAGCCATAGTAAAGATATTTTCTTTCCTACAGTTAGTCATAAGATAGTTTTAATGGTTTTGAGGAAGGCGATGAGCATTTCAATTTAAAAAAATCTATGTATACATTAAAAACAGTGCTATATACAAACTGAATTACTAATTTCTTTCTTTTACAATTGCAGTGAAGACCATTCTCCTGAAAATAAGCAGCCAAATTTGAATTACAAAGAACAACTAAGAAGCAAACTGCTTATTTTAGAAAAAAAGTAAGTAGATTGTTACCATAATATTTGTATTATTACTCAAACACACTCTAATGTTAATTCATGCTACTTCTGTGCCTAAACATAGAGATTCTGCACCATTCTGACCAAAAATCCTCCCGTCTTAAAGAGTGATTTACTGGCAGAATGGCCCACAAATTCCTATTTTTCGCCACACAAATTACCCAACTCAGCCACTAGAATTTAGATGTTGTAGAAGAAACAGCTGTTTTAATTGTATAGCTTTAGATATACTATTTATACTTCACACCACTGGCTTACTTTTTTCAGTCATCTGAACACAAGTTTATTAACACATTAATTCAAGAATACCCATCCCTAGTAGTTGTTCTTCCCAATGCACAATCACACACCATTACATACATCTTTATCATCTCACTCAAACACTCATGCACACAGCACACATGCATTGCAGAACACCCCAACCCATACCTTCTGTATTTTCTTCAACAGACCCTAAAGCATGCCTACCAAAAAGCAACTCCGTAGAAAGGAACGCTGAAGTAGAGCAAATGAAAAGAAAAGTCTCCAACATAAACATCCATCTACAGCAGAATTTGTAAAAAAAAGTTGAAACACAACAGCTAATACAGTCATGTAGTGAAACAGAAGAAGTTTCTAGTACAAAAACTTTGCCTCCTCTATCAAAAAGTAAAACAACCCAAAAAACAATTAACAGAAAATCAACTATCACTATAAATAAAACTTCTTCTATGAATCTTGATATAGTACAAAGTAAGCATACCAAGAAAAGTATTTTAGCCAAAATGTTCCGTCACAAAGTCCTTCAAAATCTTATACAAACAGGAGAGAAACCAGGTTCAACACTTCAAACCCATCGTTGAAAGTAATCTTAGAAGCATTGATAGACAGTGCACTTCTTCTCAAAAGAAAGTTATTTATTTTAGTGTTAAGCAGAATGAAACCACTAACAAAACTAATAACTAAATTACAAAAAAGACTTCTCAATAAACGAAATGTCAACAGAAATAACTTCTTAAATATCTGTGGAGGTGAATGGAGTCACACTACAAGCACAGAACCATACTTTAATGAAGAAGCCTACAAACAAAAGCAAACAAATACAATTGCCATACATAGCAGTGGTCGAGGTTATGAAAAAGTTAATAATACCATAATGGAACAAGAAGTACTCCTTACAAAAATATGCCCTGAAAACGTAGATTTACCCCTCCATTGAACTGAATCAGAACATCTAGTGTACAAATGGCCATGCACGTCAATGTGTAACATTCCCAAAAAAATGTTCAAGTCTTTACGCCAATTCCTTAATCAATATGTGAAAAGCAAAGACAAAATAAAAATTAAACTACTGCAAAATATGTATGCTTGTCCAGTACGCAAGTACGCACGACTACAAGGGCATTCATTGGCCTGCATTACAGGACCTACTTGCAAAACACCCATCCATGATATCAAAAGGATATCAACACATCATGCAAGTATAATAAATCTAGTTTATAAACTGTACTATGCTAAAAGTCCTGCTTTAGCACTAGCCAATTTAAATAACATTCTTCTACATGGTACAGCAAAAGACCTACTAGAAGAAATCGACTATATCCAGACAAAATATTTTGGAAGTGAAACCCACTTACAAGATGAATTAGCTGTAAACAAACTTCGAAACAAATCTGCACATGGCAACCTTTCACTACACACATACAAAAAAGAAATACTAAAATTAAATTTAAAGTACTTCAGCTGAAGTACCAAACCACCTGTGTGTATGTTGCCGCAGAACAGAAAAGTAACACAAAAACTGTAGACCTATCATACAAAATAAAAGACAATGAAGATTCTAAATGGTTTGAATTAGCTCTCTACCTTATAGCAGAAAACAAATACAAAATAACTGACTCCATAATACTTTGCAGTTACTGCACTACAAAACTTGACAACAACCAAACTCCTTCACGTGCTATCACAAATAACTTGGAATTATATCCACTACCAAAACCCCTTCAACAACTTAATTTATATGAGAGCATCATAATTCAAACAGTGCACCCATTTCTAGCAATAATACGCCTTCAACAAAAACTGCAAAATTACCTCCCTCTGAATTAGTAACAGGTATTTGTGGAAAAGTAGTGTATTTACCATTAGATCTAAAAGAAAATGGGCACACTCTAGGAGTGCAACGTCCAATGCAGCAATCTTTAATTATCTTGGTAAATGGAGTACCTACAAAAGACAAAAAAATTTGGTAACAACTGGTAGATTTATATAAAGTTAGAGAAGCCCTGCATTATCTTAAAGAGAATAATGAATATTACAAAGAAATTAATATTGAAGAAAACTTGAAAGATACAACTGAAATAATTCAAGAGACACAAGAAGCTGGTCAATTTGAGCTCCTAGATCCTGCAACAATATCAAACACTTTAGACCATTATACAATTCATCCATTGCACTCTAATGACACCATAGAAGATGCACTGGAAACGTACCAAATGCGTCAAACAAAAGGATCACCAATCAGCATATGGGAAAAAAGTATAGAAGCATGTGCTTTTCCTCTACTCTTTCCTACTGGCAAAGGAGGAAGATACGATGATAGACCTATTCAAATATCAGCATCAGAATATCGCTCATTATGAATGTATTCTGAAGATCCCAGATTTCGACAAAATGTGGAATACATATTCCACCTACTCTTTGAAAGTGAACTAGCAACTTTATGTTACGGAGTTGCACACATATTAAAATCAGGATCACACTTTCAAAATATGACAGCTACACAATTATTACAAAAAGTTCAACAAAAAGATGAGTTTTTACAAGCAAATCTTACAAATCTATTAGCAAATATGCGTGGTACTAAAGAGTACTGGTTTCGACGTCATGGAGATGTACGTTGTATGATCAGAAACCTTGGCCCACCCACTTGGTTTGTTAGATTAAGTTGTGCAGAATATGCATGGGAAGATTTACATGCTTTCCTACGCATATCAAACGAAAACAAAACAAACATAGATATACTAACACCTGGAGAACTTTGTTCACAGGATCCTGTTAATGTTTCAAGATATTTTCACCATCGCTTCATTGCTTTGCTACATTTTATTTGTAACAAAACTGTTCCTCCCCTTGGAGAAGTGAAACACTTCTTTTGGAGAAAAGAATACCAAGCCAGAGGAGCACCACATGTCCACATGCTTTTATGGATTAAAGATGCTCCTAAATTTGGTCAAGACAGTGATGCCACTGTTTTACAGTTTATTGAAACATATGTCACTTGTGAAATTCCGTCAGAATCCACAAATAGTGATCTTCATGCAAAAATCTTACAATTCCAAAGACACAAATGTGGCAAATATTGTCATCGCAAATACAAAAACAAAGGGAAATACTACACCAAATGCCGATTTGGTTTCCCTAGACCAGTTACAAATACAGGTCAAGTGAACAACCTCATGTCTTCAGTTAGACATACAGGCCGATTCATGGAAATACAGTCAAAAGTAACGCACGCGGCTGGCGCAGAGTGTTCCCGTGCGAATGTCTGCGCCAGCCGCTTGCGATAAAATCCATTTCAGCGCACATCGTATTCATGGATTAATCCTCCAAAACAAGCCGTGGCGCAGAGTATCGCAGCGACCCTGCAGCAGCGCCAGTTACGCCCCCAAGAACGCCCTCGCGCAAGGAAAAGCCATCAAGATCGCAAAACCATTGCAAAGGGCTGCGCCAACCCTGTACCAGTGCGAGAAGCAACACACGCGACCTGGGGGAGCGTGTGCGTGTAATTCAGGGGTGCGTGAGAAGTTCCACACGCGATTGGCCTGGGCGCGTGTATTCCAGGGGCTCGCGGGTGCTTCCACACGCGATCGGGCCTGGGGGGAGCGTGTGCGTGTAATTCAGGGGTGCGCGAGAAGTTCCACACGCGATTGGCCTGGGCGCGTGTATTTCAGGGGCTCGCAGGTGCTTCCACACGCGATTGGGCCTGGGGGGAGCATGTGCGTGTATTCCAGGGGTGCGCGAGGAGTTTTACACGCGTTAGGGCTGGGTGCGTGTATTGCAGGGGTGCGCAAGTAGTTTTACACGCGTTAGGGCTGGGTGCGTGTATTACAGGGTAGCGTGAGTAATTCTACACGCGAATGGGCTGGGTGCGTGTATTTCAGGGGTGCGCGGTAAGTTCCACACGCGATTGGCCTGGGCGCGTGTATTTCAGGGGTGCGCGGGAAGTTCCACACGCGATTGGCCTGGGCGCGTGTATTTCAGGGGTGCGCGGGAAGTTCCACACGCGATTGGCCTGGGCGCGTGTATTTCAGGGGTGCGCGGGAAGTTCCACACGCGATTGGGCTGCGTGCAGGTATTAGGGGAGCGCACAAAGTTTTACACGCGATTGGGCTGCGTGCGGGTATTAGGGGTGCGCGTGAAGTTTCACACGCGATTGGGCTGCGTGCGGGTATTAGGGGTGCGCGCAAAGTTATACACGCGATTGGGCTGCGTGCGGGTATTAGGGGTGCACGCTAAGTTTCACACGCGATTTCAGCAGGGTACGTGTATTTCAGGGGTGCCGGGGAGTCATACATGTGATTTGCTAGTGTGGGTCCTCCCAGGTGTTCCCTGTACACCCTCCACGGCCCCTGCAGGCAGCCCACACCACAGGGGACTACCCTGCATCCCTGGTCATGTCCCGCAGGCAGCCCACCCAACATGGGCATGCCCCCCAGCAAAGGCACATATCTCCTTGCACCAATGATCACCAACTCATGTCCCCTTGCACCCCCACCCCCAGCATTGCGGGGCACCTGCCAGCAGGCCCCCACCCATTTCTCCCAGCACATCCACCCCCCCAGTCACCAGGGGCAGCCTCCACCAGGCCCCCACCCATGTCTCACACCACCCCCACCCCCCAGTCACCAGGGGCAGCCTCCACCAGGCCCGCACCCATGTCTCCCACCACCCCCACCCCCCCAGTCACCAGGGGCAGCCTCCACCAGGCCCCCACCCATGTCTCCCAGCACCCACACCCCCAGCATTGCGGGGCACCTGCCAGCAGGCCCCCCCCCATGTCTCCCACCACCCCCACCCCCCAGTCACCAGGGGCAGCCTCCACCAGGCCCCCACCCATGTCTCCCACCACCCCCACCCCCCAGCAGTGCAGGGGCACCCACCACCAGGCCCCCAACCATGTCCCCCTGCCCCCAGGTCCTGACGATACACAATCATGGCAGTAATGGGCAGCATACCCAGCACAAACACCCAGCCAAGGATTGCACCCACCCACATAGCAAATGCAATTACATGATACAACCCCAATGGCAAGTATGTAAATGAACACATGTCCGTCACACACACATACACAATGGGTGCAAGTGAATGTCAAAACCCATATCATGACATGCATGAAACCAATGAGAAAATACCACAAAAGAAAGTTATAAAAACATGTATTCTGGAAGAAAATGAAGTAAACAAATCAAACATACAACAATGGGGATAACAAAATAAATTGTCCAAAAAACAAAGGAATCCAAAAACTAATGTTGTCCAAAGCAAAATCATGGTAAAAAAAAATAAGGGAAAACCATTGCCTCATGGTGAACACAAATATAAATCAAAAAAATGTATTTTAAAAATTCCAACTATACACAAGAATATTCCAGGGTCCATGAGCCCAACACTATAAATGAAACCTACTACTACCTAATAAAAAAACTATATACAGAAAAGTGGCCATTGTCCGAGCGGTCCAAAAAAATCTCAAAAAATAAAGGTAACCTAACACTAACTAACTAAAGAACTATATACAATGGCAGCGGGCAAGTCCTGCGGCTCACTCTGTGATGTTGCCGGCCAGGGCATCATCGAACTCCATGTCGATGTCCTGGAGGCGGGACTCTGTCCTGGCCTCGAGGTCTTGCAGAGATACCCCCATGTTCACCTCAAACTCCCTGCGAGCTTCCTCAAGGCACTCAGCCCGCCTCAACGCCCGACGCATGGAGAACTCCGCCCTGACCATGGTGAGCCGCTCCTCTTCCGCCCGCTGCAGCTCCGCACCTATCCGCTGGACCAACTGCTCCCACACGGAAGACACTACCATCCCAGGGTTCTCCTGCCCTCCGGCCGATGCCTGCCCCTCTGATCTTGATGGCCCCGAGCCATGATGCCTCCCACGTCGAGCCTGCTGCTGCCTCCGACGCCACTGCCTCTGCCAGCACGACGGCATCCAGGCTGATGGAAACCACCGACGCCGTCGTGCACGTGCCCTGCCCGATGATGCCGTCACATCCTCCATCTGCTGGGGTCCAGTTGCTGTGGTGTCCACCCCTGCTGGACCTCTGACTCCCGACTGTGGCAGGGATGGGATCCCCACTGAGCTGGCTGCATTGGTCAGGGCAGATCCACAGGGGGCCCTGGTGGCAACTGGGCCGGAAGACGACAAGGAGAACGACTGGCGTATAGTCTCCACAGAGGAGGAGAGGGCCGCCAGATTGGCCGACACATGCAGGAAACCCCCGAACATGGACGATCCCAATTGGGCCACGTGGGCACGGTGCTCTTCGTGATGACGTGCGTGCTCCTCCTGGGAAGCACGCACGGCATCACAAATCACAGCCGTGCGCATCGCGACCCCAATCAGGACCTTCTCAACACGGCCAGGGGTCCCCTCGTCCGCAGGTGGAGGGGAGTCAGATGACATGGACATCCCCTCTACCTGCGGACGGGCCTGGGACGGGGCATCCCTGCTGGTGCAAGGTGGTGCACCCACAGGTTCAGGGACAGCGACATGCACAGGCCCCTCCACGGTGACCTGTGCTGCCTCCTGCCCCTGCCCCTGGACTGCACCACTTGCACCAGCAGGGATGCCCCCACCAGGCCCCATGTGCGCCTCAGTGGCGGCCTCCTCCTCCTCTGTGGAAACCACCAACCTGGATGGCTCCTCACCGTCTACCGCCATGGCAGGCCCCTGTGGGGGCTCACCCACCCCTTCCGCTGCAGCCATGGGGGCATCCCCGCCGCCTTGCTCCACAGCGCCGTCTCCGCCCTCTCCTTCACTAGCCGCTGCGTAGAGGGAGACATAGAACACAAGCATCAGGGTACTGTACAATGGTCCCCTAGACAGGAAGCAATAGCAGATGAGTGCCACTGTCAAAGTACACTTCCATCATGTCACACCACAACACATGTGTCAGTCCAGGCAAAACACACACAGTGACAGTCATGGTGCGTGCCATGGACATTTCAATACATGTCCAATGAACTCTCGAATCATACAATGGCCCTCATTACGACCCTTGCGGAAATCGGAAAACGATGGCGGAAATGCAATACCGCCATCGAATAGCGCTCGGTGCGACTATGACCCGTCACTGCAAAGTACGAAGCCATTAGCGACACCGTAGTGAACGCCAACGCTAACTGCACCAAGCACGCGCGCGCGCGCCATGCGAAACCGCAAACACCACCATGGCGCAACGGTACGCCAATTCCGACCCTAGCGGACATGTACCTAACGCCATCAGGCATGGCGTAATGTACCATTCCGCCATGGTGAGAAGTACGGCATCGCGAATCAACCGTAAACGGCCCCACTGAGTGCCTGTACACCGCTCCCTGCCCACAAAGTACAACTCCCCGTAGGTGCAATGAAGCCACAATGCAACCATTGAAATGTACAAGTCACCCATGCATGGCAACGAACAAAAGAAACACAAGAGGGGCCAATGGGAGCTGCAGGGCACAGATGGCACGAATACAGAAGCCATCCCAATGGACATGACCACAGTCCCCCACCAAGAAACGCACGCAAACACAGGCACCTGTGACCAGCCATATTCCGAGAATCACATCATTCCACCAGTCCACCTGGCTGACCGGCATCTGTTACACAAAACCCAATCCCCCGCCCCTGAGCATGACAACATTCAAACTGTCATATTGGCAGCCCCCATCCCTGACCTCACGGGCTTAGTAGGCAAACGCGCCCAGTACAGTACCACGCAACTAAACTCCGAAGCTGGAACCCAATGCAGATCTCCTCACAATACATCGCCCCCCAAATAGGCATATGCCACATCACTTGCAAAGAAAAACGCTACACGGGCCAAATCAGAATAGAAATTTAATGCACATCAAAGTCACCAAGCCCATACAGCCATCAGGCCATGAACTCCTAAACACCAATCACCATTGTGGGCTGCATCCGCAAGAAATGACCAGCCACTACTTGTGTGTCGTCCTGTTCCCTCATGGTACACAGAGCCACATTCACGTACGAAAAGGCAACATGGAAGCGCACAGAACCGCAGGGCCGTCCCAATGGGGAGGCACTAGTCCAGCTGAAAGGCCGAAATGTTGCTCCGAACCACCAGTACTGCGTAAGGGCATGTGGGCCATTGGCGATCGTCCCATAAGATCGTAATGCTGCTCCACTGATTAACACGAAGCAGCAGGTGTCGGGAGTAAAACCCATCTGCAGGAGTGGCATACAGATGGCAGTGGCAAAAGGGGAGGAGATACCTGTCAACCAAAAGAAAAGAAAAAGAACAGAATGGCCATCAGAACTACATTCCAACAACTCACTTCAATGATCACACGAAATCCACAGCCATATGCATGCTAGCCCACTCCAAAGGATCATCACCACCCCAAAACCACTTGCGACTCCTAACCATCTATATCGAGGTGCAAACACCATCACAAACGAGTGTACCTGTGCATGCGTCTGTCAAAACAGAATCCATCAGATGGGAATGTTAATGTGCATGGACACAAGTGTCTGAGGGCGTGTCGAGACAGGGAGGGCTCAACAAGGCCAGATAGATGATGGTCCCACCATGGCAGCCCTGCATCACATAGCGTAGGTGAGGCGGATAGATCCCAAGAAGCCCTGTACATGGCAAACTCTGTATCAAATCACCTGCCCATGCATCCATTCATCATTCCCTCATCCCGGAATCAAAACGCCTGAATAATTACTCACATAACATTTGAAACATCCATTGAGTCTGTGCGTTATGCAGCCTGCAAAATCCACAGTGCCCCAGCCCGTAATTCCAGTGTTGTGAAGTAACATGTATGTGGGAACGGCCGGCCTCATCGCCCACGTAGCAATTGCGCATCCCAAACTATTCATATCAATCATTGCTTCCTCGCCATGGGCCCTGTCTCAAGGACATTGAACAACAGAACGTTATATTTGCAGTCAGACCTGTGGGCATCTCCTCGCCGCTAGCTGGAAACCGAAAGCGCCGCCCTTGGAATTCCACATTTGCAACATCACGCCGAAAAGGCATCTGTGGCCGTTTGAAATCACTAATTATTCCATCGAGTGCGGCTGTGTGTGAAAATGGCAACTGCCTTCACCCACAAATGGGACGCCCCGCCCGTCATTGCAACTCGGTACAGTGATGCATGAGGGCCCACCGTTACTCGAGTACTACGTTCCACTGACCCTTCACAAGTCTGTTCGCGACTGCACAGATAGTATGTGCAACAATGGGACCACAGCAGAATGAACATGTCAACCAATGTTACACGGCCATCGGGTACAAATACATGATTGCAATAGCAAGATGCCATTCCCAGATTTGCAGCGTTGTGCGCGGGACGTGCTCGGCCAAAGGGGAGAGCAGCTTGCACAGGTGGAATTAATCACCACAGGTGGAGGCCATACAGCCTGAAAACACATAAATTGCACAGCCAGTCTCCTCCCACAACCACACCGAAATGCTACCGGCAGGACTCGCGATGTTGGCCCTGGGGGACCTGATAGCACTGCAAGTACTCCAACTCCAAGAAGAAGACGAACACCAACTGCTACCGGCCGCACGAAGGAGACGCAGGAGGAGGAGGAGGCCAAGGCAGGGCCAGCAAGGGCCGCCAGCACAGCCACTACCACCACGCAGGCAGCCCGCAATCCCACGCCTCCGAGCACATCCGTTCAACCTCACTGATGAGCAGATCCACACCCTCTACCGTCTGGACCGGGACACCATAGCCGCCATTGTGGACATGACACAGGCTGACCTTGTCAGCATGATAGATAGCCCAACCGCCATCCCACCCCTACTGAAGGTGGTGTCTGTACTCCACTTCCTGGCCACAGGCACCTACCAGCACACAGTCGGACAGTTGCATGGCATTTCTCAGCCACTGTTCTCACGGACACTATCGCAAGTGCTCGATGCCCTCCTGCAGCACGCAGACGACTACATCTCTCTACCACGCTCGGAGCAGGAAATTACCAACACAAAAGTGGGATTCCATGCACTTGCCGGCATACCGGGTTGCATTGGTGCCATCGACTGCACCCATGTGGAATTGGTCGTCCCACATGCCATGGAGGCCCAGTACCACAACAGAAAACAATTTCATTCCCTGAATGTACAAATGGTGTGTGACTCCAACAGGATCATTACACATTGTTGTGCCCGATTCCCTGGATCAACCCATGATTCTATGGTCTTGAGGAACTCTACAATACCACGCTACATGGAGCGACACGCAGGGAACAGATCCTGGCTACTCGGTGAGTCTCATTACATGCATGATTATGTGGGGAATGTGATTTGGCAATGACCTGGCAGGAAGGGGGGGGGGGTGCGTACGTAGCAATGGCATTCCACATCATACGTTTCTCGTCCACATACAGGTGATGCTGGATATCCACTGAAGAGATGGCTCCTCACACCAGTCCGGAACCCACGGGACCAGCATGAGGAGGACTACAACCATGCCCACTCACGTACCCGTGTAGTCATTGAACAGGCATTCGGCCTACTGAAGACTCGTTTCCGCTGCCTCAGCAGGTCTGGCGGGGCACTCCTGTACCGCCATGAGAAGGTTGCAAAGATGGTCATGGCATGTGTCATGCTCCACAACATGTGCGTACGTAGAAATGTGCCCATGCCCCCTGACGCAGAACTGCAAGCACATGATGATGGTCATGATGAGGGTGGGGATGTGGCAGCACCTCATGGAGTCTGCGAGGCACCGGAGGCCCGTGACATTCGTCAGCATCTCATTGATGTATGCTTCTAGCACTCACGCCTGGTGGCTGATACATGGACACGGGACTCGTGGCACTGTGCGTGTCTGGGACATGCACAATATGGACTGTACGCCTATGATGGCCTAGTACACAGAAATCAATGTCCACACATCTCATTGGTTGATCGTGCACTTTTTATGGCATATGTGATGTCATGTTGAACACCCTATCGACCCGCCACCCAAGTGAGCCCAACACACCCCCTCCACCCTCCTACCTCCCCCACGAACCCCAGTGTCCAAAGATGCTCATTGTCAGTGGGCTGTCGCTATTGCAAGCCCCCTCTGCGGGTATCAGGGGCACCCCTGCCTGTGGAGCGCAGGTTCCTTCCAGATCTACGTTGGGGGCTGCCCTGGACGGAACTTGCAACGGATGATGTGTCTGCCTGCTCACGTCCATGCATGTCCCTAAGGGTTTGCGAGAGCTCAGTGAGCACACGGCGCACTGCGGCAAGTTCGGCACATACGTCTTTGGACGTCGCATGCAGTTCCCCCCTCAGGCTCTCGGTGCTTCTCTCCATTTGGACTCTCAGGCTCTCGGTGCTACTCTCCATTTGTGCCCTCAGCGTCTCTGTGCCTCTCTCCATTTCTGCCCTAAGTGTCTCAGTTGATGTTTCTATGTCTGCCTTAGTGCCCCCACATTCATCGACATGGTCCTTGAGGAGCGTGGCCATTTGCTGCTGTTGCACGATTAACTGGTCGAGGGACTGTTGCCTCTGCTGGGCCATGCCCATTTGCGGGGGTGTCACAGAGGGGCTGTTGTCCTCATGTTGCCTTGCCACAGGGCTTGGGGGGGATGGCCAGTCGTTTTCTTGTGGGTGCCCCTGGGTGGTATCCTCATGTTGTACGGGATGGGACAGACAGGGGGATTGGGACAGGTCATGGATGGATCTGACTTCGACATCCCCGTTTTCTGTGTCGGAGCATGCTGCCATCAATGGGGTGTCACCTATGGTGCTGCTGCCACCAGAGGCAGTGCCTTCTGTGGCATCCATTGGGGGGACCTGTGGTGGTGGTGTTGTGGGCATGCTGGCTGCTGGGGTGCCTGTTGATGTTCCCTCCTCTGTGCTGCCACCTGATTTGTGCTGCTGCCGTGTCTTGATGCGTGCAGCTGAGGTGGAGGGTCTCTGGCCGTTGGTCTTGGCCCTCTTTGCAGGTGTGCTGGTAGGGGTGTCCTGTAGCTCGTCGTTTGGATCGGACCCTGTGGTGGAGTAAAGGAGGGCGAGGGTTAATGATGGGTCTGTGGGAATTGGAATGGCATTGTATCACATGCTCTGGGGTGGTACCTGAGGGTGATTTGGGTCGGGTCCTTGGAGGTGCTTTGATTTGTGTGTGGAGTGAGGGTGCAGTTGTTTGGCAGCCTGCAGTTAGGGTGTGCCTGCTGCACGTGTAGTGCGTGTATTAGGGGTTTTTAATTATTTATGTATTTATTGTGGGTTTTAACGTGCGCTATCAGGCCGATGTGTGTGGCCGTTCTCCTGGACATGTGTTTCTGTTGCACTATGTGGACGCATGGTACTTCACATGGATGGACTGTGTGGATTTGGCATTGTTTTATCTGGTACACCTACCTGAATCTTCGGATGTCTGCACTCCTTTCTCCATCCCTCCGACTCCCTCTATGCTCTCCATTCCAATGGTGGAGGCACAGATTTCTTCCCAGGGGGTCAGCTTGATGGGTGATTCCGACCCTCCCCCGGTGGCTGTGGCAATGTTGCGGTTGGCAGAAAGTATGCTACGGACGCGTATCCGCAGGTCGTCCCACCGCTTCCTGCATTGCTGTGGGTTGCGGGGTGCGGTCCCCACCGCACTTACCCGCTGTGCCACCAGAGCCCATATGGCCTTCTTGTTTGCAAGTGCCGTCCTGGTCATTTGCGTGGAGAAGACGGCGGCGGCATTCTCCTGGAGGGTCTCTGTTAGCACGGTGAGTTCCTCGCGGGAGAAGTGGACCTGCCGCTTGCGGTCGCACGCTTTCTTCGCTACTTTTCCCATTTGTCTTGGTTTCGCTAGGGTGGGTGACGGGTTGGGGTGTGTTTCAGGGTAGTGATTTTAGTGGTTGTGTGGTTTTAGTGGTTTTATAGGTGTACGCCGGGATGTTTCCCGTTCCGGGCCCATGTTTTTACTTCCGTTTCCGTATATTTCCGGTCACCGTACTTTCCGGTAGGCGCACACTGCGGGGTGGCGGTATTGCACCTAGGGCGCCGTACGGCGGCGGTGTGGGCCGTTTTGGGGTCATTTCCGCCATCGCGGACTTTGCACTTCCGCCGTGGCGTGGTGCTCGTGCCCGATGGGTCGGAATGGGCCGCACTTTGCTCCTTCGTGCAATGGCGGAAACGCTATTTACGCTGTGGCGCTCCGGTCAGTCGCTTTCCGCAAGGGTCGTAATGAGGGCCAATGTAATGGGACTCACATGCATCATGGGTCATGCCTATCACATGCACACACTTCACCTCAGTCACATCCATCTGGCCCCGTACACCCCAATCACAGTGCATACAAGGATGACTAGGCTGCATCAGTGAATCTGTACATTGTCACAGACATGTGTCATGCATCCATGGCACTCACAAGTCACAGACACGCAGGTCAGGCACACAGACATGGATACCACATATATATCTGGCATCAGCACCCATCCCTCGCCCCCACCCATGTCCAGGAACAGAGACTGCCATGCTCTCATGTGTGCAATCTGCACAGGGCTCCCCATGTCGCATTCAAACACATGCAACAACCGTGCGGTTCACACATTACAGGTCGCACATGCATTCCCATGATGTCCCTGCACACATACATGCAGTCATGGCCTATGTCACACATGCAGGCAAGTATCAGACAACCAGCACACTGCAACACGCCCTGTCTCACACAGCAATGCTTGGCCACTTACCGCTCAACTCCAGACGGGTCTCCCTCTCAAGGACCTGGGCGTGGAGCGCTGGGTGTACGCGTTCCAGGACCCTCAACTGGATGGAACTCATGCGGCCCCGGCTCCCCTCCACGAGGCGCCGGGCCTTCATGAGGGTCTTGGACCTCAAGTCCTCCCAGCGCTTCTTGACCTTCTGGATGGTGCGGGTTGCCACCCCCTCCGCGTTGATGGCAACCACACAGTCGGCCCAGATCCTATCCCGTCCTTCCCTGTTGGCGCGGGACGATCCGAAGAGGGCATCATACTGCCCCAGGACTTGCTCCACCAGGACACCAACTTCGGTGGCAGTGAAGCTGGTGCCCCTCTGCCCCTCTGGCCGGGGGTTGCCACTGGTGTCAGATGTAGATGTGCCCGACATGGCAACCCCAGGGGCAGGAGTGGGTGGGCAACTGGGTCCTGGGGCTGGGCTGTGGAGCGATGTTATTCGAGTCGGGAGTCTTCTGTACCAGCAGGAGCAACTGGACCCCTGCAGATGGCTGATGTGCAGGCACCAAATGGCAGGGCACGGTGGCAGCAGGCAGGCAGGCAGCAGCAGATGGCACGTGGGAGACTGCTCGGGGCACTGGGGGGCAGTGATTCGGCCTTCTGGGCAGGAGCGTGGTCTTCCATGTGTTTTCGCGTGGCCAGCTTGATACGGAGTGATTTGGCACGTGAAAATCCTGCACGTCAGCGTGAAATTCGAGGAAAGGGCCTTAGCGCGTAAGCGCGTCAGCACGCGTACGCGATTTCATTGGACCAAAGGCCCTTACAGCGTAAGCGCGTCTGTGCAGTTTCGCGCACGGGCGTTGCCCTGGCAGGGCTTCTCTGTATGTGCTTTTCGTGCGGTGCGTGTGTTTTCCATCCGTTGGGGTTCACTCGCTATTACTTTGCAGCGGGTGTTGGCTACGCGTTCTTCTACATGCAAGGCAGACAGTGAGTGGTACCCCGCTCCCCCAGGCCCCATCGCGTGTGAAACCACCCGCAGGCCAATGAAATACACGCACCCCGCTCCCCCAGGCCCCATCGCGTGTGAAACCACCCGCAGGCCCTTGAAATACACGCACCCCGCTCCCCTAGGCCCCATCGCGTGTGAAACCACCCGCAGGCCCCTGAAATACACGCACCCCGCTCCCCCAGGCCCCATCGCGTGTGAAACCACCCGCAGGCCCCTGAAATACACGCACCCAGCCAAAACGCATGTGAAACTTCTCGCGCACCCCTGATATACACGCACCCAGCCAAAACGCGTGTGAAACTTCTCGCGCACCCCTGATATACACGCACCCAGCCAAAACGCGTGTAGAACTTCTCGCGCACCCCTGGAATACACGCGCCCAGGACAATCGCGTGTGAAAACACCCGCGAGCCCCTGAAATACACGCACACGCTCCCGCAGGCCCGATCGCATGTGAATCTTCTCGCGCACCCCTGAAATACACGCGCCCAGAACAATCGCGTGTGCAAACACCCGCGAGCCCCTGAAATACACGCGCCCAGGCCAATCGCGTGTGGAACTTCACGCGCACCCCTGAAATACACGCACACGCTCCCCCAGGCCCGATCACGTGTGAAACCACCCGCGAGCCCATGGAATGCACGCGCCCAGGCCAATCGCGTGTGAGATACTTCTCGCGCACCCCTGAAATACACGCGCCCAGGCCAATCGCGTGTGGAACTTCACGCGCACCCCTGAAATACACGCACACGCTCCCCCAGGCCCGATCGCGTGTGGGCCTTCTCGCGCGTGTAGGACTTTGGCGCACATTTTTTTCCTGCGCAGGGACGCTACCGCTTACTTTCGTGTGGCAGACATGTATGGGCCTTTGCGCGTCTTTGGCCGTGCGCTGTTTTTCCCTATTCGATTCCATGAATACGTGTTGTAGGCGAGCGTGTGGGCGTTCTGCGCACTTGCCTCCTGTACTTCCCCCGTGACACCCACATTTTCACGAGTTGTTCCCCATTCTGCATGTGACGCCCCGTGTTACGCCTACTTTTGTTCTGTGCTCCGCGCTATGTGCGAATTCGCTGTGGCCTTATCGCACGCCGTTCGATGACCTGTGCGCCAGCGTGCGCCGCGCACTTTCTCAGCGCACATTCCACATTTCGCGCGTGCCCGTGCTTCCATGAATGGATGTGCGCTGTTTTCTGTGCGATTTTCTGTGATTTTTTCTGTGCCACTGCAAATCGCACGTTTTCGCACGCGTGCGCCGGTTTTTCCGCGCACATTATTTCCATGAATCGGCCTGATAGTGTTAAAGGTAAGTCACCTAAAAATACATATTGCATAAAAAGAAAAGAAGAAGAAAAATATATCAATGATTACAATGCAATCATTGCCCACTTATGGAATGCAAACATAGACGTGCAGTACATTGCAGACAATTCTACTGCAGTTGCACGATATGTCACAGCATACTTAACCAATCAGAAAAGACAGAGCTCCAAGACCTCTGGAATGACCTGTCATCAGATAAAACAGTGTCTCAGAAATTATACAGCTTGGGCATAAAAATGCTGTCCCATAGAGAATGTGGATCCTATGAAGCAGCTGATCGATTAACTGGTACTGAATTGTATGGTGAATCTGCAAATATAGTATGGCTAAGTCTTGGTCCAGCTAAATCTAGAAAAAAGTTCTAAAATCATACGAAGATATAGAAACAATAGCCTAACACGATCCCAACTGCCAAGACATTGGACACATACTACCCAAACAGGAGTACCACTTTGGAAACCATGAGCCTATACCACATAGCCCACAACTACACATACAAAAATAATATAAAACCTAATGAACAAAACCGTAAATACAAAGTGACAAACTGTGAAGGCAGCTTAGTAAAACTCACCAAATTTAATTAATCATATCAAATTGTCATTAAAGACTCCTCAACATAAAGAAGTATATTATATGTCCCTGCTAAAACTCTTTAAACCATGGAGAAAAGAAGAAGAAATACTAGATAACTATGACTCATATGAAGACGCTTTCAAAGCAAATGGAAGCAGTATAACTGATGTAAACTTTGCACAGTAAAAAACAATGTTGCACAATGAACAGCAACACGAAGAAGAACTCCAGGCCCAACTAGATAAGGGCACTCCTGACAGTAGTCAACCTTCTATCACAGGAAGCCAAGAACCACTGGGAGACCTACTAATAACAAATGAGGCAGAAATAGCTATGATAGAAGTAGAAAATACCATGTGTCAGTATGATGAAAAAGAAGACTTAACTATACTACAATCAAAGCTAAACAATGAGCAACGTAGAATTTTTCAAGAAGTAACAAAAGAAATTGCACATGGTGTACAACATGAAAACAAAGAATGAACCTGTCAAAATTACAAACCTATACTATTGTATGTCAGTGTTGAAGCTGGTTCTGGCAAAACATTCCTAATCAAAATCATCAGTAAGTTCCTTCAACAATTGACAAACAACAAACTGCCAGCTGTTGTCACTGCCCCCACAGGTTAAGCTGCCTACAACATAGGTGGTCTCACTTTACACCGATTACTACTCCTGCCAGTAGAACACCAAAACAAATTAGATTATTACAAAATTTCTGCAGAAGCTGCAATGGAACTACGCAGAGTATTGAAACAAATGAAAATGCTACTAATAGATGAAGTGAGCATGGTGTCCAACCTAATGTTGGCTTTGATTCACCTCAGATTACAAGAAGTACTCAAAACAAACTATGAAGAGCTCTTTGCAGGAAAACACATTATTGTTTTTGGAGATCTTCTTCCATTGACACCAGTAAAAGGTGAGCCTATTTTTAAAACATTAGGACACAAACTCTGCCGTAAAACTGTTGGCAGCATTGGACATGTCAACCTTTGGCAACATTTCCAATACAGAGAATTAACAGAAAACATGAGCCAATCTGCAGATCTCACTTATGCCAACATCTTAAAAAGTATCAGAGTTGGTATACTTTCTAAAGAAGCAGAAGCAATATTGAAAACCCGGCACATTCATGCACTTTATGGTGATAATGCATGTGCTACAGATGTTATGGAACAATTAGCCCACAAAAATGTAAATTGTATGGCCTTAATGCCAACTCTTGCAAGCTGTTTCAAATTCAATGAAATAACAACAAAATTCAGTTTGTCAATATTCTCTTTGACAAACTTTCAGACGTAAAAAGAATAGGACGTTCGACAGCTCGATTCCTTCTCTTCAAAGACATGTATGTACGCAGAGAACAAATTTCTCTAACTCTTGCATACGCAGTCACCATTCATAAATCACAAGGTCTTACCCTAGACAAAGCAATGATAGACATTGGTAACACAGTCTTTAAAGAAGGCATGAGCTACGTAGCACTATCACGCTTACGTACACTTGAGGGTCTATTTCTAATCAACTTTGATGCAAGTAAAATAAACGCTGATATTCCTTGCATTTTAGAATACAATAGACTTTGTTCACTATACACTCCCCATCTAAACACATATTCTGTTCCACAAAAAGTAAAACATTATAAAAGAAAAATAAATTAAACAGAAAAGCAACAGGATGTCACTGCAAATCCTCCAAAGAGAGTAAAAGAAACTAATACTTCATCAAGTACCAAAAACAAAAAAGAATCAATTAGGGAAAGTAAACCAGGTACTTCTTCAAAGAAGGAAGACACACTCCAAAAAAAGCAGTCAGATACAGAACTACCTGGACCATTTAAACTCTCAAATATAGTTGGTGTAAGTTGCTACGCAAATGTAGCAATGAATATTCTATTTAGATTACCACCAATTGTTGAGATCATTTACTTACACAGTACAGACCCATTGTGTTTGCAAATGTTAGTACTTCACAGAAATGCAGCAAATAATCCTGACAACACGTATAGTGTTTATGGAATAAGACAACAATTGGACTACTGTGCTGGAATGGTGAAATTCACAATAAACTCACAGGAAGATCCACAAGAATTTCTAATGTACTTACTATTAGTACTGGAAAACAAAAACATCTTCCAGATTTCATACATGTGGAAACGTACATGCACTCTCTGCAAACATGTGACACAAGAACAATTCCCCAATGAGTGCTTTGTGTATATATCAATACCTAATTGTGAATCCGTTCCATTTCAGCAACTTGTACAAAATGCAAACCACGGTAGATTATGTTCGACCTGCAATTCAGATAATCGCTCCACGTTAGTAATACAAACACATAGTAAATACGTAATACTGATGCTTCTACGTTACAATGCAGATGGTACCAAAAAGAACTGCAAGCTGACTGGATTCACACATGGTCAAATATCACTTGGTAGGAAAACCTTCAAAACACTAGGTATAATCTACCACCCAGGAGCCACAACTAACTCAGGGAACTACACGGCATATATAAAAAAGAAATGTGGATGGTTTGAATGTAATGATAGCACCATTACTCTAAAGCAGGGATTACCAGCAAATCTTACAAACGCTTATTTAATGTTCTTAAAACCAAAATTTGATAACTAAACTGTACTTAAACCGTAAGTACACTTGTAGTAAAAAAATATAAACTGTCACAATATTCCAAAAGCTATCTAACTGCCCAAAGATGCTACAACAACTAATCAGATAAATTAATACCACTCAAATAGAGCAAAAAATATACAGTTATAATACGCCAATTGGTATCTAACTGTCCCAAAATTTAGAAATATCCAAATAGATAAAGCAATACCACGAAATTATATAAAAAAAATAAACAGTTAGAATACGCCTATTGGTATCTAACTGCTCCAAAATTTTACAATATCCAAACAAATACCTAATATCTTACTGCTCCCAAAAACTGGAACAATCCAATGTATAAAGCATTAGCCAGAAACAACAAGTAAACACTGAAAACAAACAAACAAATAAACTATAGCATAACAGAAAAAGTTTTTTTTTTAATCCAACATGGATTTTTTTTTTCTCCCACAGACCCAATGATTTTAGCAACAAACACAGAAACTGAGCAAATTGCACAGTACTCTGGTTTGTCATCTACTATATATGAGGGTCAAAAAAAAGAAAAAAATGTGATTGTACAATGTAATAAGTCTTTATAAAATACTAATACTAACATACTATTTTCTTTTATCACAGAAATGAACAAGAAAAACATGGACTCCCTTTACTAAACCAAATAGTAAGTATAACATGATAAATACAACCATCGCAGCATATCACACCCATACTGGCTTATAACATTGTTCCTTATAAATCTGTTTTTGACCCAAAGTTATAAGCCACTATGAGTGTGATATGCTGCGGTGCTTGTGGCCAGGGCATAGACTCTTGGGTGAATGGCATATGAGTGTGATATGCTGCAGTGGTTGTGGCCAGGGCATAGAGTCTTGGGTGCATGGCCAAATGGCCATGCACCCAACATTCTATAAACTGGCCACAACCACTGCAGCATATCACATCTATAGATTCAAGCATTTCAACCATTTTAATGTCCGCGGACACAAGGAAGTTCCTAGAACACATTCAACTTGCCAGAGGACGATACGGACAGCGTCATCAGGACACCCCCATTTTCTTTATGTACGAACATTTCAGGACACCGTGAGTGTTCTTAGAACACTTTCAGCTTGACAATGAACAATACAGACAACGTCTTCAGGACACCCCCTGCGAACATTCCAGGACCCCACGCGTCTTCTTACAACACTTTCAACTTGACACCGAATCCATTCTGTTTATTTACGAACATTTAAGAACAGCCGTGTTGTCCGCAGACAAATCGAACACAACAAAAGCGTATAGCACATATAAAAAATACAACATTGCACCTATCTCATAGTCCCCCACCCTCCCCAAACACTCTTACACACCAACACACTCCACTAAATACAATTTTTAAACCAAGTTTCACCTCGCTGTCCGCGGTCATCCGCGAATGCAAGATGGCGGGCGCCACCAAAAATCTGACGCGCTCCACGCCCCACGCCGTCCAATCAGCAAACACGTCGGATGTCCGCGGACATCGCACAAACCGCTCAGCCAATCGGGGCACTGTCCGCGGAGCGAACAGGGAAGTCTGTCCGCGAAGCGAACAGAGATATCACTAATTTTTTTGCCTTACATTTTGGTCATTTAAAAAAAAACTACTGGATGGATTTACATCAAATTTGCAAAAGCACGCTTTCGGGACCAAGCCCCCGCTCCTGCCGCAAATTTGGTGTAAATCCGTCCAGCGGTTTGGGCTGTAGGCATTCGCAAATTTTTTTCCCATTATGTCTATGGGAAAAAACAAAAGTTTTGGGATCCCCCCTATAACTTTGCTCCCCCTGGACCAAACCTCTCCAAACTTTGCAAAAATTCAGAGTGAGCCATATACTTTTTTTGCAAAGTTTGGTGAAGATTCGTCCAGAGGGAGCGAAGTTATAAGCCACCCAAAAAATGCTCTTCCTATGGAAACACCAACTTAACCATAACTACATGGACGCTACAAAGGGGTGACACTGGGAGGTGCCTGGGTAGCACTAAACACACGGCAGCCGCACACATACAAAAATGTGTTTGTTAGGAAAAATATTTTACCTTGACAAATACCCACACAAAAAGAAGAAAAGCTCAGTTACGCGTTTCTTGACACTCTAGGCTCTTTTTCACACTAAAATCACAACATCACCACAGTAGCTAAAAATATTTGAGTGCAACTCTGTGGTATTTGCATGCATGCATAACATCAGTGTCTCAGGTCAGCCATGTTTGAATGGGTCACTAGCCAGTTATACATTCATACAATGGTGTGTAAGTAGCATAAACATATCTGCTGACATTGTATCATAAAATCTGCAAATACACGCTTGCTAATGCTTCCGAAATCTTTACATTAAAATCACTCATTCATAAGAAGCGCTTCCCTATTACACGCTGCATATTAACATTTGATATAGCTATATCCCATGACAAACCGGGCTAGCTGCTCACATAAGCATCCCACAGGCTAAACGCAGCCATAACCCAGTCTTGGTGTCCACCCGACAGACTCCACACATTGCACCGATACCACTACCACCACACCTAATGCTTGAATGTAGCTACCATCAAGCAACTACATCAGCTGCACAAGCACCCAAGCACCCTATGACACCTTACTCCTTCTACTGACCCGGACTATGGTCCCCAAGGGCGTTCAACCTACGAGCGCTTTGAGGACATACCAATGATATATAGAGCACTATATAAATGTCAAATAACATAACATAACATAACATATGTTGGAGACGTCAAAGTGACCACACTGCCGCGAGAATAGAATAATGAACTACGGCATAACATTCAAATGCAAAGTGCATAGCAGGAATAGCAGCACAAAATCACAGAAACTGAAATCTTAGACAATAGGCAAATCTTAGGTACAGGATACATCCTTCAAGTGCAAAATAGCATAAAGTGCTAAATATATGGGCAAAACGGACATTTGGGTAGGATTTCAAAATACCCACAATAATGTGGAGTGCCATGCATGATATAAATATCGATGTAACCCACTGCCAGGTATGACATATTACTGGAAAGTGCAATGAATATGCAGATGATATAAAGGGCGTTGTGCTTACAGTCAATAATGCATTAAAGGGGGCATGGCCAGCAAGCGTATGATGAGGACGTGACTCCACCAGCTACATCCTACATTAATCCTGTGAATTTGGGCAGATATCAGAACAAAACAACACCTTACAGGTGGTGAAACCTTGCTGGGGCGAAGCGCTGTGCAAGCAGACTGAATCGAGCACGGACGGCGAGAAAATTCCTGCTGAAAGAGACAGCGTGCGTAGGCTGTGCAAGCCCAAAATGACTGCCGTGCCTGGAGAGAAGAGAGAAGCAACGCGGGAGAACTGAGGCGACACAGCCGCGATCGCCTGTGAATCGGCCTGCTTGTTGGGTGCTGAGGCCAGGAGAAGAAAGCGCTGAGCGGGGAGGGGCACGGATATGAGCGGCCGCTGGCGTCCTCATCCCGCGACGACGTGCCCGATCCAACCTGAGGGCACCGGCAGAGACGGACATGGAGGCGGACTGGGCGGGAGCGAGGCCCGGCCTCCCTGCACGCACGACCTCCTGGTATGGTGCTGCGCTGCTTTCCGGGGGAGAGCTGACCTTGGAGGGACAGCGGCTCTCGAGGTGAGCGGGGCGCGAGGCGCACCGTGGAGCGGCGTCCCGGGGCAGGAACGGAGCTAGTGTGAGTGCACTCGCACCCGACGGTGTGAGCCTGCTGGCCGTCCAGAGCCCGCCGAGTGGATCTCTTTCCTACTTGCCCTGCAGATCACCAGATGGTACAAAGCAAATAATGTGTGAGGAGAAAAAAGGTAATTGCACACTGCATCTCTGACCTGGAAAGAGCATGGGTTATCGCTGTATATGTTCACGAAGTGTCTCCTGCCCGAAGCCTATGGACTAACCTGAAACCTAGCGATAAACATTATTGTGCTGCATCCAGCTTGCAAATCCTGAGGCTAATCTGTACTCTAATACTTGCATAATGGGCACTAGAGTCATGTGACAGGCGAAGGGAGTGTCCCTGAGATGCTGATGCCTACCAGTTAGAGCAGAGAAGAGGGCAACAACTGGTCTCCACGGCGGAGGCGATACGTGCGGAGCCCCATCAGCATACTTCTTCTTGCACTGGACAAGGATCCAGGGCAGCCATCATCTGCTCCCATGGCATTGCTGCTTTGCCAGGAGTGAACCAACAAAGTGCCAAGATCTGCACGAAGATTCCCAACACTCCGGAAGGCATAGCACGCCCGCTGCGGCCTCATAGATCCTGAAGCAGCACTCCTGTTGCCCAGCTGTCGACGAGGAGACACGAAGGTAAGGAGTGGAGGGAAGAGGGTGCAGTGGCACTAGTGACAAAGGGACAAGACACTGCCCGCCCGCCCTGCTGCTCCCACATGAAGCAGTGTGACCACTGTCATTGTTGACCTCGTCTGCAGTGGGGAGATGACACGGCGTCACTGACCCCAGAGACGGGAAACGAAATACATCGCTATTGGTCTGGTACAGACATTGGGCCCTCCCCGGGTCCCAAATGAGAGCTGCGTGCCCCTGGGGGACGGTGTGAATGCCTGAAATTCTGGCATTAGCCCAACAATAACAACACGCTCTGGTGTCTGGTGCGCAGGTTAGTCATAGGCACCCAGACAATCCTCAGCCCATTGTTCATATTGGGCTAGTGTGCCACAGCGGGAGATTGCAGAACTGCATGCCACGACCGCAAGTAGACTGTGATAACTCAGAGTAAAGACATTTTGCGACAGAGGCAGCTACCTTTCCCCCGTTTAGTTGCAAAGCACGGAACGGAATTCATCACATACTGAAGACACACAGGCACGAACCGATGTGACCCGTCGCCACAAACAATTAAGCAACAACTGTGCCCTGCACACATAGTGGGAATCACATTGTATCTTTGACTAATATTGCGACGATCACGTTCATCTGGAAAATAGCGCATGCATGAGCACATCTGACGCATCCCCACGCGAGACCTTATGCTATATGGTCATCCTAGCTGTAAGGCATAACTGAAACACTACAGGCATATGTGACGCAGTCCCACGTGAGCACCGGCCATATCGCGCCATGGCATAGTGTATTCATCCTCGGCCCCTCCGGTAATATCTGCCTACCCACACTATTGCTGTCGTTCTCCTCCAGGCGGGGCACGAGTCTCCAATGACACCATATCAAGCAGTCTGAATGGGGAAAGATAAGCCCAGGAAAACCTCCACACAGAGCGAATTGAACAATATGCAACCACACCATCGACTTGATCCCCTGAGCGGCTGCCACTACCCAAGACAGACTGCATGGGGGATGAGATCTCCCTCAGAGACATAATGAGTGCCATTGCCAGCTCTAGAACCTCAATGGAGAAGAAGATGGACAGTATTGGCGCTGACGTGTCCCTACTTAGACATGATCTGCAGAAGCTGACATCACGTACAGGGGAAGCGGAGGCACGAATCTCGGAAACCGAAGACAGCATACGAGGGATGAATCGACACATGTCTGGCATGCTAGCACGTATTAAGCTCCTGGAATCGAGAGTGGAGGACAGTGAAGGTAGATCGAGGCGAAACAACGTTCACATTCTTGGCCTTCCCGAGAAAGCGGAAGGGGCCTGCATGGAACTGTTCCTCGAGGAATGGCTTATAGGCATGTACGATACTCAGTCCTTCTCCAAGTTTTTCTCCATTGAGCGGGCGCACCGCATTCCAACCAGCAAAGATGCACCGGGTGCGCTGCCGCGCTCAGTCATCGCAAGATTCCTCAACTATAGGGGTAGAGATACGCTATTACAGCTGGCAACATCAAAAGGGACAGTTAAGTATAATGGATCAAAAATTGCTTTCTTCCCAGAATTTACCGGGGAAGTACAGAAGGCACGCCAAACATTCGACCCGCTCAAGAAACAACTGCAATCAATGGAAGTCAAATATGGACTAATATTCCCTGCCCAGCTTCAAATATTTCACGACAACACATAGATGGGGATTGGGGATCTGTGGGGAAAAGGAGAGGGGGCCGCAACGGACCTCCTCCTGAGCGCCCCCGGACCTAGAACTGCTGCAGCAAGAACAAGTGGGGAACCCGCAGCAAGAAGATGCATGATCGATTGCTACACTGCTCAAGATAACTAAATCACTGCAAAGGAAACGCATGAACGCCCCCGCTTACCATGGCAAATTTACCTGCAATGCATTGCATAGCTGGCGGCTAACCGAAAAGCTGCCCCCCCCGGACCAGGAGGCGTATCAGAAGCAAGGTTTAACTGTTTGAAAGTTTATGTTGGGTCGACAGATGCTTCTGTTTGGGGTGGAGTATGGGGAGGGGGGTGTTGGGGGTAACGTTTTTATCCGTTGTTTAGCATACAATGGCAATGGGAGCACAATGTACAGGACATACGCTGAGAAATCAATGCAAATACAAACTATGAAACACACACGTGAACATGAGCTTCGCACAACCGATGGAACCTGAGACTGCTTCAGCCAAAAGACGTCTAACACTAATGACATGGAACGTGAACGGGCTGGGATCTAGTATCAAAAGAAGACTAGTACTGCAACATATAAACAGGCATTCCCCGGACATTGTCTTCCTGACCGAAACGCATCTTGCGGGAAATGCATGTGAATTCTTCCAAAGATCCAATTACCGCACAGCGGTGCATGCTGGGTTCTCCACGGGAGCGAGAGGGGTGCTAATCCTAATTCATAAAAGGCTTTCACTGGAGATTACACACATAATGCAAGATAGAGGAGGTCACTATGTACAACTGCAGGCAAAGCTCTGGAACCGGACCCTGGCACTCATGGCAATATACTCCCCGCCTGCCCTCCTCAACACTCTGTTAACTGATATTACTCCCATCCTGATGGCAAATTCCGCAGACATGTGGGTATTAGGTGGGGATTTCAACGAAGTCATGGACAATGCTCTAGATCGCACACACTTGAGAGCTAGCAACCCTGTCGCCACCACAAAACTTGCCGCCTTCATGTCTGCGCTGGGACTGCGAGATACATGGCGAGACCTACACAGGAATGACCGTGAATACTCCTTTCACTCTGGTGCACGCGCATCGATGTCCAGAATAGACTATTTTTTCCTATTGCATCAGGACATCCATACTGCATGCACTGCATCCTTCCTTCCATGAGGAATTTCCGATCACTCCCCACTGCTACTCAAATTAGAAACAGAGAGGCCACATCCACCCCCCACATGGAGACTGAACTCCTACTGCCTGGGGTTCCCAGATCTTCAAGAAAAGATAGAGGCGACCACCTACAACTATTTTGAGCTAAATGCAAACTCGGTGGATGACCCCATCATATTGTGGGAAGCATACAAACCAGTCCTGTGAGGCAAAATCATCTCGTAGACGTCCAGAAAGAAAAAAACACAGCGCGAACAGATCATCAAGGCTGAGTGGTGGCCAGAAAAGTAGAACATATCGCCAGTGACACCCCAGAGACGAACAGAGCACTTACATTGGCTCAAAAGAAGTTGCATAACTTATCACTTGACTGCGCCAAAAAGGCACACATCGCCCTGAAGGCACGCCTGTACGAAACGGGGGACAAAGCGGGAAAGATGCTCGCATGGCTCGAAAGGCACGATGAAGGGCAACGGCAGGTGAAATGCATCAGGACAGCGAACACTGAGCTAGTCTCCGTTGATGCAACGATTGCGGAACGCTTCGCCGACTTCTACAAAGATCTCTATAAACCCCCCGCCGGTGCAGCAGCAAGCACCATATTAGACAATATCGATCTCCCAACGCTCACCATGGAGCAAGCCAGTATATTGGATAACAAAATAACAACAGACGAGAACAGGGGGCCATTACCCAACTCCAAACAGGCAAGACCCCGGGTCCCAACGGCTTCCCACTCGACATCTGGAAGAAACTCAATCACCTAGACATTTCCACACATCTGCTGAACATGTTTGAGCACTCCCTAACAAAAGGCGAGCGCCCGTCAGACCTCCGAAAGCCCACCATTATAGTGATTCCCAAAAACGACAAACCCCCAGACGAATGCAGCTCCTACAGCCCCATATCCCTAATCAACAGTGAAGCTAAAATACTAGCCAAGCTACTAGCTAATAGACTACAAACGGTCATCAATAACATTGATCCTTCCGGATCAATGTGGGTTCATGCCCCAAAGGTCAATGAGAATGAACATTCGGAGGATGCACCTGGCGCTGGAGAGGGCACCCACCCTGCAACAATCACTCACTCTGTTGGCCACAGACTTTGAAAAAGCCTTTGATTCAGTTTACTGGGAGGCTTTATGGGCAATAATGTGTAAAATGCAATTTGGGGAACCATTTATGAAGTGGGTACAACTCCTTTACAACAATCCACTAGCAGAGGTAAGAGTGAACGGATGGCCCTCGCGCACCAGTCAACTGGGCAAAGGCACCAGGCAAGGATGCCCGCTATCAGCAATGTTGTTCGCACTAATAATAGAACCGCTGGCGGTATCCCTGCGAGACACGGCCACATGGATCGGCTTTCGATGGAACTCAGAATGGGAGGATAATATATCCCTTTACGCAGATGACCTTCTGGTTTACCTGGGCGATCCGCGATCTCCTGTTCCATAGTCACTCAAATACTGGTTGAATACGGAACCTATAGTGGCCTCAGGGTGAACTGGGCTAAGTCTGTGCTCTTTCCGGTGAAGGTGGTGGATTGCATACCCGCACTTGGATCCCCATACCGGATCGAAACTACACAGTTTTGCTACCTAGGCATCCTAATCACAAATAGACTGGATAACTATGTGACTCAGAACCTCCATCCACTAATAAGAAGATACGCATAAGATGTGACCCACTGGCAAGCACTACCACTGACACTACTGGGGAGAGTGGCGCTCTTCAAGATGCTGGCCCTACCCCGGTTCTTTACATCCTCCAGAATGCCCATCTCCACATCCCTTTGGCAGAATTCCGCAAATTAGATAGATCAACACGCAAACTCCTGTGGGGTGGGAAGCACCCGAGGATAGCTCTCAAAACCCTCCAACGTTCAGTTTGGGAGGGGGGAATAGGGCTTCCGAACGTCCAAGTCTATTACTGGGCGACCCAAATGGCGACGGTGAATGACATATTACATGGTGACTCAACAACCCCTCACATAAGGGCCAAAATAGCTGCAAGACATGATGAATCCCCGCTCGAAAGTATCTACAGCCGACAGAACCGCACTCCCGAATGCACGATAGTAGTGCATACAGCCCAAATATGGAAAGAAGTACATAAGCACATAGGTTGGGACAACAAAATCACTCCAGCCCAACCCATCTGGAATAATGCCCAGCTTACGGATCTCAGTAATCTCCCGAAATGGCCAAACTGGATAGCAGGCGGTATACAAACCATCCAACAAATATACGGGAACAATCAGATTATACAGTTCGCCGAGATCGTAACGACATATGATCTACCTACCACCGAGCGCTACCACTATGGACAACTACAGCACGCACTTACCAAACAAAGGGCCCAACTGCTGGACATGCCGGAATGCACGCCCATAGAAAGAAACATAGTTATTGACAGTGTGAAAAACAAGATCACTTCTACCATGTATAATGCTGAGCCTAAAAACGAAATGGGAAAGAGACGTGGGCCCAATACTACCTGAAGAATGGATTGCGGCCCTGATGTATCCAAGGGACACAGCATTCTCCGCAAGGATCAGGCTCATTCAGCTGAAATATTTCACAGGATATATTATCCCCGGGTAGCATTGCACAGCTGGGGTAGAACGACAGAGCCCAAATGCCTGCGCTGCAAACAAGAGGAAGGAACCTTCTATCACATCCTATGGCAATGTACACGAATACAACACTTATGGTGCAAATGTAGTGAACAACTCTCAAGGTTCATGTGCAAACCAGTCCCAATGGACCCCAAACTCCTTCTCTTGGGAATTGAAGAAGAAGGAGACATGTCTCGCTTCGAAAAGTTGCTGCTCTCAACATCCACAGGAATAGCCAAAAGAAAGATTGCACAATTGTGGGGCTCGGAAACAACTCCAAAATACAATCAATGGATATCAGATGTAGATGCTATTATCATGATGGAACGTCGAGTTTACCAAGCAAGAGGCTGCTCAGGCAAGGCAGACAAAATCTGGGGGAAATGGGAACAGGCGCTGTAAACCACATACAGAGCAAGTGTAACGCTCACCTGATTCCCGTAGAGGCGCCGGTCTTGACTGGGCGCATACCGTATCTTCAAAGGTGATGTGTAACACACGGTTGGCTCTTTGGGCTGGACCTCTGTGCACTGTATGTCTGACTCGAAGGGTAAGATGTCTTAGGTAAGTGAATGCCGTGCTCTCCATCTGCCTCGGGGCAGGGTGCTGTAACCAGTTTCTTCACTGGATAAGGGGAGCAGGCCTCTTGACTTCAGAGGACTGCTGTCCGTCGTTTACTGCACGAACGGTAAATTACGAGTAGTTCAAATGTCTTTAAAAGTCTTTTGTAATGATGTCTCTTGTTTTGCAGGGTTCCGGCGATGGCGGATGACGGGCTGAAGTGAGTTGAAGATGGAGCCCGTGTGATGAATAGAAGCGCCTGGAAGCACGTAAGTAAGCGCTTGTTGCCTGCTTCACGATGCGCTCTAATTGTCTTTTTATTTTGCAGGTACAAGTTCGGAGCGGCTGCAGAGTGCCGGAATACCCACTGGGTTAGGTGTGGAAAGGAGTAATGGCACGTGAGTATTAAAGTTCCCCAATGTCTTTAAACGCACCTTGTTTTGTCTTTCAGATGCGGGATGCAGCGCCGAGGGCCTCCGGAGCGTGCGAAGAGTTGGTAAGCTTTTGTCTTTCAGATGCCGGAATGCAGTGCGAAGACCTCCGGAGCGCACGAAGAGTAGGTAAGCCTTTGTCTTTCAGATGCCGGAATGCAGCGCGAGGCGTTGGTGACAGCCGATGGGCCAGGTAAGTGAAGCGCTGTCACTGAAGACCGTAATGCTAACCTGTTCTTTCTTGTCTTTATAGGTGTTGCTGAAGACTGGATTCAGGATGGTAAGCCTTTTTTCCTTAGGCCCAGGATCAGATGCAGAAGACACGATGAGCGTTCTGCTGCAGAGGATGCAGAATAACGCAAAGCAAGATTCATCCATCGGGTGTGGTTTAAATAGCTTCCTGTAGTGCTTAGATGTCTCCTTCCACAGCCACGCCTAGGTAAGAAAAGAGTTCCTGCTTTCCAGAAGAGTTCCAGTGTTCTGAACCTAGGGAGTGGCTCCTGCCCCACCCAACAGGAAAAGTAGTCCAAACAGAAGAGGATCAGAGGCTCAACTGGCAGGTAAGTAAGCAGCATGGTCTGCTGCAGGTAAGTCCACCCAAGCATTATGAGCCCGGCACTTCCAGCGCTGGGACTGGGCATATTTATGAGCCTGGTGCCACTGGCGCCAGGACAGGGTCCAAAAGGTCCCAATTGGGACTGGTTGGCACTCGGAACCTGGGTAATGGATCTGCTTCCAAGGGAGTTGGGAAAACCCTGACCTTTTGGAAGCAGAGATCATGACAGCAAGCTAACAGACCATGGGATACAGCCTTGCCGCAGCCACATACTGTAATACCATTACCTGTCGCCCATCACCACATGTATGTGGCAGTCATAAAGGTTGCAAAAGTTGTGACTTAATTTTTATTCCTACGTCATTCTTATCTGTATCTTATTCAATCTGTGTTTCTAAATATGTACATATCTGTGCAACACCCGTTTACTCGTCACTTGTATGCAAGGTTATACAGTTGTGTTTTGTACGTTTTTGTATTATGAGACAAAAATGCAATAACATTTGTTATGAAAAAAAATAATGCATTAAGAAATGGGAAAATCGAGATGTAACTGGGTAGAAGATTTTAAGTGCAAAGTGCATCTCAGAAAGAATAGCAGCATACAATCACAGAATCCCGAATCTTAAAAGATGAGCAAGACTGAAGTGCAACAGGCACCCTGCAAGAACAGAATGGCATAAAGTGCTAAATGTATATGCAAAGCTGATACTTGGGTGAAAAATGCCAAATACCCGTGAGAATGTGGGATGTCATGCCTGATGTAGACACCGATATCACCACATTGCCAAGGATGACAAATTACTGGAAGAGTGATAAAATCAGCAGGTATCATAAAGTACATTGTGCATGGATACAGACGTACACTGAGAATTGAAAAATATAAATGAGTATGTGTAGCACATTAAAAGTGCAAAGTGCATCCCAGAAGGAATAACAGCAGATAGTCATCAACTATGAGTTTAGACAATGGGCAAATCAAAAGTGCATAATGCTTATATAAAGTGCAAATTAGCATAAAAAGCTCGAGGCATGTGAAAAACATATGCCTGGATAGAGTGGCAAGAAACAAAGTGCCACAGGAAATATGGCCATGTGGTGAATACCTACGAACCATGGTATCCAATTGAATGAATATATACCACTGCGAATGAAACAAAACATACCAGGTCGATAGGTAATTATGAAGTCAAACTCGGCAAAGAATAATGCCCAACGGAGTTGTCTAGAGGATTGGGCTTTTGCGGTTTTCAGATATTGCAGGTTTCAGTGATCCGTAATCACAGTAACGGTATGTCGGGCCCCCAGAAGATAATGCCGCCAAGCCTTAAAGGCAGACTTGATAGCCAGAAGTTCCTTGTCAGTAATCGTGTAATTGATTTCAGGAGGTGAGAATTTGCGGGACCAAAATGCCACGGGATGCAACTGATTGGTTACTGGGTCCTTTTGTGATAGAACTGCCCCCATGGCAAGGCTCGAAGCATCAGTTTCAACGATGTAGGGGAGTTCGGGGCGAGGGTGTTTTAAAATTGGTGCAGAGATAAATTTAGTCTTCAAATCCTGGAAAGCTTGTTCCGCCTCGGTAGACCATTCGAAACGTTTGTTTTTCTTTAACAAGGCAGTGATGGGCTGGACTATTCGAGAGAATTCGGGGATAAACCTGCGGTAAAAGTTAGCGAAGCCTAACATGCTTTGAACACCTTTTACGGAGGATGGTGATGGCCATTTGAGAATTGCATCGACTTTCTTTGAATCCATACGCAGTCCGCTAGGTGATAATATGAATCCCAAGAATTCAACTTCAGTCACGTTGAAAACACATTTTTCCAACTTAGCGAAAAGTTTGTGTTGACGTAATCTCTCGAGGACCATTTTCACGTGTTTCCGATGTTCAGATTCCGATGAAGAATAAACGAGGATGTCGTCAATGTAAACAACAACACACACATCTATGAGCTCTCTGAGGACATCGTTCATAAAATATTGAAAGGCGGCCGGGGCATTGCAAAGTCCGAAGGGCATGACCTGATATTCAAATAGCCCATATTTGGTGCGGAAGACCGTCTTCCATTCATCGCCCTCTTTTACTCGCACCAAGTGGTAGGCTCCTCTAAGATCCAGCTTGGTATATATGCATGCTTTTCTGACTTGGTCCAGGAGTTCAGGGATCAAAGGTAACGGATATCTATTCTTAACGGTGATCTGGTTCAGGGAGCGATAATCTATACAAGTTCTAAGGTCTCCTTTTTTTGGAACGAAGAACAAAGCTGAAGAAGCAGGGGACTTGGAAGGACGAATAAACCCATTTGCCAGGTATTGATCCAGGTATTGTCGAAGGTGAAGGTTCTCAGGCTCGGTGAGGGCATAAATTCTACTACAAGGAGGAGTAGATCCAGGTATCAGGTCTATCTGGCAGTCATAAGACCTATGAGGAGGTAGAGAGTTAGCCTGATCCTTCCGGAAAACATCTTGGAACTCCAGGTATTCGGGAGGTAACTGGGGAGTCTCTGGAGAAATTGCTGCCAGTGCAACACCAGGTGGAGGGTGACAAGTAGAGACACATTCTGGAAACTGAACCGTTCTTGCTCGCCAATCGATCAGAGGATTGTGTTTCTCTAACCAAGGTATTCCTAGAATAATCTGGAACTGAGGGGCCTTGATCACATCGAACACGATCTTCTCATGGTGTCCATCTTGACTTACTAGCGTCACTTCTTGAGTGGTATGCGTTACTGGTCCGGAGGCTATCTCGGTACCATCCACCGTAGTAATGACGTCCTTTACAGCCTTGGGACAAAGAGTTAGATTCATCCTCAAAACCATTTCATGATCCACATAATTGCCGATGTCACCGCTGTCGACGTAAGCTTCAATTGCATGTAATCGATCCGGATTATCAGGGCTAATGAGGACCATAGGTATCACGAAATGCGAGGTCATGGAACTGGTTTTCGCGCTCGGCAAGAGGACCTCTATTCTTGTCGGGCGAGGTCGTTTCCCTGCTCAGAGTTTGTAACTTTGGTAACTGCAGCTCCTACTGCCTTCTTGGCTGGTTTCACCGGACAGTCTCGAAGAAAGTGCCCTGAGTTTCCGCAATAGAGGCATAATTGCAACTGTTTTCTCCTTTCCCGCTCCTTTTGTGTTAGTGGACCTTTCAGGCCCCCTATTTGCATGGGTTCCCCGGAGTCTACTCCTTTGGAAGGGGTTGGCGGTTTGGAAAATACTCGAGCATCAAACTTGGAACGATCGGCCTTCCTGTTCTGCAGTCTGTGATCTATTTGAACGACTAAGTCTATATAGTCCGAACAATCTTGTGGGGGATTCACTACTTGGGCTAACACATCTTTGAGCTCTCCACGTAGACCTCTATAAAACAGCGTAATACTTTTGTCCTCAGGCCATTGAGTTTCCACTATCAGTCTGTTGAAAGACGCAATATAAGCCAAAAGGTCTTGATTACCTTGTCGCAACGAAAGAAGCTCATTGTCCAAGGCCTGCCCCTGTGAATTTCTTGCGAACAGTTTTTCCATACTGAGCTGAAAAGCTTGAAAATCATGGAGGACCGGATCATCTTGATTTACTAGAGGGATCAACCAGTCTGCCGCATTGCCACTAAGGTACGAAAGCACGAAAGCTACTTTAGCCTGATCAGTTGGAAAGGCTGCTGGCCGGCATAAGAAATGCAACCGGCACTGATTGATAAATACTGCAAACCTCTTTGGGTCACCAGAAAATCGTTCGGGCGGAGCCAAAGGTACATTCCCAGGTAGGTTGATCTGCACTGGATTCATAGAGGATGTAGAAGGAAAATTTCCCCCAGATGCGGGTAACGGGGTCTGTCCGGCTTGTGACTGTAGCAATTGTCTAGCGAGATCATCTGTTCGCTCCTTGGAAATAATCAGTTCCCTTCTTAGAGCGTTCGTTTCCTGACGGGCTGCATGCACTTCTGCCCTTAGTTCCCCAAGTAACTGGGCTAGCTGGTCGGTATCCGAGGTTTCCATAGCGCCTGGACGGGAGTTTTGCGGTAGGCTTTGCGTTCTGTAACGCTCACCTGATTCCCGTAGAGGCGCCGGTCTTGACTGGGCGTATACCGTATCTTCAAAGGTGATGTGTAACACACGGTTGGCTCTTTGGGCTGGACCTCTGTGCACTGTATGTCTGATTCGAAGGGTAAGATGTCTTAGGTAAGTGAACGCCGTGCTCTCCATCTGCCTCGGGGCAGGGTGCTGTAACCAGTTTCTTCACTGGATAAGGGGAGCAGGCCTCTTGACTTCAGAGGACTGCTGTCCGTCGTTTACTGCACGAACGGTAAATTACGAGTAGTTCAAATGTCTTTAAAAGTCTTTTGTAATGATGTCTCTTGTTTTGCAGGGTTCCGGCGATGGTGGATGACGGGCTGAAGTGAGTTGAAGATGGAGCCCGTGTGATGAATAGAAGCGCCTGGAAGCACGTAAGTAAGCGCTTGTTGCCTGCTTCACGATGCGCTCTAACTGTCTTTTTATTTTGCAGGTACAAGTTCGGAGCGGCTGCAGAGTGCCGGAATACCCACTGGGTTAGGTGTGGAAAGGAGTAATGGCACGTGAGTATTAAAGTTCCCCAATGTCTTTAAACGCACCTTGTTTTGTCTTTCAGATGCGGGATGCAGCGCCGAGGGCCTCTGGAGCGTGCAAAGAGTTGGTAAGCTTTTGTCTTTCAGATGCCGGAATGCAGTGCGAAGACCTCCGGAGCGCACGAAGAGTAGGTAAGCCTTTGTCTTTCAGATGCCGGAATGCAGCGCGAGGCGTTGGTGACAGCCGATGAGCCAGGTAAGTGAAGCGCTGTCACTGAAGACCGTAATGCTAACCTGTTCTTTCTTGTATTTATAGGTGTTGCTGAAGACTGGATTCAGGATGGTAAGCCTTTTTTCCTTAGGCCCAGGATCAGATGCAGAAGACACGATGAGCGTTCTGCTGCAGAGGATGCAGAATAACGCAAAGCAAGATTCATCCATCGGGTGTGGTTTAAATAGCTTCTTGTAGTGCTTAGATGTCTCCTTCCACAGCCACGCCTAGGTAAGAAAAGAGTTCCTGCTTTCCAGAAGAGTTCCAGTGTTCTGAACCTAGGGAGTGGCTCCTGCCCCACCCAACAGGAAAAGTAGTTCCAAACAGAAGAGGATCAGAGGCTCAACTGGCAGGCAAGTAAGCAGCATGGTCTGCTGCAGGTAAGTCCACCCAAGCATTATGAGCCCGGCGCTTCCAGCGCTGGGACTGGGCATATTTATGAGCCTGGTGCCACTGGCGCCAGGACTGGGTCCAAAAGGTCCCAATTGGGACTGGTTGGCACTCGGAACCTGGGTTATGGATCTGCTTCCAAGGGAGTTGGGAAAACCCTGACCTTTTGGAAGCAGAGATCATGACAGCAAGCTAACAGACCATGGGATACAGCCTTGCCGCAGCCACATACTGTAATGCCATTACCTGTCGCCCATCACCACATGTATGTGGCAGTCATAAAGGTTGCAAAAGTTGTGACTCTTAATTTTTATTCCTACGTCATTCTTATCTGTATCTTATTCAATCTGTGTTTCTATATATGTACATATCTGTGCAACACCCGTTTACTCGTCACTTGTATGCAAGGTTATACAGTTGTGTTTTGTACGTTTTTGTATTATGAGACAAAAATGCAATAACATTTGTTATGAAAAAAAATAATGCATTAAGAAATGGGAAAGATTTTAAGTGCAAAGTGCATCTCAGAAAGAATAGCAGCATACAATCACAGAATCCCGAATCTTAAAAGATGAGCAAGACTGAAGTGCAACAGGCATCCTGCAAGAACAGAATGGCATAAAGTGCTAAATGTATATGCAAAGCTGATACCTGGGTGAAAAATGCCAAATACCCGTGAGAATGTGGGATGTCATGCCTGATGTAGACACCAATATCACCACATTGCCAAGGATGACAAATTACTGGAAGAGTGATAAAATCAGCAGGTATCATAAAGTACATTGTGCATGGATACAGACGTACACTGAGAATTGAAAAATATAAATGTGTATGTGTAGCACATTAAAAGTGCAAAGTGCATCCCAGAAGGAATAACAGCAGATAGTCATCAACTATGAGTTTAGACAATGGGCAAATCTAAAGTGCATAATGCTTATATAAAGTGCAAATTAGCATAAAAAGCTTGAGGCATGTGAAAAACATATGCCTGGATAGAGTGGCAAGAAACAAAGTGCCACAGGAAATATGGCCATGTGGTGAATACCTACGAACCATGGTATCCAATTGAATGAATATATACCACTGCGAATGAAACAAAACATACCTGACAAAAACAAAATGACAAGCGCCAAAAAAAAAACAAATAAATGAAAATTGTGTTCCTCTGGAACAAAAGACTTGTCAAAACTTTACATACAGAGCCACTGGACATGATGTATAGAGCAAGGCTACTATCCTTATTGTTTCCACGTGCATTCACACTGAGTGAGTGCTCTGATGGATTTCTGCTCTACTTTAAGAGCCAATCCCTAGAGCTGGGTGGCGGAAGCCGGCCCAACCCCAAAGGCCCGTATCATAAGGCACTGTCTGACCACATCACGGCTAATCTGTGTCATACTCATCGGATCGTCTTAGCAGACCTCTGTAAGCTCGCCAACATATGAACGAAATGTCACCCTAAGAATTTCCGTGAACTTACTCACCCGTTCACTAGACAGCTGCCCTAGGCTCATGGCGCCTGTTGCCCCTGTAACTTCTGTTTAATTAACATTGCCCTGCCTATTTTACACTGCACCTGATGCTTCTGTTTAATTAACCTTGCCTTTATTTGCTATTTTACACACCACACCTGATATTTCTCTTTAATTAACCTGGTGCTTCTGTTTAATTAAAATTTGCCCTGCATGTGCTCTGCTATTTTACACAACCTAGGTACTTTGCAGTTTGCTGACTGATCATTACTGTTCAGCACGTGATTTAACACCTACGCAATTGGCTGCACCACGCACCTCCTGCTTGCTTAACCTGCCTAGCCTGCGATATGCTATCCATCGTTACCTATGACACCCTACACCATTCTGCTTGTCTGTCACTGAACAGCCCGTGATTCAAAACCACCACGACCAGCAGCACCAAGCACTTTCTGCTTGTTAAACCACGGCAGGCCTGCAATCCTATTCTTAACGTGACCCGCGGGTCCCTACACACATTACTTAACATTCATGCTAAGTCCTACTACCTTGCCACTGAGCATGCACGAAAGCACTCCTTTGCCTAGCCACCAACTCACCTCCCACTAAGTACGCTGCGTAGCACAGTATAGTACGACTACTAGCCTTATAGACCTTCTCACCAGGAGAGAAATCACCCGAGGACCATTATGACTAAACCCAAGCCTAGACCCCTCAGCACATTAGCGCACCTCCCACGCACCACTACCCTCACCATGTCCCCGAACCTTGCTTCCTACACTCGACAGACACACACCTGCTGAGCCCTACCCATCAGCAAGAGGACCTCAATGTCCGCCACAGCAAGACAACTGATATCAAGAAGCAGCCCACTATCTGCCCTACTTCCATCCACACATCCACCTTCCACCTTAAACAACAAACCAGCTACCTGCACTAACAAGATCCAGGAGCCCTTGTCCCAACCAGCAAGTTATGTTATGTTATGTTATGTTATCATTACTTGTAAAGTGCATGGCCCTCTAGGGGCATCATGGCGCTGGAGAGGAAAGCAGAACCCTGATCATAGCCTGAGAACCCAGAAGCATTATGAAGCGGGAGAATGGAAGAAAAGGCTCCCACCAATCCCCTCTCTCCCCTGGCCTAGAGGATCGCGGCCCAGGCACCCGCCACGAGAGGAGTTTGCCCATCTACCAGACGGCCAAATACCCTGGTACAAGAACATACGGATGTGCCCTCCCGCGTGCCCACCAGCCTGCCATACACTTGCCAACGCCTGCGGCATGGAGGGACTCGACTGAATCATCCAGCACTAATTCAACACATCGTTAGAGATGCCATGACGACCCAGCCAACGGTCAAGAATACCCATGCAACATACACACTGGACACTCCCACACCAATCCACACGAAGAACATACTCAGTGCTATGACGTAGGTGACGGACACACCCACAGACGCGCATCTTTATTATTTTTCACATAGGCTTCTCAAAATGCAGAAACGCAAGACGCACAATGAACTCATCTAAAAGCTTGCTCACGCTTCTCCTAAACCCATGCGCAATAATGAAAAGTATAATGAAGACACGATATTGGAGATAAAGCAATATGATACCATAACCTAAAGTGCCTGTGTATCAAACGGCTCCACCTATACACCAGGCCCAAGTAGGCCTCAAGCAAGAGTTTTCATGAACATTGAATGAGCAAGAGTACAGTTGCTGATCCCGCAGAATGAGCCCGGCGATAGCAGACAGTCAAGGGCACAATGTTGCTAACTCGCATGCCACAAGCCGACGCCATGGTCACACCTGCAATTAAGCCAGGCACATGGTGGAAAATGCAATATTAATTGTGCAGAATTCTGCCTCAACCACGGTCCCACCTCACGTGATCAAGCCGAACCTGACAGGGTGCCAGGCCCGGGAGGAGGGAGACGCCTGGATTCCCCGCTTCAAGACTCAGGCAGATACAATTAAGCGTCTCAAAGGACATCTGTAGCGGTGAAGTCGGCCTTCCGGCATATGAATAAATCTCACGTTGTCTACACGTACTCATAGTGAAACATTGTTGCAAATGACAGGTGCACCGCGAGCTGGGAACAGCGATGGTCCCAGACTGGGGGGCTCGTGTGTGGACCAATCAGAACATGGGGCTCTTATCACTGACGCCACTAACATTGACCAATCCTCAGGGGTCTCCATGTAACAATTTTCATGTATCAATTTGAAGGGACAACCCAAGTATACCACCTGACTAACCCTCAACCACTAACAATGCTCTCTATATGTATGCTATACTAACCCTACCACTCGAGGAGCCAATCCAGAGTGGCGATAGGTTTTTTGCTAACTATTCCCAGGTGACGCAAGTAGCGCGTCATACTAAGGTAAAAAGGGCCTGCGAGCCCATGATGAGGAGTGTGTGTCAGGACGGACGCGTACGATCCTTGACCCATCCCTGCCGTTTGTTCAATAAACAGCAGAACCACCTTGCTTCTTGCGTGTGCCTCATACTCATTTTTTGGGATACACGGGAGGAGTTGGGGCCGCCCTGCCCGGAGGTCCGCGGACGGCTCAGCCGACCCCGGGAGAATTTCCCCCCGACAATTATCCATCATATTTTTTTTTAAAAAAGATGTGTTTTTAAGGCTTTCCTAAAGGCCAAATGGTTATAGATCTTTTTCAGTTCAACTGGTATCTTGTTCCATAGCTGTGCCGCTGCAACAGAAAAGGCTTGTCCACCCACTCGGGAGCGGAGAAATGATGGTACACAAAGCAAACCAGCCGACTCAGATCTCAAAGAGCGGATGGGCAGATAGCGAGAGAATTTGCTGCACTCTATGCACAATACAGAGTGCTTTAAACTCAATACGTTGGACTACTGGTAACCAGTGAATGCGATGGATGACTGGGGAAATATGAACACCATACGGTGCCCCCGTCGCTATCCGGGCTACAAAGTTCTGAAGGCGCTGCAGTCGAAGGATCAGTCCCTTAGGCTGAGCAAGATAAAGGGAATTACAATAATCCAATCGACTGGATACAATTGCCGACACCACCAGTGGCCGCAAGGGAGGTGGTATCAGATGAAGAACTTGCAGAAGGATTTTCAGATGGAAGAACCCAGTCTGGCAAACAGAAGAGATCTGGGCCTCCATTGATAGAGTGGCTGTCATAATGACTCCCAGGTTCTTTACCTTCATAGCCGGAACAGGAAGAGAACCCATGAAGGAAGGCCAAAAGGTTGAAATCCAGAGGGAAGGGTCAGGAGGAGAGCCAAGCACCTCAGTTTTGTCCCAATTCAGTTTAACCAATTAAGGCCCATCCACTCCCCCACGGCCGTCAGGCACTTATCAAGGCAGGATGACACCTCAGTCTGATCGAGATCTAGCTGGATCAGGATCTGGGTGTCGTTAGCATACGAGTAGCACCTGACACCAAAGGAGCAAATGAGGCACACTAAGGCCCAGATGTATATATTAAAGAGAATGGGTGACAGAGCAGATCCCTGAGGTACATCGCAAGTGAGGTCAGAAGATTTAGAAAGAAAAGAAGAGACCGAGATCTTCCTTAGCATCCCCTCAACCCTCTGGATAAATAAACACCTCAACTGTAGAATCCTTCCCCGTACTCTCGCTTCGACAAAAAAACCTACTCGCAGCCTCACAGCCACCCACCCACAGAGCTCAGCACAGCCGATTCACTCCGGAGATCCCCCCAAGGCGAACCACAGTAGTCACCTAACCTCACCCCAACCACATAACTCAGACACACCCAGACCGCAACCCATCACACTGAGGCTAAAGCCACCCCTATCCAGGGTGCTCTCATCAACGTCGAATCACTCCCTACACATGCATTAGACATCGCTGACCTGATCACCACCAATGAACTAGACTTCCTGGCCATTACTGAAACGTGGCTCCATGCTGCGGCAGGCCCCGCAATCCACCTGGCCGTCCCAGATAACTACTCTATCTACAGGACTGATAGACCCACAACCAGTGCGGGGGAATAGCTATAATAGCTAAAAACGTGAACATTTGGAAAATGAACCACCGAACTTTCCAAGCAGGCAAACTACTATCTATCAAAATGACCACATCTCCAACCACCATCTACAGACCAGCAGGACCGATTTCCTCATTCTAGGAGGATGCAGCACAATTCCTCACCACCAACACCGCGACCAGTTCTCGGACCGTACTACTGGGAGACTTCAACTGTTTCATTGACCCAAAGGACAACAAAGCCCTTGCCTTAGTGAATACTATATCTGCATTAGGCTGCAGTCATTGTATCTACGACCCACCCACACTAAAGGCTGCACCCTTGACTGTTTAGCGGACCTCAATTGCAATATAAACATTACATCTAACACCCACTGCACATGGTCTGACCACCACATTATCATGTTCAACATATCCAAGTACCTAAGACCTGCATCCACCCCTCCTCTGTCTGCTGCTGCATTATCTAGAAACTCACACAGATTGACAGCAAATAATCTCCCCCCATCTCTACACACCTTAACACTCCCAATAATGACCCATCAGACATGGTAGAGCTATATAACTGCAAGCTCCAAACAGCCGTAGACAAAACTGCACCCCTATCATTGCGCAAAGCTAAACCTGTAGCCAACCTAAACACCTGGTATACACCCAACCTGAAAACTTTGCATAATACGAAAAGAGCTGCGAAGTCCAACTAGAAAAATTCCCTTCAGATCAGAATAAAGCAACCTTTACCGTAGCCTCTAAAAGCTACCAAGAGGCAATCATCCAGACAAAAAGTGCCACTTTTAATGAAAGAAACTTGAACGCCAAATCAGAGTCCGAGGAACTCTTTGCCATCTTAAGGGAACTTGAGTCCCCAATAACGCCACCAGAAACCTGCATCAAAGACGAGAGCTGGTGCTCCAGCATCCAATAAGGCTAAATGGACAAAATATCCCAATTGCAACTGACCCCTAGTCCGGACACCTGCTATACTGACACACCATTTGAATTTGCACCGGTTTCTAACTCTAATACCGCTAAAATCAAAGCTAATCTCCAACCTTCTAAATGCCAGGGAGACATCTGTTGAGTGTCACTCATTAAATACTGTGCGACCAAACCAACTCCCTGCATCAACAAATGAATGAATGACTCCTTAGAAAGCAGCACCGTACCTACCACACGCTTGGGTGCTCCTGCTCTTAGAAAAATCCACCCTAGACCCTAACTTTCCGATAACTACTGACCAAAAACTACAGTGCCATTCCTACTCAAAATTCTGGACAGAGCAGCCTATCTCCAGATTCAAAACCACTTGGAAACAAACAACTTGCTCAGCATCCAGCAATTCGGCTTCCGTCCGACACACAGGACGAAAACAGTACTACTTGATCTTAAAATACAAATGGATGAGCTGAAAGATAATGGCAACTTAGCACTCCTCCTCTTATTAGACCTATCAGCAATGTTTGACTAATTTGACCATAACATACTTTGTAACCACTTAGCCTCAGCCACCCACTTCTCACTTAATAACTAGCAAATGGATACAGTGCTTCCTCACAGATAGAACCATGCAAGTCTTCTCACCTACCTCAGCGGGGACCCCTGCACTTGTCTCCTTGGCATTCCTCAAGGCTCCTGTGTATCACCTACACTGTACAACATCTTTACGTAGCCTCTATTTGACCAGCTTGACGATTTGGGTGTCACCTACATGAATTATGCAGACAACACCCACATCCGCATACCTATTGATGGCTCTTACGACACTGACACCATCTGACTCAACGCCATCTATCAAATCATCCAAGCATGGATGGCTCAGCACCGGTTGTGCCTGAATGATGATAAAACCAAACGTCTCCTCACTGGTTCCCAACCCCCTCTCAACAAACTCTCTAAATCTTTTGAACCTTTAACATTGATGGTAATATCATCAAAGTCTCGAAAGAAGTAAAAACTCTAGGTTTATACCTTGATTCCACCCTAACACTACAAGTTAACGCCACAGCCTCGGCAGCAAGCATACACCCCCAAGCTTATACATTCCTGCAGGCCATTCCTCTCTCCCGCCAGCTGCATCACCCTTGCAAGAGCTCTTATTCTGTCGAGACTTGATTACTGTAATGCCCTTTATGTGGGCAGAAAGACCCAGAACATCAAAAAATTGCAGATTATCCAAAATAATGCCATGAGAGCAGCTCTCAACATTTCAAAAACGATCCAAGTCTCATCGATCAGACGGAACAACCACTGGTTACCTATACAGGAGTATATCTGTTTCAAAACACTCTCAATAACCCACAAATACCTACACAAGTAAGCCCCCAAATTCCTCCTTGTTAAAGTCACGTCCATTGGCACGGATTACGTGCCAATGTTTAAAAATGGCATCCCTAATTTTGTTGGCAGCTGGACCATTGGTGAGGATGAGTCTAATATCCTGTTCTGACATGCTGCTACAAGTCCTAGATGTGGCCAAGAGAGAATCTCCATGAGAGCTCTGGGTTTCGAAATCTAACAGCTTGTTAGTCCAAAAATATGAGGCTACTGCAAAGAAATAAAGAAACACCAGTCACAAGGAACAATTATATAAACAAGAGTTTATTAACGCTTGAGTGGTATCAGGTTATACAATGCACGAATACAGGCACAGAAATAGTGAGTTAAGACATGGGGGAGTGGCTGTACCTTATACAGGTTTGGAATACTGTGTTGAATTTGGGCTAGCTCATCACGTGAGATGCACAGACCTACAGGCTTGACGTCATCTCGCAGGCAATTTACTGTCTGGGAAGCAGAGCAGAGTAGGGTGTGGGTGGATATTGTGTTCCCAACACAAGGTAGCATTCCTTGTGCTGCTTTATCTATGTTATTGCTGGACTAAAAGGTCAGTCCATATTTCTTCTCAGTAGCTTGATCCTCCAGAACAACATATGCTGTGAATTGTGCTTCACTTTAATAGTCTGGATGCACATTCACAATCACCTGCAGGAAAGCCAAAAAAAGTCAAAGGAGACAGGATGGCACCTAATTTACAGATTAGATACATTTGTGCCAGTACTTCAAGGCTCTAAGCCAGAAGATAAATCATGTGCTCAGCAGTTTCAGCGTTCCTGTGCAAGGGCATGTTAGAGGGGTTTCCGAAGGGGTTATTTTGTGAGTTCTCACCACGCTCAGAATGGAAACTTGGGAATGAGAGCAAAACAACCAAGATGGCGTTTGGAGGCCGCGATAGGCGCGGTTCAAGGTGTACGTGCTTAGGCCAACATTATAATGTAAAATGAATATACTTTTTTAAGCTCTGAGCAATTGCGGCAAAAGCAAACCCATTCTCAATACAGTATGCTGTTGATACAAGTTCTGTGGTGGTTACTCACTGCCATCAGGGAAAGATTGGAACTGGTGGGTTTACAGAATACAGTGGTGCCCAAACCATTGGTCTTTTTCATTACCTTAACATCTAAAAAGACCAACTCAGTACTGCTGCATAGATTGAAGTCAATGACATTAAGTAACCTAACATAATCCATCCATTCCATCTCACTCCCTTCCACATGTCCGTGGATTACAGTTATTAGCACCCTGATAGAGGGAACCAGGCAATCAGGTGGCTAGGAACACGGGCATGAACCGGTGATGAAAGTCTGTATTCTATGCCGCATGACAGATGGCTCACCCTGTTGCCATCTTCACACTGCTGTTCATCCCTGTTTATTTTGCGTGCATTTACCAGTGCCCCTCCAACCCCACTTACCTGTGTGTTGTGGTGACTCTGCACGCTGCCGTCGCAGTAGCTTTCCAACTTATATGGCCAGTATAGAAACTCTGCCTTCCCTTTCCAGGGTAGCTATGTTAGGATAGTACATGTAGTCATTGAACGGGATGCACAACTTTTTTATTGAGCACCCCTTAAGCTTTGGTAACGGCCCTCAGCCCTCATTTAAAGTGTTGAAATAGGGGTAACAGCCTGAGGCCCTTGTTAATGGACCTTGCTTTGTTCAAGCCATTAACTTGTGCTGCTGGGTTGTTGCTCCCTATTCCAGCCCTTGGAATGGGGTCTTAATGCCACATTGTATGCTAGAGAAAAGTACTGGGGACAAAAATTGTTTCTGTCTTTTTTTCTTTTTCTCTAGAATATGATTATCCATTTCATCCGTCAGCATGGTACAAAATGCTAATGGAAATGTTGGTGAATCTTATGAAATGAAATGAAATGTTATTTATACCACGTTCCACTGACCCTGAGGCATAAGGGCACCAACAAACAAACATTTACAAAAATAAAATAGCCCAGACAATGAGCACAAAAACCATAATACAAAAACATATAAACAATTTTAAGAAAGCAAATAAAAAAATATATGTTGTACAACAACATCCAAGTCAGTTCAAGACAATTCTCAAATTAGTGGCAGTGACATTTGTATTCAGATTGGTACTTCTGTTCAAAAACAAAGGTAGACTACTAAGACCGCATCTAACAACAATACAGTCAGTATTATCACCAGGTATTTAACTGTATTCGCTGAAGAACTTTCAAGTCTTGGGTTCTAACACAGTCAGGGCCCACTTTATGATTAAGCCACAACATGATCTTATTCTTAAGTGCCTCCCTAGGTTCAAATTCCCTGGGCTTATCAACATTGCAATAATGACACTCTTTGGTTTCAGAACAAAGTTCCTTAAACTAGGTTCCAAAATGTTATCCATCGTTGATTTTTTTGGGTGAATAGCCTTGGCCAATAAGGACGCAGGAAATGATGGCGGCTTAACTGAGGTCGAGGTATTCTCCACTGGCACTTCACCCCCCCCCCATGTTCGAACCAGGATGGACTACATTTGCCGTTCTTTGATGGGAGCATCTCTAAGATCAGTTTGGCAGCTCTGATGGAGCCCACTCTGAGAGCGGGGGTTTGATAGAACTTTTCAGATCTTTTAGGTTGCAGTTGTTCGGGTTTCAGCATATTTAACAGATGAGGAATGTGCATTATGGGACCAAAAGAAGCTTAAAATCCTCAATATTTGGACAGGCAGCAGGATCACGCTGCATATATTCTTTAAACAGAGTCCACTTTTTTGGAGTCTTCGAAACTCCCACCTCCCTGACAAAGCAGTCCAGGGCCCCTTCACCTAACCAGTCGCCTGCATTTTCTGACATAGCAGACACAGTCTGGGCATCCAGAAACATGCAGCCCTTCACTTTATCAGGCTCATTAGTCTCTGTTAGGTGTGGAAGGGAGAAAGAGGATGAACACCATGGGAACAATTCGCATCATTCTCGCAGGCGTTATTACTGTGCAGGGGATTAGTGAGCAAAAGGTGTTCTGACTGAAGCTTTGTCTATATAGTTTAATTACTTTACTGTAAAGCAGATGGAGTCTATATATTTTTGTATTTCTATTTTTTTACTTTGAAAGATGGATCCAAAAGGTGTTTTTTGATTTTGTATTTTTTAGGATGTTTGTATTTTTTCCAGGAGAGGCAAGGAAGTAAGGTGGCGGAGGGAAGTGTGGGAAGGGGCACTAACCACAGAAACAGAGCGGCAGGTGAATAGGTGAAGATATTGGGCGTGTCCTAAATCTAAGATTGGGGACAGTGTTTTTGATGCTCCTTGAGACGCAGCATCAAAAGCAATTTGAAACTGCTCCACCTGCAGAAATCAGTGTTGCAGTATATACAGAGTACTGTTGCCGTGGAAAGATATGGATCAACAGCGTCTTTTATGGTTTGCGAGGCAGCTGATGGGATCCTGTGACTCACAAGAGTAGCCTGTATGGTTGCAGGATCAGTTGACGAGGATGAGGTAGAGGAAGACAGCTTACTACTTCCTGAGAAAGGAATAGCCTTTCTCAGAGTACTTGGGTGGTTTGAGAGGGAGTGGCGGCGCATGGAGTTGGTACCAAAAGAGTAATGGATGTGTCGTCCATTACTAAGTAGGATTCCACATTCAATGCATTCAACATGGGCAGCCAGAGCCTTTGGTACGCCTCTTACTGTTTTAAAGAACTGCCAAAGCCTTGATTCTCTTTTGGTGCTGGAGGCAGGCAATTCATCTAGCTCATCTTCCTGGTGCTGTTGATCCCCATCTGCATCATCGCATCTGTTCCCTTGTGCAGGTCCTTCAGCTGTTGGTGGTGGTGTTGGTAGTGGTGGTGGCCTCTGGGGAGGAGGTATGGAAATAAGTGATGCAATTGTTGCAGTTAAATAGTAGTTGTTTTTAAACTTGGAGAAGGGTAAACTTTCAACTCTAAACATCCTGCAGTTTCAAAGTGTCCGCAAAGCACAAACCTGTTTGCGACCACGTCATCACGGTGCCCGCCTGTACGTTCCTGTGAGACTGTCTGGGAGGTCCGCAATGACATTTGATGTTATTTATTTATTTATTTATTTGGATTTGTATAGCGCACATCTGCCCGGGGGCATTGTGGTGCTGTAGGTAGGCTCACTTAGTACATAGCATACATGGTACTTAAAAATATAACGGGTAAGTAGTTGAGTGTGTTACTTACAGTCATTCAATACAGTAATTATATGTGGTCATATCAAAGATACATACACTTGTTGCATATGAGTCGTTAAAAAGCGAGTGGAGAGAGGTTAGTTGAAGAGAGTGGTTTTTAGCAGCTTGCAGAAGGCATGGTATGATTTTTCATTCCTTAGTGCAGTGGGAAGTGCGTTCCAGCTTGTTAGTGCTAAGTGTTGGAAGCTGTATCCCCCGGCTTTGCTTGTTTTGAATGTGGGTATATAGGTCTGCTTAGTCAGGTGTGATCTGGTGGACGTATTGCGGGTGATCCTTTCAGAGAGATAGGGAGGGGCTTCAGAGGAGAGGCTTCTGTGGGTAATGACCATGGATTTGAAGAGGATGCGTTCTTTTATTGGCAGCCAGTGGGCCTCTTTTCTGGCCTGGGAAATGTGTTCCCTTTTTGGGATACTCAGAGCTACTCTCAGGGCATTGTTCTGTGCGGCTTGCATTTTTTTTAGGTTTTTTGTTGAAGTGCCCAGGAAGAGGGCATTGCAGTAATCCAGTTTGGTGGCTACTGTGGCTCTGGCTATTGATAGGCAGTTTTTTGTGGAGAGGAAAGGTTTCACAGCATTAATTATCTTAGTGGTAAGCGCAGCGGAGGACGCTATGACATTGACTTGCCGTGACATGGACAGTGTTGAGTCAAGGGATACTCCTAGTGTTTTTACTGCAGAGGAGTCTGTGATGGGTGAAGTGTCAATGTTTTGTATTGCGGCAGGAGTTTGTTTAATGTTTCTTTGGTGCTAACTAAGAGGATGTCTGTTTTGTCCCCGTTTAGGCAGAGGCCGTTGGCTGCCTGTCATGCCCCGGAGGAAGGTTACCCTCAGGCACACCGCTTTAAATAACGCTCATACCCATAGGGATAGGGACACTCGCGCTCTCAACCCCGGGGACTCCCCGACACATAGCACAGCCAGACCCCCCAAGTCACAATCAGCCCTCATAATGTCACACTACCTGTGGTGCGGGGGAGGCATCATCAGCAGTTGTTCCAAGGCTCAGTCGGAGGGCGACTTTGTTTGTTCCCTCGTTTCCAGTGGCAACTGTCATGGAGATTGCGAGCGGGTTGGAGCAGCCCATTGCAACCACTTCCTGGTTTTGGGCCGACTTCCCAATAACATGCCCTGAGCTCTGCTCACGTGATCGGGAGTCGGCAGACATAAAAGCCGTGTTATTTGAATCATTCGCTGCTTCACAGCTGTTTTCATGACACTGTTCAGCATTCTCGATTCACGTCTCGGATTCATTGGAAAAAGACCTCAGCTTATGGATTACGGACTGGTTATTATTGCTCCTTGGGTTTTGGTATTGGTTTCTGCTCGGAATCACAGACTTTTGGATTTTTGGCTAATGGTTAACTGATTGTTTCCGATTTCCCTTCTCTGCTTTGTCACTTTCTCATCGCTACCCGGATTCGACTATTGGCTTGCTTTTCGACCTGTCTTCGAGTTTCCTTGAACTGCTACGGGTCCTCCAAGTAGTCCACGAGTACCATAGTGCCACAAATACTTCCAGGATCATCAGGTGTGTAGCCAGCGCTGAGTTTCTGGCGCCTGGCTTTATGGATTGCTGACTCTCCCTTGCACCACAGCCTCAGAGTTCCTATCACCTTTCCATTAAACTTAGGTAAACCCTTTGCAATACAGTTACATTGTTTATAGTGCTGTGCTTGTTTGTGCTAATACCTGAAATCATTCTAAAAGCTCTGGGGTCTTCGGCGGCATCTGATCCTGCGAAACAACAAACCACCTCTGGCCTCAAGGCTCGCACAGGGAGTCGTTTTCTCTCTCCCTGTGGGGAACTTGGGGACAGAAGCCCATATACTCTTCAGGTTTGCGGCAACTCAAGACACTGCCATCCAGGTTTGGATGGCTGTGTAGATCTTAGTGCCACGGCATCTTGTTCGTAGATGCCAGGGAGGGGGAGTAGGACTTGAGCATCATCATCAGAATTAGTATAAACTATGTCACGATGATCCAGATCAATGAAGAGTGGGAGGGTGAGGATGTTGTATAATGTAGGGGCAGTGCAAGAGCCTTGTGGGACTCCACAGTGGATGGTGGTAGGGGTGGCGCATGCTGAGTCAGAGAAAAACTTTGCTATGTACTAAGTGAGGCTACCTACAGCTCCACGATGCCCCCGGGCCAATGTGTGCTATACAAATCCAAGAAAAACTTTCATGAGTCGACCCTCGAGGAAGGATATGACCCAGGAGATGGCTTCCTGAAGAGAAGTGAGCTTTGTTTTTAAGTTGCGTGCCTAGAATGTCATGGTTGACCAGATCAAAGGCTGCGGATAGGTCCAGCAGGAGGAGGAGTGCTGGTTTGCCTTTGTCCATGATGTTGTTGAGTTGAATTTTGAGATCTAGTTGGGCCGACTCGGTCCCGTGTCCCAGGCGGAAACCCGATTGTCTTTTCCCTAAAATGCGGCTTTCTTCCGAGTATTGCTGGATTTGTGTGTAGGCCACCTTATTCAGAATCTTGAGCAGGAAGGGGACGGTCATGATAGGTCTGTAGTTGTTGGCGTTTTCAGGATCTAGGGTAGGTTTTTTAAGTAGTGGGCGCACCCAGGCTTCTTTTAGGCTGTCTGGGACTGAGTTCGAGTTGAAAGAGGCATTAATCGATGTTTTGAGAAACGGTGCAATTGTTTCTACGCAGTCTTTGACTAGTTTGGCAGGACAGGCATCGCCTTAACAGTTGGAGGGTTTCATTTTGTTTACAATTTCCATTACCTCTAGTTCAGAGGATTTTTTATGATCTCAGTCACTGTTTCAGCGTGAGAGGCTGATTGGATGTGCTGACTGAGGTTTTTGTGGTGGACTAGGATTTTATTCTGAAGGAGCTCCATTTTTTTTAGGAGGGCGGACTGTATGGTGGTTCACCATGCTTGATCTTTAACAATCTCTTGAGACTTGGTACCTGCTGTAGATAGTTCCTTGAAGATGGCAAAGAGCTCTTTCGATTCTGAGCTAGCATTGGAGATTCTGTTGTTGTAGGATGCAGATTTAGCCAAAATGATGTCTTTTTTGTATTGGGTGGCCAGTGATTTATATGAGGATAATGAGGAGTGCTGGGAGAGCTTTGCCATATAGTCAACGCTTTGCTTTTTTTGGTGTGTAGTTCTTTTAGTTCTGATGAGAACCAAGTGTTGGAGTGCTTGATATTTTGGGATCTTTTTTTCTTTTGTTGAGGTGCAATGATGTCTATGGCAGTGTTGATTGTGGATTTGTAGATGTCTGCCAATACTACTGGGTCTAAGGTGGCAGGGGGGTTGGTAGCGAGAGTGTGTAGGTAAGGTAAGATCCTTTCTTTGGTAAGGTTCCTGGTGCTTCTTGCCATGGCTGGAGGAGCTGGGCTGGGGTTTTTCGCTTAGTGAGAGTGGGGATGATGAAGTGAATGAGTGAGTGGTCAGACCAAGGGGTGGGTGTGATGGAACTAATGTCGATGCCACAATTGTGGGCCGCTACCCAGGCAAGTGTGTGTCCTTTGCAGTGAGTGGGTGAGTATATTTTCTGCTCAAAGCCTAGTTCTTGGAGTGCTTGTGATGGTCTATCTTTCTGGTCATTGAATCCCAGGTTGAGATCACCTAGGAGGATAGTTTTGGTGGTTGTTTTAAGACTTTCACCTAGAAGGTTATCATGGAAGTCCGACATAGGGCCTGGTGGACAGTAGGCTAGATTAATGATGATGGTGGTGTTGGAGGATGAGATCTTGGCGGCGAGGGAATCAATGCTATCCACAAGTTCGGAGGAGAGTTGTCTTATTTCTATGTGATCCTTCACTATAAGTGCAACTCCCCCACCTGTGGTTAATCGTCATTCCTGTCTAAGGATGATACGGCCTGGTGGGATAGCTAGGGATAGAGCTATGAACTCTAGAAACTCTAGAGAGTGAAAAATGGCATAAGAATTTGTGGAAAGTTAATACAAGTGTTCAGTATGAGGCTAGGAGGTGAGGAATGGCACTGTTTTTAATTGAAACTCACTAGATGAATCACAATGCATGCTTAAAAAGTCTGTGAAGCACGGGAAACATTCACGAACACCTCATCCCACAGAACGTGTGTGGTCACGTGTGAGACTGCCCGCAATGGCGCAATGATGTTTGCTGACCTTAGCGGCAGAAGATGCAGGGTGCAGGTCCTAGGATGTCTGTAAGGTACAGGGCAGGGTTTAACGTTCACAAACTTCTTTGGTTGCAACACCGGACTCTGAATACTTCCATAGTTTGCAGACTTCCAACAGGGTTTTGTAGCATTCCATATGAAGCATGTAGTTTTCCATGTGAGGTATGTAAGGAATGTAGAGTATGGAATACAGGAAGAAAGATGCAAAAGAAATGCTGTAGGAGGAGTTGGAGTAAACTTTGTTAGGAGCCCGTGGGCGTGTATAAGATTCATCAATAAAGAAAAAATGGTTTCCTTACCTGCTTCCCGGATCATTTTATTGGCAACGAGGAAACAGCATGGCAGCCCACCGATTAGATCAAATGGCCACCCCGTTGTAGAGGAGGTATCTCACTCTCTGAAAATTCACTTCCAGAGTAGGGAAGTCCTCTGAATGGGTTTGAACCAAAGGATGTGGAACGTGACAGGCACAGAAGTGAGGGACGAGCTACAGTACATGGCGAAACTGTGCGCACAGCACTGAGGGTCAAGCAGCGGCGTAAGGTGATCCAAGTCCCAACACAGTAGTGAGGGACAAGCCCTGACATAAGATGTTCAGAGTCCTCACAAGTAAGGAGCTGGGGAGGACGTTTTGCCACATTTGGGAAAAGTCACAAGTGTGTGTTCATCAACGCACATGCCGTGTACGTCAGTGCTACTTTGAAGTAGTGACATAATTTCCCTGGCAGCGGTTGATGCTTCTTAGGTATGAGAAAAGCACAGCACAACGTTGAATACGTGCAGCAGCCATTTTAGAAGCAAATTCATTTCATAAGGTTACCATGACAACCAGTCATAAGGAAAAATCACACTCTGAACCAAATGAAATTGAGGGTTTAAGCGATAAATTTGTTTCCAAGGCAACAGCACAAAAAACGTTGTTCTGTGAGTCACAGACTCACGCCCTGCAATGAGATAACACAAACAAATATTACATTAACCCCTTAACTGCGAACAGTTTCCTCCCCATTGCCAAGCCCTTTTTTTGTGGTTTCGGTATGTCACCATTATATCTCTTATAATTATTTTGCTACATGTGTTATCTCTGCAAAATCTGGGCCTTTTTCTTCCCACATGTAGGTGGTCATAAAACCATTAAGGAATACTAGTTTGCTGTATGGGGGTGAGAGAAATTAACCAAAAAGGGAAAACATTTTGGGTTTTTTCAGAGAATGCCAATAAAATGATGTACAAAGAAGCCTGTGTTTTTTTCATTGTAAGAGCTAGGAACAAATGGTTTGCTGTGCTGAATGTGCCATTTTCCATGCTTCCGGGAACAGGTTCTGTGGAAACTAAAATAAATATTTTAATAAGGTTACCATCAGTTTTGTGAGATGTAGGTGATTTTACTCTTTCTTTTCCAATAGGACATGTATGGACGGAAGGAAGAGGAGGGTAGGAAGTCAGAAAGGCATACATTTTTTGATAAGTAGACAAACTTCCAAGTTTCAGAGGGGTTGATTTGCACAGGTCAGGTAACAACGATGTAGTGAAAAGTCCCATTGTGTGGGGAAAAATTGGAAAAATTACAGATAAAAAAGGTATGTGCTGGACATGGTTGGACTTGTAAGGTAATGGCTTCTGTGAATATTGAGAAAAGCAATGGCCCGCTTCATTCCCCTGACTCTTCCAGTTAGGAAATCACACATTGTTCGTAATTTTTCCAAAACAAGCATTACCAAAAGCCAAAAACAGAGCCATGGTACACATGATTTTTATGCCGATGCCCTAAACAGACGTACTTAACATGTGTAAATAAGGAAAACAAATGTGGTGAGGAATGGCAAGGATACATTTTTTGAAAGAGCACAGGCTGACCTGTTAAAGGGTAGGTGATTTGTGCAGGTTACAAAAGCGTACAGTGCCTAAGCAGTGACTAAATGTAGGTCACATTTGGGAAATGAAAAGGTTGCGTAACAAAGTGCAGCTGCAAATATATGAAAACGGTATGAAAACCAAGAGAAAACAACAAATGTCCTATCTTCCCACATCCCCAAAGGTGTCCCGGTGAAAATGGTACCTCACATGTGGGGCTGCACCTACCTGGGTGCAAAGGGAAAAGGCTAAACCACTGGTAACCCCAAGTGTTTCGGCAGAGCAGATTTGGCAGGAATTTGCTTGTGTACACAACCTACAGATTTGGCCCTAGGGGTATCACAGCTACCAAGATAAACACGGAACCCAATGCATTTCTGAAAAGAAGACATGCGTGGGATTCCACAGAGGTCTAACTTGCGCAAATCACCCCAGAATTTATTACACACAAGCCCCAGCAAAGTCGGAAATTTACAAAAAAATAAACAATTTTCAGACATTTCTCTCCTCCAAACCACCGAAACACGCAGCCAAGAACACATGTCCTACCTTCCTGCGTTCACAAAAGTGTCCTGATGAAAACAGTTTCTCACATATGTGGGTGCATCTACCTGTGCGCAAAGGGAAAAGGTTAAACAACTGGTAACCACAAGTCTTTCGGCAGAGCAGATTTTGCTGGAAAATGCTCTTGTGAACAACCTACAGATTTGGGCATGGGGTGTCACAGCCACCAAGGAAAACAGGGCACCCCATGCATTTCTAAAAAGAAGACACCCATGGGAATCCGCAAAGTTCTCACTTGCACGAATCACCCCAGAATGTATTACCCACAAGCACAGTAATGTTCTAAATTTAGGGGGAAAAATACAATTTTCAGACATTTCCCACCTCTAGACCACCAAAACATGCCGCCAACAACACATGTGCTACCTTCCCACATTCCCACAGGTGTCCTGACAAACACGGTACCTCATATGTGTGGCTGCACCTACCTGGGAGCAAAGGGAAAAGGCTAAATCACTGATAACCCCAAGTGTTTCAGCAGAGCAGATTTTGCAGGAATTTGCTCTTGTGGACAACCTACGGATTTGGGCCTGGGGTGTCACAGCCACCAAAGAATACATGAAACCCCATGCATTTCTGAGAAGAAGACACCCCTGAAAAACTACAGAGGTATGATTGCACGAATGGCCCCAGAATGTATTACCCACAAGCCCTGGCAAATTGCAGCCTGCCATTTATCAAGAAGAAACACTTTGAACTAGATTGGGCAACCACGATTGAAACCAACCACACTTATAAAGCGTACAGCGAAAATGCAAAATTTCGCACAAAAAGAAAACCTTGTGCAAAAATTCTCTTAAATTTCCCATGTGAATTGTATCTCCGATTTCGCCTGAACCAAATTCACACCCAGGAGCATTGCCAAAATTGCCAAAACCACTTAGAGAAAGTGAAATTTGGTCAATGTCGATTTTGCACAGATAACGCAAATGAGGAAACTTTGAAACACCTAGTCCTCTCTTGCTCAAGATTTGAACAGAATCGAATGACATCGCTGGGTGAATTCTGCAGTAGTGATACAGTTCTATCAAGAGAATGGTTATAGCTAAGGCTTATGGGAGGCAAGACTATCTCCTTCAATTTAGCAATGTCAACGCTCCTTAAAAAAATAAATGAAGAACTAGCAACATTTTCAGAAGGTTGATAACTATATTTATGAGGTTAACAATAAAGTAAGGGTCTGTGCTTGATAATCACATTGATCGTAAACAATGCTGACCTACTCAATTCCTGCCAGAAAACTAACAGAAGAGAATGACCTTCACATTTTTGAGTAAAATACATGTTGATCTATTGTTACTGTGATGGCTCAATGCAACGTGGTCAAGGCCTTTATTGGAATTTATTACCCAAAAGCCCTGGCAAAGTCTGAAATTTAGAAGAAAAAAACCCACAATTTCCATACATTTCCCACCTGGAAACACCCAAACATGCCGCCAATTACAAATGTTCTACCTTCCCACATTCCCGTGTGTGGGTGCACCAACCTGAGCGCAAAGGGAAAAGGCTAAGCCACTGGTAACCCCAATGTTTCAGGATGTTGCTCTTGTGGACAACCTAAGGATTTGGGCCTGGCGTGATGCAGCCAACAAGGAAAACAGGGAACCCCATCCATTTCCGAAAGGAAGATGCCCGTGGGAATCCACAGAGGTCTGACTTGAGTGAATCGCCCCAGAATCTATTACCTACAAGCCCCGGCAAAGTCCGAAATGTAGGAAAAAACACACAATGTTCAGACATTTCCCACCTCCAAACCACCGAAACACACTGCCAAGAACATATGTCCTACTTTCCGCTTTCCCACAGGTGTCCCGATGAAAAGGGTACCTCACATGTGTGGGTGCACCTACCTGGGTGCAAAGGGACAAAGCTAAACAACTGCTATCCCCCAAAGGGTTTGGAGAGACAACCTACATATTTGGACTTGGGGTGTCACAGCCACCAAGAAAAGCAGGGAACCCGATGCATTTCTGAAAAGAAGACACCTGTGGAATACACAGAGGTCTGACTTGCAAGAATCGCCCTACAGTTTATTACCCAAAAGCCCTGACAATGCCTGAAATTTAGGGGAAAAAAACCCAATTCCCAGAAATGTCCCACCTGGAAAGCACCCAAACACGCCGCCAACAACACATGACCTACGTTCCCGCATTCCCAGAGGTTTCCTGACAAAACCGGTCACTCACATGAGTGGGTGCACCTACCTGATCGTAAAGGGAAAAGGCAAACCCACTGGTATCCCCAAGTGTTTCAGGACAACAGATTTAGCAAAAATGTGCTCTTGTGCACAACCTACAGATTTGGGACTGGGGTGTCGCAGCCACAAGGAAAACAGGGAACCCCGTGCATTTCTGAAAAGAAGACACCCGTGGGAATCCACAGAGGTCTGATTTGGGCGAATCTCCATAGATTGTAGTACCCACAAGCCCCAGCAAATTCAGAAATGTAGGAAAAAACCCACAATTTTCAGACATTTCCCACCTGGAAACTACTGAAACACACCACCAACAACACATGTCCTACCTTCCCACAAGTGTCCGCATGAAAACACTACTTCACATGTGTGAGTGCACCTACTTGAGTTGAAAACAAAATGTTTTGAGCATCCAGAAGTCCAACGGCAGTCCCAGGCAGCCCTGTCATCGTCTGCATCTGATCCCTGAGGGAAATTGTGTAATGCAGCTCAGCCACAGTTCCTGAATGGTTGAGGGTGATGTCCCTGGCCTTGCGCACCCGTCTCCCATGTGGGTCTCCCATCCCCAAGCACAGGGGCACTCCCAGGGAGACCCAGCAGGTTCCTCAACCTTTCCCGAAGGGAGAAGCTGTAGCACAGGGGACATTATTGCATGGAACGGTGCAAGCCCAGGATGCACCTCTGGCTGGGCTGCGATACAGATTTTCCCTCTGAGTAGGAATGGGGACCCTGCCAGGGCTCCCTAGAACTGACACTAGGCCGGAGGCATCACCTCCGACCATCATGGAGTTCTTTCTGGCCTGAGTCACAGCTTTCCCTCTGGGAAAGGATCAGGACCCTGTCAGGGCTTCCTGGTACCACTGCTGGGCTTGGGGATGGCCAACCCACATGGGAGACAGCCACCCAAGGCCAGGGAAATCACCCCCGAACATCCTGGATCTCTGGGAGGGCTGTGCTACAGAATTTCCATACGGGAGGGGATGTGGGCCCTTCCTGGGATCCTCCGGAACTTCCGCTAGGCTTGAGGACGGTAGACCCACATGGGATACGTATGCTCAAGGCCAAGGACACCACCCCTAACCGTACTGGAGTTCTGGCTGGGCTGTGTTACAGTTTCCCTCTGGGGAGGGATTTGAACACTGCGGGGCCTACCTGAATGCTGCATGGGCAACCAAGGAGCGTACAGTCGTAAAAACAGCTTTAAAAGAGGGACCCCCCCTCCTTCTCCTGGACCGAGCAGCCACTGCAAACGTGTTGCCAATTTAGAGGAAACACTGTGTCTATAGGAGATCAATCCAATAAGGCTTTCCAGGTAAACTGTGTACAAATTGCCAAGTCAAGCCCGTCCGTAGCCCTGAAAGGGACAGACAGGCTTGCCCTGTGCATGCCTGTGCCAACGAGGCAGCTGACACATTAAAAGGCCTCCGGGAAGGTCAGGTGACCTGAGAGGCCGATCAGCTCAGTAATCCCTCTCTCCCTCCAGCAACAGTATTGGGCTACTGAATAAAATACATATCCCAATTCTGGCACAAGCCTGTTCTAGAGCGCTCAACTGCTCTTGAGCTAGGTTTGCACTATAAGCAATACATAAATACATAAAAATATGATGTGTGTTGCAGGGGGACTAAGTTAACCTCTGCTTATATGCAATTTTCTTGAACGCATAGCCGTTCATATCATAGCTCTCAACCATTTGTGTTGCAAAGGCGGGTGAAATCACCCGATTTAGTTTTTGGCGGGTGAGATGCCCATTGGAATGAATGGGCGTGCAGGAGGCTTGGCGGGTGAGTCAGCGCTTTACAAGGCGGGTGACACCCGCCAAAAGCGTGTGAGTTGAGAGCTATGTCATATGTAGACAGAAACCTTTTGAAAAAGGATTTATCCAAATACCAAAACTATGGAATCACAGCTACATTTATAGAGGTGACTTGAACAGGAGCGCCTTTTTGTGTTTTGGGCTTAGGTCGTTAAACCAGCTGGAATATTGCATTTGAAAGCACCTCTCAGATGACACAAGGTGATTGTGTTCACAGTGATGCAGAATCCTCCTCCACTTGTGTGGTATACTGGACATGCTCTACATAAGACAGTGGAAACATCCAAAGACTTTCCAAGGACACACAAATGATTTGACATATTTAGGAGGATTCACTGCACCTGGAAATGTGCAGAGGGAGAAAGAGGGTGGCCATGCACGGCACTGTTTGAACAAAGTATGCAGTTGAATGTTCTGAAGGCACTGCATACCTAGCCCACACACTCAGTGGTGTGTGGCTGAGCAGTCATTCCATAGTGACCCATGTTCCTTGAAGTGAAATGTGTGGCAAAGACAGCAACCTCAATCGGTAAAGCCCTGGGAGGGAGGCCTATTGTCCAATGCATGGCTATCTCTGGTCTTTCTAGTACCTATTGCTTGCACAGGTCAAACACATACAGCTAGAGTCATGTGGGCCACCAGCTCGATTTCTGAGAGAGTCCAAACTAATCAGGGTGGGTGGGTTTCATTTTGGAATGAGGTTGCCTTCCCTAAAAAGCAATCAGCGGTGGCTTCGGAAATGTATAGGTAGGGAGCCTGCTACAATTACAACTCATCACTGTCCCTCTCTCATATCACTTATTCATCATTTATTTCCTATCCATCATTACCCACAACTCTACCTCCTTCTGCCACATACCCAACTCTAATTCCCTATCTCATCCTCTTCCAGGGTACTTATTTTTATGAACCATGGAAGGATGATAAAATGCTTTTAATGGAATTCATCCAATGTACTTGTTAGGGTATAAGAGTTGGGGTATTTTTGTCGGTGTAGGAAGTTAGAGAAAGTCCAAGGTGTATGCATGCTGTTACTGTTGCAATTTATGTGCTGTTCTGTTGCTGTGTTGTTGCCTTGATGTATGTAGTTTCAATGTGTTTGGCTAGACTAGACTTTGGTGTACCCTGAAGTGGTATGTTTGCTATTAAGTGTGAGTTTGTGTGATGGCCAAGTTAGGTTCATCCAGGCATCCCATGTGCTTTAGGTGTGTGGTCCAGGGTTTCTGGCATGAAGTGTCTCAGTGTTATGTTGGAGTGGATGGATGTGGTGTTGGTTGGCATTCATTTTGTAGGCGCTTCTAAGCCGGGTTTCTCTTTTGCTTCCTGCTTTCTTACTTCCTGCCCCCTCTGCATTTGCTTTGTCTAGTAAATTGACGATAGAAACCAATACTCATGCCCTTTTCTTTTTTTAAGAAAAGAGAAATTCAGCTGCAGGTTTCACTGAAATAAACCCTGGTAGGAGAAGCAGTCCCGGGTGCGGCATGTGTTGTGCAGTTGTTTGGCCCTAATGCGTCATATCCCTGTTCAGTTTGATGAAGTCCCTTTCTGATCTGCTTAGCATCTTCCTGAATGCATAGTCAACTGCTCAGTATTCATTCAGTCTCTTTCTGATCTGCTTAGCATCTTCTTGAATGCATAGTCACCTGCTCAGTATTCATTCAGTCTTTTCTGATCTGCTCAGCATCTTCCTGAATGCATAGTCACCTGCTGAGTATTCATTCAATCTTTGCTGATCTGCTCAGCATCTTCCTGAATACACAGTCGACCTTCTCAGTAGTCATATGATTTCTCTGGTGGCAAAAAGAGGTATGGATGTGTTATTTCTGAGCACTGCGGGTAGAATGGACATTGTAATTTCTCTCAGAGGGGTGGCTTTCCAACTCCTGGTGATGCCCCACTATTGAGTGCTTTCTAGAATGAAGGATGAGCAACCAAGTTTTAAGGTCTCAGGAGGTGATGCGGGCTGGTTCTTAAGTACAGTGTAGTACCCAAGCCCCCACAAAGGAATGTCCACACACTATGTTATGTGCTAACACAGTTCTTTAACTAAAAATAAGGTTCACAATATATACATCAATTAATAACACACTTTGTACTCTGGCAATTCTAATAAGGCAAATACATACAATGGGCCTCATTACGAGTTTGGAGGTAGCCATGCCGTCATTACCGGCATGGCTACCTCGAAACTCGTGTCCGGGTACCAAAAAAAGGGAATTACCGGGTCATTCCGACTTTTGCGGAATGGCCCGGTCGTGGTACGTCCCCATAGGGCTCAAATGGGAATGGGGAGGATGCTAACAACGGATCCGTTAATGACGGGTCCGTTGTTAGCATCCTGGTCTGCTTGCGGGTGGCCAGACCAGACGTGCATACCGCCACCCGTGAGCAAACTCGTAATGTGGCGGCCCGGTATGAACGGTGCTGGTACTTTGCCGGCACCATTCATACCGCGGCCCCCAGGGTCGTAATGAGGCCCAATCTCTATGTGGTACCACATTTAGCTGTTGACTCCTTACAATGCATCAACTGCTGCCAGTTATAATGGCACACAAATCATATAACAATGTGTATCAGCATCAGGAATAGGAAGGAAGGCAAGTTAGGTTAAACAATGGCTACTAAGACACATGTCTGAATGAGGAACCTCCCTGCCCCAGGAAACCTGTAATAAAGTGTATTAACAAACCCAGTCTATTTATGTTTAATTAGTCTTGTTTGCTGGTCAAAAATATTCAACCACACCAATGTACCTGACATAGAAGAGTTTCTTCGACGGTTCATCAACGGATCCCTCAAGAGTGGACTCCCTTTAAAGTATAAGCCACAGGGAGTCGAGATTCCTTGAAGAAAGGTGAACACTTGTGATGAGGCTGCCGCTTCGACCTTTGCGGTGCACCTCGATGATCGATCGTGGAAGTCCCGGGAAGATGAGGTGTGACGTCCACCTCGAAGCTAAGAGTTTGGTGACGCAAAGGAGACTCAGTGATGGATGTAGACCCAGCAACGGGGATCAGGTGTCGAGAGAAGCTTTGGCGGTCCTCTGGTCTGTCTGTGCAGCCATCAAAGCATGTACCTCGGGATAGCTTCAGCATTCGGGACTCGACCAAGGGCTGGTTCTCGGATCTTCACTCTGTCAGCTTCGGGTGGCGGGAAACCCACCATCAGACTTTCCTCGGTAACTGACAAACTCGACTTTATCTGGCAGAACAAAGCAGTCGACAGTGCTGGCAAGAGAGCCCTTTGTTCAAATGTTCTTAGGCAAAAGAGGAGCGTTGCGGCTCCGGTCGTCAAACATTACAGTGTCAGATTGTCCCTGCTGCTGGACGACACGACTCGACTGGCTTCCAGTGGTTTACAGAAATCCCCTGAACCCTGGTTGAGGAATATGGACTTCAATGGCCTTGTTGTCCGGGTGCTTTACTTCACGATTCTTGGTGGATTTGTTCTCCGTTCAACAGCCTTTCGGGACTGGCTTCCAATGAACCCATGAAGATTAGCTTCTGTGCAATGTTCCCTCTCAGCTCAGGGAGAGGACTCCTAGCCAGGTCCACTCTCGGATCAGTCCTCGACAGACACAACAGCTTTTATATTTTGTCGAAGGAAAGCAGCAGCAATTTTTCTTCTTCCAGCTAGACTTCAAGGATAAGCAGCTTGAAATGTCAACTTCAGCTTCTGAACACACTGGGAAGTGAGAGGTCCCAAGATATACACATCCCCTCATTCAATGTGCATGAGCAAGTCGGCCAATCACACAGTAGTGCATTCATGCAGGCAGGCAACCAATCAGGCTCACAGGCATGCAGGCTATTCACTTCCACCCAGACACCCTAAACAAGGAATGTGGATTGGGGCAAGCACCCATCCTTTCAGCACACCACACTGCATTCATGTCAGTTTCAGGCAGGGCTGTCTCATTCATTGTGTCACACACATAGAAACCAGACAACCATAACACAGGATCTCTTAGCTTAGTCCTTTTAAACACAAGATCTGTAGTTAAGCATACGATTGATGTACATGATCATATAGTAGAAAATAATATCGCTACCATGTGCCTCACTGAAACTTGGCTACTTCACTCCCATGGCCCTATAATAGAACAGGTGACCCCACCACCCCCCGCAGGCTACGTTTTCTTTGGTAAAAACTGGATACTTGGTCATGGGGGTGGTGTTGCTATTATTTGAAAAAATCACCTCGGCATGTATAAAGTCAAGGGGGACTGTGATGGATGTGAAATGTTACACATAAATATCATGCCAAATCACCACAATAGAATTAATTTTATACTGCTTTTTAGACAGCTGGGGAAAAGGCCCCTTTTTAATGAAAATATCATTCATTTTCTATCCCCTTTGCAGAAAACAAACTGCTCTTTAATAATCCTGGGTAATCTAATGCTAGGAAAAGGAGATCCTAGAGATAGCAGAGCCATGGATTTGGAACGGTCTTTGAAGAATATCAAAATATTTGTTCATAATTCTGCTTCCTCACACATAAAGGGAAGAACCTTAGATTGGCTGGCAAGTGGCAACATCTGTTTGACAGCACTCCTTGTGTGTGGTCAGGTCACTTCTTTCTTACTAGCTTGGTGGAACTCCCAGAACCTCTTTCCTCCCCTCCCACCCCGAGGTACCACATAGTGTGCTCAGAAGTAACTACTGAACAATTAAGGCCTCTGGCATCCTGGCCTCCTGGCCAAATGTTTGAGTAGTCTGATGTCAAACTCTGTGGACAAAGACACCCCTGACTCTTTAGCAAAGACTTATAACATGCATATTAAACAATTCTTAAATTACCTTGCTCCAATCAAACTTAGAAGTGTCAGGGAATGTTCCAACCATCAGAAATGGTTTATCCAGAACTCAACTTGCTCAAACGAAAGAAAAGGCAGGCTGAAAACTATTGGTATAAAGATAAAGTATTGAGGAATAAAGAGTTTTGGAAACTAAAGGAGAGCGAATATGAACTCTAGATACTATAGGCAAAGCAAAATTACTATAGAGATGGAGAGACTCTCTGATCCAATGCTGTGTAATACTGTGGCATCCTTCTGGCTGTCTTTCTATATTGTTCCTCCTGCTTGGAAGGCATCTTGGCATAGGTGCCAGGCATGGACACAGTAGAGGCTTTATTATGCATCTCTTGCCTTGGAGACTTCTTCCTTCATTGAGGTGGTGCCACAATCCAAACTCAGATGCAGAGCGAGGTCTCTTCCCAGCTAATTTCTGACAGATTGTAGTTGTGGTACCCTGATGAAGCTGCATTGTTGAACCACAATGTGTTCTTTTTTCAGTGTCGGTTTTTACAGCATGATTTTTCTCACAAATGATGGAACACTTTTTTGCTTGCATATCCTATGACAACTCTGACTTGCTCATATGTCATAATTGCACTGTTTCTCACAGCTGGTGCAGAAAACTCTAACCATACTAATCTGATCAGCTTCAGCCGCATTCGCTATCTGATGTCACCCTCCTATTAGACTAAGAATGTGTCCAGACTACAAATCCCATGAGCATGTCGGCCAATAGTAGTTCCACTAAGCATGTGTCCAGACTACAAATCTCATGAGCATGTCGGCCAATAGTAGATCCACTAAGCATGTGTCCAGACTACAAATCCCATGAGCATGTCGGCCAATAGTAGTTCCACTAAGCATGTGTCCAGACTACTGTTAGGGAGAATTCTCTGTTTAGGCTGAATTTCCTAACCTTGCTAGATTTCTGGAGTTTGTTTTTGTCCATCCTGCCAAGAGTGAGACTCTTTTCCTCCCCCTCTTGGACATGAATGTGGTTGATTCCTTTGAATGTCAATGTGTTCTATGGGCTATGGGGTCTTTTACTCCATAGGGCCTCATGTGTTTTACTATGTTTGTTACACCGCACCCTCCGTGCCGTAACACTGGGGTGTCCTAGAGGATCCCCACCATAGACTCAATACCCTGGGACTGACTACTGTCTCCCAGGGCATGTAAAGTCACCATTGGCTTTACTAGACCTAAATTTACTAACAGAACTAGTACAAACCATCCTATTGTGGACGTACTAGTAGGGGTAATTCGATTGCCCCTGGGTCTGTTATTCGAGGTGGCACTGTCCTGTCCCCCCTCGTCGAGTTTTGGCTGGTGGCAGTGGAAACTACTTATTATATTCGACCCCGAATATAATTCTATGGGATTCTTCCCATTGTTGGAGGCTAATACTTTTTCCTGTTAGTCTCTAACATACCACTGGTTTATTTGTCTTAAATAAATCTATCGGTTGGTATTTTCTGCCAGAACTCGGTTTTTAAAATGGCGTCTGTGTTCGTCTCTGTAACTCCGAACCAAAGGTTGAGCCCTTTGTTCCACTTTTGGCGGGCTTCTGCACAGAAGCCCTCCAAAGTGGTGCCATTCTGTCTGGGTACCACAGGGGGTGTGGGAGGGGGTTTAGGCACCCTGGACTGAGTTGCCTTGTCAACTCAAGTCGCACTCTGGTGTGATTGGCCCAAGTGGTGAGCCACCCCGCTCACCACTTAGCGTGTTTTGAGTGACAGCTAGGCTGAATGAATGGGGGTTTTCTGCATAAAAGCAGGGCTTTTGGGACTGGATCTTCAGAAGTCGCCACAGGACCTAAGAATCCGATGAGGGTAAAGCTGAGCCGACCTGCAACGACAACACCTCCGGTGGAGCCCTGCTGAACCGACTCACCACTTCCCAACGACAGAGGAGATCTCCCCGCCGGAGAGTCTTCATCCCCTGACTGGTGGGCACAACCAGTCCCCTATGCTTTTTCTTCACTTCCAGGGCGTAGTGGTCGAATTGCCCATTCTGAGCACCCCGGCAACCGGATAGCCACTAGCCCGTACCGCGATCAAAAGGTGGTGCCTTGTGACGGAACACTCCGCAGCTGGTCTCTTCTCTGGTGGTGCAACGATCTTCAACTTTCCTTCGACGACGAGAGCATCTCATATCTTGGCAAAGCCCCGACTTGCATCCACCACCAGGAACAACTGCCCCCGCCGGAGCTGTCTCTCCACATACAAGGTACCGTGTCTGCCTGGCTTCCCTTGTGACGGTTAGCGTGAGGTGTCTTAATCCTTGCCTCTCCATTGGGTCACATCCAAGCCTTCTTAACTTTCTGTTCTGTTCTGAACTGGTCCAATCTTTCTGTGCCAATTTGCATTTCCACTGGGATACTTTTGGGACATAGCACCTCGCCTCTCTCCGAATGGGCCTGGCCTCTGAACTTTGTGATCTACGGTAGATCCTGCCTTACTTGCCTTGCATTGTTTCGTAAAAGTGTTGGTACCGAGTTGGTTTCATACCCTGCTTTTCTCTCCCATTCTAACGAATACTAGAGTGCCATCTAGGTTGAAGCATTCACCTCTGTCTGCAAATAAGTAGTGCCGATGAACCTAGACTTGTCGACATATTGTTAGAGGAGTGAGATACTTATAGTAATTGTAATTGAAGTTGTTTGCCGTATTAGTGCCAGTGTGTTTTTCATAGATGTGTTTTTATAAATAAATAACGATATATCTTTACACCCAAGCTCTGTTCCGTGTCTGCTTGTTCTACTGTGTAAATTGCCCTATTTTGTATACTCCACATACTGCCTAACTCTTCTTGAGGGAAGTCTGACTGCTCAGCCACAGCTACCAAGTGAATCTGTGTGGTACAGACTGCTACCAAGTGGGTTTACTGCCAAACACCTGTAGGCCTAAATCTTTTGCAGTGGTCCCAGAGGGAACTGCACAGGTTTCCGCTTAACACTGGTGTACAGCGGTGGGATTTGTATCAAGTATACAGTTTAGTGTGCTTTTCAACACTTTAGGATAACTAACCACAAATCTTAGCACTAAAAAGCAACTTTCAAAAACATGTCTACTATGGAAGTTTACAGTCAAGAGTCCTTGTCAAGTGAAAATACTGAGAGTTTGAGATCTCTCTGTAGACTAGAGAATCTTTCTGTAAGAGGCAAGAAAGTAGAGCTGATAGCGAGATTGCTGGAAAACCAAAGTTTGGATACTGGTTCAGAGGAACCAACTTATCCAGCGAATGTAGAAAACAGTGATGGTGTTGATCTGAATCAAAATCATGATAATGAGTCAGAAGAGGAAAGTGAACCTAATGAAGTTAGCCACTCTAAGCCTCTGTCTGCCTTACCTACTGTGCCTACGGGGCCCATACAAGGTCCTACATGTAACCCTGCTTATTTTGAACTTGAAAAAATGAAGCTCGAGTTAGAATACAAACGGTTTTTAGATCAATCTGAAAGAAACCAAGAGCTAGAGTTCAGACAGATGAATGCCCAGGCTGAGCAGAAGCAAGCTGAGTTAAGACTCAGAGAAATAGAACTTAATCACGAGTTAGAGATGAAAAAGTTGTCTATGGAAAATGCTTCTCTCTCTTCTGGTTCCTCTAGGAGCTCCAGTCCCAAAAGACCCCGGATGCCGAAGGAATTAGTGGCTATGTATGAACCGAGATTGGATGTGTTGGATTGGTTGAAACTGTTTGAATACAATCATGGGCTCCAGGACATCACCGGGAATGCTTTGCTCCCCTGGTTGTTCTCTAGGCTCCCTCCTGTTGCGACTGATGTGATAATGGAGTTGGGGGAGGTGGATAAGAAGGATTACGAAAGTGTGAAACTAGCTTTTATATCTGATAGCTAGATTCGGGAATACCCCTTCCCAGTATCTTAAGAGATTTAGAACCCTCAAAAAGGTGTCCAGACAACTGGTCGAAAAAAAACTGGTCGACTGCAATTTGGTCGACGCAATTTGGTCGAAAACCAAATGGTCGAATTTTTTTTTTTATTTATATATTTATTTTTTGGGTTTTCGTTTAGTATAAAAAGGGGTTTTTAGAGAAAAAAAGGGGGTTGGGGGGACCCCCCCCCCAAAAAAAAAAAAAAGGGTTAAAATAAAAAAAAAAAAAATTCGACCATTTGGTTTTCGATCAAATTGGTTCGACCATTTGTCTGGTCGACCAATTTTTTTCGACCAAATGTCTGGCAACCCTCAAAAAGCATGATGGTACCCCTTGGGCTACCTGGGTGAGTGAAGGGTTGAAAAACTTAGAGGGATGGATTAAGGGTTACAAGGTGAACACTTATGAGGGTATGAAGAATCTTTTTATGTTGGAGTCTATTTATGATGCCTGTTCTGCTGAGCTCAGACAGCACTTGGCTGATTCGAAGGAATTGGATTCCAGGAAGCTAGCTAAGGCTGCTGACTTGTGGGTTGCCAACAGGGCCACTCATAAGGATTCTGGGGCAACTCAGAAAAAGGATGAGGGAAAACAGCCTAAAAAAGAGTCAAAAGAGAATTCTAATAACCCAAATTCCAAAGAGGGCCCCAAACAAAACCAGAAGGGTAAGCCACAAGGAAAACCACAGCAGAATAGTGTACCTTCTGGTGCCAAACCAGAAGGAGGCCAGAACAAGCCACCATTCCAGAAAGCATTCGGAAAATGCTTTGTTTGTGGCTCGACTGACCATGTGAAAGGAGATCCCAGATGTAAGGGTAAACCTTCAGGGGTCCAGCTTGTCTCCTTAGCCTTTGCTCCAGTGGAGGAAGTCCAAATGGCAAGTGGAAACTTTCTACTGCTGGCTGATGAACCCATTGGAGTCTCAGCCAGTGTTTCTTTAGTGTCTCTGGGTTTGTGGGAACAACAGCATTTAGATGTCTATAACTCCATCCCCGATAATACTAAAGAGTATTATAAGGACAGTGTCTAGGTGAATGGTCAGGAGACTCCTGCCATTAGGGACACTGGGGCCAGCATAACTGTGGTGGATACATCTTATTTTCAGGCTGAGGATGTTGCTAAGGCACCCAAATGCCTCACCAAGTTAGCTGGAGGGCCTGTGCAGATGCCTCCCCAATTACCAGTTCTCATCCAGTGTAACAACATGACTGTGAAAATACCTGTCAGCATAGAGTGAGGTACCAGGACGTGTTCTGTTGGGTAAAGATTTGAAAACTGTCGGAGTTGTGTCGCACACCCCCAGACCTCCTAGTAAACGGTTACAGGAGCTAAGCAGACCTGCAAGGGAGAGAACCATGAGAGGTACTCCCGAGGAGATGATGAAGAAGGATATCACTCCTGCTCCAATGGATTTGTCAGCTGCTGTCTCAAAGAAATCAGAAGCGAAAGGGAAACCTAAGACTTCTATACCGAAACCAGCAGCCAGCATTTCGGTGCAGCCAACAAGGACTTCCCCACGGTTGTCCAAAGTTACAACCGTAACTCCCCCTCCAGCTGAGGCTGAGAGGGAGGTAGAACCCTGTGTGGTAGAATTAGACTCTGAAGAAGAGCTAATGGAAGGCCATGAACTCATTGGAGATCTGGATCCTGTTGACCATCCTGAGCTGCAGTCTTTACTGGCAGAAGGTGGACCCAGCAGGGCAGACTTCAGTAAGGGACAGAGAGAATGTCCAACTCTGGAAGGTCTTCGCCACCAGGCAGAAGCTCAGGCTGAAGTGCAAGAGCCTGGGAAATACAGGTTGCACTGGGAAGATGGCCTCTTCTACAGTGAACCGACCGAGTCTGCACCTGGAGACTACAAACGACTTGTAGTACCCCAAGAGAACAGACCACAGTTCTTGCAGTTAGCCCACGAGATTCCTTTGGCTGGTCACTTGAGTTTCAAGAAGACTAAGGAAAGGCTCTCTCTCTACTTTTATTGGCCGAAGATGGGGGCCGAAGTAGAAAAACACTGCAGGAGCTGCCACACCTGCCAGACCTCTGGTAAGGTGGGCTCCAAGAATGTGGCACCTTTAGTGCCTCTCCCAGTTGTGGGAGTCCCATTTGAGAGAGTAGGGATTGACATTGTTGGTCCCCTTGATCCTCCAACTTCCTCAGGCAACAGGTTTATACTTGTTGTAGTAGACCATGCTACTAGGTATCCTGAGGCAATTCTTATGAGGACTGTTACAGCTCCGGCTGTGGCTAAGGCCCTCCTTGATATTTTTACCAGGGTCGGGTTTCCTAAGGAAGTAATCTCTGACAGGGGGTCAAACATTATGTCCCACTACATGAAAGCCATGTGGAAAACCTGTGGAGTTAATTACAAGTTCTCAACAGCTTACCACCCACAAACCAATAAGTTGGTAGAAAGGTTCAACCGAACCATGAAGAGCATGATAGGTGCTTTAGACGAACCCCTTAAACGAAAGTGGGACCTTCTACTGCCATGCCTTCTCTTTGCTTATAGAGAAGTCCCTCAGGAGGGAGTATGTTATTCTCCCTTTGAGCTTCTCTATGGTCATCCCGTCAGAGGTCCATTGGCCCTGATCAAGGAGGGGTTGGAGAGTGTTCCTTCCCCCAAGCCAGTCAGAGTGACTGACTACGTGATAGGTCTCCGGAGGAGAATATCGCACATGATGATGGAAGCAAGCGATAACTTGAAAGCTGGACAAGCTTTGGTCAAGCACTGGAATGATCAAAAGGCTAACATGTTCACTCAAGACCAGCTAGTTCTCGTTATGATCCCAACAAGGCAGAGGGCCTTGCAAGACAAATGGATGGGACCCTTCAGAGTTGTGGGTAAACTTGGAGAGGTCAACTATCTGGTGGACTTGGGCAATCCCAAGGAGGCTCCGACAGTCTTCCACACCAACCGACTCAAAGTGTATGTCTGAAGATCTGATGTAGGAGCGTTGCTTCTAGCATCAACAGAGGAAGAAAAAGAGAGTGAAGCTCTTCCTGATCTCCTCAGAGGCTTACCTTTAGACGAAAAAATGGAAGGAGTCAATCTTTCTTCAAATCTGACATCTGAGCAACAAAAAGAGTGCAAATCTATGTTAAATCAGTTTGCCTCTCTGTTCTCACTTTCACCAGGCTTGACCCCTTGGGGCCAGCATGACATACTCACTGGTGACTGTCTTCCAGTCAAAAGCAGAGGATACCGAATGTCAGAAAACGTACGAACCCACATCAAAGGTGAGGTCAGCAAGATGCTTGATCTCGGGGTAATAGAGCCCTCCACTAGTCCATGGTCTACCCCAGTTGTGTTAGTACCAAAGGCAGGATCTAAAGAACTTAGATTCTGCGTGGATTATAGAGCTCTTAATGCAGTCACCAAGACTGATGCCCACCCTTTGCCAAGAACAGATGAGTTGGTGGATAAACTTGGTTCAGCCAAGTTCCTCAGCACATTTGACTTGACGTCAGGCTATTGGCAAATAGCCCTGACAGACCATGCCAAGGAGAAAACTGCATTTTCTACCCCCGTTGGCTTATACCAGTTTAAGGTAATGCCTTTCGGATTGAAAAATGCACCTGCTACATTTCAACGGATGGTAAACCAGGTTCTGAATGGGATGGAGGACTTCTGCATGGCATACTTGGATGACATAGCAGTGTTCAGCAATTCCTGGGAAGAACATGTAAGCCACCTAAGAGATGTTTTGCAGGCTCTTGGACGAGCCAATCTGACCATAAAGGCGAGTAAATGCCAAATTGGACAGAACAAGGTAGTCTATCTTGGACATGAGGTAGGAGGTGGAGAAATAAGGCCTTTGCTCAGTAAGATTGAAGCTGTGCAAAATTGGACAACACATACTACTCAGACCCAGGTGAGAGCCGTTTTAGGTCTCACTGGGTATTACAGGAATTTCATTGAGAACTATGGGACCATAGCTTCTCCTCTGAATGTCATCACCTCTCCCAAATTCCCTAAAAAGGTTAGATGGAATGAGGAGTGCAATCAGGCTTTTGAAAACCTGAAAAAGGCTCTTTGCTAAGCCCCAGTACTCAGAGCTCCTGATTACCACCAAACTTTCATTGTGCAGACAGATGCTTCTAATGTAGGAATAGGTGCCGTACTCAGTCAACTGGATGGGAAAGGTAGGGAGCACCCCGTTTGCTTCATCAGCTGCAAGCTGAAGGATCCTGAAACAAGGTGGACAACAATCGAAAGAGAATGCTTTGCTATAGTGTTTGCTCTGAAGAAGTTTAGGCCATACTTGTATGGTTCTACTTTTGTCATTCAGACTGACCACCAACCCTTGAGATGGTTAATGCAAATGAAAGGGGAAACCCAAAACTACTGAGATGGTTGATATGCCTGCAAGGGTTTGATTTCACCATTGAGCATAGGTCAGGGTGTCACCACCAAAATGCTGATTGTCTCTCTAGGATGTATGTCATCGACTAGAGGTATGAGATTCATGCAGGAGTGGATTAAATCCTCCTGTCCCTTGGTCTGGGAGCGGCGAGTGTTAGGGAGAATTCTCTCTTTAGGCTGAATTTCCTAACCTAGTGAGTCCCCCAGCAGTTTTGCTGGATTTCTGGAGTTTGTTTTTGTCCATCCTGCCAAGAGTGAGACTCTTTTCTCCCACTCTTGGACATGAATGTGGTTAATTCCTGTGAATGTCAATGTGTTCTATGGGCTATGGGGTCTTTTACTCCATAGGGTCTCATATGTTTTACTATGTGTGTTACACCGCACCCTCCGTGCCATAATACTGGGGCGTCCTAGAGTATCCCCACCATAGACTCCATACCCTGGGACTGACTAGTGTCTCCCAGGGCATGTAAAGTCACCCTTGGCTTTACTAGACCTAAATTTACTAACAGAACTAGTACAAACCATCCTATTGTGGACGTACTAATAGGGGTAATTCGATTGCCCCTGGGTCTGTTATTCGAGGGGGCACTGTCCCGTCCCCCCTCATCGAGTTTTGGCTGGTGGCAGTGGAAACTACTTATTATATTCGACCCCAAATATAATTCTATGGGATTCTTCCCATTGTTGGAGGGTAATACTTTTTCCTGTTAGTCTCTAACATACCACCGGTTTATTTGTCTTAAATAATTCTATTGGTTGGTATTTTCTGCCAGAACTCGGTTTTTAAAATGGCGTCTATGTTCGTCTCTGTAACTCCGAACCAAAGGTTGAGCCCTTTGTTCCACTTTTGGTGGGCTTCAATACAGAAGCCCTCCAAAGTGGTGCCATTCTGTCTGGGTACCACAGGGGGTGTAGGAGGGGGTTTAGGCACCCTGGACTGAGTTGCCTTGCCAACTCAAGTCGCACTCTGGTGTGATTGGCCCAAGTGGTGAGCCACCCCGCTCACCACTTAGCGTGTTTTGAGTGACAGCTAGGCTGAATGAATGGGGGTTTTCTGCATAAAAGCAGGGCTTTTGGGACTGGATCTTCAGAATCGCCACAGGACCTAAGAATCCGACGAGGGTAAAACGAGGGTAAAGCTGAGCTGACCTGCAATGACGACACCTCCGGTGGAGCCCTGCTGAACAGACTCACCACTTCCCAACGACAGAGGAGATCTCCCCGCCGGAGAGTCTTCTTCCCCTGACTGGTGGGCACAACCAGTCCCCTTTGCTTGTTTTTCACTTCCAGGGCGTAGTGGTCGAATTGCCCATGCTGAGCACCCCGGCAACCGGATAGCCACTAGCCCGTACCGCGACCAAAAGGTGGTGCCTTGTGACGGAGCACTCCGCAGCTGGTCTCTTCTCTGGTGGTGCAACGATCTTGAACTTTCCTTCGACGACGAGAGCATCTCATCTCTTGGCAAAGCCCCGACTTGCATCCACCACCAGGAACAACTGCCCCCGCCGGAGCTGTCTCTCCACATACAAGGTACCGTGTCCGCCTGGCTTCCCTTGTGACGGTTAGCGTGAGGTGTCTTAATCCTTGCCTCTCCATTGGGTCGCCTCTAAGCCTTCTTAACTTTCTGTTCTGTTCTGAACTGGTCCAATCTTTCTGTGACAATTTGCAACAAAGACTTGAATTGCATTTCCACTGGGATACTTTTGGGACATAGCGCCTTGCCTCTCTCCAAGTGGGCCTGGCCTCTGAACTTTGTGATCTACGGTAGATCCTGCCTTACTTGCCTTGCATTGTTTCATAAAAGTGTTGGTAGCGAGTTGTTTTCATACCCTGCCTTTTCTCTCCCGTTCTAACGAATACTAGAGTGCCATCTAGGTTAAAGCATTCACCTCTGTCTGCAAATAAGTGGTGCCGATGAACCTAGACTTGTCGACATATTGTTAGAGGAGTGAGATACTTATAGTAATTGTAATTGAAGTTGTTTGCCGTATTAGTGCCAGTGTGTTTTTCATAGATGTGTTTTTATAAATAAATAACTATATATCTTTACACCCAAGCTCTGTTCCGTGTCTGCTTGTTCTACTGTGTAAATTGCCCTATTTTGTATACTCCACATACTGCCTAACTCTTCTTGAGGGAAGTCTGACTGCTCAGCCACAGCTCCCAAGTGAATCTGTGTGGTACAGACTGCTACCAAGTGGGTTTACTGCCAAACACCTGTAGGCCTAAATCTTTTGCAGTGGTCCCAGAGGGAACTGCACAGGTTTCCGCTTAACAACTACAAATCCCATGAGCATGTCGGCCAATAGTAGTTCCACTAAGCATGTGTCCAGACTACAAATCCCATGAGGATGTCAGCCAATAGGAGTTCCACTAAGCATGTGTCCAGACTACAAGTCCCATGAGCATGTCGGCAAATAGTAGTTCCACACCAGTAGCATTCACCAGCTAAGCCACACTTTTGCACAGTTCCAGAATGCTTACCAACTTTCTTTAGAGATAATGGTGTGTTCTGATACTTTCTCCAGCGCTCCTCAGTCTGCCCCAATGTAAGTGGCATAATTATGGATGTGAGCTGTGACTCATGGCCTGCAGGGTGAGTTACCGTTGTCCTCAATTTATGTAGTGATGCACACACTGCATGGTTTAAGTTTATCTTGAAGTCTCACTTAAACCTCCCTGCAGCTACTGATCATTTCTGCATCTCATAGGACATGGTCCTTTGACTGACTGTTCTGCAGGACCCTGTGCTGAGATAAAGGCAGTGCAGCAGCTGCAGAAGAAACTGAGGAACATTTAGCAATTCTAACACGGGTAAGTAGCTAGGCCTCTCCGTCATCTCCTAACCTACTGCTAAGAGATGAAACTCCAATTATTGCTGTAGAGAACTCACACACGGACAGCCCTGAGTGTGTGCCGCGCTGTGTGATCTTGAACCTGCCTCTACTGCAAGATGTTGCAAATCAGTGTATTCTAAGAAATGTTTCTCCGCCATTCAAAGTGCCCTTATACATCTGACAGGAAACTAAACTGCTCATGTAGCTGAGCTGTGAGGCTCTCCCAAGTCAGCACAGGGTTAATCAAGCCGCATGCCCCCTTTGCTCAAAGTGTGATAGTAAATTTGACAAGAAGTTGAGGTGCACATGTGTGGCAGTTATTGCACTCAACCAGTTATGGGCCCAGCTCAGATTCCTCCTGCATCCTGGGAGGTCGTGTGATGCATCACACCATCAATCACCAGGTCACGAATGCCCTTGCCTAAATAATCAGCAAAGATCAGTGAAAATATGTTTTCCCAGTAGCACCAGCAACGTTTCCCCTTCAGTCCTATTGCGCTCAACCAATGTGTGTGTGAGTGTGCGGTGGGAAGCCAGTCCAACATTAGCCCTGATGCCAGGCACCTACCTGTCTGCGGCTTGGCTTACGTTCTATTGTAGAAAGCAGAGTAAATTAGAGCAATGCTGCCACCCAGCGAAACTGAGAAGAAATGCATGTAGTTATCCACATCCTCAATTAGTCTTGGACAGCCAGGCAAGCAATGTTTGAATGTTACAGGTACCTATTCATAAGCTACAGCAGTGATAGTGGTCCTTGATGATTGCCATAGTCCTCATTATATAAAATAATAAATCATAATGCAGAGCTGGGAGAGCCTGGTGCCAGGCGTGCATTTTATGCATTCTGATATCAAGTCAAAGGCCCGTCTCTCTTCCAGTTCTGTGTGTTGTCAGAAACTACTATTTAAAGGACTGCATTTTCTTTCATGCACATTTTATCATCATGAATTAGATCATTCTTTTTTATTTAAGTGGGGGTTCTTCATATACCACCTACCACTCACCCCCACTCCCTCAGTCCCCCAAATATGCACATGTATATGCATGTTCATCTATATATAATTGTTTGATTATGACGAAAAAGTTCACAAAATAAATGCACACTTGTAAATAGCAGTGTATGGGAGCGTGTATCACGCTCTCTGATGACTCTGCAGTTCTCTGTGTTCTGTAGCCTCGGCTCTGTGGGGATGCGCTGAATCTTTCTCACAGCTATACTGTTTCAGTCGCTGAGCTTCTTCCTGCAAGTATATTCTGCAGGATAGCAGCAGTGATCCTGACTTGCGCATGGGACCTGTTGATTTATATGCTCTCTGCTTTGCCCTCAGGGACACACCGAGCATATATATTCTCACAGGATGCCCTTTTCATCCTCTCAATTGCAACTTGCCACTTCCTTCTGCATTCTCACTATACCCAAATGAAAGCTACAGCCTCTCTTTCCAGCCGTCTACCGTAGTCCTCAAAGTATCTCCCTATTACCAGGTGTATATAGGCTCTTAGACCTGGCAGAAGGCTTTGGAGTAGACTACAGCAGCACTACAGCAGCAGCAGAGACAGAGGTAAGGTCATTCTTTGCATCCATTAGCTCCCAAATACAACATTTGTTGTGGAACTTCCAAACAAAACCAACTCACGCTGGACCCAAGGTAAACCATGACAAGTGGCGACAAAGGCAATAGGGTCTCTATCTGGTGAAGAAGTCTATCCATCAAGTAATATATGCACTGGGGTCTGGGCATCCCCCATAAAGTAAAGACTTTGTTCTGTACTCTGTAGTCTCCAGTTTGAAAAGGGCATTGCTCATTCCACAGGTCCCGGCATGGACAGAGGTTTGCAGGGAGACCCTGCTTCTTCTTTTCAGTACAGGACCCGTAACCTTCATGGCTGTTAAGACTGGAGGGGGCTGTCTGTACTTCTGCTCTCTATATGGCAGAGTGGACGCACAGGGCACCCCCGCCAAGATTCTCTATGCGGTAGAGAAGGACGAGCAATCAAGGCTTAAGCTCTCAGGAGGTGATGCGGGATCGTTCTTAAGTACAGTGTAGTCCCCAAATACCCACAAAGGAATGTCCACCCACTATGTTTAGTGAAAACACAGTTATTTATATAGATAAGGCTTTGATTATGTACACATACAATAATACACTTTGTGCTCAGTTAATTTAATATGATAAATATATACCGTTGCAATGTGGTACCACAATTACTCTTTGATTTCATTAAAATGCATCAACTGTACTGTTCAAATGTCATACAGATCAGTTAATAAAGTGAACCAACAATAGACATAGGAGGAAAGCAGGTTGGTTAAACAACAAGCAGAATTCTGGCCCCTACCAACAGACACATTTCTGTGTGAGGATCCCCCCCACCTGGGCAACCTGTAAATAAAGCTATAAAAAAAGCCCAGTCCATATCTTGTTTATCAGAGTCTTATCTCCTTCTATCATTTTTCTACCACCCCATTGTACCTGGAATAGTAGATGTCTTTGATGGGCCGTCGACAGATCATTCATGAGTGACCCCCTTTAACGCAGGAGTCACAGATCGTTGATAGTCCTCGAAGAAGATCAACCAGAGTGTCAAGAGTCGTTGATGAAAAGACTCAATGGTGTTGAGGCAGCAGCTTTGGTCCTAGCGGTGCTCGTCGACAATCGGTCGTGGACGTCCTGCGAAGATGGGGTGTGCGGTGCACCTCGACGACGATAGTTCGTTGCCACAAAGAGTCACTGAAAAACTTTGGTCCAGCAAGGGTGTCGGGTCATCGGTGTCTTTGCGGTCTTAGGGTGGCGGGAAACAAACCGGCGATACTCCTTGGCACGTCGGCAGCCTTGACTTTCTCCGGCGGGTCAAAGCGGTCAACGGTGTGGGCGAGAGAGTCCTTCAATTCAAATGTTCTTAGGCAATGGTGGGTCAAGCTGTCTCTGCTTCTGGGCAACACAACTTCAACGGACCCCCAGTGGTTACAGTGGTCCTCCGAACCCTGGTCGATGACAGTGGATGGAATGTCCAGGTGCTTTACATCAGATTCCTTGGCGGTCCCCGTCTCTGGTCAACAGTCTTTCGAGGGCTGACTTCCAAGGCTCTTCGGCGAAGGTTTAGCGGTCTGCACAATGTTCCCTCGGAGCTCGGGGAGAGGTCTCCTTGCCAGGTCCTCTCTCGGATCAGTCCTCGACAAACTTGACAGCTTTTGGATCGGGTTAGAGCAAATGCAGCAGCTCCTCCCTCCAGATACTCACAACAAAGAATGTGTATTGGGACAAGTACCCAGCCATTCAGCACTCCACACTGTATTCATACCAGTTTCAGGCAGGGCTGTCTCAGTCTTTGTGTCACATACCAGAAACCAGACACCCATAACAAGTAGTGCATATTGGTCACCCACTCACAACATACAGTCACTGGGAAGGCTCCAGCCTGTCTGGCCTAGGTTCCCCCCAATACAATCTATGGAACTTCCACCCAACAGCCAGTCAGGGGGAAGGGACAGAGTCAGGGATTCCCAGGACTTTGGGAAAACAAGGTAACAGGCAATAGAAAGCAAGAGGCCACAGGGGCCGCCTTGTCTCCTATCAGGAATCAACTGATTCCAATGGCAGGGCCTGGGTGTCCCAAAATGCAGGATACTCAGAGCAGTGGTCAAATTCAGCATTTAGCTGCCACCAGCCGATACCGTGCTCTGTGAGCCACACACTGGTGCCCAAAAATATACACTAGGGGTACAGGATTGTACCCTCACCCATTGGAGCCGTAAGGGTATCCTAAGTGTGTGTACACCAAACCAAAAAGAGGAAGAGCTGCACTGCCAGTAGTCCCACCGTGACCCCTGGGCAGAAAACAAAACAGGACACACATGAAAAAGGACTACAGAACAAGGTCAGGGAGGCCCTGTCCCTCCAATACATTTCCAGCATCACACTAGTCATGCCACTACTCTGACACCTCACCTAGCATTCCATACCTGTTGCTAAATATTTGCATTCATAATGAGTACTGGACTGATGTTGGAGAGTAATGCTGCCATGTATGTAGCTTATCTGCTGCCCTGTATATATGGATTATAAGTGGTCAATAGTGGTGTAGGCGATTACCATGGGCACTGATTTACCACCTATTCCTTAGGCAGAAACCACCATAGACGGACTGCTGCATTATAGATTGCTCTGCTAAATCACCGCCAGCATTAGATAGCAGGCACCAGCATTGGCATCTGGAAACCCTAAATAGCACCTCTGGAGGGAGGGTCCACAAACGTTCTAATTGTCTGGACTGGCCTGTTTTCACTCATGAGCAGGGTCGGACTGGGATAATAAAGTAGGCTCGGCTACCAATGACAATGTGACCCACAGTTTCAATGGAAATGCATTCCGTGTGTATCAGAATGTCTGGTTAGTACCGAAGGGGGAGTTTATTGATAAAATGTATGCAGTAACACTGGTCAACACTACTAGCATTCATGGTGAAGTAACTTATTAACCTGGCCCACATTGGCCAAAAAAGTGGCAAACTTTGACCCAAACAAACGCACACAATCATTTTGCGTTTTTGGTTCGGACAGTGCCCTATTTTTGTATAGGGCAGTTTGACCCTGCTTATGAGACCACTCCTAATATTTTGGAGTTGCTGATTGCTATAAAAAGGCCTCCTGCTGGCCGGCCACTTTTGCAGTGAACTGCCAGTTGATGGCAAACTGAAAAACCTCCCAGCTGGAAACCCTCAATCACCAATGCCTGGAGGAGGATTAGATAATTGTCACCAAATACCGCCTTTTTCAATGTGGCATTTTTAAACAAATTGAAACGTTGTGTATGCCAACTTAATAGTCGGAGATCTACCCCACCCCCCCCCCCAACTAAAGTACCTCCGCAGAGGCCCAAACGTCTGGAAAATGTGAGTCAATATATCCGTCAACAAGGACTACACGTGTGACATTATCACACACATTATCACACTTGGAAGATTAGGATCACCCGTGGCCACAAGAGGCACCCTGTAGTGACAGGAAGGAGGATGGCAAAACATTCTGTCCTGGGTCTGTACCCTTTTTTCGCCCTCGATATCAGCCCCTCCATGATCACCCTGCTCCTTTTTTTCAAAGATTATTGGTGAAATCTCATATCCAAGTTTTAACAGCCTGTCTGCGACTGCCATAGAGCTTTGGCACCCAGTTTAGTTTTCAAGCCCATTTCAGTTTTCGATACACAATCCTTGTGTGGCAATCATATATAATTGATATCATCCATTGTGAAGAGATAAAGCTCGGGAATTTCTTTGAAGAAGGTCAAAATGGCACTTCGATTGCGTGCGTCCCGAGCGTGCTCCTTAAATGTCTTCCTCAGCCACACCTTTGGAATAGCGAAAGGATGGGTCTCCCCATCTTCCTGAATCTGCTCCAACTGCATCAAGCGCCTCTCTTCTTTCAGGGCTCCCATCTCCCCCGCCACACTGTTTGAAATGAGTGGCTTAGTGGTCTGTCCCTCTGTTACCCCCCATATAGAGGACACACAGAGGCAGGACGAGCAGCCAGATACCTGGGCTCCCTTCTCCCCCACCACAGTGTTTGCACTGAGTGGCTTAGTGGTCTGTCCCTCTGTTGCCCCCCATATGAAGGACGGCAGGATGAGCCTCCACATATCTGGGTTTTTCTACATGAGAATTCCTGGCAGATTTGATTCTCTATTTTATGCTTCGGCAAAAGAATCAGCTCCCATTTTTTGGGGGCCTACAGGTCATCCGCTTGCATCCCAGATTCTTGTCTTACCAGTGTCTGAGTTGTTTGGGCAGTCTTTTATCCTTGGAGCCAAGTTCCCATCAGTTTGTACCTCTGTATTTACCATTTTGCCCATCAGGTCAAATCGATACTAATGAGTTGTTTAGATGACATGGATTTTTCAGGGTCAAACTAGTGGGCTTTTGGGTTTCCAGGGTCAAAATAGACTGAATCTGTTGTTTTGTTTTCTCCACTGTGGCTATAGGCTTTACTACCTGGATTGGAAATTGCACGGAAACAAACTGATGATACAGAGATCTTAATTTTTTGTGGTTCTTGGATCTTTGATTTCGGCTCCTCTCTGGGGGCGGCAGGTTCAAGGATACTCTGCTTCTTTTTTATGCGTTGACCTTCCACCAGCATTCTGCTCATTGTGTACTGGCTCCTTTTGCTTAGTGGCTGTTTTACTGGCTATTTGCGGCGTTGACCTTCCACCAGCATTCTGCTCATTGTGTACTGGCTCCTCTTGCTTAGTGGCTGTTTTACTGGCTATTTGCGGCATTGATTCATACATTCTCTTCCTGCTTTCCTCTACTCCATCTACTATGTGAGCCATTCCTCCAGTACTGATTCTGATCAAGGCGTGTCATCTAATCCCGAGCTCGTTTACCTCCCTTCGATGGACAGGGTAGTTATTCAATTCAATCTTAAGCCCTCCTTTTCCAAGTTATCAATCAGCCTGGATACTCCAGTGTTTAATTTCTCTGCTGGCTGGTTCAGATCTAGAGATTGATTCTGCAGATCTTTCAAGTGCACAGCCTGCTTCTTGATGTCTTGCTTGAGCTCCTGCAAGGCATTCATTATTGGAGAATTCACAGTGGTATTTAAGCCAGTCAAAGATGAGTCATGAACACCAACCTCCTTAGGGTGTTCCATCAGGATCCCGGATTGGATCTGCACTTCCTCTCTGAGAAGTTCAAAAACATCCACTAGTGTGTTAAGGACAACATTGAGGGCAGTCAAGGTGACTTCACCAGGTACTGTCCCCTTCTCAGTGTTAACCACTGGGGGTTGTACAGAGTCATTAAATGAGCCATGCTGCGCCGTGCCTGGCCCCGATTGGAAGTGTGATGCTGGTTCCAGAGTGGGACTTGAAGATCGGGCATTAGCTGAAAAATTCAAAGGCAGAGCAGCTAGCCCGCCTGTCCAAAAATCATTCATCGAATGATCTATTGATGCACCCAACTCCAGGGCCTCCAACAGGCAAACTCCCCCCATGCAAGGTCTTCCAGGGTATCCATGGTTGCTAGCTTACATTATACTGCCTGCATCCCTGCTGTGTCCATTCCTTACTTCTAGATTCCCCAAGTGATTGTTTGATTCTTGTTGTGTTGTTTCTACATGGTTGCTTGCTTACATTGTACTGCCTGCATCCATGCTGTGTTCTTCCTTACTTTGAGGTTCCCGAAGTGATTGTTTGGTTCTTTTTGTTTTGTTTCTACATGGTTGCTTGCTTGCATTGTACAGTCTGCATCCCAGCTGTGTTCTTCCTTACTTCGAGGTTCCCTAAGTGATTGTTTGGTTCTTTTTGTTTTGTTTCTACATGGTTGCTTGCTTACATTGTACTGCCTGCATCCATGCTGTGCTCTTCCTTACTTCTAGGTTCCCATTGTTTAGTCGTGTTGTGTTGTTTCTACATGGTTGCTTGCTTACATTGTACTGCCTGCATCCATGCTGTGTTCTTCCTTACTTCGAGGTTCCCTAAGTGATTGTTTGGTTCTTTTTTTTTGTTTCTACATGGTTGCTTGCTTGCATTGTACAGTCTGCATCCCAGCTGTGTTCTTCCTTACTTCGAGGTTCCCTAAGTGATTGTTTGGTTCTTTTTGTTTTGTTTCTACATGGTTGCTTGCTTACATTGTACTGCCTGAATCCATGCTGTGTTCTTCCTTACTTCTAGGTTCCCTACGTGATTGTTTAGTTCGTGTTGTGTTGTTTCTACATGGTTGCTTGCTTACATTGTACAGTCTGCATCCCAGCTGTGTTCTTCCTTACTTCGAGGTTCCCTAAGTGATTGTTTGGTTCTTTTTGTTTTGTTTATACATGGTTGCTTGCTTGCATTGTACAGTCTGCATCCCAGCTGTGTTCTTCCTTACTTCGAGGTTCCCTAAGTGATTGTTTGGTTCTTTGTGTTTTGTTTCTACATGGTTGCTTGCTTACATTGTACTGCCTGCATCCATGCTGTGTTCTTCATTACGTCTAGGTTCCCTAAGTGATTGTTTAGTTCTTGTTGTGTTGTTTCTACATGGTTGCTTGCTTACATTGTACAGTCTGCATCCAGCTGTGTTCTTCCTTACTTCGAGGTTCCCTAAGTGATTGTTTAGTTCTTGTTGTGTTGTTTCTACATGGTTGCTTGCTTACATTGTACAGTCTGCATCCCAGCTGTGTTCTTCCTTACTTCGAGGTTCCCTAAGTGATTGTTCGGTTCTTTTTGTTTTGTTTCTACATGGTTGCTTGCTTACATTGTACTGCCTGCATCCATGCTGTGTTCTTCCTTACTTCGAGGTTCCCTAAGTGATTGTTTGGTTCTTTTTGTTTTGTTTCTACATGGTTGCTTACTTACATTGTACAGTCTGCATCCATGCTATGGTCTTCCTTACTTCGAGGTTCTCTAAGTGATCATTTGATTCTTGTAGTTTTGTTTCTACGCGGTTACTTGCTTACATTGTATTGCCTGCATCCCTGCTGCGCTCTTCCTTACTTCGAGGTGCCCTAAGGGATCGTTTGATTCTTGTTGTGTTGTTTCTACATGGTTGCTTGCTTGCATTGTACAGTCTGCATCCCTGCAGTGTTCTTCCTTACTTATAGGTTCCCTAAGTGATTGTTTAGTTCTTGTTGTATTGTTTCTACATGGTTGCTTGCTTACATTGTACAGTCTGCATCCCAGCTGTGTTCTTCCTTATTTCGAGGTTCCCTAAGTGATTGTTTGGTTCTTTTTGTTTTGTTTCTACATGGTTGCTTGCTTACATTGTACAGTCTGCATCCCAGCTGTGTTCTTCCTTACTTCGAGGTTCCCTAAGTGATTGTTTGGTTCTTTTTGTTTTGTTTCAACATGGTTGTTTGCTTACATTGTACGGCCTGCATCCCTGCTGTGTTCTTCCTTACTTCAAGATTCCCTAAGTGATTGTTTGGTTCTTTTTGTTTTGTTTCTACATGGTTGCTTACTTACTTTGTACTGCCTGCATCCCAGCTGTGTTTGTCCTTACTTTTAGGTTCCCTAAGTGATTGTTTGGTTCTTTTCATTTTGTTTCTACATGGTTGCTTGCTCATATTGTACTGCCTGCATCCATGCTGTGTTCTTCCTTACTTCGAGGTTCCCTAAGGGATTGTTTGGTTCTTTTTGTTTTGTTTCTACACGGTTGCTTACTTACTTTGTACTGCCTGCATCCCAGCTGTGTTTGTCCTTACTTTTAGGTTCCCTAAGTGATTGTTTGGTTCTTTTCATTTTGTTTCTACATGGTTGCTTGCTCATATTGTACTGCCTGCATCCCTGCTGTGTTCTTCCTTAATTTGAGGTTCCCTAAGTGATTGTTTGGTTCTTTTTGTTTTGTTTCTACATGGTTGCTTGCTTACATTGTACTGCCTGGATCCCAGCTGTCTTCTTCCTTACTTTGAGGTTCCCTAAGTGGTTTTTTGGTTATTTTCATTTTGCTTCTACATGGTTGCTTGCTTACAGTGTACTGCCTGCATCCATGCTGTGTTCTTCCTTACTTCGAGGTTCTCTAAGTGATTGTTTGGTTCTTGTTGTTTTGTTTCTACATGGTTGCTTGCTTACATTGTACTGCCTGCATCCCTGCTGTGTTCTTCCTTACTTTGAGGTTCCCTAAGTGATTGTCTGGTTCTTTTTGTTTTGTGTCTACATGGTTGCTTGCTTACATTGTACTGCCTGTGTCCATTCCTTGCTTCGAGGTTCCCTAAGTGTCCGTTTGGTTCTTTTCGTTTGTTTCTACATAGTTGCTTGCTTACATTGTACTGCCTTCATCCCTGCTGTGTTCTTCCTTACTTCGAGGTTCCCTAAGTTATTGTTTGCTTCTTTTTTCACTTTGTTTCTACATGGTTTCTTGCTTAAATTGTACTGCCTGCATTCCTGCTGTATCCATTCCTTACTAGGTTGGCAATTGACTTTGTCTATGTATTGCATCTGCTTTTCTGTGTGCCCCTCCTTCTTCTGTGTCCCCCTTAGGGTTTCCCCACCTGCTTGCTCCCTAGCTCACCCCCATCCACTCTCCCTTCTTCCCGCTACTCTTCCCTCTGCACCCACTATGGTGTGCTCGGTCTCACCTATCTTCCTAAACTGCTTTTTCTATCGACTATCCAATCCTTCTCACTAAGTCCGGTAGGAAGAAGTTCAAAAGGAATATCCAGGTCTCCAACCGTGGCCTCCCTTTTGCTGATAACTACACCAGTGCTTCCTCCAGACAGACCCTTACCAACATCCTCTTTGTCGTTCGCTCTCCAGGCCAATGGACCCCCCATATGGTACCTGTTATCTCTCCTTTTTACTCTTCACCCAATAATGGTGACACCTGATGAGTGGCCCTCCTGGCCCCCTTCCACTCCTCCAAGACCATCATTAATGTTTACCTAATTGGCAATGTATTGGTCCAAGGCCCTCACGCCATCCTCCTCCTTTTCGATAGATGCTTTCTGCACCTTATCAACTGCCTTTCTTCTCCTGCTGTCCCTTCTTTCCCCACTCTGGCTCCTTTGCCTCCTCTAACCTCTGCCACCTCTGTCTCTGCTGCTTCTCCGGCCACCCTGTTGCCTCCTTTCTCCACCACCCCCCTGGCACCCAGCTCCTCCTTGGCTACCTTGCTCTCTCCTCTTTCCTCATCTGCCCATCCTCGGGTGCCTGCAACTCTTCTGCAGGCCCTACCTCTGACTTGTACCCCTCCATGGAAGTCCTTCAAAGGGGGCAACCTGCTCCACATTGCTACTCTCAACTCTCACTAAGCTGTCAAACACTAACTTCGGCCGTCTCATGGAAGAACTCTATCTGGATGTACTCAGTCTGACCGACACCTGGTTCATGGCCAGATCTGTCATTAGCAATTTAACCATAACTACACGGCTACTACCGTGGCCGTGTAATATTACATGACCTGCAGTAGAGGCCATGTTGCTATGATTAAGTTGCTCATCTCATAGGAAGAGCACTTTTTGGGCGGCTTATAACTACGCTCCCTCTTGACGAATCCACACCAAACAGTATATGGCCCACTCTGAATTTTTTTGCAAAGTTTGGTGAGGTTTGGTCCAGGGGAGGCAAAGTTATAGGGGGGGACCCAAAAATTATTTTTTCCCCTACTTTGCTCACGCCCACATCCCAAACTGCTGAACGGATTTTCACCAAATTTGCAGCAGGAGCAGTGGCATGGTCCCGAAAGCGTGCTTTTGTAAATCCGTCTAGTAGTTTTTTGTTAAATGACCAAAAAGTAGGTCACAAAAAATCAGTGATATCTATGTCCGCTCTGCAGACACCCTTCCCTGTTCGTTCTGCGGACAGGACACCGATTGGTTAATCGGCTTGCGTCCCGTGATTGGATGGCGAAGAGCGTGAAGTGCATCAGATTTTTGGACACGCCCGACATCTTGTATTCGCAGACAGCGTCCAGTGTCCACAGGCATCGGGGTAAAAACATTTTGAAAAACACAACATTGCACTGGTGTGATGAATTGAGGGTAGAGAGTAAGAAAGGCTAATTAAAAGGGAGGGTGGAACCTGTGGTTGCCCTAGAGACATTTCCTATTGTGTGGTGTCACATACATTCAGGTACTTTTTTCTAACATGGGGTGGAATGCTCTTTGTTTTTTTTCTGGTTGCCAGGAGACGGCCAGGGCTGAGCGAGGAAGAAGCTGGCCGTTATGTGTGGGCCTATTAAGCTGAAACGAAGATTAAATAGTTTTTGTTTTGTTAAGAAGCGCCGTTGCGCTAGCTGAGTTTCGTTTTGTTTGAGCGGCTGACCGAGTCTGCAGAAACGTTTCTTCTGCAAGTGAGGGGAAGATTGCTGGCCGAACGGAGAACTCTCACCGAGAGTAATGAAGAGAGTGCCGGCGGCAGGGCCGTGCCTTTCCAGACTCATCATGTGAGGATCGCCGGCTTTGTTCCGGAAGATCAAAGGAGTGCAGCAGCAGGCGAGTCTCCAACGTGAAGAGGCTCGTCGAGAGAGAGGCGAACCGGATCCCTGAAAGAAGAAAGGGGAGGAGTCAAGTATCGTAGCAAAGAGGAGGAACGGCAGGTAAGGCGGCGTATGATGGCGGTCTATGCTAACAAGGCCAACAGCTGACAACGCTCGAAGGACAATACGGTGAGAAGCTGAAGGGGAAAGGGAGGTAAAGTGAAGCGTTGTCTGGGCCAAAGCAGAGCCACAACTAGTGACTGTTCTTTTCTATGTGTGAGAAGAGGAAACGAGGGGGGAGACAATAAAAACAGAAGGAGTCTTCTCATGGGGTGAGGAACGTTTCTGGCCTAGTTAATTTATCAAAGCCTCAAGATTAATACCTTTCCACAGTTGGACTAAAATATCAAGACAGCTGATGGTTTTGAAAGGCAAAATGGGAAAATTGTTGTCAAGACCCAGTTAAAGGGGAACGTGGTCCATTCTGCTGAACTACATGCCAATAACAGTATTGGTAAACCTGTTCCCCTCTTCAGCCTGCAGACAAAGATTTGTCTAAAGCCCTACATCTGACCTGATATCTTTGAAAAAGACTGTGCACATCCAAGATTTCAGAGATCGTCATTTATTTCTAAAAATACGGAGAAAGTGCCTTCCTTTCATGAAGAGTCTACTGCCACAAGTATCCTTTTTCCTGGAATGGTTTGTTGAGAACTTCCTTTAAGATATTAAAGTTATACTTCACTTTTTACCGTGTGTGTGATCTCTTATTCCCACAAGGTGACAATTTGGTGGCAGCGGTGGGATAAGAGAGAACACCATGGAGGACTTAATTAAGACATTGAGTGAAGGACAGCTCTTGCTACAGCAAGCATTACAACTACAAAGCCAGCAGGCTCAAGCCGATAGACAGGCTTTTCAACAGGCTCTCCAAGTACAGCAGGCCCAACTCCTAGAAGCTAACACTTTCAGGAATCACCCTCAAGTTCCAACTTCAATCTTGCAGAAATATGCTCCAGGCAAGGACCCTGCTCATTTTTTTGTTAATTTTGAGCGAGTGGCTAGGAATGCTCAGTGGGCACCCGAGAGGTGGTGCCACTACATCGCCCCCTTGATGATGGGTGAAATGCAGAGTGCCTACCAAGCCGCTAATCCTACAGGAGAGACGAGTTACACAGATATGAAGAGGGTGGTCCTCGAAAGGTTCGGGCATGACGAAGAAGCCTATTGAAATTTAGGGAGATCAAATTACATCCCGATGAAACCCCACGACAACTTTACTATCGTGTGAAGGAAATGGGGGATAAATGGCTTCAAACAATTACGCAACCCCTCAGGAGATGGCGGAGAAGATTATACTTGAACAATTTTTAGAGTCGCTTCCCTTACCAGTACAACAGTGGGTTAGGCAACATCACCAACCCACGCTGATGGAAGCTGTGAATATAGCATCTGCCTACCAGAAGGCCGGTCAAGGACGCATGTTAAATTATACACCCGTTTCAAGGAGTAATACACCTACATCGTCGTCCACAGGAAGACCTATGAGCAACTAGAGGTGGCCGAACTCCATGCTCAGGAAACCCGAATGGGAAAATGTCAGAGCTCGACCCAGTAGTGAAGGCCCTCCCACTTCTAGACAGCCCCCAATGCCCTCCCGGGGCCCACAATGTTTTGAGTGTGAGGAGTGGGGCCACCTAGCAAGGTTGTGCCCTAAGAAGAGCAAAACGGAACCCATGGATGTGGGAACGTTTGAAGTCTCGAGAGAAGGTAATAATCCCGACTGCGACCACGTGGTGAAGTCCCCATACCTTTATACTTGTGAGGCGGAGGTCGACGGCAAACCAACCAGGGCCATGATTGACTCCGGGAGTCTTCAAACAGCTGTAACCACAGATCTGGTAGGTGGAATGTTTGACTCTAACAAAGACATACCCATTAGGTGTGTTCATGGGGACGTAAAAAATTATCCCACAAAAGAAGTTAAGACAAAAGTAGCCGGGGAACAGATTGGGATAAGAGCTGCAGTAATGCCCATACTACCTGAACAGTTTTTAGTAGGATCAGATGTCCCCAATTTTTCAAACCTTTTAAAAAGGGTCGAGAAGAGCTGGTTGGAAAGTGCCCCGTTTAATGATGAAGCGATAAAAAGCCCAATTAACAAGGAAAGAAAGAGCAGAGCAGACATAAGGAGAATAAAACAAGAATGGGGAGAAAGACACATCCTACCTATAGCTGTTGACTGGAAGATTGATGAAGGGGGGACAGCTTTAGAATGCACAGGAGTTAGATCCTCTCATCCAAAACGCTAGAATTGGTGCTAAAGACAATACCACGCAAGATGGAACCCATTTTGTTCAGGAGAAGGTGTTGCACTATCGAGTAACGAAAGGGACTGGAGAAATTATGATCCGTCAGTTATTGGTACCCAGTAAATACTATAAAGCCGTGTTAGAAGTAGCACATCTATAACTAGGAGAGGGACATTTGGGAACCGAGAAGACAACGAAAAAGGTTTTGGCCAGATTTTATTGGCCTGGAGTTTATGCTCAAGTGGCAAGGTTTTGTAAGGGGTGTGAAGAATGTCAAAAGAAAAATAGGGCAAATATATCAAACGCTCCTTTACAACCGATGCCTTTATTCCTCGAACCATTCCATCGTATTGGGATAGACATTGTGGGGCCGCTGGATCCCTCCAGTCGAGGTCATAAGTACATTCTAGTAGTGGTGGATTATGTGACTCGTTATCCCAAAGTGTTCCCTTTGAGAACAACTAATTCCCAGTAAATTTGTGATGCGTTGATACCTTTTATGAGTCATGTAGGTATTTCTAAGGATATTAAGACAGACAGAGGATCCAACTTCATGTCAAATGTCATGAAGCAAGTCTGCGACACCTTAAAGATTAACCACTTGAAGACAGCAGTTTATCATCCCCAGACTGATGGTCTTGTAGAGCGCTATAATCAGACCATTAAGCAAATGCTAAGGAAGACCACTTCTCCGACTGAATGAAACTGGGACAGGATGCTGCCTTGGATATTGCTGACCTTACGGAATACTCCCCAATCGTCAACAGGTTTTTCTCCCTTTGAACTCCTCTTCGAAAGACCGGTGCGCACATTATTAGATGTTTTGAAGGAAAGCTGGGAGGAGCAACCCTTGCAGGAGATTTCTCTCACAGAGTATGCCTGTCAGTTGAGGGAAAGAGTGGAGAGATTACAGTCGATCGCTACAGAAAATCTACGTCAAGCTCAGATGAGACAGGAGCAATATTATAACCAAAAGAGCCGGATGAGAAGTTTCAACATTGGAGACCAGGTGTTAGTAATGTTACCCTCATCAGAAAATAAGATGTTAGCCAGCTGGAGTGGTCCATATGTAGTGTAAAAGGTATTGGGACCGGTCACCTATACAGTACGGCAACCAGAGAAGAAATTTCCTTTACAGACATATCATGTGAATCTTCTGAAGGAGTGGGTGAAGCCGGCTGAGACGATGGCCATGATTGACAATAAAGAAATCCAAGCTGAGCTTTTCCCTCAGTCAAAAGAAACGTGGGGAAAGGAGGTCCTAAATATAAATCCAAACATTTCCCCAGCAAAGCGTCTTGAATTGAATAACCTAGTAGAAAAATTCAAAAGAATGTTCTCCTCCGTCCCGGGAAAGACCAACCTCACTCTCCACACGATAACAACACCACCAGGCGTTAACGTGAGGTTACGCCCTTACAGGATACCAGAATCCAGGATTCAAGCCATAAATCAAGAAGTGAAGGAGATGCTCGATCTAGGTGTAATAGAACCATCTCACAGTGACTGGTGTTCACCGGTGGTACTAGTTCCGAAACCTGATGGAACCACTCGCTTTTGTATGGACTTCAGGAAGCTGAATGAAATCTCCAAATTCGATGCGCACCCTATGCCAAGAATAGAGGACTTATTGAACAATCTTGGTAAGGCAAAATTCTTGACTACTATAGACTTAACGAAAGGGTATTGGCAGATTCCCCTACAACCAGAAGATAAGGAAAAAACGGCCTTTGCCACCCCCATGGCATTATATCAATTTACTGTCCTTCCTTTTGGCCTTCATGGAGCTCCAGCGACCTTTCAGAGACTAATGAATCGTCTCAATAAAGGGCCCAAGAAATATATGGGGGCTTACTTGGATGATATTATTGTGTACAGTAAGTCCTGGGAAAAACATCTAATCCACTTAGAAGCTGTTTTCAACACCTTACAACAAGCTGGTTTGCACGTCAATCCAAAGAAAACATTTTTGGCATATTCTCATACAAAATACCTCGGATATTTTGTGGGTCAAGGGGAAATCAGACCGCAAGAGGAGAAATTGTCGGCAATACGACAATTACAATTTCCTAGAACAGCGAGACAAGTCCAAGCCTTCTTAGGCTTCATAGGATACTATCGTAGGTTTATTCCCCATTTCTCGACCTTGGCCACCCCGTTGACCGAACTCCTAAAGAAGGCGGCTCCATCAAAAAAAGAATGGCAAAATTACAAAACAGAAAACGCTTTCAGTTCCTTGAAGGATGCCCTGACCGAAAAGGCAATCTTGCACTGTCCTGATTATGAGGCTCCTTTTTTTCTTCAGACAGATGCATCTGGAACAGGATTCGGGGCGGTTTTATTTCAAAATCAAGGGGAGAAAGAGAGACTCATTATGTTTATAAGCATGAAATTGCTCCCCCATGAACAGAATTATGCCACAATTGAAAAGGAGTTTCTTGCGGTCAAGTGGGCTATTGAGTCACTAAAATATTACTTACTTGGGAGACATTTTACCCTTATGACTGATCATGCTCCCTTGGTATGGATGGCCCGCAACAAAGACACCAATCCCCGAATATTGAGGTGGTTCCTTTCCCTCCAGCCCTTCTCCTTCCAAACGATTCATCAACCAGGCAAATTGATGTCTCAGACGGATTATTTATCACGTTCTTATGCCCTTCCCGAGCGTAAGGGCCTAGGAAGGGAGGTATGTGATGAATTGAGGGTAGAGAGTAAGAAAGGCTAATTAAAAGGGAGGGTGGAACCTGTGGTTGCCCTAGAGACATTTCCTATTGTGTTGTGTCAAATACATTCAGGTACTTTTTTCTAACATGGGGTGGAATGCTCTTTGTTTTTTTTTCTGGTTGCCAGGAGACGGCCGGGCTGAGCGAGGAAGAAGATGGCCGTTATGTGTGGGCCTATTAAGCTGAAACGAAGATTAAATAGTTTTCGTTTTGTTAAGAAGCGCCGTTGCACTAACTGAGTTTCGTTTTGTGTGAGCGGCTGACCAAGGCTGCAGAAACGTTTCTTCTGCTAGTGAGGGAAAGATTGCTGGCCGAACGGAGAACTCTCACTGAGAGTAATGAAGAGAGTGCCGGCGGCAGGGCTGTGCCTTTCCAGACTCATCGTGTGAGGATTACCGGCTTTATTCCGGAAGATCAAAGGAGTGCAGCAGCAGCAGGCGAGTCTCCAACGTGAAGAGGCTCGTCGAGAGAGGCGAATCGGATCCCTGAAAGAAGAAAGGGGAGGAGTCAAGTATCGTAGCAAAGAGGAGGAATGGCAGGTAAGGCGGCGTATAACGGCGGTCTATGCTAACAAGGCCAACAGCTGACAACACTCGAAGGACAATACGGTGAGAAGCTGAAGGGGAAAGGGAGGTAAAGTGAAGCGTTGTCTGGGCCAAAGCAGAGCCACAACTAGTGACTGTTCTTTTCTATGTGTGAGAAGAGGAAACGAGGGGGGAGACAATAAAAACAGAAGCAGTATTCTCATGGGGTGAGGAACGTTTCTGGCCTAGTTAATTTATCAAAGCCTCAAGATTAATACCTTGCCACAGTTGGACTAAAATATCAAGACAGCTGATGGTTTTGAAAGGCAAAATGGGAAAATTGTTGTCAAGACCTAGTTAAAGGGGAACGTGGTCCATTCTGCTGAACTACATGCCAATAACAGTATTGGTAAACCTGTTCCCCTCTTCAGCCTGCAGACAAAAATTTGTCTAAAGCCCTACATCTGACCTGATATCTTTGAACAAGACTGTGCACATCCAAGATTTCAGAGATCGTCATTTATTTCTAAAGATATGGAGAAAGTGCCTTCCTTTCATGAAGAGTCCACTGCCACAAGTATCCTTTTTCCTGGAATGGTTTGTTGAGAACTTCCTTTAAGATATTAAAGTTATACTTCACTTTTTACGGTGTGTGTGATCTCTTATTCCCACAAGGTGGGTGCATCAGATTCTTGGATTTGCGGACAGCGTCCAGTGTCCACAGGCATTGCGGTAAAAACATTTTGAAAAACACAACATTGCACTTGTCAAACTTTTCAAATAATCTCTGGGGAGATGAGGGGTGATGAGGATGGGATGGGATATGGCTGCAAGAAACAAAAAAACGGGTGTTTTTTGCCACGAAAGTCCACGAACAGTTCAGATGTTCATGAACGGTCCTGTGAAAGTTTGCGGACACCTCTGCATTACAGGGTTGGTGAAATGCAGTTTTTGGATGGCTTATAGTGAGGCTGAGTGAGTTTGCAAAGTTTTCTGGGATTCTGTCATGAGGGGGCAAAATTAGAGGGGGATCCCAAAATAATGTAAAGGCTTATAAATGAGGTGCCATTTGACAAATCTACACAAAGGTTTGCAAAAAGATTATAGATCTAGATATAGATGTTTTCATAAACTCTGAATAGATTATGTCAAGTGCTGACTAGGTTATATGACGATTGTATGTGCATACATTCAACACTTCTGAAAAAATAAAACAGGGGTGGATTTCAAGCAAACTTGCGTAAGGAGCATTGGCAAGGACCTACAAGCATGGTTTTGCAAATGTGCCAGTGTTTTATTATTTGTCATAATGTTGCTACAAAAAATAGCGGTATACCTTTAGTGACTGAGGGGTAGCCTGTGGCCATGGGCAGTGGCCAGATTGTCCAGGTCATGGAATAAGGTCATGATCAGGACAATCTGGCTACTGGCCATGATCACAAGGGACAAAGTCTAGGGGACAACTGGGACTGGCTTTGTCGTAAAGTTATTCGAAATCAGGATAGACCTGAAAGGGAAGTAAAATGTGCTTGTGGTAATATGGTCATAGAGTTCTCTTTTTGCCTTCTGCAGGCTACCAAGGAAAGCGAAGAGGGGCCCTGTATGGAACCCTCGCCTTCTCTTTCCATGGTGGCCAACTTGGAAAAGGATTTTCCTTCCTACACCGGGACGCCAGAGCCGTCCCGGTGTAGGAAGAAAATGCTCTTTTTTAGCGCCCCAGGTTCCCGCTTTGGGAACCTATGGTGCTAATGGCCTTCATCCCCCATTTCAGGGGCTAAAATGGGGGGGATAATGGTCCAGAGACCTCATTATCCAACCTTGCTTCGCTTGAGCTGATAACTTGGGCTGCTGGGCCGGTATCCACTGGAGGATGAAAGCCACAATATTCCCATTAGCATAACACAAAATGCAAATGGAAATGTTGGAAAATCTTATTGAGTCTATGTACTTTACTGAGAAATATAAAGTAGACAAAGTCTATGCATTTCTTTTTAGTTCTATTTTTTTACTGTGAAAGGTGGTTCCTAAAGGAATATGTCTTTTGTTGTTTTTGGATGTATTTTTTTGGCAGGAGAGCTAAGAGCGAAAGGTAGAGAGGGAAATGAGGTGAAAGGAACCAAACACTAATATGGAGGGGTAGGTGGACAAGGGAAAATGTTGCACGTGTGTTATTTGTAAGATAGGGGGCAGTGATTCTCATGCCCCTTGATTACAGCAGTGGTGGTGGCTCTTGGGGAGGAGGGATGGCATTAGCTGATGCCATTTTAAGATAAATAGCAGTTTTGCTAAAAGTATGTACTGTGTACTAGATTGTTAATGGATAATGAGTAGGAATAGGTGTTGGAGCTGTGCAAGGGAAATTTTGAAGTGGAAAGTTCCTAGATCAGTAAAAAATGAAGTTCCGAACTGTCCGCGAAGCTGAGATCTTATCCTGAAGTGCGGACGGGTTCTCGGACACGTCATCATGCCGTGTGCCAGCGTATGGACATGTGGCACTGTCCGCAAGGTCCGCTGAAGTCAGATGTTCATAGACGTCTAGGGATGCAAAACGAGTCAAAATAGTTGCAAAAAGTGTATAGAAGTGTTAAAAATGATTCCAGAAGGTGGGAAATGGCAGAGTTTTAAGGTGACACTTTGTAAATTGGACGCAAACATTGCTATATTGGGTAAGTATGATATTAGTAAGTTGTAGGGAAATAGCATGCACTGGTAAAAACCTTTGTTAAAGGGACGTTATGGTTAAGTCACACTAATAAAAACCTATGAAATTCAATGAAAAAACTTTGTTAAAGGGACATTATGGTTAAGTTGCACTAATAAACACCTATGAAATTCAATGAAAAAACGTTGTTAAAGGGACGTTATGGTTAAGTTGCACTAATAAAAACCCATGAAATTCAATGAAAAAACTTTGTTAAAGGGACGTTATGGTTACAAGTAAAATCAAAAAACCCCAGAAATTCACCAGTTATGGTAAGCTAAACAACCATAACTCACGCCACCACCGTGCACTGCTGAGACTAACACCCAGGACATCAAAGAGGACATCACAAATGTCATTGATGACATCACTGATGACATCACATACCTGGGCCACTTGTTTTTGTTCATTGACATATATAGGCCAGGTGGCTTTGTTCACTAGCAGTCAAAATAATAAAATTGAAAAAGGTGCCATATATCAAGACGTTAACCTTGTCATATATTCTTTAAGTACTTTCCTCAGGGTTTGGTCTCAGCTCATGGTGCACATACATGGGGAAATGAGCAGGCCTCAAACACACAATTTATTTGTATACATGAAGATACACTTTAATGTCATTAACATTTTCTGATGATGCATTTTCTGATGATGCAGTTTCTTTCTTCCTTACTTTAGCTTCCCTGTATGTGCCTCTGATTTGTATGCATTGTGGTTCTTTATATGTATTGTTTGTACCAGCACAAGTGCTGTAAGTCTTGAATTGTTAGCTAGTTATTACATGTTTAACATTACTCAAAACTCTGATACGGTAGCATTAATTATTGTACTATCCAAAATTACAAGATTATAAATAGTGTTCTTCAATGGTGCATGCTGCAGTCATTGCCTATGTTTATATATGATTAGGTTTCTGTATTAATGACAACATTCCAATACAATGATATTAGATGAGTACATTCTTTAACCCTTTAAGTGCCATGGGTATTTCTCCCCAGTGGCAGGGCCTTTTATGGTGATTTTGGTATGTGGCCAATAAATGGCTTGTAACTTTTTTGTTACATGAGATATCTTGGGCAAATTTGGCTCCTTTTTTCCCCACATGTAGGCGGTCATAATGCCACCCAGGAATCCTAGGTTGCTGTAGGGGGGTGAGAGAAAATATCCATAAAGGGGGAAAATTTGGATTTTATTCAAAAAATGCCAATAAACTGATGTACAAAGCAGCCTGTGTTTTTTTCCTTGTAAGAGCTAGGAATGCATGGTTTGCTGTGCTGAATTCCCCAATTTCCTGGCTTTCAAGAACAGGTTGAGTGTAAATGGAAAAAAAAATATTTTGATGTGGTTATCAACCGTTTTGTGAGAGGTAGGTGATTTTGGCTATTTTTGCCAGTTGGATATACATGGACGGAATGGAAGAAAAGGGTAGAAATGCCGAATTGGAGGACGGAAAGGTATATATTTCTGAAAAGTAGACAAAATTCCAAGTTTAGAAAGGGGTGATTTGCGTAGGTCAGGCAACAACTAGGTAGGGGAAACTGCCATAGATTGGGGGAAAAGCGGGAAAATGACCGAAAAAAAAGGTATGTGTTGGACATGGATGGCTTGGTACGGCAATGGCTTCTATGAATTTTGAGAAAGCAATGCTCCGCTACATTCCCCCGACTCTTGCAGTTAGGAGAGCACACATTTTTTGTAGTGTTTTACAAAACAAGCAATACCACAAGCAAAACAATGAGTTATGGTACACAGGAGTTTTACGCTCACGGCCTGAACAGATGCACTTAGCATGTGCAAATCGGGAAAACCAATGTGGTGAGGAATGGCAAGCATACATTTTTTGAAAGAGCACAGACAGAACTTTCCAACGGTAGGTGATTTGTGCAGGTTACAAAAGTGTATGGTGCCTAAAGCAGCAACTAAATGTAGGTCTCATTTGGGAAATGAAAGGGTTGTGTGACAAAGTGCACCAGCAAATGGGTCAAAACGTTATGAAAACCACACAAACACAACACATGGCCTACTGTCCCGCGTTCCCATAGATGTCCGGATGAAAACGGTAACTCACATGTGTGATTGCACCTACCTGGGCGCCAAGGGGAAAGCCTAAAACACAAATAGCCCCAAGTCTGTTTTCAGACCGGAATTTCAGACCCTGTGCCGACCGGCACACCATACAGATATGGGCCTTGGGTGTCCAAGCCACCAAGGAAAACAGGGAACCCCTTGCAATTTCGAAAAGAGGATACACGTGTGCAATCCACAGAGGTATGATTTGCCCAAATTGCCAAAGAATTTATTACCCAGACACCCCTACAAAGTCCGAAATGTGGGAAAAAATGCATTTTCCGCACATTTCACTCAGCGCACCCATCGAAACACGCCCCCAAAAACACATGACCTACCGTCCCGCGTTCCCACAGGTGTTTTCCGATGAAAACGGTACCTCACATGTGTGGGTGCTCCTACCTGGCCGCCAAGGGGAAAGCCTAAAACACAAGTAACCCCAAGTCTGTTTTCAGACCGGAATTTGAGACGCTCTGACGACCGGCACAACATACAGATATGGCCCTCGGGTGTCCAAGCCACCGAAGAAAACAGGGAACCCCATGCATTTCCGAAAAGAGGACGCCCGTGGTAATCCGCAGAGGTATGATTTGCCCAAATCGACCCAGAATTTTTTACCCAAACACCCCCGCAAAGTCCTAAATGTGGGGAAAAAAAAACATTTTCCGTACATTTCGCTCGGCTCACCCATTGAAACACGCCCCCAGAACACATGGCCTACCGTCCCGCATTTCCACAGGCGTCCCGATGAAAACGTTACCTCACATGTGTGGGTGCACCTACCTGGCCGCCAAGGGGAAAGCCTAAAACACAAGTAACCCTAAGTCTGTTTTCAGACTGGAATTTCAGACGCTCTGCCGACCGGCAGAACATACAGATATGGGCCTCGGTGTCCAAGCCACCAACGAAAACAGGGAATCCCATGCATTTCCAAAAATAGGACACCGGTGGGAATCCGCAGAAGTATTTACCCCGACACCGCGCAAAGTCCGAAATGTGGGGAAAAAATTCATTTTCTGCACATTTTGTTGGCTCGCCCATCGAAACACGCCCCAAATAAAACATGGCCTACCGTTCCGCGTTCCCACAGGTGTCCTAATGAAAACGGTACCTCACATGTGTGGGTGCACCTACCTGGCCGCCAAGGGGAAAGCCTAAAACACAAGAAACACCAAGTCTGTTTTCAGACCGGAATTTCAGACCCTCTGCCGACCGGCACATCATACAGATATGGGCCTCGGGTGTTCAAGCCACCAAGGAAAACAGGGAACCCCATGCATTTCCGAAAAGAAGACACCCGTGGGAATCTGCAGAGGTATGATTTGGGCAAATCGGCCCAGAATTTAGTACCCAGACACCCCCACAAATTCCAAAATGTGGGGAAAAAAGACGCATTTTCTACACATTTCGCTTGGCTCACCCATCGAAACACGCCTCCAACAACACATGGTCTACCGTCCCGCGTTCCCACAGGTGTCCCGATGAAAACGGTACCTCACATGTGTGGGTGCAACTACCTGGCCGCCAAGGGGAAAGCCTAAAACACAAGTAACCCCAAGTCTGTTTTCAGACCAGAATTTCAGATGCTCTGCCGACCAGCACAACATACAGATATGGGCCTCGGGTGTCTAAAACACCAAGGAAAACAGAGAACCCCATGCTTTTCTGAAAAGAGCACACCCGTGGGAATCCGCAGAGGTTTGATTTGTCAAATCGCCCCAGAATGAATTACCCAGACACCCCCGCAAAGTCCGGAATGTGGCAAAAAAAAACACTTTCCGCACATTTTGCTCGGCTCACCTATCGGAACATGCCCCTAACAACACATGGCCTACCGTCCTGCATTCCCACAGGTGTCCCGATGAAAACGGCACCTTACATGTGTGGGTGCACCTACCTGGGCACCAAGGGGAAAGCCTAAAACGCAAGTAACCCCAAGTCTGTTTTCAGACTGGAATTTCAGACGCTCTGCCGACCGGCGCAACATACAGATATGGGCCTCGGGTGTCCAAGCCACCAAGGAAAACAGGGAACCCCATGCATTTCTGAAAAGAGGACACCCGTGGGAATCCGCAGAGGTATGATTTGCCCAAATCGCCCCAGAATGTATTACCCAGACACCCCCGCAAAGTCCGAAATGTGGGAAAAAACCCATTTTCCACACATTTTGCTCGGCTCACCCATTGAAACACGCCCCAACAACACATGGCCTACCGTCCCGCATTTCCACAGGTGTCCCGATGAAAATGGTACCTCACATGTGTGGGTGCAACTACCTGGCCGCCAAGGGGAAAGCCTAAAACACAAGTAACCCCAAGTCTGTTTTCAGACCGGAATTTCAGACGCTCTGCCGACCAGCACAATATACAGATATGGGCCTCGGGTGTCTAAAAAACCAAGGAAAACAGGGAACCCCATGCTTTTCTGAAAAGAGCACACCCGTGGGAATCTGCAGAGGTATGATTTGTCCAAATCGCCCCAGAATGAATTACCCAGACACCCCCGCAAAGTCCGGAATGTGGCAAAAAAACACACTTTCCGCACATTTCGCTCGGCTCACCTATCGAAACACGCCCCTAACAACACATGGCCTACCGTCCTGCGTTCCCACAGGTGTCCCGATGAAAACGGCACCTCACATGTGTGGGTGCACCTACCTGGGCACCAAGGGGAAAGCCTAAAACGCAAGTAACCCCAAGTCTGTTTTCAGACTGGAATTTCAGATGCTTTGCCGACCGGTGCAACATACAGATATGGGCCTCGGGTGTCCAAGCCACCAAGGAAAACAGGGAACCCCATGCATTTCCAAAAAGAGGACACCCGTGGGAATCCGCAGAGGTTTGATTCGCCCAAATCGCCCCAGAATGTATTACCCAGACACCCCCGCAAAGTCATAAATGTGGGAAAAAAAACACATTTTCCACACATTTCGCTCGGCTCATCCATTGAAACACGCCCCAACAACACATGGCCTACCGTCCCGCATTTCCACAGGTGTCCCGATGAAAATGGTACCTCACATGTGTGGGTGCAACTACCTGGCCGCCAAGGGGAAAGCCTAAAACACAAGTAACCCCAAGTCTGTTTTCAGACCGGAATTTCAGACGCTCTGCCGACCAGCACAACATACAGATATGGGCCTCGGGTGTCTAAAACACCAAGGAAAACAGGGAACCCCATGCTTTTCTGAAAAGAGCACACCCGTGGGAATCTGCAGAGGTATGATTTGTCCAAATCGCCCCAGAATGAATTACCCAGACACCCCCGCAAAGTCCGGAATGTGGCAAAAAAAACACATTTTCCGCGCATTTCGCTCGGCTCACCTATCGAAACAAGCCTCTATCAACACATGGCCTACCGTCCTGCGTTTCCACAGGTGCCCCGATGAAAACGGCACCTCACATGTGTGGGCGCACCTACCTGGCCGTCAAGGGAAAAGCCTAAAACACAAGTAACCCTAAGTCTGTTTTCAGGCTGGAATTTCAGACGCTCTGCCGACCGGCAGAACATACAGATATGGGCCTCGGTGTCCAAGCCACCAATGAAAAAAGGGAATCCCATGCATTTCCAAAAATAGGACACCGGTGGGAATCCGCAGAAGTATGATATGGCCAATTCGCCCATAATGTATTACCCCGACACTGCGCAAAATCCGAAATGTGGGGAAAAAATTCATTTTCCGCACATTCCGTTGGCTCGCCCATCGAAACACGCCCCAAATAAAACATGGCCTACCGTTCCGCGTTCCCACAGGTGTCCTAATGAAAACGGTACCTCACATGTGTGGGTGCACCTACCTGGCCGCCAAGGGGAAAGCCTAAAACACAAGAAACCCCAAGTCTGTTTTCAGACCGGAATTTCAGACCCTCTGCCGACCGGCACAACATACAGATATGGGCCTCGGGTGTTCAAGCCACCAAGGAAAACAGGGAACCCCATGCATTTCCGAAAAGAAGACACCCGTGGGAATCCGCAGAGGTATGATTTGGGCAAATCGCCCCAGAATTTAGTACCCAGACACCCCCTCAAATTCCAAAATGTGGGGAAAAAAAACGCATTTTCCACACATTTCGCTTTGTTCACCCATCGAAACACGCCTCCAACAACACATGGCCTACCGTCCCGCGTTCCCACAGGTGTCCCGATGAAAACGGTACCTCACATGTGTGGGTGCACCTACCTGGGCACCAAGGGGAAAGCCTAAAACACAAGTAACCCCAAGTCTGTTTTCAGACCGGAATATCAGACGCTCTGCCGACCGGCACAACATACAGATATGGGCCTCGGGTGTCCAAGCCACCAAGGAAAACACGGAACCCCATGCATTTCCGAAAAGAGGACACCCGTGGGAATCCGCAGAGGTATGATTTGCCCAAATCGCCCCAGAATTTATTACCCAGACACATCCGCAAATTCTGAAATATGGGAAAGAAAACGCATTTTTTGATCAATTTTGCTCGGCTCTCCCATCGAAACACGCCCCCAACAACACATGGCTACCGTCCCGCATTCCCACACGTGTCCCGATTAAAGCGGTACCTCACATGTTTGGGTGCACCTACTTGGCCGCCAAGCGGAAAGCCTAAAACACAAGTATCCCCAAGTCTGTTTTCAGACCGGAATTTCAGACGCTCTGCCGACCGGCACATCATACAGATTTGGACCTCAGGTGTCCAAGCCACCAACGAAAACAGGGAATCCCATGCATTTCTGAAAATAGGACACCGGTGGGAATCCGCAGAAGTATGATATGGCCAATTCTCCCATAATGTATTACCCCGACACTGCACAAAGTCCGAAATGTGGGGAAAAAATTCATTTTCCGCACATTCCGTTGGCTCGCCCATCGAAACACGCCCCAAATAAAACATGGCCTACCGTTCCGCGTTCCCACAGGTGTCCTAATGAAAACGGTACCTCACATGTGTGGGTGCACCTACCTGGCCGCCAAGGGGAAAGCCTAAAACACAAGAAACCCCACGTCTGTTTTCAGACCGGAATTTCAGACCCTCTGCCGACCGGCACAACATACAGATATGGGCCTCGGGTGTTCAAGCCACCAAGGAAAACAGGGAACCCCATGCATTTCCGAAAAGAAGACACCCGTGGGAATCCGCAGAGGTATGATTTGGGCAAATCGCCCCAGAATTTAGTACCCAGACACCCCCGCAAATTCCAAAATGTGGGGAAAAAAATGCATTTTCCACACATTTCGCTTGGTTCACCCATCGAAACACGCCTCCAACAACACATGGCCTACCGTCCTGCGTTCCCACAGGTGTCCCGATGAAAACGGTACCTCACATGTGTGGGTGCACCTACCTGGGCACCAAGGGGAAAGCCTAAAACACAAGTAACCCCAAGTCTGTTTTCAGACCGGAATATCAGACGCTCTGCCGACCGGCACAACATACAGATATGGGCCTCGGGTGTCCAAGCCACCAAGGAAAACACGGAACCCCATGCATTTCCGAAAAGAGGACACCCGTGGGAATCCGCAGAGGTATGATTTGCCCAAATCGCCCCAGAATTTATTACCCAGACACCCCCGCAAATTCTGAAATATGGGAAAGAAAACGCATTTTTTGAACAATTTTGCTCGGCTCTCCCCTCGAAACACGCCCCCAACAACACATGGCCTACCGTCCCGCATTCCCACACGTGTCCCGATTAAAGCGGTACCTCACATGTGTGGGTGCACCTACTTGGCCGCCAAGCGGAAAGCCTAAAACACAAGTAACCCCAAGTCTGTTTTCAGACCGGAATTTCAGACGCTCTGCCGACCGGCACATCATACAGATTTGGACCTCAGGTGTCCAAGCCACCAAGGAAAACAGGGAAACCCATGCATTTCCGAAAAGAGGACACCCGTGGGAATCTGCAGAAGTATGATTTGCGCAAATCGCCGGGTAGGTGCACCCACACATGTGAGTTACCTTTTTCGTCGGGACACCTGTGGGAACGCGAGAAGGTATGGCATCTGTTGTTGGCGATGTGTTTCGGTGAGTGGACACGGGGAAATGTCTCTGAAATTGTCTGGAAATGCAGACAATGCTCAGAAATTTCGCTGTGGCCACCCACCGAAACACACCGCCAACAAAACGCGGCCTACCTTCCCGCATCCCCACACGTGTCCTGATGAAAACGGTACCTCACATGTGTGGGTGCACCTACCGGGGGCACAAAAGGAAAGGGGTAACCCGTTGGTAACCCCAAGCCTTTTGCCACTGCACATTTTGTACATATGGGCAACCTACAGTTTTGGCCTAGGGTGTCGGTCCAGCAATGAAAACAGGGAACCCCATGCATTTCCCAAAAGAGGACACCCGTAGGAATCCACAGAGGTCTGCCTTGCGCAAATTGCCCCAGTTTTTATTAACCACACTCCCTGACAAAGTGTGATATTTGATGGGGAAAAAACACAATGTTCACTTTGTCTGGTGTTCTAGGTAATAAATTCTGGCCTGCTTCGTGCAAGTCAGACACATGCGCATTCCCAAGGGGGTCTTCTTTTGGGAAATGCATGGGGTTCCCTGTTTTCCTTGCTGGCTTTGACACCCTAGGCCCAAATCTGTAGGTTGTCCATATGAACAAATTGTGCTGTGGCGAAAGTCTTGGGGTTACCAACGGGTTACCCTTTTCCTTTTGTGCCCCCGGTAGGTGCACCCACACATGTGAGGTACCTTTTTCGTCGGGACACCTGTGGGAACGTGAGAAGGTATGACCTCTGTTGTTGGCGACATGTTTCGGTGAGTGGACACAGGGAAATGTCTCTGAAATTGGCTGGAAATGCAAACAATTCTCAGACATTTTGCTCTGGCCATCCACCGAAACACACCGCCAACAACACATGGCCTACCGTCCCGTGTCCCCACACGTGTCCCGATGAAAACGGTACCTCACATGTGTGGGTGCACCTACCAGGGGGGCAAAAGGAAAAGGGTAACCCACTGGAAACTCCAAGTCTTTGTCCACTGCCCGTTTTGTTCATGTGGGCAACCTACAGATTTGGGCCTAGGGTGTCGAAGCCAGCAAGGGAAACAGGGAACCCCATGAATTTTCCAAAAGAGGACACCCTTGGGAACCCACACATGTCCAAATTGGAGGGGCGGCCCATCTCATGTAGCTCTCCCCAGGGGCAGATAATGGGGGGGAGCTGTCCTGCACTCCTCCCTGGTCTCAGGCGTCCGTTCCTAGGAGCAGATATCTGGTCCCAGGGAGGGCTGCATGACATGTCACCCACTCCATTGCGGCTGGGGGGGAGGGGTTCAATGCCCCATCCCATTAGAAACTTCCCAGACCCTTTGGGGTGCCCCACAGCCCCCCTAAAAAGCGTTCCACCAGTTTCCATTTTCTTCTTTGTTTACAAAACTTGCCTTGGCGCAGAGGGGCACATTGGTGTGCCAATCTGGCCCCCGGGTGCCCAAACCTTACTGCCGCGTCCACTGGGGGGCCTGTCCCACAATTCTTTGGGGCCCTCCTCCCCTCACCCCAAATGGGTGGTGGGCCTCCTACAAATGGCTGTGTGAGGTTCAACCCCCCTCCATTTGGGGTGGGGGGAGAGGGCCACCACAAAAGGTGGGGCAGGACCCCCAATAGATGGGGCAGTAGGGTTTGGGCACCCTGGGGGCAGATTGACACACTAATGTGGCCATCTGCGCCAAGCGAAGTTGGGTAAACAAAAAAAATAATACAAAATCGTAGGCTGCTTTTTAGGGGGGACTGAGGGGCACCCTAAATTGGCAGCGAATGCTGTACTGTAATAGGGTGTGGGGTGTGTCTGTGGAGCAAATTTCAATTATTGTTTGCATTTCTTTTTTCAACATTGTTTGAATTTGGAACAGCTTGCAAGAGTTGGCATTAAAGCCATACAATTGACATTTTTGTGCTCTAATTGTTCCATAACATCAGTAGCACATGAGCTATCGCCATAAAGTGCATGGGTGTGCTGGGTTTTTAATATTGCTTGTGCTTTTTCAGATAGTACACCAACTCTAATAATTTTTAAAATGTTGGCGTAGGTGAGGTCTGCAGATTGGCGCATGTTTTCTGCTAATTCTCTGCATTGGAAATGTTACCAAAGGTTGACATTTCCTATGCTGCCAACAGTTTTACGGCAGAGTTTGTGTCCTAAGGTTTTAAAAATAGGTTCACATTTCACTGGTGTCAATTGAAGAAGATCTCCGAAAACAATAATGTGTTTTCCTCCAAAGAGTTCATCATAGTGTGTTTTAAGTACTTATTGCAATCTGGGGTGAATCAAAGCAAACATTAGGTTAGAGACCATGCTCACTTCATCTATTAGTATCATTTTTGTTTTAACACTCTGCATACTTCCACTGCAGCTTCTGTAGAATGTTTGTAATTGTCTAATTTGTTTTGCTGTTCTACTGGAAGGAGTAGTAATTGTTGTAAAGTGACACCCCCTATGTTATAGGCAGCTAAACATGTGGGGGCAGTTACAACAGCTGACAGTTTGTTGTTTGTGAATTGTTGACAGAACTTGCCGATGATTTTGATTAAGAATGTTTTGCCTGAACCATCTTCACCACTGACGTATAGCAGTATAGGTTTATAATTTTGGCAGGTACATTCTTTATTTTCGTGTTGTACTCCATGTGCAATTTCTTTTGTTACTTCTTCAAAAATGGTGCGCTGGTCTTTGTTATGTTTTGATTGTAGTACAGTTAAGTCTTCTGTACCTTCTTCATATTGACACATGGTGTTTTCTACTTCTGTCATAGCTAATTCTGCCTCATTTGCTATTAGTGGCTGTCCCAGTGGTTCTTGGCTTCCTGTTATAGAAGGTTGGCTACTGTCGGAAGTGTCCTTATCTAGTTGGGCCTGGAGTTCTTCTTCATGTTGCTGTTCATTGTGCAACATTGTTTTGTACTGTGTAAAGTTCACATTGGTGATAGTGCTTTCATTTGCTTTGAAAGCCTCTTCATAGCAGTCATAGCTATCTAGCATCTCTTCTTCTTTTCTCCATGGTTTAAAAAGTTGTAGCAGGGACATGTAATATAGTTCTTTCTGTTGAGAAGTTTTTAGTGACAATTTGATATGATTAATTAAGCTTTGTTTGGTAAGCTGCCTTCACAATCTGTCACTCTATATCTGCCTTTGTTTTCATCGGGTTTTATATTATTTTTGTATGCAAAGTTTTGGGCTATGTGGTATAGACACATGCTTTCCAAAGTGGTACTCCTGTTTGGGTAGTATGAGTCCAGTAAATTGTTTTTCAAAATGTCTCGGCTGTTGGGATAATTTTTGACTATCGGTTCTATGTCCTCATATGATTAGAGAACTCTTTTTCTAGATTTAGCAGGACCAAGACTTAACCATACTATATTTTCAGATTTTCCATATTAAGCAGTACCGGTTAAACGATCTGCAGCTTCGTAGGCGCCACATTCTCTATGAGAGAGCAATTTTATGCCTACGCTGTACAATTTCTGAGATAGTGTTTTGTCTGATGATAGGTCATTCCAGAGGTCTTGAAGCTCTGTTTTTTCTGGTTTTGTTAATTATGCTGTAACATATTGTGCAACTGCTGTGGAATTGACTGCAATATGCTGCACATCTAAGTTTGCATTCCATAAGAGGGCAATGATTGCATTTTAATCATTGATATATTTTGATTCTTCTGTTCTTTTTATGTAATACATGTTCTTAGGTGATTTACCTTTAACACTATGTCTAACTGAAGACATGAAGTTGTTCACTTCACCTGTTTCTGTAACTGGTCTAGGGAAACAAAGCGGCATTTGGTGTAGTATTTCCCTTTGTTTTTGTATTTGCAACGACAATATTTGCCACATTTGTGTCTTTGAAATTGTACAATTTGTGCATGAAGGTCACTATGTCTCATTTGTGAAGGGATTTCACAAGTGACATATTTTTGGATGAACTGTAATACAGTGGCATCACTGTTCTGACAAAATTTAGGAGCATCTTTAATCCATAAAAGCATGTGGATATGTGGTGCTCCTCTGGCTTGGTATTCTTTTCTCCAAAAGAAGTGTTGCACTTCTCTGAGGGGCGGAACAGTCTTATTACAAATAAAGTGTAGCATAGCAATGAAACGATGGTGGAAATATCTTGACACATTAACAGGATCTAGAGAGCAAAGTTCTCCAGGTGTTAGTATATCTGTGTTTGTTTTGTTTTTGTTTGATATGCGTAGGAAATCATGTAAATCTCCCCATGCATATTCTGCACAACTTAATGTAACAAACCAAGTGGGTGGTCCAAGGTTTCTAATCATAAAACGTACATCTTGTGACGTCGGAACCAGTATTCTTTTGTACCATGCATATTTGCAAACAGATTTGTAATGCTTGATTGTGAAACCTCATCTTTTTCTTGCACTTTTTCTATTAATTGCGCAGCTGACATTTTTTGAAAGTGGGTTCCCGATTTCAATATGTGTGCAACTCCATAACATAGAGTTGCTAGTTCACTTTCAAAGAGTAGGTGGAATATGTATTCCACATTTTGTCAAAAATCTGGGATCTTCAGAATACATTCGTAATGAGCGGTATTCTGGATGCTGTTATCTGAGTGGGTCTATCATCGTACCTTCCTCCTTTGCCTGTAGTAAATAGTACAGGAAAAGCATGTGGCTCTATACTTTTTTCCCATATGCTCATTGGTGAACCTTTGGTTTGTCGCATTTGGTACATTTCTAGTGCATCATCTATGCTTTCATTGGAATGCAATGGATCAATTGTATAATGGCTAAAATATTGGATACTGCAACAGGATCCAGAAGTTCAAATTGACCAGTTTCTGGTGAGTCTTGAATTATTTCTGTTGTTTCCCTTAAGTTTTCTTCAATATTTATTTATTTGTAGTATTCATTATTGTTTTTAGATATTGCAAGGCTTGTCTAACTTTATGTAAGTCCACAAGTTGCTGCCATTTTTTTTGTCTTGGTACACCATTTACTAAGGCAATTAAAGATTGCTCTATTGAAAGTTGCACTCCTAGAGTGTGCACATTTTCTGTCAGATCTAATGGTAAATAAACTACTTTGCCACAAATGCCTTTCACCAATTCAGAAGGAGGTAATTTTGCTGTTTTTAGTTGAAGGTTTATTATTGCTTGAAATGGGTGCACTGTTTGAATTATGATGCTCTCATACAAATTGAGTTGTTGCAATGGTTTTGGTAGTGGAAATAATTCCAAGTTATTTGTGATAGCACGTGAGGATTTGATTGTTGTCAAGTTTTGTAGTGCAGTAACTGCAAAGTATTATGGGTTCACTTATTTCGTATTTGTTCTCTGCTAAAATGTAGAGAGCTAATTCAAACCATTTGGAATCTTCATTGTCTTCTATTTTGTATGGACGCCTATACATTTTGTGTTACTTTTGTAAACAGTTCTGCGGCAACACACACACACACACATGGTTTGGTACTTCAGCGAATGTACTTATAAATTTTAGTATTTCTTTTTTGTATGTGTGTAGTAGAAGGCTGCCATGTGCAGAATTGTTGCTGTCTGTTCTAAAGCTATTGCATTTTGTAAGTGGCTTTCACTTACAAAATATTTTCTATGGATACGGTCGATTTCTTCTTGTAGGTCTTTTGGTGTACCATGCAGAAGAGTGTAATTTAAATTGGCTAGTTCTAAAGGAGGACTTTTAGCATAGTGCAGTTTATAGACTAGATTTATTACAGTTGAATGATGTGTTGATATCATTTTGATATCATGGAAGGTGCTTTTGCAAATAGGTCCTGAAATGCAGGCTAATTAATGTCCTTGTAGTCCTGTGTATTTGGGCATTGGACAGGAATCCATATTTTGCAGCACTTTCATTTTGATTTTGTCTTTACCGTTCACATACTGATTGAGGAACTGGCGTAAAGATTTAAAAGATTTGTTGGGAATGTTACACATTGACATGCACGGCCATTTGTATACTGGACTTTCTGGTTCAGTCAAATGGAGAGGTAATTCAAGTTTTCTGGGGATATTTTTGTAAGCAGTGTTCATTGTTCCATGTTGGTATTATTCATTTGTTCATAACCTTGTCCACTGCTATGGATGTCAATTGTGTTTGTTTGGTTTTGTTTGTATGCTTCTTCATTAAAATATGGTTCTGTGGTCGTGGTGTGACTCCTTTCACCTCCACAGATATTTAAGAAGTTATTTTTGTTGACATTGTGTTTATTGAGAAGTTTCTTTTGTAGTTTAGTACTTAGTTTTGTTAGTGGTTTCATCCTGTTTAAAACTAAAATAAAAAACTTCCTTTTGAGAAGGATTGCACTGTCTACGAGAGCTTCTAGGATACATTTATTTTCTACAGTAGGTTTTAAGGGTTGTGCATGATTTCGCTCCTGTTTTTATAAGATTTTGAAGGACTCTGTGGCAGAACATTTTTGCTAAAATACTTTTTTTGATATGGTTACTTGCCACTACATCAAGATATATAGGAGCAGTGTTAGCAGTAGTGGTAGCTGAATTCTTGTTAATTACTTTCTGTTTTGTTTTACTTTTTGATAGAGGAGGCAAAGTTTCTGTACTAGAAGCTTGTTTTGTTTCACTAAATGACTGCATTAGCTGTTTTGTTTCAAAGTTGTGTACAAACTCTGGTAGAGATGGATGCTTATTTTGGACACTTTTATTTTCATTCGCTCTATTTCTGTGTTGCTTTCTACGGACTTGCTTTTTGGTAGACATTCTTTGGGGTCTGTTGAAAAAAAAGAAGGTATGGGTTGGTCTGTTTTGCAATGTATGTGTGCTGTGTGCATGTGCATTTGAGCTTGATGGGGAAGATGTATGTGGTGGTGTGTGAATGTGCATTGGGCAGTTACAATGTGTTGGGAAGGGTATTCTTCTGTTTGTACGTTACTACACTGCGGTTCAGATGAGAGTAGAAAGTGAGCTAGTGGCAAGGAGAAGCATTAATAGTAAACGTAATGGTGTGAAATTAAAACAGTTCTTTGTTTTCTAGTACTAACATTCTAAGGGTGAGTATGTTATTTGTGATCCAAAAAAACGTGTTCCAAAAAAACAGGGATTTGTGTGCCATTCTGCCTGCTAATCCCTGTTTAATAAATGGGGATTTGTCGGCAGAATGGTTCAGAAATCGATGTTTATTTTGGTGCGCAAATTACACAAATGAACCACACAGTGTCTTTGAGGAGCAGTAAGAGTATAAAGGTAGTATTGTACTTACTTTTTTTTGTGGAAGGAGCAGGTTTCTTCAGATATGTTGTTTGTAGTTTAGATGCTGCTGATTTTCAGGAGAGTGGTCTTCAATGAAATTGTAAAAGGAAGAAGTTAGTAATTTTGTGTGTTTATAGCACTGATGTTAATGTACATGTTGATTTTTATTCTTGTTTGATATCTGAACATAGTGTATGCATGCATTTCATTTCACTATGTGCAGCCTTTATATGTTATTTACAGTATGTTAGTTAAACATGCTTCGCAAATTAGTAGAATTTTAAGTTCATGAAATTCACTTGTTTTTTACAGCTGTATTGTAGATAGCAGAGAGGTTTGGAATTGATAGTTCATTATAGTAGATGGGAAAAATTTGAATAATTTCATATTATAACTAGACATGCGAACAATCGGGAGCACCTGAGACGGAGATTACATCACAGCAATCAGGAACATTTATTTTTCTCATACGATTGCATTGGTATTAGCATTAATTTAGGCGGGAGACAATATTAAATCGAGTTTTGCGCGTAAATCTGGAGGGTTGGCATGTATGTATAGGTTATGCGGGAGGCAGTAAAAAATAGTGTGGTTTTTCAATGAAAAATTGGAGTCTCGCCTTAAATCGGGAGAGTTGGCATGTATGTATTGGCTATGCAGATTTACTGGCATTACTTTGTTTATATGGAATCTTAAGAGTTGGACATGTACTCTGAATAAAATATGCATACCTGTACTTTGTAATCATACATGTGGATATGCATGGAGCTGTAAGTAGAAATCTTCAAGCCTTATACAGTAGTTATTGTAGTCCAATGAGCCTTGAGACTTGTATTCAGAGTGATCAATAGTACATTTGAAGTGAGGAACTCTGATGATGGAGTTAGATGTAGAGGTCTTGGATGTGATTGGTGGATGGCACACGGATACCGTGGCTATCCACGGGTAGGGCGTGCCACATATGGAGTTTTCCGGCAAATCCAGAATGGAAAGGGGACTGTAGGGATCATCCAATCAGATGTTGACGTTGTTGATTTGTGTAGAAAGAGAGTGTGTGTAGTGAAGATGGCAGAGGTGCAGAAGGTCAGGGTGTTGGTCCTCAGAGATATGTTTGTCCATGGTTTACAGCAGTATTCTCAATGCAGGCATGTGGCAAACAATTTTGTTGTTAGAGGAGTGGAGGTGGTGAGGAGTGCAGTGACTGACTGCAATGCAGAGGCAATTCTCCAAGTTTGTAGAGATATGTGTAGGATGAACAATCTTCATGTGTTAGTTTTGCACTATGGTGCTTTCAATTTGGGTTATGAGAGTTTCCCTACTTTGTTGGTAGATTTGGAACAGGTGGTTTAAGCAGTAATAAACATTCTTCCAAATGTGAAAATATTTTTTTCTGGATTACTACCTAGAGCAATATGGGACAACAGTTCTGTGTTTTGTCCTCAGCAAATCATTGCTAGGTGTGCAATCAATCGAGGCATGCATGCTTTCAGGCTAAGAGATGGTATGTTTTTCTGTAACAATGAGAATATTGTTTCGTGTAATGCTGCTTATTTTGAAGCAGATGGTGTTTCTTTATCTTTTTTGGGAAATGCCAGGTTCTTTTGGAATGTAAAGGTTGCTTTGGACTAGGTTATGTGAAGATTTTAGTTGTAAAATAATAAGAAAAAAACCCCCAAAAAATACAAAATAACAGGTGTCTGTCAGACATCTGCAAAAAAAAATAAAAAAAATGCTCTTCTCAGAGCCCACCTTAAAGGGAAAATGGGGAACACTATTTAAATGTACATTCACCATGCTCAGATCTTCTACATGTCCGCGGACATGGCGGTAGTCTGCGGACAGGGCGTATTACATACGGGCATTCTGGGGCGGAGAGGCATGCAAATGAGAATGAGCGGAGCTAGGGATTGGTCAGTAAAGTTTAGTGGGTGTGCTGTGTGAGGAGAGATTTAGTGAGGACGTCTTTTTCCTGAGAGAAGAACATATGTCTACGGCTGTGTGTTTTTGAAAACATATTATCTGGATTTTGGGAGACCCATGGATACATTGGTTGGAGGTGCATGCAGAACGTTGTTGTGTATCTGCAGATCTTGGATTCCCTCATGTGGAAGTGTACTGGCATGGAGTGCGTGGAATGAAGTGGCTGGCCTTGGTACCACTCTGTGCTACTTTACAGACAGAGTGTCATCCTGACATAATTATAATTCATTGGGGGGAACACTTTAGGACATGTGTCTGGAATTTATTTGCAATTCGCAATGAAAGAAGGACTTGAGAAGGTCATGGACATGTTTCCAAGTACATTTTTCTCGTATTGCGCAAAGACAAATGTGGCTGCATTCATCTTCATTTGGTACACAAATGGAGAAAGCGAGGCGCAATGTCAATAAGGCTGTTTGTGCCTTTCTAAAAGATGTTGGCATGTCCTCTTTTCCCAATGAAAATATTATGTTTCGTAGCAAATTCATTTTTCGCAGAGGTGGAGTCCATCTTACATATGCTGGCAATCAGATTTTTCTTAGAAATGTGCAAAATGCATTGCGCCCTTTTTTGAAATTATAGTCATCTATATTGCATCAGATGGTGACGAATCCAAGTTTTTCAAACACACAAAACACCGCCAAAAGGCTCTTTTCAGAGCCACCACTTACTTCCAGAGAAAAGTGCTTTGGTTTTGCTAGAACAGCACCCCAACATTTTATCTGTCCTAAGACTGTCCGAGGACCTGCACTGTTTATTTGATAGTTCTATTTTTAAACTGAGAAAGACGGCTCTGAAAAGAGCCTTATTTTGGGGGGCATTTTTGTTGTTTTATATTTTTTGCTTTTTTACACACGACACACTAGGAGTGGAGGGGAAAGGAGGGTAAGGAAGGGACACAAACCACAGGGATAAGAAAGGGCAGGTGGCGAGAGGAAGCTGTAGAGTGGGCCTTATTTAGGTAGGTAGCAGTCCGTGACCGTAGTCTCGAAAGCACTTTGAAGACTCTCCTCCCTGCAGAGTCCTGCGTCACAGTACATACAAAATATTGTGACCCTTGAAAGGTAAGGGTCAACAGCATCGCGAATGGCCTGTGAAGCAGCTGGAGGGATGTGCTCTCCCAGAGGAGTGTCTCTTGTGGTGAGAGGAGGATGCTGTGGAGGAACTTAACCTACTACGTTCATCACAAGGTACAACCTTGCGAATGTCCGCGCCGTGGAACGAAGTTAGATGTCGCTTCATGGATGTCGTACCAAAGCTGTATGCACCATGTCTCCCACGACTCAGCACTAATTTACACTGGTTACAGGTGACCTTGTTGCACGTGCTTTTGGTATGTTATCATAAATGGTAAACAACCACCACAACCTAGACTCCCGACGAGTGCTTGTAGTAGGGCTTTCCTCCACCTCATTCCCTTCATCCTCTTCATCCTCGTTCTCTACATCCTCACGTGTGTTCCCCTCTGCAGGCCCTTGGGGAGGTGGTGGGGGTGGAGGGTTTGGGGGTGGTGCTGAGGCTGATGTCGCAATAGCAGCCATGGATGCCATTAGGGTTGATGAAGTAATCTCAGCTAGAGCACTAAAGGCAGCAAATGTCAATCTGCAATAGCCAGAAGTACAATGATGATCAGCTCTTGGGTGTGGCTTTTTATAGGGGTGGAGGGGTTGCGCCTCGAGAACATATCGAACACTCAAAAGCGTTCAAAAAGTTAGAAAAAATATGTGGAAAGCCAGGGCCATTGTCTGGGACATGTGAAATAGTGATTTTTTACTGTAAAATAATTTGGATTGTCTGAATAAGTTCTTTTAAAATGTTACACACGCTCAGCACATCACATGATGACGTCGGAAGGGAACGGGTGTCCGCAGGACAGCAAATGCGCAGGAGGGGTTGTGCGCATGCGCGCGGGTGTGCTACGGACAGTGTTCGGGTCCTGAAACTAATTAAAAGTGTGACACAAGTGAGACGGACAGTTACAGACAGCATGCCTGTTCTACGGACAGTCCCATCCTGATTGCGAATGGTACGGATAGGTATAGTGTCCTTAGGACACCTCCATTTTGTTGATTTACAGACACCCCAGACAGCTGTTGTGTTCTAAGAACAGTTACATCTTGGTTGCGAACTGTGCAGAGAGGTATTGTGTCCTTAGGACACTTACATTTTGTTGATTTAAGGACATCCCGGACAGCTGTTGTGTTCTAAGAACAGTTTATTTATTTATTTATTCATTTATTTATTCACATTTGTTAAGCGCACAGCAGCGCGTGGGCATTGTGGTGCCAGTTACAGTGGTTATTCATATTTTAGTTACAGTAGTCATGAAGATGGCATTGTGGCTTGTAGCGCATATGTACAGATATCATAGTAGTGCGCAAGTATATACAGTGAGTTAGCAGCTAGTTGAAGAGTGTAGTTTTTAGGTTTTTTCGGAACGCCTGAAGAGAGGTTTCCGCTCTGAGGGCTGAGGGTAACGTGTTCCAGAGTTTAGGTGCCAGATAGGGGAATCCTAGACCTCCTGCTTTGGCCCTGGTGATTTGTGGCACTGTGAGTTGGTTGGTGTACTCTAGTCTAGTGGGTCTGGTGGATTGTGTTCTGACTAGGGAGTCCGATAAGTAAGAGGGTGCTGTTAGGTTGATGCATTTGTGTGCGGTGGAGAGAATCTTGAAGGAGATTCAGTCTTTAACTGCTAGCCAGTGAGCGTTTTTTCTTGCTTGGGAGTTTTTTTGGGGCTAACTTGCTTATCCATAGATAGTGCAGCATCAATGTGGACTCCGAGCGTTTTAACTGACGAAAGGACTGGGATGATACAGTTGTCAATGCAGAAGTTTTGATAGGTTGGACTCAATATGGCTAGCGTGGATTTTTGACCGAGAATGAGGATTTCAGTTTTATCCCCGTTGAGGCATAATCCATTGGTGGCCATCCAGGCTTGGATTGTGGAGTAAATTTGTCGGAGGGTAGAAGCGTCTTTGATATAGCTCCCCATGAGGGGAAGGAGCACCTGGGTATCATCAGCATAGTTTGTGTATGTGATCCCAAGTGCATCCAGTTTATCGAAGAGTGGCTTTGTAAATATATTATATAGCGTTGGGGAAGTACAGGATCCCTCGGGAACACCACAGTATATGATAGTGGGTTCAGCGTTTGCTATATTGGAGAACACTTTCATGGCTCTGCCTTGTAGGAAGGACGTGATCCAAGTCGCTGCATGATTGGAGAAGTGCGCGGCATGTGTGAGGTGGTTGGTGAGGGTATTATGGTCAACGAGATCAAATGGTGCTGAGAGGTCTAGGAGCAGGAGTAATGCAGGCTTACCCATGTCAAGGATGGAAGTGATTTGGTTTTTCAGATCTAGAAATGTAGTTTCCGTTCCATGTCCTTTGCGGAACCCTGATTGTCTCTTACCAAGGATAGAGTTAGTTTCGAGGTACAGTTGGATTTTCTTGTGGGCAGCCTTATCTAGTATTTTAAGAAGAAATGGGACGGTTGTAATTGGTCTATAATTATTTGGTTGGGAGGGGTCTAATGTAGGTTTTTGTAGGAGAGGACGTACCCACGCCTCTTTGAGGCAGTTGGGGACTATACCTGTTTTGAATGAGGCGTTTATGAAGGCAGTGATTAGAGGAGCAAGCTGCTCCGCGCATTCTTTGATAATTTTAGGGGGGCATACATCATCCTTGCATAGTGATGGCTTGAGATGTTTTTGGATGTCTAAAACATCTGTCTCAGATATTTCAGAGAAGGAGATATTGGGATGGATGATGTCTGAGCGTTTGTGGTGGGTTTGCTTCTGGTGCTTCTGTTTAGGTAATGCTTTGTAATGGTCAGAGATTTTGTTCTGGAGGAGGTCTATTTTTTTTAGCATGACAGCTTGTATGCTGGAGCACCAGGCTGCATCTTTAACGATTTCGTCCGTGCAAGTGGGAGGTACTGTTAATTCTTTAAAGATGGTAAATAGCTCTTTGGAATGTGAGTTGGCCGAGGAGATTCTGTTGTTATAGGATTCTGATTTGGCTTTGAATATAGATTCTTTGTATTTTTAGCGATGGTTCGGAAGATATCTTTAGTGTTGTCACAGGGGTTAGCCTGCCAGGTTTTTAGCGCCTGCCGTTTGAAGTTGCGCAGGTTAAGGAGCTCTTCTGTGAACCACGAGCTGGAGTGGAAGGATTGGTTGCGAATGGTACAGAGACGTGTAGTGTCCTTAGGACATCCACATTTTGTTAATTACGGACAGGCCGGACAGGCACGCTGTCTGTGGACATTTTAACTGCTTTTAAAAAAAAGAAATAATATAAAGAATTTCATTACAAGAAACATACCTTTTTTATGTATATACATATACACAAATTATGAAAGAGAGGGGGAAACAGAAACTGATACAAAACCAGGGGAATTAGGGGTTTGCAGAGGATGGATGGGAGGGGATGAAGGGATGGAAATCTCATCAAAACGTTTATTTTGTTGTTCACGGTTTGGGGATATTTCATTAGGACATGGAGAGGGGGCACAGGTACAGGTGGGACAATGGTACTTAAGTTTTTCTTTGATGTGGTCCTCTACTAACTGTTTCAAACTATTGAAATTTTCCTTCAGCATGTCTACTTTATGTTCAATGGGTTCGAGAGTCTTTTCCAATGTGTCTTTTGGAGTCACATTTTCAATCTTTGTATGGTCTGTAAAAAATAAATATATATATGTTGAGTACACATTAGATAATGAGTATTAATTTCCTTGTATAGACAAGTGTCTACCATTATTACCACTGTCTTCAGACATTTCCTCATGTGGAAAATATTCTTCCAGCCACTCCAAAGTACTGCACATTTCTGTGTGAAAACCAAAAATATATTAGTTATACTGTACCTCGACCAAAAAGTAGAGTAATATATACAAAAAATGAAGTTTACTTACTAGTTTCTGGTAAATGGTATTTGTTGTGTTGTGTAGGTCTACTGTTGCTTCTAGCTCTGCAGTTTCTGTGAGGTAGTGAGGTAATTATGTTGGAGGTACATCTTTTTTGTCATGGTATAATCCATTATATTACATATCGTATTTCAATGGCTGGTTGATGTCTTAAATATGTAGGTTCCACTGCTTATTTATTAATATATATAATGTGTATATGTGCTGCCTTTTCAACTTGCATACTGTTTATATTGTATGATAGAACAATTTAGATACCCCCTGCATGTTTGGGTAGTGTTGATGTCGTCTGTGACCGTCCACGGACATCACAATCATTAGTGGGGTGTTCGGTATGTTCTAAGTTCATTGTATATAAAGTAAGGGAACCCTAGTACACATCTATCAAATTTTCCACTATGAAAATGTATATTCAGTTAAAAAAAAACGTGTTAAAGGGACGTTATGGTTAAGTTGTGCTACTAAAAACCCATGAAATTCAGTAAAAAAACTTTGTTAAAGGGACATTATGGCTCCAAGTATGGTTGCGTTTTTAATATGGGCCCACGGGCATCTAGGCGCTAGTTGCAGAGCAGACCTAAGTAGTTCAAAGGGGGTGGGTCAGTTGAATGAGAGGGTTTTGAGGTGTTTTCTGAAGACATTGGACAGTTTTCCACGTAGGTGTCGGGGTAGCTTATTCCACAGAGATGGAGCCCAGACATGGAGGCTGGATCCACCTGCGTTGGCTCGATTGAAACATCGTTTGACAAGGCAGTGGCTGTAGACAATTCTGGTTGGTCTTGCTGAAGCGTGTTTTTTCAAATTGTCAGCTAGGTAACCTGCTGCATCGTTCGCGAGACAGCAGTGGGTGAGAGAGAGAACGTTAAAGGTGATTCTATCCTTAACAGGGAGCCAGTGGGCTGTTTGTCTGACATCTGAGATATGGGGCCTCATTACGATGTAGGAGATAGCCATGGTGCTATTAGCACCATGGCTACCCCCTTACTGCATTCCGGGTATGGGTTGTCGAAATAGGGACTTACTGGGTCATTCCAACCTTGGAGGACCTGGTAAGTCCCCATTCCGAGAACCATTCCCCATTCCCATTCGAGCCCCCATAGGGCTCAATGGGAATGGGGATGGAGCTAATAACGGGCCTGCTTATAGCGGGCCCGTTATTAGCTCCCTGGTCCCTTAGCGGCTCCCGCTAAGGGCGCCTGCTAATACCAGGCACCCATAGCGGGACCCGCTAAGGGACCTTTGAATAGGGCGGTAAGGGTTTACTGGCACCAGTCTCCTTACCGGTGCCTGTTAACCCTATCACTATTCACCCCCTTTTAATTTGTATATCTCAAACAGTTTATATTCATCAAGTATAAAAAAAATATTTAAAAAAGTAAATGCAAAAGTAATTCAAAGAATAACACAGAGGACAAAAGAAGTGGGATAAAATCCACACTTTTAGCCGTTTCTATAACAAATGCAGATATAATTCATGTGCATTGTTTGGTTATGTGATGTTAGTAACATTGAGTAACTGGTCATGGTCTTACATGGCAAAAAAACATGTACTGTTTTTTTTATATGTTTTTTATACTTGATGAATATAAACTGTTTGAGATATACAAATTAAAATATGCTCTTTTGAGGCCACCAGGGGGCACGGACAAGATGGCTACCTAAACTGTATGCTCCCCAAATGGCCCTGGGAAACCTGCAAACATAAGCGCCCCCGTCGGGCAATGACCCCCACCAACTGATAGAAAACTGAGTGGAGAAAACTGAGACTTTGGGGGCGTTGGAGCGATCTCTGATGGTGCCACTGCTGCGGAGAAAGGTCGCAAGACCTCCAGCCCTCCCCCGAGCTACATCGAGCGAAACTTCGAGCGGGGACCACTGCACGGCCCGCTGCACCATGGGGGGAGGGGCCGGCACGCCTCCATTGAGCAACACCGGCGGACACCTGAGGGGGCCCCAGGAGTGCCGTAGTGGTCTCCGCCCGCCCTTTAGGGGGTCGGCCGACTCCGCATCACAGCGGGAGGATCCCCTCCCTGCCCCAGTCCGCGGTGCGGCGCTCCCTGAGGCTTCTGCGGCTGAGGGAGGAATCGACGCGTGCTGCGACATGCCTCTAGCCCTGCGGCTGGGGAGCGCCGGGGGCCGTGTCCTGTTCGCCCCCCCATCAACACCAGCCGAGGCACACACCGGCCCGGGCTGATGCAGGAGCGCACCCGGGCCCTCTCTTCACAGGCAACATCCCGGCCCTGGGAGTCAACGCCAGCGCAGACAGCTAGCGGTGGGGGCTCCCCTAGAGCACCCTGGAGAGGGGCACTGGCTGAGGCTGCGGGGCCGTGGAGACATCGCAATCCCTGGGGGAACCCCCCCACACCCCTATGGCCTCTTCAACAGACCCGGGCCGATGCAGGAGCGCACCCGGGCCCCCCCTCTCAATTCATCGGAACACGCTGCTAATGGCTACGTAGCTGAAAGCGCCCCGCAAACAAGGTGGGACAGAATTTGCCATCCCACATTAAGACGCCACACCGGGTCCTCCAAGATAAGGGGCTGTACCTCCACCACCCTGCCACACAGTTAAATTTGGGGATACACACTAGTACCCCCACAGCAAGAGGGAATCAGCCCTGAGATCACTACAGGAGGCCATCTGACAACACTGCCCCTCCCCATCATACAGAGGGGCACGGAGAGGGGGCACAGAGAGTAATCATAGAGCCTGTTGCACCAGAGAGGTGAGTCCTTACCATTGAACTCTCAGACTCCTATAAGGAACAGCCTGGTCCCTAATTGATGTACTAAAGAGGGTGCTGGAATCCCCCCCTAACGCAGATCTAGAAGTGGGAGACCTGTCGAGGCCGGCTTGGGAGACCACAGTAGTGACCTGCTCGAGGGGCTCCACAAACCTTGCACACGGGGGGGAGAATAAAGACCTCAAAGACCCACCCGCATAACAGCATTGACGTCCCACGGTGCCAGGAAGATCCGAGCGAAAACACCAACGTACCACAGTAACCCAGGGCTGGTGACGTCCCATGAGCTGGAGGGAGACCCTCGCGAAATACCAGTTTACCCCAGGGCAATCAGAGATGGAAACCAGACCTCCCCCACACCAGCTCCAGACATGAATACTATTCAAAGTAATATTCAGACAATCCTCGAAGAAATCAGAGGGATGAGAACGGACATGGGCGCCATGATGGCTGACCTCACGGCCAAGGTCTCCACATTGGAAGGCCGGATGGAGGAGGTAGAGAATAACCAGGCATCAACGGACCTCCTTGAAACACAGATGGACATAAGGTTGAAGGAGCTGCAGCGCTGTGAGGAGGATCTCTGCCTCAAGGTCGACGATATTGAAAATCGCGAAAGGAGAAACAACCTAAGGATCTTCGGCCTGGCAGAAAAAGAGGGGGAGACACAAGTGGGCCTGGAGGGGAAAGTCCAGGATATTATCAGGATCGTTCTGGGGTCAGACTCCTGAGAGATACTCCTGCTCAACAGGGTCAACCGAGTGGGAGGCGGCGGAAGGGGCCCACGTTCAGTACTGGCAAGATTTCACTACTATCGGGACAAAGCCAGGCTCCTGGAAAGGGCAAGGACCCTGAGAGACATTCAGTATGGGAACTCCAGGGTGACAATCTATCAGAATCTCTCGGCCCTCACACTCCAGATGAGAAAGAAATGTGGAACCATCACCAGATGGCTACAGGAGAGAGTCCGTTACCGCTGGGGGCACCCATTCTACCTAGCGTTCGAATGGCAGGGCCAGAGGTACCAGTTAGTAAAAGAAGAAGACATTCAGAGAGCCACAGATGACCTTTTGGGGGGCATGGCGGGAACATCCAGAGATCAAAATACAGGGGACAGAGATCCCGGACGTGCCCCCCAGGGCCCGGATCTCACTCAAGGGAAGCTTAAAGTTAAGGGCTCTCGGAAGTTCCCAAAAAACTAAACATCCCCCAGCAGACCGCAAGGGCCCTACATGAACGCATGGGTAGTGTCAAAAAGATTCAACTTTCATGTTTAAAGTTCAGCAGACGACTCCCGTGGGATTTCAGCACCCAGGGGAAAGTGTTGGTTATCTGTTGTTTTCACCATGGTTTGTCCTGCAGTTCGGGGGACAGGGGTTAAAGTAGCAAAGTTATCTGATAAGAAGCCGGCAGAGTGTTGTGTTGAATGATTGTCAGAGCATTGCCTTGGTGTGGGGATGGGGGCCAGTGGGCCCGGGCTGAGAACAAATCGAAATAGGGCATCGCGGCAGGGTGGGGAGGTTCACACGAGGTGGACAAGGAGGGGAACACGGGTGGGCGGGGCCTTTATTGGAACCCTGTTGCTAGCAGAGAGGGGGCAACACTCCTGACATTAGGACGTGAAAGGAACGTCCCATGCATACGTTTTTCCTGGTTGGGGTTGTGACGACGAACGCCTTACAAATATGGGTAAGGGAGGGAAGGGAGGGGGAGGGGGAAGGGGGGAAACATTTTTTGAGGGGACTAGGGGAAAAGGGGAAAAACAGTTCGAGCCAGGGCTTTGTGTTCCACAACGGTTTCTATATAGGAACTATATGAAGGAGTTCAAAGAGTTCAAGTTGAAGGTCAACAATGATTGAGGGGAAAATAGGCACGCTGAATGTTAAGGGCTTAAACTCCCAGAATAAGAGATCTCTTACGAGCAACATGTTTTATAAACAAAAATTGACGGTCCTCTTTCTACAGGAAACACATTGCAAATAGGGTAAGGAATCGATGATATAGGGGAAGGAAATCGGTAATAACTACTGGGCCTCCCATAGAAGTAGCAAGAAGGAGGGGGTGGGCATTCTTCTGGGCAAGACACTCCGCCTTACAGAAATAGAAACTAAGAGGGGTTTTGGAGAACGGTTCCTGGGCGTTAATGGTAACTGTGAGGGGGAGCGCATCACCCTGGCCACCCACTACACACCCAACTCGAGCCAGATACAATTCCTCACCCAGATCTTCAGGGTAATGGACGAATGGGCAGAGGGGCCACGATACTTGGGGGTGATTTCAATCTTATAACGGACCCCGCCTTGATTGGTGGTCAGCGAAGGGGGGAGTCCCCAAGGCAGCCTCCAAAGATAACCTGGCCCTACAGACCCTCCTGAGAGAACATTATTGGGTGGACGTATGGTGCAGAGCGTACCCGACCCAGGGGAGATACACCTTCTTTTCACCCCCACACTACACCTACACAAGAATTGATCTCTTGCTAATCTCTGACGAAGGGAGAGGGGAGGTCGCGCAACCAAGGGTAGAGGCAATACCGTGGTCAGACAACGAACTAGTGACAATGAACTGGTCTCTCCCCATCTCTCCAAGATCATCACAATGGCAATGCAACAACACGCTCCTTAGAGACCCGATATTTCGGGAATTTATGAGAAAGGAAATGGCAGCCTATTTTGAGACAAACGACAACGGGGAGACCGAAATGGCCGTGGTGTGGGAGGCGGAGAAGGCCACCTTTAGGGGCCTCCTGATAGCCGAAAGCTCAAGGCGTAAGCGCGAAAGGGGCCTGATTGAAAACAAGATCCGTACTGAACTAGGTGTCTTGAGAGCAAGGTTAGGCCAGCCGGGGGAAGACCGAGAGGCTCTTCTAGTGGAAATGCAAGGCTACACACGGTCCTTATAGGCAAAGTTGTTAAGAAAGCGAGATATACCAAACAAAGATACTATGAACGAGGTGATAGGGTCGGGACCCACTTGGTGCATAGGACTCGAGGGTGCAGAGTGGAGAGAGGACTCAGTGGCCCTGCTCTGGAACAAAGAGGGTAAGATGCGCAAAACACGGGAGGAAATATCAGAGGGGTTCGCTGATTTTTATAGCAAACTCTATTTTAGACACAAGGGTGAGTCGCGAGAAGATATTCGGACCTTCCTGGCTGAACACCGCCTGCCCCGACTGACTGACACCGAACGCGAGGCCTTGGAGGGGGAAATATCTGAGGAAGAGGTGGAGGGTGCCATTAAAAGACTGAAGGCGGGGAAGGCCCCGGGGGAAGACGGCTACACGGCGGACTTCTATAAACAATGCTAATCACTATTGTTGAAACCCCTGGCCAAATGATTTAATCACATTAAAAATCAGGACTCGATCCCACCCACGTTCCTACAGGCCTTAATCACTGTGATACCCAAGCCGGGCAAGGACCGAGCAGAGTATGGGTCGTATAGACCTACCTCGCTCTTGAACCTGGATGCTAAGATCTTTACCAGAAACCTGGCGACCAGATTAGAGGGTTGCCTCCCCCGCTTAATACACCCCAACCAGGCGGGATTCATCTTGAATAGACAGGGCTCTGATAATATGCGGAAAACCCTTCATGTGCTCAGCTCAAGGACAGTCCGGGAGGAGGGCGTAGTCTTGCTGGCCCTCGATGTCGAGAAGGCCTTTGATAGGGTAAGCTGGGCCTTCATGGGGAGGTCTTCTCGGCTCTGGGGATGGGGCTGAGGTGGTTGGGTTGAATGTCGGCATTATACTCCTCACCCTCGGCCAGGGTGGCTGCGAATGGGACTAAATCGAGAGGGTTCCCCCTGGAGCGAGGTACGAGACAGGGATGCCCGCTGTCTCCCTTAATATATGCACTGGTGATGGAACCTTGGGCAATCTCTGTCCGCTGGGACAAAGCCATCGGAGGAGTACGGATAGGGGACACAGCTTGTAAAATCTGCCTATTCGCTGATGATGTCTTACTCTACATCACAAAGCCAACCTAGACAGTCCCCAGTATCCTCCAGGGCTTGAAGTGCTGTGGAGACTTATCAGGTTACAAGGTCAACATCGGGAAATCAGTAGCATTTGTGGGGGGAGGTCTGTCAGACCCAGAGATGACCTATGTGAGGGAGCTCCCATTTACACTACAACAGGATGGGTTCAGATACTTAGGGGTCCAAGTAACATGCAACCTCGATGAACTATTCCCATGTAACTTTCCCCCACTCTGGGTGGCAATTAAAAAGCACCTGGAGAGATGGGCAAGATCGGGCCTATCCTGGATGGCGCACCTTAATCTGATAAAAATGGTGCTTCTCCCCAAGTTTCTATTCCTCTTCCAAATGCTTCCAGTGCAGGTCCCCAAGATATTCTTCACAGAAATTAAATGAGTCCTCCTGAACTTCCTCTGGTCTGGCAAAAAACACAGGATCTCCTACAAAGTATTGACCAGGCCAAAGGAAGATGGCGGGTGGGATACCCAGACTTCGAGACATATTACAGGGCCGCTCAGTTGAGGGTGCTGGTCGACCATTTCACCCCAGGTACGGAAAAGCAATGGGTGGCCATGGATAATAAGGTCCTCGCACCTGTCACAGTGCAGGAATGTTTATGGGTTCCAAGAAAAAACATTCCCAGGAGGGTCCTGGACCACCCTATCTTGAAAGTGCTATGGTCCCTGTGGAGGCGGGGAGCTGGTTCACGACTTGCCCCTCCCCACTGAGCTGCATTTGGCCCCCCCTTCATAGACAAAATAGCAGAGCCAGCTGCATTTCAAAAATGGTTCGAGCGGGTCTATGCAGGACCGACCACCTCTGGGTGGGGGGCTCATTCTTACCTTTGAGAGATTTGGAGGAGGCACTGGGAATAGGCACCCTGTCACCATTCTGATACCTCCAGCTTAAGGGGGTCCTTACCGAACCATCGTGGGGAGACACCCTTAGGAGGGATCTAACCGACTTTGAAAGACTTCTCATCTCCGTGTGCAATGGGGAAGGGATTTAGGTGTGGAGATAGATGATGAAAGGTGGTCCAAAATGTGCAGGCGGGCCAACCGCTCTACGACCTTGTTGCAATTCCGGCACCAGGTCCTCAAGGTCATACACAGGTGGCATTACCCCCCCCCCCCAGTGGATTGGCAGGATGAGGGTGGGATATGACCCACATTGTTGGAAATGCAAGTAGGCAAAGGGTGATTAGTTTCATATGTGGTGGAATTGCCCGGTGGTCTAGATATATTGGGGGGAGGTACTATCCTGGATAAAGGGGGTGGGTGGAGTCGAGAGCTCTCTGTGCCCCTGGCTCCTCCTCTTTGGAATCGAGGTGGGAGATGACCATGAGGACACTCAGGGCCACATGCTACAGGTTATGTAGGTGGCGGCTAGGTGCTGTCTGGCACAGAAATGGAAAAGCCCCGCTATGCCGAAAGAAAAGGTATGGGTCACGAAGGTAAGGGCCATATATGATATGGAATTTCCCACCCACTTGATTGATGAGTCCAAATCAAACATTGAAGAACTATGGCTCCCCTTCTTTTGAAAAATATGGCTGCCGGGCCTAATGGGGCAGAACCGCACCGAGGGCTTCCCCCCGGACGGGAAAGTCTGCGGCCAACCGGTCCAATTGAATGTTGCCTAAATGTTTGGCCCAAAGCTCCAGCATGCAAAGAGACAAATGAACAATTACTGCTATGTTCCCCATGAACTCGAAAGGTGCGAGTGCTTGAACCTGGTGAGGGTGGGGGGAGGGATAGGAGGAGACGTGTTATACCTATGTTTTGGAGACTCATGTGTAAATATGCTATGCAATGTTATAACGCTAATTATTAATACAATTTGATTTTCAAAAAAATATATGCTCTTTTGATATTATGCTTTGGCTGAACATGTAATTGGATGATATTAATTATCTCTGTTTGAGTAGGTAATCCTACAACTATAGTGCAGTTGAGGTGGGTAGCTAGTGGTGACTTCTTGCTGTTCTAATCATTACCTGATAGTGCAGACCCTGGTCTGCTTATCGAGGAGTATAACAAAATCATGACAACCTCAATGGACACCATTGCCCCGCTTAGAATGAGACAAGGTAAGCCCAGAGCTCATCTGAACAAATGATCCACCCCTCATTTAAAAGAGTTAAGACAAAAAAAAAACAATGCTGCGAAGCCTCCTGGAAAACTCTCCCATCTGAAGAAAACAAAATCAAACTTACCAAGATCTCATCCCTCTATAAAAAAAGAGATCTGCCTGACTAAATGGAATCCTATAACAATCGCATTTCTCAAGCCAATTCCAGTATGAAGGGACTATTCACAATCTTAAAAGAATTATAGACCCCTAGCCCCTTGCCAGATACCTGTACTAAAGATAAAATCTGGAGTTCCAACATCCAGCTATCGCTATCTAACAAAGTTACGACTCTCCAAAATAAAATTGCACTTAAAAAAGCTTCCTTAATTACCTTAACTACCTCAACTCACCACATTAACAAATCACCTACCTCTGATAGTCCACCTATTTGCTTCAATTTTACTAAACCTTCTATTCTTGAGGTGGAAAAAGTTATATTATCACTTAAACCATCCAACTGTAAGGGTGACCTCTGTCGCTTCTGGGAGCTCCGCGCCGTGGCTTTGCCTCGGGTGGGGTACGGCTGTGCTCTGGCCCCGTGCTACACACTGTGGCCGTGGGGCCCTCCGGGAGATGCCTGTTCCGGCGCTTCACGGTCAATACAGCGACTTGCAGGTGTGGAGCTGAGGGGGCAGCTCTACCTGTGCCCCATATGCATCCCTGTCACTCCTGCTCCCTCCCCTTTCCTAATACTGGCCTGCAATGTGTGCACCCTTTGGACCTTGCCTTAGTACACTAAGATACTGCCACACCTCAGTGGACTGCCCACACATCTGTACTGTGGCTACATGTTTGTAAGGGGAGCCTCTCCCGCCTGCTGATCACAAGGTGCACCCGCCGGGGTCTCCCTCCGCCGTCCTGCCATGCACTGATCAGAGGCTGCGAACCGCCCAGACTTGACATTGCTCCCTGTTGTGGTTCCTTTAAAGAACGTGGTGACCCACTCCATGAGGCTAACAATGTGACCCATACTTGGCTGAGCTACACACCTGGACTTCCCACGCTCAGGGCCTCCCCACTACCTGATTCACTGGCTGGGCTGACCACAAGGTGCCGCCATCTCACTCTATCAGGTCACTCTCGTCAAGCTTGTAGCTGCCCACTAACACTGCGGCATGTGCTGGTGACCCCTAACGCTACCAGAGCCTGCTCCCTCCATTTCATCATCTTCTCCTCTGGGATAATCGCACCGCAACCAGTTCTCTGCTCTCTGCCATGTGGAGCCGCTCCAAGAGAACTGCTAAAGGGGGTACCATGGACAAATTTGCTAAGGTGGTCCCTCGGACTGAAGTGGGCCACACCCCATCCCTACAAGAGGAACCTGACAATGGGCATTATTACACGGTAAGCGGTAATGGTTTACCGTTACCAGTATTTTACCGGTACCAGTAAATCCTTACTGCCTTACTACGAGGTCCCTTTGCGGGTTGGGGAATTTAATGCCTGCTTTTTGCAGGCGTTAAAAATCCAACCCGCAAAGGGACCAGGGAGCTAATTATGGTACCGTAATTAGCGCCTTCCCCATTCCCATTATGCCCTATGGGGCAAAAATGGGAATGGGGAAGGGCAATGGAGGAAGGAGGAATTACCGCCCTATTCCAAGGTTGGGAAGGCGTAATTCCCCTTTCCTCCAAGGCGGTACCGGTAAATTACCGGCATGAACCATGGCACTAATAGCGCCATGGTTTACCGCCTACCATGTAATGAGGCCCATTGACCCTAACCCAGGGGTTGCAGCACCATACCTTACTGCCATGATGGAATCGATGGCTAAAAACTGTGCCTCCTTCCACGAAAAGCTTGACGACATTAATGCAAACGTTGCCTCACTCAAAACTCTTGTTGACCAGGCTGGATCTAGAATCACTGATGCTGAAAACAGGATCTCCACCAACGAAGATGCGATACATACACTTCAAGACACTCTGGCCACCCTATCGCGCGACATGAAGAGTGTAAAGGCAAAATGTGACGACTTGGAGTCCCGCTCCCGCAGAAATAACCTGCGCATTATTGGGGTCCCTGAAAATGCCCTGAAGGGGCGCATGGAGGATGCAGTCGAACAACTGCTGAAGGACCTGCTGGGTGATCCGAACCTCTCACCTTATTTCACAGTTGAGCGGGCTCACTGGGCCCTATCCCCACGACCCAGACCAGGCGATATCCCCAGGCCCATCATAGCCAAGATTCTTAATTACCGTGACAGAGACCTCATCCTTCGCCTGTCGCGCAAAAAGGGAGACTTGCGACTGGAGGCCCACACTATCAGAATCTTCCCGGACTTCTCAGTGGTGGTGCAGCAGGAGAGACGCCAATTCCTTGGTGTCAAGAAATTGCTCAAGGAACGTAACGTCCCATATGCCATCCTATTCCCAGCATGGCTGAAAATTACCTATAATGGCAAACTGTATTTCTTCACCGTCCCAGACGAGGCAGTGAAATTCATTGAGATGCAGATACCGCTCCAGGGTCCTAGAGACAACCATGCTGATGATAATTGACCATAAATAGCGCGGATTGTAGACATTTATTGTATTTGTTAACTCTCAACTTACAATGCGTCACTGGTAACACTGCTCTGTACACTGAGACATTCTGGCTTCCAGCGGCGTGCGCCTGGGGCGTGGGTGGGTCACGGGATGTCAACACTGGCCACTCACCTCTCCCAATCCCGGGGTCAGAACACTCTCCCCAACCTCCCCTGAGAACTTGGTTGTTCTGGGGGGTGGTGTCTGGCTCCGGGACCAACCATACAATTTGCATACTAAGGTGACACGTCCCGCTCAGTGCACGCTGGTTTACGGTATGTCCATAACGTTGATCGCACAGGGATAATTTGCCCCGCCGCCCCCCCTGGGTGTTGTGCTTGCTTGTCAGCCAGATGTCTCATCAGGCGCTGTCTGCGCCTGCGATGAATCACGCCTCTGCACATTCCATGATACACAGTGCTAATGTGCACATTCTCCTTGGCGTCTTGGTGATGAACTTCACTGAGCTAATGCTGCATTGATCTGTTTGTCCTGTCACAATTCCTGTTTTCTGCTGTTTGAATGCAGGGTTCCAACCTTTCTGCGGCAGGCCCCGTCTCCCACCTATGGGACGCAGGGGTGAGTACCATATAATCGTTGAAGCTTGTCCTGCAACAGAGCCATTTGGCTCCAAGCGTGCTAGTGCACGGCAACGGAGCACCCCATTGCAATTTCACTGTTCCTTTCTACACCTTTATTATGTGTTGGCCCCAGTTGGGCCTTAGGGCAGATTGGGCCAGGTTGGGGACGGCTCAGCTGGTACAGTTAAGGGTGGGCAATGTTCGCACTGCTGATCTACGGTTGGTGGTGAAGGTGGGGGGCGGGAAAGGGGTGGTTTTTCAAAAAGGCACACAAGGTTTTGCGGCGCGCACACCAAAGGGCCGCAATCGCACCTGCTGTTCTAACTCTGGGAGCTCACACTATCACTGGAGCTGGGACGTTTACTGAAAAATGGGTACCGTGGGTGTAGATAGCTACCACTGAAATGTCTACTGTCATAATGTCCTGGAATATCCGGGTAATCACACCAAGGCCTGTAAGATCGTGGCCTATGCCAACAGACACGACTGCAAGATACTGCTTTTACAGGAGACACACTCCAATGGACTCATTCCGAGGGCTGTAGCGCCGTCATGGGGTTCCGCCAGATTCTTTACCTCCTATTCCACCCAATCTAGGGGCGTCTTCACGATGATCCACAAATCAATTAAGTTTGTACTGCATAAAAGTTACATCGACCCTGAAGGTCGCTATGTCATACTACACTGCACGCTGGTCAATAAAGAATATCTGTTAGTCAACACTTACTGCCCCAACGTAGATTCTCCGGAATTCTTCGACACAGTAACCACCATACTGCTGGGCTTTGTGGGGATGCAGATCATATGGGGGGGAGATCTGAACCTTATTCTGGGCACTGTCCTGGACAGAACTGTCCGGAGCGGCGTGCAGGCTGCAATGCCACATGCAGTCGCTCAACATCTGCGATGCCTGGAGAACACTTCATCCCCAGCAGCGGGAATACACCTACTATTCGTATGTGCACGATAGCTCGTCCAGGATAGATTTGTTTTTGGTCTCTAGGGAGATCATGGGTAGGGTGGAGGGAACATGTATTTTACCCCGCACTCTCTCAGATCATGCTCCAATTACACTGTCTGTGGGAATGGGAATTCCCATCCCGATACTCAACACCTGGCGCTTTAAGTCCGAAGCACTAAAAGACATAGGGTTTCATTACACGTTGTGTGGTAAAAATCGACATTTACCGGCATGGTGCTATTAACGTGTCTGCCTTGGCAAGAGGCCGCTAATAGCATACCATTACGAGTACCCGGGCACGAGCATAGCGCCATGCCGGTAATGACCCTACCACCATGCCGCTGAAGACCCCAAAAAGACCCTTAGCGGCACCGATGAAAGCGCTAATAGCATTTCCGACCTCCCGCAACATGCAAACAGCGCTCACCGCTAATAGCGGCCATCTCAATTAGCGGTCACTGCAATTAGTGGTCACCGTTAAATAGCGGAACCTGAAATAGCGTCATCCCACAGGAACGGGAAAGAGCACGGCGTCCATCTTTAAAAACACAATCCATTGCCATCTTCTGCCCCCTGGACCTGTTTCGAGAACTGTGCCATTCCAAAGCCACAAGGATTCCCTCGTCATGCCTAAGGCTATGAAAAAAAACAACTGACCACCAGCACAAGGAGAAGTTCACCAACAAGGAGCTAACAATGCTCACTGAGACCCTTGCAGCGAATGCCGACGTGGTATTTTCAAACGACATGTGGCGGGAGACCCTGATCTGGAAGAAGGCTATCTGGGCAGAGGTTGCCCTGAAAGTGAGTGCAGTGGGCACCACCACCCGCACTGTCCGGGAGTGCAGAAAGCGATGGGACGATCGCCACATCTGGGTCCGCGGCATCCTGTCTGCGAACCGCAACATGGCCATGGCCACAGGAGGTGGAGCCGATTCGCCAATAAAATTGAAGGAGTGGGAGGAGACCTGCGCCAACACGATTGGTGTTGAATAAATCCAGGGAGTCGGGAGCATGGAGCATGGTGTGGCCACTACATCAGATGGAGGTGAGTGTACACATGAAACTATGCACTGTGAATGTTGAGGTCCCCCCCAAATGTGAGCCCAGATTCACCTCATGGATGCGCCAACATCCATACATGCATACAACCCTGGCCATGTCAGTGTCAAACCCAAACACACACACATGCACGCATCACCACATACAAGTGCCACACAGAACCATGCATGGATGACCCACTCAACAGACCCGTCACCTGCATCCCTACCAATGAAGTCCCAATGCACACAACAGCATGATTAACATATTCTGCATGAAGTACATTGAACCGTCACCAATGCCATCCCCCTCTTTGACCCCCACAGGCTCACATACAGAAAGTGAAGAACCTGGCACTGCGACTCAGACACCCCCTGCCAAGAAAAAAACAAGGCCACAGGACACAGGGGACATCCCCACTACATCAAGGGGCAAACGGAGAAGTGTTCCCATGCAGAGTGCCAAACATCGTCGGAGCGCCACTGCTACCATACCGCAGTCCACACCAGAAACAACTGCCACACCTTCTGATGTGAACCCCCCACCAGAGATTCCAGCCACGGAGGGCCCACCTTATGCTGCCACAAGTTACACAGGTGAGGCGGCAGCCACAGCGCCGCTCTCAGATGTGGAGGACCCAATAGAGTTCTCCATGGAAATGCACACCCCAACCCCCCCAGGAACCCCAGAGGCAACTCCACAGCAAACACCAGGGAGCAGTGTCCATGGCCAGTCTGGAGAGGGCAACACGGGAGGGTGCAGTAGCCCACCGGTGGCTTCACCAGATGTCCTGGTTGCAGAGGAAGGCGCAGCAGCCACACCACGAGCACGCCACAGTGCCCTCGGCCTGGCCAGCATCAGGCAGCGCCAAGAGGACATTACTGTGCTGGTTGGGCAGCATGTGGAAGAGGCTGCCCGTCTCAGGGGGGAGATAACAGAGACTGCCAGGCACTCAAGGGAAGCGATTGAAGCCTGTACCAACAGGCTTTGTGTGGAGATTGGCCAACTCAGGCAGGTCCTCACACGTATAGCGGACGCGATGGACCGCCAGTTCCCACCACCACCACCACAGGGATAGACAGCCACATCATCATCAGCTAGTCCGAGGCAGACAAGCCCCCTCCGCTGCTCCACGCGCACCACGAGGTGCACGTCAACCCAGCCTCCTAATGCTGGTGGTGGCAATGGGGAATAGGGACTTCAGGGTCAACCTTCCATGTGCGCAGCAGGACAGCAACATTGTGCCAGACACATGAGGGGTTGTTGTTGGGGGGAGGGGGGAAGGGTGTTTCGGGACTGTTGTGGGAGGAGGGGGAAGGGTGGTGGGATAGTTGGGGACATGCACTTTTACATCTTAAAATTCCTTAATACACTGGTGATTAATCAAAACACAAGCTTGGACTTCTTCATTGTGTATGTTTACTTTATTGGTGACATGGTCCATTGTGCGCTTCAACACAAACACCAGTGCATTACTACCCATATCCATCCTACAGAGTGAAACCATGTTACTCAGAATATTTGGTTGATCAGATGCTGTCTCACATCACGTCCCTCCTGGCCATCGCCTCTTGCATGACCTGCATCCCCGTCACCTCCGTCCTCATCACCATCATCATCCTCATCAGGTGCTTGTATTTCTACGTCAAGGGCAGTGGCACATTCCATCTGATACACATATTGTGCAGCATGACACATGCCATGGTGATCTTGGCCACCTTCTCATGGCCGTACAGGAGAGTGCCAGCAGACCTGCTAATGCACCTAAACCGTGTCTTCAAGAGGCCAAAAGTCTGCTCAATCACGACACGGGAATGGGTATGTGCACAATTGTGTGGCTGTTCTGTGGGTTCCGTACAGGGGTAAGGAGCCACCTCTTCAGGAGATAGCCAGCATCACCTGTATGGGGGGAAGAATGGGGACCTGTTACTGTTCACCTCGAGAGCAGCCTGTACATATCACACAAATTGACTTTGCATTGTGATTGAAATCCATGATTACCAGCATGCATGCAGACGATCTGTGTGACTGCAATGTGCAAAGGTGAGCTCGACCCTGCAAGTGGACATGCCCCATTCATGCCTCCAACAGTAATTGACATGTCCTGGGTGAGGCCAGGTCTAGGTGTCCCTGGGCCCAGGCAAAATTGGTACCACACTGCTAGTGTACTGCCATTCCGACATCGATGTTGCCATGCTGTGAAGCATCACTTCAGTGAGACTATAGGTGCGTGGTTCAATGCTATGGCTAGGGGTGATCCCTTTGCATGCATTCAAGGGCACATTGCTTTATTGATGTTGTACTGCACTAATTCTGTATAACTATCTTGATGCCATGTTGCAGATTTGTGTATTATGTGGTGTGGCATGATGTGCAATGTGGATGTGGATGGATGTGTGATATTTGTAAACCTGGATTGTTCTCAATGTTGTGCAGCTTCAAATTGCATGTGGGTTCTTCTCAAGTACATTGTGGCCTTCCCTGATGGACATTGGCGTACATCTTTATGTCATTTGTCCTACGGACGGCTGTCTACACCCAGTTGGAGTATGTATCCCCCCCCAATCACACCCAGTTGGAATATGTATCTCGCCCCCCAATCACACCAAGTTGGAGTTTGTATCTCTCCCCCCAATCACACCCAGTTGGAGTATGTATTTCTCCCCTGCCCCAATCACACCCAAATACACACTGCCATGTGCTTGCCCTGCTACTCACCAAGTAGCCACGAACGTTGTCCGGCTTGTCGCTCCATGTAGCGTGGTATGGTTGAGTTCCGCAGGACCATTGAATTATGGGTTGATCCAGGAAACGGGCACAACAACGTGTGATTATCTTGTTTGCGTCATACCATTTGGACATTGATAGAGTGGAATTGCTTTCTGTTTCGGTAGACTACTTCATTGTGATGTGGGACCACCAATTCCACATGTGTACAGTCGATGGCCCTGATGCAACTTGGGATGCCTGCCAGTGAATAGAAGCCAACTTTGGTGTTTGCGATCTCCTGGGCAGTCCGTGGCAGGAATATGTGTTCACGTGCATGCTTCAGGAGGGCATTGAGTACCTGGTTCGTCGAGCATGAGAATACTGGTTGTGAGATGCCGTGCATCTGCCCCACTGTATGCTAGTAGGTGCCTGTGGCCAGGAAGTGGAGCACGGTCACCACCTTCAGTAGAGGGGGGATGGCAGTTCTGATGTCTTTGAGGCTCACAATGTCGTCATGTATCATGTCCACGATGCTGGTGATGGTATCCCGGTCCAGACGGTACAGGGTGTGCATCTGCTCAGGGGTTAGGTTAAATGGACTGGCTCGGATCCTGGGGATTGGTGGCTGCTTCTGTGGTATTACTAGGTGCCCTGGTGGTGCTTGCTGTGCCTGTCTTGCCCTCTTCCTCCTCCTCCTGCGTCTCCTCTGTGCTGCCTGTTGTTGTTGCTGCTGCACTGCAATCATATCCTCCAGCCCATGTAATGCTGCTAGTATTGGAACCATCTTGGTGTGGGAAGGGGTGTGGTGTGCTCCTTTTGTGCTGGCACAGTCTCCATTGCCTCCACCTGTGCTGATTGTGTCCACCTGTGGCAGGTGGGAACACTGCTCAGTTCTCTTAACGGGTGGTTTGCGATGCTGGTATTAGCGCCATGCCGGTAAGGGATTTTTGGGGCTTTACCATCCCGCTATTTGCATGCCCGCATGGCTTGTGATGGTGTGCTATTAGCGACATGCCGCTATTTACTGGATGTAGGGTCGCGCGCCCGAGGACTAGCCGCTATTAGTGGCACCGTACTTAGCGGTGCCGCTAATAGCGGTAACCCGGGTCGTAATTGGGGTTGGGATTTAACGATACCAGCATTACATTACCGGTAACGTTAATCCCTTAACGCACAACGTGTAATGAGGCCCATAGTGTTTGAGTCTGGTATACTAGCTGACATTGAGTCGTTCTTTGAACTTAACTCTCTTCAGGACACGTCAGCCACGGTTAGAAGGCATGCCTTTAAGGTGTACATTAGGGGGATGTATATCTCTCGGGAGGCTGGGGTGTTGAAAGCCATTAGAGCTGCCCTTGGGCGCTCTGAGACCAAACTGAAACGACTGGAGCAGCAATGCTCCACGGGTGCTGACCCCAACATACTTGCCCAAATCTCGGATGAACTCCAAGTATATAACACACTAGCTACCAGCGAAGTTCAATATTTCAGCCGCCCACAGGCCGCCAGGAAATACGGGGAGGGAGACAGACCCGGGAAAACGCTAGCGACACTTGTGAGGGGGGAATTGGGCTGAACGCAGATCATCTCCATCAAAGATCTATATGTCATCACTCAGTGGGCGGGCCAACAAATATTGGATATATTTACTAAGTTCTACAGGTCCCTCTATTCTCAGCCCGCCGAGCATACCTAACAACACATTCGAGAGCTCCTTGACCAGATCCCCACTACAGAAATCTCTCCTCATACCCGGGACCAATTAGACTCCCCTATTACACTAGACGAGATAGTGACGGCCATCTCGGACTTACCCAAAGGTAAGGCGCCGAGCCCTGACGGGCTCACCACAGACTTCTATCAAGAGACCTGCCGTTTGAGGTCTGGAATGAAGCACTTCGTGCCTCCATCCATCCCCCTTCCATGTGTGAAGCTGTCATCACGGTACTGCTCAAACTGGGTAAACCCGATGACGAGTGCGCGTCCTATAGACCTCTCTCCCTCATGAACCTTGACACAAAAATCTTTGCCAAGATCATTGCTAATCGCTTTCTGCCTATTATGACACACTTGGTACAAGAGGACCAAGCAGGCTTTGTCCCTGGCAGGTCCACCTCCCATAATATCAGGAGATTGTGCAATGTTATGTCCCGTATAGATCAAGACGTCCAGGCTGTAGAGGTTACGTTGGACGCTCAGAAAGCCTTTGATATGGTCTCTTGGAAATACATGTGGCTGGTGCTCGAAACAATGGGCGTTGGCCCGAACATGATTGGGTTTATAAAACTATTATACAGCTCCCTTGTGGCGCGAGTAAGAGCTAACTCACTAACATCTGAGCTTTTCGCGCTCTCCAGGGGTACCAGACAGGGATGCCCCTTCTCCCCGATACTCTTTGCATTGGCAATAGAACCAATGGCGGACTTTGTCCGTGCGCGACACGCTCGCAAAGGAATAAGACTGTTAGAGGATCCCAAAATTATATCCCTATACGCAGACGATGTCCTACTATACGTCAGAGATCCCACAACCCACCTCGATCCCATACTGAGAGATATCACTCGCATCGGCACCCACTCCGGATTTACATTTAATTATTCCAAGTCTGAGATCACTAAATCTAACCTACAGCCCACCACCGAATATCCCCTACGCTGGTCCCCGTAGGGTGTTAGATACCTGGGCGTACAGATATCCCTCACCAGATCCACCCTGCTTGCCGATCATTACTCAGCGGTAGCACAAACAGTTGAGACTAAAATCTCACGATGGCGCACTCTTCCGTTGTCCATGGCTGGCCGACTATCTCTTATTAAAATGATTTTGCTCCCCAAGCTCCTATACACTTTTAGCAACATAACCATATGGCCTGGGAGGGCATACTTCACTGAATTGCATACACTATGTGCACAATTCCTTTGGCACTCTGGTGTGGTGCGCAAGAAGTGGACTGACATGGCGCTCTCATACAAACGGGGGTATCGCTGCTCCTGACCTGACACTATATTGGATTGCAGCCCAGGCCCAGCATGCCACTCATTGGTACCCTGGCTCCCGAGCGTGCCCACATGTCAAACTCGAGCGGCTAGCATCCGCTGGCATCAACATAATGTCTTTAATACTACACCGACACTATTCACCTGATTCCCCTATTGACCCCATTGCTGTGACCTTGTATGCCTGGACACGCTTTGCTAGGCTCGACAAGCGGGCCCCACCCCATACTACAAATGGCTCCCTGTGTGGGCCTTCCCTGGCCTGACGCCCATGCTGGATACTCCTTTGGCCCAACTCTGGGGAGCATTAGGATATCAGGCGCTATCTGACTTCTATCCTGAAGGCAGATTCATAGACCCCAAACTTGGAGACAGGGGCACACCAGATCCCCCCCTAGAGACTCTCCAATGCTACAGTCTCCGTGCTGCATTCCGCACCAAATGGCCCTCCTTTCTGCATGAGCCCACAGATGACCCTGCGATAGCATATATCGCTAACTCGGGCAGTGCTCGGGGCGTCGTCTTTTCATTGTATCAAATCCTACAAGACATCACCCCCACCCAAGCTCTTGGGGCGCGCAACGATTGGGCGGTTGAACTGGGCCTGGAAATATCTGATAGAGTTTGGGAGGATATGTGCCTTCACACCCAAAAAGTCTCTCTCAACTTCCGGTTTCACGCCATGCAATATAAACTCCTCAACAGGCTTTATTATACCCCACGCAGGACCTCAGGGTTTACTCGCTCCGAGGTGCACATCTGCCCGCGTTGCAAGGCGGAAGATGCTGATCATTTACATATGTTCTGGTCCTGTAACAAATTGTTCGACTTCTGGGAAGGTGTTCTGAACACACTCACTGCAGTAACTGAAACTGTAATTGACCCTGATCCTCTAGCAGTTCTGTTTGGGGTCTGGAGGACTGACGACACTAAGCGCCTGAAAAAGTTTTTGAATATAAGCTGTATTATTGCCAAAAAATGTATACTCCAGAGCTGGAAGTGCTCCTACCCCCCGGTCCTTCAGAAATGGCAGGGTTTGCACACATGGTCACGAAATTGCGAGGAGGAATACTTGACCATGCTTCCCGCCCATTCTCGCCCCAAGAACATTTGGAGCAAATTTAACACGTATTTCAACAACCAGAGTGAAAGCACGCCCAGGTCTGGTTTGTCTCCGGCCTCCGCCCATGCATCGTGATCTCTCTTGTGTCCTCCTCTCCTTGGTGATGCTCTGAGACCACTGCTGTAACTGATGTATTGCGATCAATATGTTGCTCTATGCTATGCCTGGTTTATATGCTTGTTGCCTTGATGTTTGTGCCTTATGAACCTCTGCCGGCAAAAATAAAAGTTTAAAAAAAAAGAAATCTTGGATAAGGTTGCATATATACAAATCCAGAAGTTCCAGGAACGTCACCACCTTTTAGAAGCTCGCCTATCAGGTTTCCGTCCACAACACGGAACAGAAACCGCCCTCATTGAGTTGAAGGCCAAAGTCGATGAGTTGAGGGAAAAAGGGAGATCAGCCCTCCTTCTCTTACTGGACCTCTGAGCTGCATTCGATCTTGTGGATCACAAGGTCTTATGCAGCCATCTAGATTCAGCTGTACACTTCTCCAAGGAGGCCATAGTCTGGATTGAATCATTCCTAAGTGACAGGACCATGAGGGTCTTCTCCCCAGCAGCGGCTGCAGACCCCATTCCGATTACATGCATGGTGCCCGAGGTCTCTTGCATCTCTCCCACTTTGTATCACATATTCACCAAGCCCCTTTTGGATGATCTTGACCATCTTGGTATCACCTACACTATTTATGTAAATGATACTCAGATTCTCCTCCCACTTCCTGGGGACTATGGTAAGGATTTGGCCTTTGTGAATAGAGTTTACCTCATCATCCAGGCATGGATGGCTACGCACGGTATATGCCTGAATGATGAAAAAACAGAGCTCATCATCCTGGGTACCCCCACGAATCTCAAAACAGTAGCCCCCGAATATACCTCCTTCATAATCGATGGTAACCTCATCAAGGTGGCCACTGAGGTAAAGACCCATGGCTTCTACCTTGATTCCACGCTCTCTTTCACTAAGCAAGTTAACGCTACGGCCTCTGCCACTGCCTACACTTGTAAACTTATCAGAGCCAGCAAACCTTTCCTCTCTAACAACAGTTGCATCATCCTGCCAGAGCCCTCATTCTGTCCAGGCTGGATTATTGCAGCGCCCTGTATATTGGCTCTATCCAAACCCTCCAAAATAATGCCCTTAGAGCGGCCCTCGGCATAGACAGGAGAGAACATATTTCAGAGATAAGGCGTCAAGCAATTGGCTCTCCACTAATGGTAAAATCCAACTAAAAACCACCTTGCTCACTTCCGAATCACTGAATAATGCAGCTCCTAGTTCTCTATCTAAGAGATTCCCTAGAAGGGCCTCTTCCAGACCCACTAGACTAATCAATACTAACTGCCTTACCATTCCCAGGTTTAAATTATCAAAGGTGGGGGGCAGCAGCTTTCCTGTCAAAGCAGCCCTGCTTTGGAACTCCCTGCCACCCTCACTCTGAGCTGACCAATCATACCAAAGCTTTAGACTCAGTTGCATCCATTGGCTTAAGTCTACTGATCACTAGGTCTGCCACTCTTACCACCCTGTACATTAACCTTTCATTTGCTGCTCCTAGCTCTTAGATTTAGCATCCTCGTTTTGCTCCTACCTTGTTCTATGATGACATGTAATTGCTGCTTGTATACTGTGTATTTATTCCTGTAACATAAGCTGCAAACTTTCCTGTAACCTCTGCGCCCTGATACCTTCGGGTCTGGTGCGCAATACAAATAAATAAACAAACAAACAAACAAACTGTGGCTCTACTTAAACACTCGCCAGCGCAATGTGCGTGCGCATAGTGTTGTGGACAAGTGTTTGGTGTTACTGGCATGGTGGAATATTGAGAGGATCCAGCATTCTTACTGCATTCTAGGGATCATCCGGAACAGTCTCTTAAAAAATATTGTGGACCAATTTAAACACTCACCAGCGCGAAGATTGTACGCTAAATATTGTCAATAGGTGTTTGGTGCTACTGGCGTGGCAGACTATTGAGAGGATAAGATATATTTATACCTGTGTATAATAAGGGGTTGCTATTGGACCCATCAGATTACCATATGTTGGCAATGACGAATGTCTGTTCAAAAATCTTTGCCACCTTGCTTCAATCTGAGATTAATGGTTGGTTTACACAAAACAGACACTTTTTGCGCCAACAGACAGCTTTAGATATGGCTTGAGTACAATGGATAACATCTTGGCCTTACATTACCTCATTTCTGGAACAAGATCCAGCAAGGTCAAAAAAACGTTATGTGTGTTACGTGCATTATCCCACTGATTTTAGCCGGTCAAGTGGCACAGCGAGTAGAGCGCCCGCTTTGACACCCGTGCAGAGCCTGTTAACGCAGGTTCGAATCCCGGCAGGGCCAAACTCAGCCTTTCATCCTTCCGAGGTCGATAAATGAGCACCACACACCGTGGGTAATAATAAGCAGCGCTCAGATACCTGAGGGTTTGTAGCGCTATATAAAAGCCTAATTATTATTATTATTATTATTATTTTGACAGTGTTGACAGATTGAGGCTTTGGTCAAAATTAAGGGACTGGGAAATTTGTCCGTATTTAATGCACTTTGTTAGGCATACTGAGACCCTAGAGTCATTCCACATGGACACGGAGGGGAGACGAATTAAAACCATCAAGACAAATATAGGCCTAAGGCAAGGCTGCGTCCTAGCGTCTGTATTATTTCATCTTTATCTGGCTGATGTGGACGCAGTCTTTAAGGATATCTGCTGATTTCCCCCCCAAGATTGGGAATGAAGAAATACACTGGCTTACTGAGGACACTGTTGCCTTGGATCACACACCCAGGGGACTACGGAGCTCACTACAAGCACTGTAAGATTATGCAACAGATAATGTACTGACCAACCCATGATCTAGTGCTAGTCCCTCCCGTCGACTTATATATTTTTCTTTGGCCACGATTGCACCAAAGTAGCTACAACTAGCGAGCCAACTAGTCGAAATGTATGCCTCTCGGCCATCATTTTTGATATCTGCTCACAGCTCATGCCACCTTGATCATACCTGTGCATGCTATTTCCGAATCAACGTGTGATACCCTGCATACTCTTGCTAATATGCTTACATGCCTTATCTATTCTGAGTCAATCCTACCTGTATTCACGTGTACCTGATCATGCCATCCCGCGGTTACTTCGTGTAACGCGCCATTTTTGCTGTGACCTGAGCCTAGATAATCACTTGACCCTACTTTGAATGCACATCTCTGTTATTTAGTGTGCCCTGCCAGTTTGCTGTTACTTTGTGTAATGTGCCATCCTGTTGTTACCTGTGTTTAGATATTTACCCGAATTAGCACGCCACTTCTGTATTTCTGGAAGTAAGTGCGCCGAGCTGAAATAATCCATATCACCTGACCCCCTTTGCACTGGGCGAATCCACCTACACCGCATCTTTTAACCCATACCTCCACCTCTCAATACTGTGCTTGTATCCAATTCTCTGGAAAGAGACTAACCTACCCTCATTTATGCCATTTGATACTGCCCTAGGATTTCACCTCTACCACATAGTAATCTCTGCTCTTAACGAGGCAGATTACTTGCACCCAACCCTTTGGTATTCAGTAACTCATTCAAAGCCTTACTGCACCCAATTAGGCCTACCCGTTCTCATTCATACCAACTACCACTAGCGGAACCACGATTGATGCAGCACACAATGCATGCCACTGCACATCAGTTAATTGTTCTCTGGACCACACTGACCTTAATTCCTGATCCTACTGACTCTACTATTATCTTTAACGTGACGGCAATCAACACCATGGTCACCACTTTAGGCAACGCAAGAATCCCACTGGAGCTAATTAACCCTAGCTTACCAGTACCTACCATCGTTCACACCCAAAGCCCACCGAGAACCAACATACCTTGTGACCTCACACCTAGAAACTTCAGACTCTGCTCGAGACTGACTAAGTTATTCGAACCTCCTGCCAGCCTTTCAACTACTTATGCCCAACAAAGTAAACACCTCCTTAACAAACAAGATATCACATCTAAAAAGTTGAATCATACCAACCTAGATACCATTCCCAAACCGAACCATAGAATGCCCAAACAGAATAAACCTTCATCCTTAACAGATGATCTCAACAGCAAAGCTTCTCCTTTCCTATTGGCAGGGAATCCTGCTCCCCACCTTAAAGGAGCCGTAATAAATGCAAGCTGCTTGCAGTGCCAGATAACTATATTATTCTCAGAGAAGACAGAGCTGAAACTCACGCAGGCGGCTTCGCTATTATTCCCAAATCCAGTCTAGCAATGAGACTAGTTGCCCCACTGCATGTCAATTCCTGCGAATCCCTTACTGCCAAGCTACCTATATCAAACTCCCAAACCATTACTATCCATCTCATATATAGACCCCCAGTCCCAATTGGTACATTCGAGGAAGACATCTCCACAATCCTCTCAGATATCGTAAAAGATACCTCACAGGTACTTCTACTGGGGGACCTGAACGTGGGCTTCAATGACTCCAAAGACCCACAAGCAATAGCCATAGCGAATGCCCTTACTGAGCTTGGCCTCACACAAAAAGTGACATTACCAACCCATGAGAAGGGCAGAACGCTGGATTGGGTGGCTGACTATAATTGTGACACTACTATCACCGCCATTACCCCCCAGGTATGGACTGACCACTCACTCATAGCTTTCACATTAAACGCCAAAACATCCATAGTTCAAAACAACCCCATATCACCCCCCACGGAATAAAAAGAATATAACTACCGGCAAACTACTACCACTTATACTCTCCACCCTAAATTCATTACCTGATACTACCGATCCATTGATCGTAGTAAACGAATCCCACTGGAGCTAACCCTAGCTTACCAGTACCTACCATCGTTCACACCCAAAGCCCCCCGAGAACCAACATACCTTGTGACCTCACACCTAGAAACTAGGTGTACAACAAAGTCATGACAGAAGCCCTAAACACTATTTCCCCTTTATAAATGAGGAATAGCAAACCCAAAGCACATCTAAATGCCTGGTTTACTCCTTACTTAAAAACACTAAGGCAAATAAAGTTAATCTTATTAACATCTCCACCAAATGCAAAGCTGAAATACAGCACTCTAAGAAGGAAACTTCCAACAACGGGATCCTGCAAGCAAAATCAGGCACTAAGGAATTGTTTGTGATTCGGAAAGAACTTGAGAACACAATCCCCGTACCTGATAATTGTGTTAAAGATAATTAATGGTGTTCTGACATACAGAAGGCCCTCACAGACAAAATCTCTAGCCTCCAGGTTAAAATTTCCAAGATAAAAACTAAACATACCAATTACCACCTCACAAGCTTGCACGCCACCTACGCTACCCAAACCAACACAACGCTTCAACTTCTCTAAAATATCAATACTAGAGGTCGAAAAAATCATTCTCTCGTTTAAACCATCCAATTGTCATGGAGACAAATGTCCTGCCCAAATTATACAAGACACAACCAGAGACTTAGCAGCATTTATCTCTAAGCTTATCAACACATCATTTACTACTGGTACTATCCCAAGAAACCGCAAGGAATCATGGGTTCTTCCACTCTTTAAGAAACAATCGCTAGACCCCTCCATTCCCACTAATTATAGGCCCATCACAACGGTGCCATTCCTTCTAAAGATTTTAGACAGGATGGCTTACCTTCAAATTCAGAAATTCCTCCAGCAGAACCAACTTATTGGTGTCCGGCGATCAGGATTTAGGCCACAACATGGCACGGAAACTGCCCTTATCGACCTTAAGGCCCAGATTGATGAGTTGAGAGATAAAGGTAAATCTGCCCTACTTCCTCCTCAATCTCTCAGCGGCATTTGACATGGTGGACCAAAAGGTCCTCTGTAACCATCTAGACTCAGCAGCACACTTTTCTCAACAAGCCATAGCCTGGATCCAATCATTCTTAAGCAGCAGAACGATGAGAGTCTTCTCTGCCACAGCAGCAGCAGACCCTATTCCCATCACCCGTGGAGTTCCTCAGGGGTCATGTGTTTCCCATACCATGTATAATATATTTATCAAGCCCCTTTTTGATTATCTAGACTGTCTCGGTGTCACCTACACTAACTATGCAGATGACACGCAGATTCTCATACCGCTCAGATTCTCATACCGCTTACAGGGGATTATGATAAGGATTTGGCCTTGGTAAATAGAATATACCTCATCATTCAGGCATGGATGGCAATCCATGGTCTATGCCTGAATGATGACAAAACAGAATTTATTATTCTGGGGACTACAACTAATATTAACAGACTGGGCCACAAATAAACTTCCTTTGACATAGACGGCAACACGATCAAGGTCGCCAAGGAGGTAAAAACCCTAGGCTTCTACCTGGACTCCAGCCTTACCTTGGTAAAACAGGTGAGTGCATTGGCATCCTCCACACTTACAAATGTAAGCTGATTAGATCGGCCAAACCCTTTCTCTTAACAAGTAGCTGTACCACATTGGCCAGAGCACTTGTGTTGTCCAAATTGGACTACTGCAATGGCCTTTATCTTGGCTCCAATAAATACATCACCAGAAAAATTCAAACTTTGCAAAATAATGCCCTTTGAGCAGCTCTAGGAATACCCAAAAAAGAACATATCTCGGAGGTAAAGAGGCAGACTAACTGGCTTTCCACTATTAATAAAATCAGGCTAAAAACTGCCTCATTAACCTTTAAGTGTCTAAACAATGCAGCACCCCGCTACTTAATAGACAGAATCAACAGAAGCCCACTCTCCGACCCACCAGAGCAGCCTACTCTAACTGCCTGACAGTCCCCACTTTCAAATTGACTAAAGTTGGCGGCAACAGCTTCCCAGTCAAAGCTGCCCAACTCTGGAACTCCCTCCCCCCTCTCTAAGAGCGGCCCAAACATTTTCCAACTTCAGACTGAATATAATCAACTGGCTCAAAGAAAATGACCACTAACACTAATATGGCCCTTTTGTTTTTTTCTGCCCTTTTGTACATATGTAGCTTAACCCCTCGCCTGCTCTATTGTGTATAGACATACTGTACATAGTTACTTCACTACTGTAATATACTGTCACCTATGACCATGCATTTGGTAACTTATATCCTGTAACATATGCACTGTATACTTATTCTGCCCAGCTTGTCATTATTTTCTAACTGTACTTCACATCGTATCTTGTATTACTAGTTGTAACTTTGTAAGCTGACAATATCCTTGTTCCTGCACCCTGATACCTTCAGGTCTGATGCACATTATAAATAAAATAAACAAACAAACAAACAACACAGTGATAAATCTAAATAAGACTAAGGTGATGGCAATAGGTGTGCCTCTGCGCAGTAAATCCAAGTGCTGTTGCAAAATAATGGGAGTGGCACTTGATGTTGTATCTTCTTATGTACATCTTGGTATGACTATTTTTACTAATCCCTCAATAAAACAGTATGAGAAAACTGTGACTAGAAAGGTGATTAGTAAATGAAATATTACCAAAAGTGTCCTTGCTGATAGGGGTGTTCATTCTATTGAGGTTTTCCTACAAATGTATAGGACGAGTATTATATAGATCTAGAGTTGCTCACTGAGCGACATATTCAATGGCTCGATAGACTAGAGAAAAACTTTGGAAGTCAGTATTGAGGTTACCAAAGTCGGTTCCTATTGAGGTCATTAGGTGCAAACTAGGTATAACATTATTAAAAGTACTTTGGAAAGTACAACAGGATAAACTATATGTTGAACTTAAGGCGCAGAGTTTGGCAGAAGATATCACGATGAGCCTGATAGAAAGAGACTGCCTGGTCAAGAAAAGTAATCCTTTAATGACAAATATTGCCACAGCTTCTGTAGTGTTGCTACAGACTCTATGTTTGGAACCTCAATGTTGACAACCCGGAACTGCTAGAACTGTTCACTCAAAGCTAAAAAAATTAAAGCAGGAGAATGGGACCTTTCATTAAATGTTGACAAACTTGGTTTCAAAAAGCAATATATACAATATGCTACTCAGGGTTTTAAACTAGGGTGCCCGAGTGAATACCTTTTTAAATATTGTAGCTATAACCTCAAGCGTTTTATAATCTACTTAATATATTACCATGCTATGAATACACTGGTGCTTGTGAAAGGGGCCCCTAGGGGTCCCTCGTGCTGTGGAAACAAGGCAAATAACCATACACGAAAAGATGCGCCAGACACGAGGTTCAAATTCCCAATGCTAGGGTTTATTGCAAGCAAAAATAATATCAATTGGCCAATTCTGATCTCACGCCCCGCGACGTGAGTTTCCTAGACCTCGAGGGATGCAAGAGAGCGAATTACGTACATCAGTTACATATATACAAAATGCATATCATACAATCAGCAATGTCATGTTTAACACCCCTTTGAACTCGGGATGACGATGGACATATCCAACGAGTATGACCATTATGACACTTTCGATGTCTATTCTAGTAACAATGTGCAATTAGAAAGTGCGGAAGAACTTGCGGAAGAAAGTGCAGAACACGGTGGTTCTGTTCTTGGAAGCAAGCTGCACATGGGGGAAGAGCCACATTCCAGGCTTTGCTATCTATGAGGTACTATTCGTGTCCTGGGAGCCGACACGTTCTAAAGGGCTTTGCGAGGGGAGGCCGTAGGAAGAGCATAATTCAAGCCTTTAGCTGTTTTTTATTGTAACATATTCTACCATCGTACGAGACTGGCTGGCAGCTGTGAAGTGATTAAATGCCCTGCAGCTCTCTCCCAAGGCTACAGAGAGGGAGCGTGGGAATTCCTCTCTGGGCTACTCATGAGGAGTTTCAGCTAACTCTTCAGTCCTGTGACCTTGTCCTTTCATATTCAGACAACAATGTTAACAGTTTGAGCAGATTAAGCAGAATTCACATGAATTGCAAGCTGCAAAGCAGTTTTAGACAGAAAGCAATGAGCAATGGTTAACAAGCAAAATGGCGATTCTTGCTACGTTTAAAATGGACGCTCGTTGGTCAAGCATAGCAGTCTATATTTATATAATTTGGTGCATAAGACGGTTGGCCTACGACCATCAAGTTACGTCTGTCATTCAAATGAAGGGTATTCATTTTTCCAGATTGACACTTGGGTTGGTACTCCTATTGAAGAAAGGAAATGTAGATACTGTAAATTATACCTGGAGACATCAAGGCTTATATTGATAGGCTGCCCCATGTTGAGTCAATATTACTTAAAAAGTTATGCCAAACTGGTCAGTGAAATAACATCTATTTCCCATGATCAATTCTGGGCTCGAATATACTCTGCCAGATCTTGGGTTATAACTGGGACAGCCTATTCTACCTGGAAAAGAGTGGTTATACCTTCATAAGTGTCTTACTTTTCTCTTATGTAGCTTGGTATTGACGGGTGATGAAAAAGAAATTAGCCTTAAACTCTTAGGATAGACTATAACCGGTCTGACGATGGAGTATTATTAAATATGTTAAATATTGGGAATATGAGGATTTTAATTGTTTGTATCTATTGTATAGGGACTTCTATACTTGCATGATTTATATTTTTATATGTTATATAAATTGAATGAATCGTAATGTATGTATTGTTTTAATTGAATTGATAAATGTTTCATTGTGATTGTGCAAAAGGTTTATTTTGATATCCATAAGCACGTAAATAAAATAAAACAAATCTAACTTTACCACATTCTTCTGCCATTATTGCCCATGATATATCAGCAATGTCACCTTTAGCAACAGTTGACCTGTTCAGGACTGAGCCATCATGATGATTCATTCAGGGAACCCAGAGTTGTTCTTACATGTTTGACCCAAGGGAGGCTTGTGTCCCCATCAAGTGTCAGTATGTGAGCCAGTGCTTCATGATATTTTTCCAAACCCTCTGTATGACAAAGCCTGAGTCAATATAATACCGGCTTTTAGGCAGCACCCTTCCCTATTGACAGGACATCAGTTCCCAAACACACAATCGCATTGGGTGAACTTAGTGATAACATCAGCAGGTTTTTTTATTAATGTATTTTCTTTTGTAGTGAGGACAGTAAAATTGACATTACCCCAGATTTGTGCCCCACACAGAGAAGGCATAACAGCTTGTTTTTTTTGTTAATCTCTAGTACAGGTGAGACAGCACCTTCTGCATTTCTATTAAAGAAGCTCTTGACTACAGCGCTATATTTTTCTAAAGTAGTTCCTGCTTTATACAACTGGGCAGACCAAGAGCCACACTCGTGAAATCGTACTCATAAATTATCATGAAAGACAACTTGTTTGCGAGCATGATCCCAGGCTTTTACACCTAGCTTTTGTTGTTTGGCAAATCTAGGCTAAAACGCCATTGCCTGTGTTTGGTATGTATTTAAAACCAATTACATTTCCTTCCAGATCTTCAATTAACGAGGCCCCGGTGGTGCTTGGGTCCTGAGGGAGTGTGGCTAACAGGACAGCATCATCTGCACAAAACAAAGCTGGATATCTTTCATGTCCCATCCTTGGTGGATCAAGGCAGCCCTTCATTAGAGCAAGAATAACCATGTCCATCAGGTGTCACACAGGGAACTACTTCTGGGGAAACATAGCAGCTATTACCTTCATCTGTAAACTCCTCCTCAGGTGAGTGGCGTAGGACCTCCACACCCCCATTACAACATCCAGTCTTGAAGGTAAGTCCGGTTCAGACTAGTACAATCGACCAGCACAGGGTCTGCACTCTTGCCCCAGTCACCTGAGGCGGGCCAAATGCCAAACTGAGTAAATCAGGTGCACATGGGCATGTCCAGATTACAGCAACCAGCAATGCCTGGTGCTAATAGGGACTGGGGCACCGTAACCAATGGCACCTAACATTTAAGGAAAACTTATAAAAACTAGAGCGAATGTGGCAAATTAAACTGTTTTCTCACATTTTATTTTATCAAGGAAATCCTCAAATACTGGCCTTTCATTTAATTTAATTACTTGATCAGTATATCATATTATTTATTGAGAGTTATCTGGGTGATGGACACAGCTGGGTCCTTGTTATAATATAGTTTGCTGCACCATGACATCTCATGATGTAATATGATTCTGGAGTCCTATTGTTAAGAGGGGCGGAAGAAAAATATTCCACCATTGAGAGAGAAGCGTTGGGAGTGAGGTGGATTTTAGAGCATTTTAAAGGTCTCATTTGGGGTGCACCGAGTGAATTGAGAATGGATCACAAACCATTAATTCATGTTTTAAGCACTAAGAACATACAATTAATATCACCACACATCAAGAGGTGGATTTTAGACATTATGCAATATAATGTCATCGTGAAGTATACACCAGGCAAATCAAATGTTGTGTCAGACTGCCTGTCAAGGTTGCCTTGGGATAGCGTTGGAGAGGAGGTGCAATGGGGTGAATGTCTGGAAGATCGAGACATGGACTATGTAATAGCACATATCAGGAGGAGTGTATCAAGGCAAGAGACGAGGATATTGAACAAGAACATTTGAAAAGAGCTAGCAGAGGTGATTGGAAAAATATTGATCAGAATATCAAGTTTTGGACCAAGATAAAAGATGAAATTTCTTATGATGATATGTGTATATATAGGGGAGATCTCATTGCTCCTCCAATTACATTGAGAGAGAAAATAATGGTCATTGCTCATGAAGGACATGTAGGAAGAAGCCTTACAAAAAGGAGAGAAAGGGAAGTGTATTGGTGGCCTGATATGTGGAATCACATGGAACAATTAGTAAGAGAGTGCACCACATGTGCAATTAGTGATAAAGGGAAGAAAACACAGCTTACACCATTACAACCTGTTGAAGTCCCTAAAAATATATGGACCAAATTGGCCATTGATATAACAGGACCGTTTGTAACCTTGGAGTCTCAAAAAGTGTACATTTTAGTTTTGACGGACTATATGTCAAAATGGGTAGAGTGGGGTGTGGCAGAAGAAACTGTTACTGCTACCAAGGTAGTGAGATTCCTAGAAGAAATCTTTAATAGAGAAGGAGATCCTCAAGAAGTAGTATCGGACAATGGTGCTCAATTCATGTCTTTAGAGGTACAAAGGTTCATGAGAGAAAGAGCCATTGAACATACAATGACAGCCTTATATCATCCTATGGCAAATGAGATAGTTGAGAGAATGAATGGATTCATAAAGAGTATAATCCAATTAGCAATTGCCAATAACTTACCATGGATAGATACTCTAAAGGAGGTATTAAATTGTTATATAGAGCTACCCCACAATCAGTCTCGGAAGAAGAACCGTTCACTCTGATGAGAGGCAGAACAGCTTCTAATAGGTTAAGGTCGGCTTGGCTTATGTTGAAGAAAAACAAAGAGATTAGCATGGATGAAATTGTGGAAAGAGTGAAAAAGAGACAGGCTGAATGCAAGAGATACTATGATGACAATAAACATGTGAAGGAGAGTTCAATTAAAGAAGGAGATTGGGTTTGTGTGAAAGAACCAAGGAAAACATTGAAAGGAGAATCCAAATATAGGGTTCCACAAAGAGTGGAGAAATGTTCAAATAAGTCTGTCATTCTTGATGATGGTAAAAAGTGGTCCTGTGATGACATAGCGTTGTCAAGAGCAAGGATTCCTTTGGAAGAAGAGCAAGTGGAAAAAGATACTAGGAAAAAAATAATGGGGGTAATTCATAGAATTCAGCGCACAAGTGGTGCACACGGCTGGCGCACAGTGAGCGCGTGCGAATCTCTGCGCCAGCCGCGTGCGCTAAAATCAATTTCCACGCACAGCATATTCACGGATTTTAGCTACCAAAACCAGCCGTGGTGCACAGTGGCACAGCGACCCTGCAGCAGCGCCAGTTACGCCCCCAAGAACGCCCCTTGCGCAGGGAAAAGCCATCAAAATCCCCAATCCAGCACAAAGGGCTGCGCTAGCCCTGTACCAGCACGGCAAGCGGGTTATGTGTATTACTGGGGTTCGGGGGAAGTTTCACACGCGATTTCAGCAGGGTATGTGTATTTCAGGGCTGCGCAGGAAGTTTCACACGTGATTTACCTGGGTACAAGTATTTCAGGGGTTTGCGTGAAGTTTCAGATGTGATTTCAGCAGGGTATGTGTATTTCAGGGGTGTGCGGGAAGTTTCACAAGCGATTTACCTGGGTACGTGTATTTCAGGGGTTCGTGTGAAGTTTCACATGCGATTTCAGCAGGGTACGTGTATTTCAGGGGTGGGCGGGAAGTTTTACACGTGATTGGCCAGGGTACGTGTATTTCAGGGGTGCGCGGGAAGTTTCACATGCGATTTCAGCAGGGTACATGTATTTCAGGGGTGTGCGGAGGTTTTACACGCGATTTTGCTGTCAGAGCGGGGAACACATATTTCGGGGGTGCGCGGGGAGTCCTACACGTGAATTGGCAGTGTGGGTCCTCCCAGGTGACCCCTCTACCCCCCTCATGGCCCCTGCAGGCAGCCACACCACAGGGGACTACCCTGCACCCCTGGTCATGTCCCACAGTACCCCCACCCCCAGCCGTGAGGGGCACCTGCCAGCAGGCCCACACTCATGTCCCCCAGCCTCCCCACCCACCCAGCATTGACAGGCACCTGCCAGCAGGCCCTGACACATGTCCCCCAGCCCCCCTATCCCCCCAGCATTGACAGGTACCTGCCAGCAGGCCCCCACTCATGTCCCCCAGCCCCCCACACCCCCAGCATTGACAGGCACCTGCTAGCAGGCCCCCACTCATGTCCCCCAGCCCTCCCACCCCCCCCAGCATTGACAGGCACCTGCCAGCAGGCCCCGACACATGTCCCCCAGACAACACGTCATCACAATCTAGATCCCTGGCTCTTATGGCCACCCAAATCCCACCCCACACCACCCCAGTCCAAACACCCAACCAAGCTTTACATCCACTCCAAATTGAAATCCCCATTACATGATAGATCACAAATAAGCAGTATGCGCATGAGTACAAGTCTATCAGACCCACACAATGGAAACACATAACTGAGAAAACCCACATTGTGATATGCATGAAACCAATGAGAGCAGACCACACATTGCAGTAAGAAACAAAAATGTATTCAAATCAAAATGAAGGAAATGAAATCAAAACACACAATAATGCCAATAATAACCAAAATGCAGCATGCCCCAAAAAATGATAAATAAATAAAATGCGATTCCAAATTAATCCAAATGAAAATGTGTCCAAAGTCACCGTCCAAGAAAGCAAATCCAAAGGGAAAGAAAAGCGTAATATCCATTGCTCCATGGTGAAGAAAAATAAAGATGAAGGAGAAAAATCCACTGTAAAACTATGTACAAATAGCAAATCCAGGGTCCATGAGCCCAAGGACATAAATGAAACCTACAATGAAACCTACCTAATTACTAACTATATACAAAAATGTGGGCATAGTCCATGCGCCCGAAATGAAAGAAAAAAGAAATTAAACTTAACACTAATGAACTATATACAATGGCGGCGGGCAAGTCCAACGGCTCACTTGTTGATGTCATGGGCCAGGGCATCATCGAACTCCTGTTCAATGTCTTGGAGGCAGGCCTGTTCTCTGGCACCGAGGTCTCGCAGGGATAACGCCATGTCCACCTCCAACTCCCTGCGAATTCCCTCGAGGCACTCAGCCTGCCTCAGTGCCCTGCGCATGGAGTTCTCTGCCCTGACCATTGTGAGCCGTGCCTCCTCCGGTCGCTGCCGCTCCACACCTATCTGCTGGCCCAACCGCTGCCACACGGAAGACACTCCCATTCTAGGGTCCTCCTGCCCTCCGGCCGATGCCTGCCCCTCTGATGTAGATTGCCCCGAGCCATGATGCCTCCAACGTTGAGCCTGCCGCTGCCTCCGACGCAACTTCCTCTGCTAGCACGACGGCATCCAGGCTGATGGAATCCACCGACGCCGTCGTGCACGTGCCCTGCCTGATGATGCCGGCACATCCTCCATCTGCTGGGGTCCAGTTGCTGTGGTGTCCACCCCTGCTGGACCTCCGACTCCCGACTGTGGCAGGGATGGGATCCCCACCGAGCTGGCTGCCTTGGTCAGGGCAGGTCCACAGGGGGCCCTGGTGGCATCTGGGCCGGAAGACGGCATGGAGAACGACTGGCGCATAGACTCCACAGAGGAGGAGAGGGCCGCCAGAGTGGCCGACACATGTACAAAACCCCCGACCATGGACACTCTCAACTGGGCCACGTTGGCACGCTGCTCTTCTTGATGACGTGCGTGCTCCCCCCGGGAAGCACGCACGTCATCACAAATGTCACGCGTGCGCAATGCAACACCAATCAGGACCTTCTCCATAAAGCCAGGGGTCCCCTTGTCCGCAGGTAGAGGAGTGTCAGATGACATGGACATCCCACCTACCTGCGGACGGGCCTGGGATGGTGCATACCAGCTGGTGCATGGTGGTGCAGTTACAGTGTCAGGGACAGTGACATGCACAGGCCCCTCCACGGCGACCTGTGCTGCCTCCGGCCCGTGCCCCTGGACTGCACCACTTGCACCAGTGGTACCACCCCCACCAGGCCCCATGTGCGGCTCGTTAGCGGCCTCCTCCTCCTCTGTGGAAACCACCAACCTGGATGGCTCCACACCGTCTTCCGCCGTTGCAAGCCCCTGTGGGGCTCACCCACCCCTTCCGCTGCAGCCGTAGTGGCAGACGCAGCACCAGTCCCCTCACTCCCGGACGATGGTAAATTCTGGGCGGGTGACTGGGCCTTGCGTCGCCAGCCGGTGATGGCATCCCCGCTGCTTTGCTCCACAGCGCCGTCTCCGCCCTCTTCATCACTTGCCGCTGTGTAGAGGGAGACATAGAACACAAGCATCAGAGTACTGTACAATGGTCCCCTAGACAGGAAGCAATAGCAGATGAGTGGCACGGTCAAACATCACTTCCATCATGCCCCTCCACAACACATGGGTCAGTGCAGGCAAAACACATGCAGTAACAGGCATGGCGCATGCAATGAACAGTAGCATACATGTCCAAGGGACTCTTGAAACATACAATGCTGGTTTGAAACTCACATGCATCATGGGTCATGCCTATCACATGCACACAGTTCACTGTAGTTTCATCCATCTGGCCTTGTACACCCCAGATACAGTGGATACAAGGATGAGTAGGCTGCATCAGTGAATCTGAACATTGTCACAGACATGTGTCATGCATCCATGGCATTTACAAGTCACAGACACGCAAGTCAGACACACAGACATGAACAATATACATGTCCATGACCGCAGCACCCATCTCTCACGCCCCATCCATGTCCAATAACAGAGACAGGCAGGCATTAATGTGTGCATTCCGCATGCTGCTCCGCATGTTGCATTGTAACACATGCACCTATCATGTGGTTCACACATTACTGGTCTCACATGCATGACCATGATCTCCCTGCACACACACATATGTACATGGCCTATGTCAGACATACAGGCAAGTATCAGACAACCAGCAACCTGCAACATGCCCTGTCTCACACAGCAATGCTTGGCCACTTACCGCTCAACTCCAGATGGGTCTGCCTCTGAAGGATCTGGGCGTGGAGCGCTGGGGCTACGTGTTCCAGGACCCTCATCTGGATGGTACTCATGCTGCCCCGGCCCCCCTCCACGAGGCGCCGGGCCTTTACGAGGGTCCTGGACCTCAAGTCCTCCCAGCGCTTCTTGACTTGCTTGATACTGCTGGTTGCCACCCCCTCCACGTTGATGGCAACCACAAAGTCGTCCCAGATCCTATCCCGTCCTTCCTTGTTGGCGCGTGATGTTCCGAAGAGGGCATCATAATGCCCCAGGACATGCTCCACCAGGACACTAACTTCCTTCTGACTGAAGTTGGTGGCCCTCTGCCCCTCTGGCTGGGGGTCACCAGTGGTCTCAGATGGTGTTTGCCCCGACATGGCGACCCCCGAGGCAGGCGTGGGTGGGCAACTGGGTCCTGGGCCTGGGCTGTGGAGTGATGGTATCCCAGTTGGGAGTCTTCTGTTCCAGCAGGGGTGGACACAGCAACTGGACCCCTGTAGATGGCTGATGTGCAGGCACCAAATAGCAGGGCACGTGGGCAGCAGGCAGTCGGGCAGCAGCAGATGGCAGGTGGGAGGCTGCTCGGGGCTCTAGGGGGCAGGAAAATGGCCTTGAGGGCAGGAGCATGGTCCTCTGTGTGTTTTCGCGTGGCCAGCTTGATACGGAGTGATTTGGCACGTGAAAAAATTGCACGTCAGCGTGTAATTCGAGGGAAGGCCCTTAGCGCGTAAGTGCGTCAGCACACGTATGCGATTTCATTGGACCAAAGGCCCTTAGCGTGTAAGTGCGTCTGTGACGTAGCGCGCACAGGAGTTGCCCTTTCGCATGTAAAACATCCCGCGAAACCCTGAAATACACGTACCCTGCTGAAATCTCGTGTGAAAATTCCCGCGCACCCCTGAAATACACGTACCCCACTCAGTATATGCGTGCTTTTTATTTGTGCACACTTTTGTAATGCGCATGGATGCTACCGCATGCCTTCGTGTGGTGGACGTGTTTAGGCATGTGCGTGTCTTTGCCCGTGCGCGGGTTTGCCCTATTCGATTCCATGAATACGTGTGGTTCGTGTGCGTGTGGGCGTTCTGTGTACTTCCCAGCAGTACTTCCCCCGTTACGCCTTCTTTTTAATGCATTATTCCCCATTCCGCATGTTAAAACCCTGTACCGCCTACTTTTGTTTTGTGCTCTGTGCTATGTGCGCTTAGCGCACGCTGTTTGGAGACGTGTGCGCCAGCGTGCGCCATGCACAGATTTGGCACACAACCAGTGGGAAAGTAGCACAGCGCCTTCCTTGAATCGCACGCATGCGCGTGCGCTTGCTTTCTCACACTTGTGCCTCCTTGCGCCTGCTTGCGCTGGGATTTTCAGCGCACGTTTGTTCCATGGATCAGCCCCAATATGTCTTCAAAAAACAGAAGGATTATACAGAATTTAAAAAAAGACTTTGTATATTATTGAATCCATATATGATCTACACATGCGTAATGATATGAAGAAGTGGATTCCAGAACATATGCTTTTGAGTTTTACATCATTATTATTATTATTATTATTATTATTATTATTATTATTATTATTATTATTATTATTATTATTCTTAATCTGTGTTATTTACATTTTATTACTGTTCAACCAAATGTTTATTTGTTTAAATATGTGGAGGGGAGATGTTATAATATAGTTTGCTGCACCATGACATCTCGTGATGTAATATGATTCTGGAGTCTTATCAAATTCCAGAATCATATGATCATTAGAAGCGAAGAGAAAGGCAGCAACTGCTTGGGGGGACCTTAATATATAAATACAAGTTAAATAAATATGTATATTTGATACTACGAGTCAAGTTGGATCATTTTACCACAGTCCACTTACGCATACTATACTTTGACTAACATGTAACTAATAAAGGTACTTACCAATAAACATACCTGCATCCCTGTACTTTATTCGTTATTACAGATTCCCCATCTTCCTTTGCTGTTCTCTCTTCCATGTTTTTCTAGTACTCTGCTTTCTAGTCCCAGAAGGAACCTCGCCAAGAGCCAGAGTAACAACGCTGCTGTTTTACCCATTAGTTGTGCTGCCAGCCCGAAAACCCAAGCTAGCTGTTTCTGGTTCCAGGAGGGGTTGTTTGTTCGATAGGCTCAGACCCAAATAGTGTTGCTGAGGATGTTCCTGTTTGTGGTTCCAGCCATAGAGTAGGCCTCACATCCTTGGTTTGCGAGGTGTGACCTCCAGTGACCCGTTTGTAAACTTGATATTATTACATGAGCTATTGTTCGGCAACATAGCATTGCTTCAAACAAACCAACAATATGTATTGTATGTCCTGTGTAACCAGTGGACATTATTTCAGGTTCCCACAAGTCCCTCATGATTTTCACATAACTTCCTCATGCCTTTTAAAGGGAATTTACTGTATATTCTATTATCTAATCCGCAAATATCATCTAAATGTAGGTTTCTGAACAGTACCTTGCTTCTGTTCTATCATCTGTGTCATTACAGAAAGGAACCAACCCTGTGCTATCTCAAAGTGAGCAATATAAGCCAAACAGCAAGGCCGCATTTCGTTAAGTTGCAGACTTCTGATCAGACCGCCAGCCACCCCTGCCGGCACTATGGCCAAATCAATTTGAAACTACCTGTGGTCTGCTCCCGGCCTAGGCAGTCATTAGCAGTGTGAATTCTCTTGGTCAATGCCCAATCCTTGACAGTTTTCAGAAAACTAAAAACATATTTGCTTGAATAACTTTGTGTGAGTGGTGACTGATGCTTCATTATACTGTATATAAGATCTGCGCCTAGATGTGGCCTGACGCGTGGTTCCCTCAAGAGATTTGCGCTATATAAATTTTTAAAAAACTAAACAAAAAACAAATGCTGGAAGCCTGACCTCTAAATATCTCTGTGATGCCTAGCGCATCAAAGCTTTGTGATGTCTTTCTGATGTAGAACCCTACTGCATCACTGCTCTGCTTTGTGATGGCTGGCTGAGCTGGGGAGGCTGCCTTGCTGCCTTGCTGGCTGAAGACCTGTAGAGTGGTGGGACAAGTAATGCTGGGCTTCAGAAAAGACTTGGAAGACATTGCGCTCAGGAAGACATAATCTGGACTCTCAGAATGGATCTATTCGGCCCAGTGTAAAACACCAAGATGGAGAAAAAAGGGGTAAGTGACGGATGGTGGCCTCGATGGCCAAGGGCAGAGAAATTAGGCTCTGGGGAGGAAGCGTTACTGTCCCCTCACTTCCTCCCATCTTCATGGCTCCTTCTAACCTTCCTATTGCTCCTTCCTTAAGGGTGCTAAATCTATGGGCACCCCCATGTTGCCCCTGTGACCTTGCCCTGTCTAATCTTATCTCCATTTTTTTTTTAAACTCCTCTCGCTCTCTTCTGAATTTTCCCTACTATACTTTCTGCAAAATCTTAAAGGACCTCTCAGTTCTCCCGTTCCTACTAATTTCTGGTCAATCTCTCTTCTCACTTTTGACTTCTAAACTGCTGGAGCGTGTGGTTTGCTTGCAGTATCTTGACTCTAAGGGCCTCAACACTAGCTGGGCGGTAACAGCGGTGCTATTAACTCCGGCGCTAATAGCCCTACCACCAAACCTCACGGCGCTATTAGCGCCGGATCACGGGTTTGGCGGAACGGTTATTGCCCATTAACCATTGGGCCGAATGGGGAAAATTTGCACTATTACCGCCTGCAGATTTCCCACCGGCAGTAAACGCACCAAAAATTGGCAAATTTGCTGCAGATTTCCCACCAGCTCAGAGCTTGGGGGAAATCTGCCAAGGTCATGATCTGGCAGACCCTTAAATGCAGCGGTAATATCGCTACCGCCACATTTAAGGGTTACCGCCAGACTCGTGATTAGGCTTTAAATGTCTTCTTCCTTCTGCTTAATGTGGATTTCATGTGCCACCCATTCAACAGAAAATACTCCATGTCCTGGCACTAGTTGCCTTACTTCAGCGCGACAGTCTAGGCTCGCCTCCTTGTTCATTCTTTTTGGCCCTTCTGCCGCATGTGATATGGTCAGTCGCTCTGTGCTGCGCTCTCTTAAACTGGTATTTCAGACACTGTTCTTTCATGGCTCTCAACTCATCTTTCTGACCAGCCCCAGTCTGTACGGTGTCCAGGTACTTCCTCTGCAATTTTAGTGTTCCACAAGACTCTCCTTTCCTCTCTCTATACTATACCACTTTCTTCAATTATTTACACTTTTTGGTCAGTTTTAGCAACTTTGTGGTGAAGATACTGATATTGTCCTTTCTTATTCTCTGACTATAATAACTGTTTGGTCTCGAGCTACCCCTCTGCTGGCGAAGGAAGGCGGGGTGACCCAGTATTTTCCCCCCAGCACTCCTAGAGAGCAAGCGGTTCTGTTTTCCCTTCTGCGTTTTGCTTTTCGGCCATCTTGTCTGCTTGCAAGTGCTCCCGCCTCTTCTGTGCACACTGTCTCCTCTACGCACGTCTACGCACGTGCCGTAGCCTCTCTGCCAGCTCCTCCCCACTCTTCCCTGGCCTCCTCCACTCCTGTCATTGCCAGAGCGCTAACTTTAAAGCTGGTGGCCGCCATCTTGACTACTCGTCATCTCTGCTCTCTGGGCCCCTTCCTTTGCCCCTTGCCCCACCTCAGCCTATGGTTCATTGAGCTCGGTTGCATTTGCCTCCACACTCTCACACGTCTGCAGCCCTTCCTTGCCAGCTGTGCCCGTTCCATTTTCTTTGAATAATGTTCAAGTGTGTCTCTGGCCTTGCTCTTCTCTACCTGTGCCCTCTTACCCGCCTGTATTCTCCCGCTTTCTGTCCCCATTCTTTCTTGTACCTTGCCCTCATGTGTGCACAGTCTCCTTTTCGCCCCTTCCCTGAAAGCCCCTCCCCACCACATGCCGAGCAGCATATTCTCCCCCACCCCCTTACTAGAGGCCTCCTCCCTGTGGTCTTCTGCCCCCATCATCCCTCACGTATTTCACAGGGCATGTCGATCTTGCATATCTTGTGATTGCACTGAGGGTACGTGCACTGCTTGTTGACATGCAATTTAAAGTCATTAGGGAAAAGCTCACTGTGCCCAGCGCCCCATTTTATGAAATGTTGCTGTGTTCTGGGTGTGGCCAGTCTTTTGCAGCGGCTTGTAGTCCCCCTCCCCCACGTGCCACTGCTGTCAAAGGAAAGGTGTGTTGCTGGTTGATGGGCCTTCGCACTGGCTCGCGTGCGTGTGAATATACCCGCAGCATTGCAGAGTGGAAATGGTGGGGACTGCTGACACATATCTAACATTCACAGGAATATGTGTTGTTGCACACTTCCTGCATGCAAACAACCCATGCCATTTGGCAGTGATGTGTGTACTTTTGGGTTGGCTCCTTTGGTGGTTACCACAGAAACAATATGCAATTGTGCAAAAAGGAGGTTTACCGATAACTTAGATCTGGGGCAGATGGAGAGGCATAAACCCCGCGCATCGGCCTCTTTCAAAACATTCAAGTGCAGCACATGTTTGCAACATGTGTACATCACACGTGTCCAGGTCCTGCGTTGCTCCTTGTTTTACTGAAAGCTTCAGAAACTGAACGTTTTGCGACTATGTGGGCCTGCCATGACTCATCGGAGCAGCGCTGCTGCATGAGGACTTTACTGATAATATGCAGGTTTTTTAAAGCGCTTTATACCAGTTTCTAAGAGCTGTAATAACCAGTGTCACCATTAGTACTCATTTGCGGCACTCTTCCAAGGCGAGCGTGCTGCACTTGAGTCATCTGCCTGGCTACATGCCACCTGCTACCAGCAAGCTGCAACTAAACCGAACCTAACCCTGGGTATATGAGCTGACTCTGGGCAGTAAAGTACTCACAGGGCACAGACGGCTGGATTTGGACATATGTCATATATAGGGTTACATCTGGCCATTTAAAGTAATTGTGACATGTCACATGTGACTGATCCAGGCCATGCCAGGACAGCATGACACAGTGCCCAAGCGTTCAAGGCAGCCAGTGGACCTCCCAGGCTTCATACAGACTAGTGACGCTGAAGTGGGGCATATGATGCGACTCAGGGGAATACGTAGAGACGCCTGGGTGTCTGAGGTGATCACAGAAGGCACTGCCTATGCAATACGAGAATGAACTGGGGTACATGGCACTCAGCCTGGATCTTTCAAGCAGTCCTCAGTCATGTGATGTTAGGTGCAGGCTATAGGGCAGTCCCTGGCAATATGTGGCAGAACATTGGCATATACGCTTGATGGTCTGGGTATAACAAGGTAAATATACACATACAAGAACCCACCTGGGCATATTATGGTGTATGCAGACCCACTAGGCTGAACTTGGACATGAAGAAAGAACATGAACTTAGAGACTGAAAATGGACAATATATTCTAAAATTCAAATGTAAGGCTGAACCATGGCATATGAGGCCCGCCCTGGGCACTCAAGATGGTGCAATGGAATGTGAAGCCTATCCTGGCTACAGTAATCTGCTCCCATCATATCATGATGGTACCTGTGCATGCGATACTGGGGTGGGAATATGAGGCAGTCTCTGTGCTTATGTGGCTGAACATTGGCATAGAAGTCTGGCTACGATAGGCTAAATATTGACATGTAAAAACTCACTAGGGCATATGACGTTATATGTTGGCTCACTAATCTGAACTGGGACATGAAGGAAGAATGTGAACCTTAGAGACTGAATATGGATAATATAGGCTACTGAAATATATGGCTGAACCATGGCATATGAGGACCAGCCTGGGCATTTGAGATGGCGCAAAAGCATGTGAAGCCTATCCTGGCTACAAGAATCTGCTCCTACGATATCATGGTGGTACTTGTGCATATGTTACTGGGATGGGAATATGAGGCAGTCTCTGTGCATTTGTGGATAAACATTGGCATAGAAGTCTGAGAATAATAGGCTAAATATTGACATATGAAACCTCATCAGGGCATAAGATTGATTGATCAATTTGGAGTTCGGGCAGAGTTCAGTCTGCGGCAGACGCTGGTGCGGTTGGTTGATGTGAGGAGCTGCAGCCACACTCTTTGATCTGGAGGTACTGTGTTACGAGCCACTATTCCTTTAAGGAAAAGAAGCCCTATTGACTTTAAAAACTCGCCCGAAGCGCGGAGCGCGCGCGGAGTTCGGGCAGAGTTCAGTCTGCGGCAGACGCTGGTGCGGTTGGTTGATGTGAGGAGCTGCAGCCACACTCTTTGATCTGGAGGTACTGTGTTACGAGCCACTATTCCTTTAAGGAAAAGAAGCCCTATTGACTTTAAAAACTCGCCCGAAGCGCGGAGCGCGCGCGGAGTTCGGGCAGAGTTCAGTCTGCGGCAGTCCGCGGCTGAACGCTGCTGAGGCTGAAAATCGAGGCTGATCAACGAGCGATTAATGACTTCCCGGAGAGAAGGTAAGAAAGCTGACATTATGTCAGAACCAGGGCCCTTGACCCGTGCCATGTCCAGGCAAACATTACAAGCCAACGGAAAGTTGGACTTATCGAGAGTGGAAGGTTCCCAGTCCTTATGTCTGGACGAGCCTGAGCCAATGGAAGCGGTTGTATCTTTAGATTCAACTCATTGACCGATACTTCCTCTCCGAGAGACTGCATGTCTAAAGAAGGGTTATCAGATAGATTCCCTGAGAGTCATAAAAGGAACCAGCAGAGGTTGTGTGAGCCATACACTGAGGGTAAAACACCTCCTAACTCAAGCTCGAGATTCACCCTCTCCACACACCCATCATGCCCATACTCGCCATCCAAACCACCGCTGCCAGGCAGTATTGACAGTGCTTTTTGTAACCCTTGCACCTCGACGCTATGGGGTCTGCCTTCAGCTCCCGAACCAACATCTGAGCTAGTGAGCAACCCCACAGTAACATCAATAGACCTGGAAGCAGGCGATACTTCTACGTCGAATGTATTTCTCACTCAATCAACGATAGAGTTGCCCCTGGCAGTCCTGATTGATCCCGTGACCGGCCAGGAGGAAATCTTGCCTGTTGAGGCTAGTGCAACCACCAGTGCAAGCGCTATAATCAGTGAGCACATCGAATTGAAGAGAAACGTCCCTGCCCCCCTCATAAATGTCTCTTACCATACGATTGAAGAAAAAAGGGCAAGACCGATGTACGAGTGCGACGTGACAGACCTAGAACTCATCGAGCACGAGAGAGAAATGGCGTTGGTCTCCGTTGAGACTCCAATGTGTGAAACTAAGAAACCTACAAATAATCGCGATATTCAACAACTTGAGACAGAAATGAGAAGCGAATACATTAACTCTGAGAGAGAGAGATCTGGGCGATCTCCGACCAAAGATACCTTGGCCAACCTGAAAATCAAGTCAAGATCAAGTGCAGAAATCGCGAAAAATCTAAACAAAGCTAAAGCGATCCGGAAAGAGAAATGCGCTATTGCCGAGTTGCAAAACTCCTACATAAACTCCCCTGCACACAACATATTCTCGACTCAGGTATTAGACCTAGCAGGACGTGAAGCTAGACTCGCAGAACGACTGAAAGTCGACTTTGAAACAATGAAAGAACGGTTGTCCACATGCTCCTTAAGAAATGGAACGGAGACCTCTGACAATCATAACATGAAGGTCCGCTCCTTCAGCCCTTACAACGCCACAATGGCTTCTTCGCCACAATCGTTTCATCAAGCGCCAGGAGAGGTGCAGAGAAACGTAAATGAAGCTTCAAGCTATCGTAAAAACAGTCATTCACGGTTCGAGACCCAAGGGGCGGACAGTGCCCACAGTAATTTCCAAAACTCGCAGACAAGGTCTGTATCTACCGGTTCGACTCCGAGAACTCCGACAAATCTCAATCCAATGATTAATAAAAAGGTGGGATCTGGAGAATCGATGACAGGGAAGAAAAAGGATTTGACAATACCAGTTGATGGAAACTCAGATTGCGATGTAGCAGCAGCCTTTAAATCAAACCTATCGGCTGCAGCTGCCCTTCAAATACATAATAATGTGCTAGCCGCCTCGTCGGTTGCCTTACTCCTGTTCACCAAATTATACAAAAATTTACATGAGGCGCTTCAATCAAATGGAGGGCTGCTTTCCCACATTTTGAACAAACTAACTAAACAAGAACATCTCATCATACAGCTGCAAAATAACCTTGAAACCGAAAAAACCGCGCTGTTACAGATGCAAAAGCAAGTAAACGAAGGTATGGCAAAGGAAAATCAGGAAAAGAAAGACTTGATAACATCCATTGCTGCCTGCCTAAAACACTCAACCACGCTAATGAGAATGATGCGCCTCCCAGAGACAGATGACCTCGAAATCATTACTTCGGTGTCATCGGAGAAAAAAAAAAAGAAAACAAATAATTTATGTGCGGATTCATCGACTAATGAATGCACCAAAATAATGCAGGTAATTGCTCCCTTAATACCACTTCCAAAAGAAAAAGACACCATTGGAACAGCTGACTCTGATAGAACTGAATTGAGGTCAAAAGAGTCAGTCATGTCCAATAACGAGGTGGAAATAATGGGGGCTGCTGAGCCAGCTTCTATGTCATCTAAACTTAAGCCAGGAGTGTTGGAGCCCGTATCTAAGTCTCATGACACCAAGAAATGTCCTAACCAATCACGACCAAGTGCTTCTTTCGGGATCTTCAATGGAGCTGCAAAAACCTTCAATGGTTTGGGAAAAAACCCAACTACAGGGAAAGAAAATATCGAGAAACCCAAAAAGATGCAAGTCTCAAATAGTAACACTCCGAAGAAACGAAAAGAAAAGAAAAATCATTGTGATCCTCGACAACAAACCAACAAAACAAGAAAATTTATACGTAACCTGACGTCTCCTGCCAAACCGAATCTTTTCACAAGAATCCAAAAAAACAATGCACCAATACCTTCTAAGGGGAGCGAAAGAACAAGCAAAGATGTCGTAGAAGTGGCAGATGAAAAGGGAAATCCAAAAAAACGCCAGAGGTTAGAATCGGAAGCAGCAGAAAGCCTAAATAGAACCCCATCAATTGATCTCTGTGATTTATCAACATATTCAATAGAGGATGATTGCGTGACAATTAATCCTAATACTTTGAATAGCTCAACAAGTAGTCTAGAATCAAATGAGTCCATTAATTTTGACCGAAATGAATCCTTGACGTCGAAGGAAAAAAGCGCGAGAAACCCTTGGATCCTAAAAACCAAATCTCGCTCTATGGACTCTGCTCACCGGGCCCAGTCGGTTTGTGGAACCAAAAACATATCCAGGGGAAACATGCATGACGCACGGACAACAGTTAAACTGCCAAATGAAGACCCATCGACTTGTGGCAAATATGGTGGCAGTACTAATACCAGAAACGTGAACCCCAAATGCACAGCCCGACAAAGACTAAATGAGGTGGAGAAGACTAAATCAAGGGACCACGAGTCACCAACCGATAGAAATCCTTGAATCGCAATTACGAACATTCATAAAGACGATCCTGACGTGAATTTGAACAGAAAGAATGTAATGCGCCTCTTACACTCGGTGCCGGCATTGAGAATTGTGTCGTCCAATGATATAGCCATCATTGAATACATGACCGAGAAATATGCAGATAAAGTTTATCTGCACATACCTTCCAAAGCAGTACGTAATGTAATCCTGGCAGCAAAGGACGAAATACTGCAGTTTGGCTTTGAGATAAGGGAAGTTCTGTCCGACTCGGCCAGTCAAAGATCATTGGATAGCAAGAATCCGTCGAACAGGTTTGGATATAAGGGGTCTCCTCAAGAACAACGAAGGAATGAATTAAGAAAACACATGAGAATTGAATTGCCTTTGCATCGCTCTGGAAAAATCAACAAACATGATGAAGGTTCCAAGTAACTAGTCTCTGGAAATGAACAGAACTTGATTTCCCTTGTCTCTTGGAATACGAGAGGCTTTCGACATCTCTATGAAAGCTTTCCGATTGAGTTGAATGATAATCTCATAATTTGCTTACAAGAAACATGGCTAAGATGTCCACCAGTGAAAGACGGCTATGTTACATTGCTGAATCCTGCAGGGAAAAATCCATATGGACGCCCTTTCGCCGGCCTGATAACCATGTTGAAAATCGGATGTGATTGGAAGGTGCTCAACAGCGAAAATCCAAATCTGTTTGTGCAATGTACGCTATTACAACAAAAAGATCATGATAGGAAACAGCCTCAACAACTACTAATACTAAATATATATTGGAATCCAGCGATGATCACCACTAAGAAACTAACAGTTACGGTAATAAACCTGTTAGAAAAGTACATGTATAAGAAGTCTAACATCATACTTATAATATGTGGTGACATGAACCTGATCTGGTTCAATGAAAAGGGCGTGCCGTTAACCAAATGCGGTTCCAACAGTCTCTTAAATCAGAAGAGAAAGATCATCTGGGAAAATATCATGGAGGCCTATGATTGTGACATGGTGAATGGTCAAACGGATGGAGATAGGCCACCTAAATATACGTGGCACAACATGGGTACTGCAAAGGTACTAGACTATATATGGGTCTCAAAACACGCATGGAACCTAATTCATGAACTGAATATAATCCCCACTAAAAACAGTGACCATGATCCGTTGGTATTACATCTGAGGATTACATCAGGAACTAAAAAGTCAGCAATGACTCAAGTCTTGGAACTAAATAATGGAAAAAACAGGTTACGACTATCTACCGCTCAGATATCTTGTATCACGGCGAAACTAGAGGCAGTAGACCCTATGTCCCTATGCAACGTGGATTATGTGTCACTGTTACCTTCGAAAAGTTCATCGATCTTGTGGAAAAAAAACTCTGCGAAAAAACATACCCATGAATGGAGCACAAGAGTATACGATGAAAAAAAGCGTCTAAAACGTGACATATGTATGCTGAAAGCACAAGGCGGTAGTAATAGCGTCAACCTGATAAAAAAGAGGTCTCAAACATATCGTAACTGGGCTAAAGCATTTAAGTTCCAACGAGACCAAGAAAGAGGCGAAGTCATGTTGACCATGATGAAATCACACAAATGCAGAGATATCTGGCAAATTCTAAATAATTGCACAACCAACAATGTGATCAAAATGGCAAATGTGGTCACTGAGGCAGAGTGGAATAAACATTTCACTAAGGTCTTTGCAGGAGATGTGGAAACTGACATCAAACAGCGTGATCTAAGGTCTGTAAACTGGGACTGCACTGAAGCCAGGGACGACATCTTATCGGCCATTGGAAAACTGAATAATTCCCGAGCCGCTGGACCTGATGGCATTTCTAATGTAATGCTTAAACAGAACAAACTGGAATGGGCGAAACTGATTGAGATCTTATTTGCCAACATTAAAAAGCATAGAGAGATTCCGGCCTCGTGGACCTCGGCAATTATAGTGCCAATATTTAAGAAGGGCGATCGAGCTAATCCGGAAAACTATCGGCCGATCGCCCTACTAGACACCATTGGCAAAGTGTTTGCGAACTTTTTGCAAAAAAAACTAACTAAGTGGGCTGATAAAAGAGGAATCACAGATCCCAGACAAACTGGTTTCACAAAAGGCGTCGGAACGGAAAACAACTTGACCCTGTTAAACGTACTCAAGCTGAATGCTATAGAAAAAAAAACTCATCTGTTCATAGCATTCATTGATCTCCATCAAGCATTCGACTGCATCGATCGGGAAACCTTATGGACAAAATTAAACAATTGGAAGTGCCCAGATGAAATTCTGTTTCCGATCATTGCATTGCATACAGACACGTCCATCCAAATAAGATTGAATGAAGCCGGAACTCTGTCGGAGAAAATGAGGACCAAAAGAGGCGTAAAACAAGGATGTCCCATAGCAGCATGCCTGTTTAAGCTATTCATCGCCGATATCCCATCAGCACTGAAAGACGTGCGTTGTTTTCCGCCGAAAATAAATGGATCCCACATAAACTGCTTAGTTTACGCGGACGACATAATCTTAGCAGATACCACGCAGATTGGCCTACAACGTTTATTACATAAATTATATCAGTATATGAATGCAAATCACTTGTGTATAAATGTGACGAAAACAAAAATTATGAAAATTGGAACGCATAAAGGAATAAAGAAAAACTCCTTCAGGTGGCAAATTGGAAACTCGAAACTCGAGGAAGTACTGGAAATCAGATATCTAGGCATAATGATATCCGCATCTATTTGCGAGATGAGTTGGTCAAAACATGTAGGCTGCCGTATGAATATCTTGGCTATCCAAGGAACCCGAATCCACAACCTGTTTGGTAAATTTTCCCTAACCCCGATTCGGCAATTCTATTTGCAAAAAGTAATCCCATGTGTTACCTATGGAACAGAAGCAGGTTGGAATCTTGACTACAAACTGTGGGCTAAACTGGAAGGCCACTTCTGGCGACGTGTGCTGAAGCTACCAAATTGCTTCCCAATCTCAGTAATAAGGCATGAACTCGCGCTAGATGATCTATATACAACAGTCATTTGGAAGTCACTAGCATTACTGAGAAAGACGATACTCCCGAAGAAAGAACCTGCCTATGAGATCTTGGCGATGGATGATGTGCGACCATCTGAGCAGATTATATCCTCCTGGTCCACAAAAATTCACGACATCATGCGAGCTGCCAGTATAAGCAAAGAAACATTGATAAAATGGCCTCAACTCGCAAAGAAAAAACTAAAAGAATGGGCCTGGGTACGTAACATGGAGCGTTTGGAAACCATGGCGTCGGCGCCTAAATTGGGGCCAACTTCTAACAAATTAAACATGATGCCAAGATATCTTGTTCAGTTTCCCTCAAGACACCACCGTGATCGTTTTCTTAGCCTAAGAATGAATGCGTTACGAACAAAAGAAGTCCTACTAAGACGAAAAGATCCTTTGATTTGTGATAACTGGTGCAGATTCTGTTCTAAAGAAATCGAGACCATAAAACATTTGGTAATCGGCTGTCTCAAACTGAACTCGAAAAGATCGACACATCTGAGCAAGTATGCACCGACAAATGGAAATATGGAGGAATGGTGGTTCAGAATCTTGAGTGGGAGTTCCGTCAGTCTAACTTGCTCGGTGATAAACTTTATTGACATGCTTGATATCTAAACCTGAGTGCCGGACATTAGAATGGTTGTGATATTCTTTTTTTTTTTTTTGTGAATAAGGAAATTGATTAGAGAATTGTGTATTTCAAAAAGTTTATTAATAAACTAAAATAGAAAAAAAAAAAAAGAAAAAAAAAAATTATTATGGGCCTATACACAAGAGTTTCAAGGAGCAACAAGGCAAGGGAGGTGGAACAAAAGGAGGACAAGACAAATGTCCATACAAGGTGTAGTGTCATTCACATCATGCAAGAACGCAACAAGAAACGCAGGGGCGGGGGTGCAGAGAGACATGCATCCAGGGCAGCAGGAGCCTGAGTTAAGTGCAAGGAAGGCTGGGACTACAGAGGGCAATCCCAGCCTGATAGTGCAAGGTGGGCCAGGCGGCAGTGCAAGTTGGGCCAGGCAGAAAGTGTAGGGGGACTGGTCAAGGGGGCTTGATGTGCTGTAACAATCAGAGGACACTGAGAAGCCAGTCAACAGATGGAGCAGGAGCAAGGCTAGGTTAGCAGGGGAGAGGGAGCGAGAAAGAAGAGGAGAACAGGAACATCTTCAGGAGCTTCCGGAACTTAAAGAGATGCGTTCAAGGCGTAGAGAGGCCAGGAGGCCATTCCAGTGGGAGGCACTTGCAGAGTAGAGAGATCTACCTCCCATTCTCTGCTTGGAGAAGCGACTCACCCGCAGACAATCAGCGGTAGACAAGCATAGAGCTCTAGGAGGAAGGAACTTAGGAAAAGGCAGTTGAAGGTGGTGAGGGCCACAGCCCCAGAAATCCTTGTGGGTGATGCAGAGGGTCTTAAACTAGATCCTTGCAGCCACCGTGAGCCAGTGAACGGATTTCAGGGCCGGAGAGATGTGGTCCCTGGGATTGAGGGCAAGGACCAGTCTTGCAGTCCTGTTCTGGATGATTTGAAGAGGGCAAAGAGTAGAGTTGGGCAGATTGAGAAAGAGATGTAGCAGTAATCCAGCCTAGAGAGAACCAGGGCTCTGGAGACAATGAACTTCTGGGAGGAAGGTGAGAAAATGGGGGAATACCTCTGAGGAGGTGCAGCTGGAAATGGGCCTTCCTGGCAAGGTCTGTGATGTGTGGGGGGAAGGAGAGAGTGCAGTCGAAGATGACCCCAAGGTTCTCTGCCTCGCAAGAGGGAGAGGGCAGAGGGCCCAAGGAGGGCAGCCAGAGTGAGAGTGGAAAAGCAGGAGCAGGGGTCCCAATGAGAAGGATCATAGTCTTACGGCATAAAGGCAGCGATCGTTAGAGGCACACCATGCCTGAATAGTGGATAGACAGGGGTGAGCCAGGAGGAGGAGACCAAAGCTAGTCTGAAAGAGAGCTGTGTGTCATCCGCATAACACTGAAAGTTAGAGGAAAAATTAGAGATCAAGAGAGCCAAAGGGGCTGGATAGACAGTGAAGTGCCAAGGGTAGAGGATAGAGCCCTGGGTAACACCACATGTGGAGAGAGAAGTGGTGGAGAGAAAGGACCCACGCTGAACCTGGGAATATAGGTCCGGGATCAAGGAGGTCAGCCATGCCAGAGCCTGATCTGTGATGCCCAGGGTCTCATGGAGACTGTAATCCGGATGTTGTGGTTCACTGTGTCAAATGCAGAGGAAAGGTCAAGGAGAAAGAGGGCAGAGGGAGAGCTAGAGTCAAGATTAGAGAGCAGATCCTCACAGGTATTCAGGAGTGCAGTTGTCAGTGCCTCTGGCTGCTCTGAAGCCAGACTGATGGTCATGGAGATAACCAACAGATTCAGTGCGCAGGGTTAGCTGGGAGATCGCCAACCTCCCCAGGGGTTTGCCCAGGAATAAAGTAATAGAGGTCAGGTGATAGGTTGCCAGAATGGAGGTGTCAGGAGAATGTTTTTTTTATTAGGGGGTGCACAAGGGGATGCTTGATAAGAAAGTGGAAAGATCCAGTGACGAAGGAGTGATTACAGAAATAGGCTAAGGCTGGAGCGATATAACCCATATTGTCCTTAATGATTCTGGAGGAGCTGGGCATCACATGTTTGGATGAGACTTTCATAGACTCGACTTGTCTGGAAACATCATCAGGTGTTACAGGAGAGAGGGAGAAGGAGAAGGAGAGGAGGGGGGCGGCCCTGATGTGGACTGGTCTATAGGAAACTTCACACTCTGCACGCTGGGCCTCCTTTTTATTTCCAAATATTTTAATAGGAAAAGGGTTGGACTTGCTGAAAATATATAATATAGGGCCACTTCGATCATTATTTCCAGAGCTTCCTTTTGTTCCCAGTTCACCCATGGGGCGGCCAAGGAGGGCCTGAGAGAGTAAAAGAGAGACAGAGGAGAAGAGGAGGAGAGTGCGTACAGGATGTTCTGGGTTTTAGCTGTGAAATCAGAAGCCAGAACCATGCAGAAAGCCTGGGTAGGCGTAGACAAGGTAGATAATGCAGTAGGATTGGCCAGCTCCTTTCAGATTTTGAAAAGTTTGGCTGTGTTGTTAAAGACCGCAGAGATCCAGGCTCGAATATGGACCCTCTTCTTAGAGAAGATGGAGAGTCTGCATTGCATTAGGGGTAGGCGGCGGCCAGTTTGTCAGGAGGTGCGCCCAAAGCTCCCCACTTCCATTCAGCTACTCTACATTTGCGTTTCAAAGCAGCCAGATCAGTGTAATACCAAGAGTTGCACTTGGTGGCAGGCTTCAGGCGGATCCTCGTGACAGGGGCAAGGATATCCATTGTTAGAGATGGACAGGTGAAGGTTGGAAAGGGCTGTGGCAGGATGGATTCAGCCACTGGAGTAGGTGGGGGAGAGAGAGTTTAGGCAAAAGCAGCCACTGACAGTCACAGTCTCTACGTTTCATGTTCAAGCTCAGACTAGTGGACCCACATATGACGCTATCTAGGCTACTGACATCTATGGCTAAACCATGGCATATAAAGCCCTCTCTGGGCACTTGACATGGTTCAAAGGCTCGTGAAGCCCTAACATCTGCTCCTATCATATCATGGTGGTACTTGTGCATATGTTACTGGGATGGGAATATGTGGCTGAACATCGACATAGAAGTCTAAGAATAATAGGCTGAATATTCACATATGAAAACTCATCAGGGCAGATGACGCTGTACGTGGAGCCTTTAGTCTGAACTTGAACATGAAGGAAGATCATGAACCTTAGAGTCTGTATATGGACAATATGTGCTCGAACTGAAATGTAAGGCTGAACCATGGCATATGCGGCCCACCCTGGGCACTTGAGATGGTGCAGAGGATGTTAAGCCTGATCTGGCTACAAGAATCTGCTCCTATCATATCCTGATGGTACTTGCATCATGATATGATAGTGTTCACTTTGCTAGCCTCGCCTTCCTTGGATGCTGTGTCTGCACTGGAGGGCTCGCAGACCGCATTGAAGACCATTGGGACTCCACACGGAGAGGGCCTGTCATCATGGTTGCCTTCATCGGCCCTCTTCGGTGCTCGGTAGTGCTTCCTGGTGCTGCGAGTACCTGATTGGCTGGGCCCTCCTCATAGCCCAGCAGACCCTTGGAGCGGGTAGGCGAACGCCGGCCACTTCAAGGGGTTGCCTTTATAAGGCTCTGTTCACCACAGTTGGGGTATTTTTCACTTTACTGGCATCACCTTCATTGGAGGCCGTGTCTGCACCGGAGAATTCACAGACTGCATAGAAGACCATAGGTATGCCACGCTGAGCGGGCCTTTCATCATGGCCACCTTCATCAGCCCTCCTCAGTGCTCGGCACTGCTTCCTTGGGCTGCGATCACAGGATTGGCAGGGCCCTACTCATACCCCATCAGACCCTTGTAGCCACAGGTGAATGCTGGGGCCCCCTACGGCCTGCCCTACTCATACCCCATCAGACCCTTGTAGCCACAGGCAAATGCTGGGGCCCCCTACGGCCCACATCTAAGGGCAAGGTCTTGCCCTGGCTGGGCCTGTTGGGTCCTGAAGGGCCCATAGAGACCCCATCATTGCTAGCTGGTGTAGCAGACTTTACTGATCCTCCAGTGCGTCTTAAGCTGGTAAGCCTCTCCTCCCTCCATGCCTCATGCAAGCCCCCTCACTTTGGCACCCAACCTCTTGCTCATGAATACATTGGGCCTCAATACGAGTCCGGTGGTAACTGCCGGTGCTGCCGGCGGGTTGCTGCCGGACCCATAATATTTTACCGGCACCTGACATCCCGGTGCCACCAGCTCATTACGAGTCCAGCGGCCCAAGAAGTCAGGCGCCAGCAAATCTTAAGTCCCCATTCCAAAGAGTCCTACGGGACTCTATGGGAGTGGGGACACTGAAGCACTGACACCGTTAGCAATGATGCTGGTGCTTCCATGACCAGTCTGCCTAACTCACCTAACTACCTAACACACTCACAGTTTGCCGATCCAGAAACAGGGGTGCCGGTGAACTTACCGGCACCCGTGGTTTCCGACCGGCAAACTTAGAATGAGGCCCATTGCCTCACATTTCTCTGTTCTCCTGTGAGTCAGACTGCCTTTCAAATTGATCAGGTGTTTCATTCAAACAATGCTGTTTATTCTCAGGTCACTAACTCGCCTATGTTCTCTGCACTGAGTTTCTCCCTCATGCCTCAAGTATGCCACGCTCACTGTGTCCTGGGATTCTTAAATCCATGCACTTTGCTCTGCCTCATGTTCTAGTGTAAACCAAGTGTCCGACAACTGCCTACCTATTGTGACACAGGAGATAGTCAACCTGTGCTTGTTCAAAGTAGGCCGTTGCCCTTACACAAAGCTTTATTTGACTTTTATTTTTCAAAATCTCGGTATGCTATATATGTGCATTGCTTCCTGAATCTAGGTATGTGATATATGTACATTTGAATCTTGAATCTAGGGGTGTTTTACATACTCATTTGAATCTTGAATCTAGGTGTGCTTTACATGCTCTTTTGAATCTTGAATCTAGGGGTGTTTTACATGCTCATTTGAATCTTGAATCTAGGGGTGTTTGCATCTAGGGGTGTTTTACATACTCATTTGAATCTTGAATCTAGGGGTGTTTTACATGCTCATTTGAATCTTGAATCTAGGGGTGTTTGCATCTAGGGGTGTTTTACATACTCATTTGAATCTTGAATCTAGGTGTGTTTTACATGCTCATTTGAATCTTGCATCTAGGTGTGCTTTGCATGCTCATTTGAATCTTGAATCTAGGTGTGCTTTACATGCTCATTTGAATCTTGTATCTAGGTGTGTTTTACATGCTCATTTGAATTTTGAATCTATTGTGTCATTTATAGCTGCTTCCCAGTTAAAACGTTGGTAGCATTTCACATGTATGTTTGAACTCAAACTAGAGTTTGTATTGTTTGCTTCCTTCGCTGAAGCTGTTTGAAGTACACGTGACAGTGTGATATTCTGGGTCCTTTAATGTGATCTACCCCCATCTCACTTATGTAGTGATACTAATGTTTGCTGTAACTTAGCTTTTCTCATTGACTCTTGACAACTGTACTTCTGTTTCATCTCCCCTGTCTTGGCTGCTAGGCCACCTGGTGTATTCCTCCTGCACAGTACAGTCCCTCTTCACGATCCTTCCACCCCCTTCTAACCATGGTGCTCTCTGCCGCCCCAATTTACTGTAATTGTAACTCTATCACCTATCCTACCTCTCCCATGAAGTCTGGAAGGAAAAGGTTTAAGAAAGCACTCCTCTCCTTCAACCCAGGCCCCGCCATTGTCTATACCTACATCAAAGCTTCCTCCAGACAGACTATCACAGACATCCTCTTCACTATCCCTTCTCCTGACCTATGGACTCCCCACGTGGTCTCTATCCTATCCCCTTTTTCCTGCTCTCCCATTAATGGTAGAGCCAGATGGGAAGTTCTCCTGGCATATTTCTCATCATCTAGGTGCATCATTAATGTCTACCAAAATGACACTATCATGTCCCAGGGCTCTCAGCCCAACCTCCTCCTTCGGCATTGGTGTCTCCCGTCTTTCATTAACTTCCTGTCCTCTCCTGCCACTACTTCATCTGCCACCCCCTGACCCCTCCACCCCCACCGATTGAGGCACCACGTCACTGTACCCCACCTCAGAAGACCTTTAAATGTGGCAATCAGCTTCACTTAGCTAGACTCATTTCTCACTCTGCTTTTAAACACTCCTGTGACATCTGTCACCTCCTTGAAGACTTTGACCTCAACGTCCTCGCTCTCACCAAGACGTTGTTTAATGCCAGCTCTGTCACTGCTTTTGATAGTCTCCTTACTTAGGGCTACAGGATCCTATTCAAACCCAGGACTAACCGGTCTGGAGTTGGAGTTGCCCTTGTCTTCCCTGAATTGATTCCTGCTACTATCATTCGCATTCAATCTTCAATTCCTTTGAATGCCTCATCTGTAGTCTGGGTGTCTCTCCTACCCTCTCCCTCACTCTCACCGCTAGCTCTAGGCCCCCTGGACCTACCTCCCTTTTCCTCTCTGAAGGGGCTGACCTCTCCTCCACTCTCCTGTGCTCCTCTCCCAAACCTTTTTTCCTTGGTGATTTTAATATTCATCTTGACTCTCCTCATGCGTCCATTTTTCCTTTCTGCATCCTCTGTGACTCTCTTTCCCTCACAATAATGCCCTCCGGCCCGACCTAATCTGCTGGTCAAACCTTGAATGCGCTCATATTTGCAGACACCACCCTCTCCAATACTCTAACTACTCCTCTCTCCTGGTCTGACCACTCTCTCCCCTCCTGCCATATGATGCCGGTGATGCCTCTGCCAGAACTGCAAGTCTCCTTATCTGCCATTTGACCGATCAAGCGTATGTCAGTTGCTGCATTTGCCGCCACCTTCGTTTCCCCCCCCCCCGCCTTTGACTCTCATTCTGACTTAGCACTTGCTAACCTCAATCTCTCTATCTCGAACACTCTGGACATCCTTGCCCCAGTCATGAGGATCCGCATGAAGCCCGCCTCCAAATGCAACTCTTGGTATGACTCTGGTTTGGCCGCTCTGAAACTCAAATGCAGAGTTGCTGAGCAGAAGTGGCAGGCATCAAGCGCATCCTCTGACAATCTGGCCTGTCGCCTGCTCAAAAGGCAATATCGTCTCTCCATCCGCTCCAAGAAGAGGGCTTCTGGCCAAGCCCGCATTTTGCGAGCCACCAATAACACAGCAGAGCTTTTCAAAATCTACAAGGAACCTGCCAACCATACTACAGTCTCCTCTTCGCGCTTCCCTCCAAGGACCTCTGCACTGCACTGGTCTCCCACTTCCCCACCAAAACTCAGGGCATCCTGTCTTTACTCTCCTCAACTCTACTCCCATTGCCCCTCCACTCTTGCCTCCTTTGGCTCCCCTGACCCTTCCCCCATTGTCTCTGTCTTCTCCCCCATTGCACCGAACGTGGTCTCTAGAGTAGTCTGCTCTATAAAAGTCTGCTCCAAACATGTGCTCTCCTGCTCCTCCAGAACTATGAAGGACAATATCTCCTCTCATGCCCCTGACTTGGTTGACTTCTGTAACCACTCTTTTGCCACTGGCTCTTTCCCACAACCACTCAAGCACTCCCTTGTGCACCCTCTCCTACCAAAGTCATCTGCTGACCCTTCCTGCCGGTCAAGTGGCACAGCAAGTAGAGTGCTCGCTTTGACATCCGTGCAGAACTTGCTACCCCAGGTTCGAATCCCAGCAGGGCCAAACTCAGCCTTTCATCCTTCCGAGGTCGATAAATGAGCACCACACACTGTGGGTAATAATAAGCAGCGCTCAAATACCTGAGGGTTCGTAGCGCTATATAAATGCGAAATTATTATTATTATTCCTGTCTGGCTAACTATATAGGCTCCATCACAACTTTTCTTGCCAAACTCCCCGAGAAGTTGATCATCCCACAACTGACCCACCACACTGGCTGTCTCTATGACCAGTCTGGCGTCCACTTAATATTTACCTTAACTCCCCACTTCCAGTGTTATGCCAATGATATACAGCACTCGTTTAAGATTACCTCCTCTACATCCTCTTCTTCACCCCATTCCTGACTGCCTACCTGCTTGTCAGGCATGGGGTTCTGCTAATGATCTCTGCCTTAATACCAGTAAGACGGAGATCCTTTCCATTGGGACACCTGCTCCCTGTCTCCCTCCCACTGACTGGCCACCCTCATTGGGCCCCCTACCCTCACCCTCATTTGTGGCAAAAAACCTTGTGGTCATCTTCAACTTCGCCCTCTCCTCCTCCCCTCACATCACAGACCTTGCCAAGAAGTCCAACCTTCAGCTCCACCTATTCATAGGAATCCTCCCATTCCTCTCCTTTCCCCAGTAGTTCAATGTCTGCAGAGCTCTGGTTCTCTCTAGGCTTGACTACTGTAACAGCCTCTTCCTCAATGTGCCTCGTTCCTCCCTGTGCCCTCTTCAACTAATCCAGAATAGGCTAGCAAGACTTATCCTTGGACTCAAGCCCAGGGACCGTATCTCCCCAGGCCCAAATTCTCCACTGGCTCCCGGTGGCTCCAAGAATCAAATCTAAAACCCTTTGCATCATCCACAGAGCTTTCTGGGGCCAGGGACCCTGCAATACCAAAGTTATCTCCCTAAATACCTCCCTGCTAGAGACTTGCGGTCCTCTAGCTCCTACTCTCTGCAGACCAGATGTTTCTCCAAACAGAGAGTGGGGGTAGATCTCTTTCTTCAGCAGGATCCTCCACCTAGAATGGCCTTCCTGCCCCCCTAAGACTTGAGCCGGATCTCCTTAAATTCTGGAAACTTTCCTTTTCTCCTGCTCCTTCCCCCTTCCCCCTCCCTTGCTAAAGTCCTTCTGCCGCTGCAACTGGCACCTGATCCCTTATATGGGGCCTTACAGGGGCCAGGCCCTCCCCATCCAGTCCTCCCCTGCACCCCTTAACCAGCACTTGCCCTCGGGCACCCTTCCTGTGATTAGCCTGATTATGGTCCCCCTTCCTCGCACTAGCTGACCCTACTCCTGTCTCCCCTGGCACTTGTCCTCCTGGGCACCCCTCATCACTCGCCCTGCCCCTGAGACCCCTACCCTCCTGAACTTCCCCATATCCCAGCCCTTTCCCCCTATCCTGCCCTCTGCCACAGCACTTATTTTGACTGCACTTGCATGGTCTGAATGTCACAAGGCCTAGTAGGACCATATTATTGTTGTTTTCTCCCCTGTGTATAGGCGCCATACAAATGTACAATAAATACAATAAAATAAAAATACTGTGGATGGGAATGTGAGGCAAATCTCTGTGTATGCAAGATTGCGTCATGTGAAGGGCATCCATGACCGTGACAAGCTGATGCATGTGGACAAAATGTTCAATATTGATGTTTGATCAAAATATTGTTTATTAACGAAAATTACAACTTTGAACTTTGCTGTAATTTGGGGACAAAATGGCTGTATTTCTCAGAACATATCTAGTTGATGTGTGGGGACCAAGTTAATGTTTCCTTTAATAGACAAAATAAAGGCTTGTGTATGGGCAGTTAATTCACCCTTAAAATATTTGAAGCACACGTTGTCTTGCTGCTAGAGGATGACTTATTTCTGCAAATTGTGGTCTTTTTTGACATAAACAAATGTTTTTCATGGACTGTCATCATAGTCTTTTTGCATTACTAATACTGAGATGTCTGTAACCCAAGTAAGTAAGGTCGGTGTAATCCAAGGCATGTGATTGGCTGCTGCTCTGGATCCTGACTGAGAGATCAAGTGCGTTTGCATAATCCAGTGCACTCTTCCCCAGTGTATCCCAGTCTGAACCCCGGCACTAGCTTCCTGTTTGCCCAGTTCTGGCATATTTTGATTCAGTTGATTAACAGTACTGCATGGCATATATGTTCAGTTTGCTCAATACCACTATATTCAAGAATACTCCCACTTTGCAAAATATGGCACATTGATCATTTCAAGTCTGGAAGTATCCCATCACATCTCCAGTTTGCAAATATCTAAAAAGGCCAATTCTTACTGAATATGACTGATATGCTCTGTTTGCACAATACCTGTTGAGTCACAGATGAGAAAAGGCATTATGCCTCATGTTTGTAAACCTCTACTATATTGGTACTCACCGGCCAGCAATAAGAATGTCTGGCTACTGCACGATGAAGTGCTTCCTGGCTTCCTTCTAGCTTAGTCCCTACTTTCCTGTCCTCCCAGTACCCAAGGTGCACATTGGCTACTGCTGGGTTGTGTGTTTAGGGTGAGTGATAACTTGGAACATGTGTCCCTGTGTTAAATTTGCTTCTACTCACGTGGCCTCTGATTGCCCAGTCAAGGTCACCCTTCTCCATCAGCTACCCCCTCAAAGATCTGCATGACTGGCCCCATCGCCATCTGAGCCCAGAAATCCCATCAATTGAGAGCCCTTCATCAGGCATGTACTGGGCAATCAGGACGCCCTGTCACTTAAAGATGGCAGCCCATTGTTACTTGGCCCCATAGACTTTGTTCATTGTTCTGCAGCTGCAGCCGTCACCTCTTTATTGGGCAGTGCTAGGTCACATGTCTTGGAAGCATTCACCTTCCTTGTCAAGCTGATCTGGTTGACTCTTTGTGATGAAATGACTTCTGCTCCACCGGAGTACAAGAGTTAGTAGTGGCTAAACCACTTACTCAGCCACCCCACCTATACAAACCAACAATGATCCCAAACGTACAGGTAAAACAGGTACAGCCAATAGATATACCGCCTTTGCCTTTGGTGGTAACGTGGACCAATGAAAGGCTATATTCTCGGAATGTGAGTAGCAACCCAAGCAGCAAGAGTACAACAGTTTCAAAAACTATTAAAAACTCTATAAAAAATCCACCCCTGTAAAAGAAGACAGAAGGTGAAGAATACAAATGCATAAGAACTCTGGATACATTTTCAGGAAAGGAAAAACAGGCACGAAATGCCAAAATGTTCAAAAGGATATGTCCCGTTAAAAAAAGGTGCAAAAGGGACTTAACCAGCGAAGAAACGCCCCTAAATGCTCACACCAGAGAGAATACAACCCGCTAGGGAAGAAAGACCCAAGTCGATCTTGTAAGGATAACACGTTTTAATCTCACACGCAGATGAGAGCAACAGCAAAGAACTCTGCTGCTAAGAACGTTCTGCCAAAAAGTAGTACAAGTGTAATCTTATAAAGAAAAATATTGTCAAAGATGACACAATACATACAGTAAAAACCCAAGAGGCTGGCTGTGGTGCGCCTATCCATGATCCGCCTGCTCCATAAGGGATGGCAGGTCATTGGTTCTAGCCCAGTCTGTCCATCTTCCATCAAGTGGGTGTTGCAGTGTTCATCTTCTTCTCACGTCGAAGGTCAAAGAACAAATTAACTATACTCCTAACATAAAGCTACTTTATCATTACACTGTGCACCTGGCAGGCCTCAGGACGAGCACAAAGCAGGTTCTGGGGCGCTGTAACCTTCACACACACATTTCACTCACTCCCTTCCACGCCATCTGGCTCCAAGATCTCCACCCTCGTTTTGAACTATAATGTATCCCTCCCAGCACCTCACAATAAAAATCACATGATTGTCCCTCAATGATGTCCCCTGTCCATAATCTTTGAACATTTTAGGATGTGTTACTTTGGGGTTGGTGGTCAAAGGAAACCTGGTGCCATATAATTCGTGGATCTTAGAGTTTAGTCAGTTATATGGGCTATAACTCGTGGTCACCCGGCAATGGGCCGGGTCATGGCCAGTGTGAGAAAACATGCACACCAGGCACCAGTCTGTGATCACAGCCTTGTAGGGCACATTCCTCTTGGGTGAAGGACACATCTTTGAAACACTTTTAGAACAATGAATAGGCGTAGTGGCAGTTGGGGTTGTGGGCTGTCCTCATGGAATCTCGGTCATGGCTGGAGATTTACCTTGTCTTGTAATTTGGGCCTAGTGCATGCAATGCTGCATTCGCCGCACAGGACTTCCCTTCTACCTATGATTACTAATTTATACGCAAAATAGCAATGCTGCTTGCGCCCAGTGCTACACTATGTAGGTTGATTATATTTGATTATATTGAAGTGGGGTCATTTGTACTGGGAGGTGGTCCTTTCACGTTCCCCCTCAGCCCTGGCCCATCATAGTGCTTCAAATGCATCTTGCTTCACTCTAAAGCACTTAGGGGGTGGGACAGGGGGTTCTACATGATTTCGCCGAAGTATTTTTCAACGTGGGACTTTTCATCGCCACGTTTTCATCGACCAAAACTCTTTTTTAAAAAATGTTTTATTTCGGGGGGGAGGGGGTCTCCCAACCCAGAACCTCCATTAATTAAATAATCATACCACAACCCCAACGAAACACCCACCAAACATTTTTAAAAATGAGTTTTGGTCGATGAAAATGTTGGCGATGAAATGTCCCACGTTGAAAAATACTTCGACGAAATGCTTGTATACCGGGACAGGGCTGCCCCCTTCCCAACACCTAGGGCCCTAAAAGGTGGCACAGGAGACTGAGCCACTTCAAAGAACTTGATTCCAATGTTAGGCGGTCAGTAGCTGTCGAACCAGGCTTTCAGTTATTGTGCTTGCGGGTTAAATCAGGTTTGCAGATAATGAGTTGCATTGATCCCAGTCAGCATTGAGTTAGGTTTGAGCAGGTGTTCTGTGTGGTTTGAGGTGGCGGTGAGCAATGCATGTCAAATAGATCATCAAGACATTTTGGAAGATAGAGCATGGTTTGAAATGATGAGTACACTGGTTTGGGTTGATGAGTGAAATGGTGATGAAACGGTTTGAATGTAGCAGTGATGCAAATTCCTGGCAGTTAGATGCTTGGTTCGATGCAGCATTAGAAGTTCAGTGCGCAGTGTTCTGGGGCTTGGGGCTCAGGTCAGACACGTGGCAAGGCTCTGCTGGTATGATGCCCATCGAGATGGTTCGATGATGCAAACACTGTGGTTCGAAGTTTGAGTGACCGCCAAAGGCAGCACCAGAATAGTCCTGTTGGTTTGAATGTGGCAGATGCAGGTCAAATGTGCCTAGAATTAGTTTGACAGCAAAAAACAAGTATCTGGCTGTTCTGGCTTACAGTGTGCAGTGAGACCCACTGTATGAGGCTATAAGTCAAGGTGAGTGCTTTCATTCTCTGCTATCCCAGCCGAGGGATATTTGCATGCAGAGTCGCAGGCCTTAGTCCTCAGCAAGAGTCACTACCGAAATGTGCCCTAGGAGTGGGTATGGGGCAGAGCATGCCTATGTCTTGGAGAACTCCATCTTCATGTTAATGGATGAGGACAATGGAAATATCTACTTCACCAAAAGAGTTCTAAATGATTTCCTCTTTAGGTCCTGGATGATCCGAATGTGATATAAGGAATGGGCTGCAATAGGTCACACCATGTTGAGGAAAGCAAGCCTGCATTAAGGGGTCCAATCCCTGTGTTGGTGACAAGTGGTGTTTGCTTGGTTGATCATACACAAAGAGCTTTGTGCTAAATGAGGTGAAGGAGACAGGGAGGAAGGAGACGTGCAGAGAAAAGCAAGATATTGAAATCCTTCCCAAACTATGCTGAGCTCCCTCTGCCTACATTGATCCTGCCTCCTTCTCAAGCCAATAGCATCAAAAGCCCTTTGGTATGCAAACCCTGGTGTTGGGACAGCACTTTTGTTTAGGGTGTGCCCTTGAAATCCTGTTTCCCAGGACAGCTCCTGGTGAGGGCTGTCCTGCTGCGGTGAGGTGATACCCAACCTCACAAAGGATCAGAAGAGAGGCATAGTCTTTCAGTCTCATGTGCTGCTGGCTGTGCAGGGACAGGTGGTCTGACTATGATACACACAACCTTTCCACAGCTGACCTGAGTGTTGAGATGTGTATGATTCAAAACAGATGGGGATTCTAAGATTTGTGTGCTTTATATACTACCATACCCCAAACCTCAGACATGGCTGAAGTTTAAAGTTTAAAGTTCCACAAGGATGATAGTTTGTCATATGTATGTGGTTTTGGAAGACAGGTCAACATTTTAAATTCAGCCTCTTTACTGCATTGAATTTTCAGTGATGGCAGCATCCAGATAGGCACCCTATACACTACGAACCTGCTCTGTTCCCCTGGAGAACAGGTTCTGCACATTAGTAGACTGTTGCGGAAGGGCACATGTGATCATGATAATGATTTATTTAGATATCGCTTTCACCATAGCTCTTTACATAGAACGTTTACATACAAATATCTCCCACCCATAGTTGGTACTCGTTTATCATCATCAGAAAGATGGAAGGCTGGGTTGGCCTTGCCGGGATTCAAACCTGCAGCCAGCCTGCAGATTGTACACAGATGCCAACAGCAAACGCTCAACCTGCTAAGCTAGCTTATCGGCCTGTGTCTTATGTTTCTCTGGGCTTTAGCCATGGAGCTTTATTAAAAGGAAGGTCTGCTTACAGCCCACCCTTTCTGAATTGGAGAGCAATTCCTGAATGGACTGGCCGGTGAAGGATGGTTGGTCAAGAGTCCAACAAATGTGTCTGTTTGCCAGGCTTGTCCTACAAATGATGCCATCTGTAGGGCTATCTTCACCGTCTTATCCAATAGTCCTGAACAGCATCATCAGGCAAGCACCCTACACCAACATCCTCCCTGGCCAAGAAAAGGTTACCAAGACTACTTTGTGCACTATTTCTTAAGGAGTCAGTATTGTCCCAAGACCTAGCATAGGACCAAATGCATAAGCAGTAGGAGGTTGGGATCCTACGCTTCTCTTTCCAAAATCCGTGGGCATTTTACAGGATAAACAAACTGTAGATTAAAGGGACTGAACGATAATAAATTCTAATGAAAATGTACAACAGGCAAGGCATCCTAATCTCTCCTTTGGGGCTCTTCCAGGTTGCCAAGCTTAATATTTAGTGTCTCTCTGGGTCTCGCAAATAGCCCATTGGTTTACAGATGAAAGAACCCTGTATGGAAATTCACATTCATTCTTCCAAAATTGCATAAATATCTGCAGCTACGAAGTAGATACTGAAAGTGAGCGTCCCCCAAAATTGCAGTGAAAACTCCACAATGAGAGTCAGTAATGGACACACCCCAGGAGGGAATGAGACCAGGACCAAGTGCGGCTGAAGATAAAAAGTATCCAGTATTATCCAAAACCAAATAGGGCAGCAGAGGACTCTGCTGTCACGGTGCTTCCCCCAGACATCAGGAGCAGACCAGCCTGCCCAGGTACCGGCACCTGTGGGGACCTTTAAGGCCCCAAAAGGTTGCCTCAAGACTTCCTAGACTCTGTCCTGGCGCCATTGGCGCCAGGCTCATAATGTTCTTTCAGGAAAGGCAGGTTGCAGGGGAAGAGGAATCACATTCATCCCAGTCTGAGGCATGCTGAAGGGACTACTTTACCTGGGACTACTTGTGTAGGGTGTGGTAGGAGGGACTACTTCACTTGGGACTAGTTGTATGAGGCTATATAAACCACATCCTTAGAACAGAACACGCTTCACGTTATTCTGCACTCCTGCAGCGTAACGCTCACCGTGTCTGCTAGCTTCCGTCAACCCTGTCTTCAGCCACGGCCATCTAGATTTTCACGAACCATTGCCTGTGGAGAGAAAAAAGAGGAGAGAGAGAAAACAAGAACAAGACAGCAGTTAAGTTCTTACCTGACGCTCCATCTTCAGTTGCTCTAGAACTGCCGCATCTGCCGAACAGTAAAGAAACATCTGCCACTAAGAGTAAAAGGCCACATTAAAGACATTTCAATATTATGCAGCGCTAATACTCACCCAAATGCTGCACACTCTTACGATCTATCGAGACACCTTCACGCGATCACTGCTCCGGAGCTACCGCACCTGCCGAACAGAAAAGAAACATCAGGTTAGCCGCGCAGAGGGACAAATACCGTATTTTAGACATTGTCACTTTGCGCTAGAGTTGAAAGTCACCTCTGGAATTCTGCTCATGATTGTGGAGAGGAGACACCCTTCATCGGGTGAATCGAAAAACGCATCTGCAAAGAAACAAGCACAGTGGTGAGGATTTTGGCAACTTGAACTCTAAGCAAACCATACCAAGAATTATTGGCATAAATACTTACCTACAGAGTCACAGTTGTTCAGGACTCTACAGTAACCCGCAGGATCAGTGAAGTAACTAGATCCTTTGAACAGCAACGCACCCCTGCATACAGTCGCAGGATGAAGAGTCTGCCATTCATAACTCTAAGGTGAGACATAGTAGAGGGGTGCACAAGTGGGTCACGGGACATAGGAGTTGGTCTTCCTCCTTATGTCTAGTTAATATTTCATTTCAACATTTCAGGCAAGTCTTCATTCGCGATAGAAGGTTAAAACAGAGATGGCAAGTGCAGCCATTCACCACTCCACTTCGTGTGACGCTGGTGGAGACAATCACCGCCCAGCTTCGTTCGGCGCCGCTGTGGAGACCAGGTGAGCGTAACTTCTGCAAACTCGGAGAGCGCTCTGCCCAAACATCAGAAAACACACATTTTATTACAAAATCACATCATCTATGATGTAGGGGATACATTAAATTGAAGTCATTGGACGAAGGGGACAGTACTGTATCCATGCTCTAGGGGTGGTGCTCCCGCATTGGCTGGCATAGAACTGGTTACTTTATGGAGCACGTGGGTCAGCTGGGATCATCTGGATGGGGTGCAGGGTCAGGCGATGTCCGACTCGTGAAAATATAGGCTGCTTAACATTTGCCCTTGTGGCCATACATATCTTGAACATTATTTATACATTTTGACATATAAGAGTTATATTACTAGACATTTGACCTGGACGATATAAATTAGACTACATGGGTCCAGGTGCCTAGCCTACTCACAATAGTATGTTGTCACATTCGTCAAACATTCCCTTAGATCCCATGAAAGATGGTTTATTGTTAGTTATCGTGAAGGTAATATATTGCCACACATAGGATTAGTGGTCTGGGGTGAGCTGGGGTGGTACACCGATGAGGGGCATGCAACCGTTACATCAAAAGGCTTTGGGGTGAGGGGCTTGCTGCCCATATTTCTGAGGTGGTTTATGGAGAAATTGTGTGTCAGGGGGCTGGGAGGTGGATACTTGGTGCGGGCTCAGCGGAAGGCTGAGAGGTTACATTTGTAGCATTAGGGCATCAGTGAGACAAGGGCCTTTTAGCCATCAGCCTAGCATGAGGGGGATTATGGTGGGGGCTTAGTGTGCGGCGCTTCCAGAGAGGGTAGAGAAGGCCCTGACACCTGTTAAGGTTGGTCTCGTTCGATTTGTGGGATTATACGTGATTCATTAGAATGAGGTAAAGACAGGTTATTTGCCACTTCATGTCCAACAAATAATAAGCGAGCTCTGATTACATTATAGGCTACGCCTTTGCATTTACCATGATCACTGTGCTGAAAACTGACTCTATTTACATTAGCCTCGTGGCCTTGCCGTTTATATTGTACACATGAGAATCATATACCATTTGAACACATTTGTGAATATACATAGTATTAAAAAACCAGTGAGTATATGGATCATATATTTTGCATCATATCGAATGAGCTACTTAGCATATCATACATTAGTGTAGGCCTTTGGTAGGGAACGATGTATAACCAAAAATATAGGACCCAGACTTATAGATCATAACTTTGTGGTCAGTGCAATTGATTTAGACATGTTAATAAAACATGGTTTTGTTGCATCTCATAGAGTCAAACCCTTTGTACGTGACCACAGAAGGGGGTTTAAAGGCTTTACAGAGGGGATTAGCATTGTGGGTGAAACAGGGTGGCACACAGGCGTGGGGTATGTATCTGTTACTTCAAAAGAGGAGTGAGGTTGGGGGGCTATCCACAGTATATATCTTAAATGTAGAGTCTGCATGTGATGGGACATGTTTGTGGAGATGAATTGCTTCTCCCAGTCCCAAGGTCTTGCCCAGTCATCCACAGGTCATTGATGGACGGAGGAAGGCGAAAGATACAGTGTTTATCTTGTAGCTTGTTCGTGCCTAATCTCCCGTCAGAACAGAACTGCTGCGGAGACACAGAGGGGAGGAGGGTGGGGGAAATAACTGGCTCATTATGTGCAATCTCGAAGGGAGAGCTGCAGCCCTGCAGGTTGATGTTGATATAAGGACTGCTGTAACATGTACAAAATGGAGTGGGAGTTTGGTACAAAATGGAGTCAGTATTCGGCCTTCTGGTTGAGCTTTGCATCCATCTGGGTTGTCCTGCGGCTACCCGACAGCTCTGGCCACAGGCACATGGGTAGCCATTGGACGAACATAAGTGCGAGCTGGTCGGATTGGAGGGGGCCCAAAAGACCTTTCCTCCCATACAATACCTTGGTCAAAGATGACTTGTTTGGAAAAGCCTTCTTTGGAAATAGTCCCAATCAAAGCTCCACATGGGGACCTCTTTCAGCTTTCCTGTGGCAGGATCTACTGCAACCAGGATGTACAGATTTCTGCATGCTGTCTGTGGATCTAAAGGACCAACAATATCCATCCCTATTCTCTCAAATGACTTCCAAATGCTGGGACTGCAATGAGAGTAAACTTGGCTGCACCTCCTGATTTAGCGGATAAGTGGCAAGTCAAGCAAGAGCAAATGAACTCTTTAATTTTCAGCTAGTAAGTAAAATTATCAGTTGTCTTGATTGCTCCTAAATCATCAGTCAAAGGTATATGACTTGCCAGATCCTGGGGTATTTTTGGAAAACCAGCCTGATGGCCCCTGTCTCAGGCTTCCAGGATTCACCGTACAAGAGACAATGATGTCAACATACTCTGAACAAGCCAGGGGCCTCACCCGTCCCTTGCCCCTGTGACTACTAAGTCTACCTGCACCTGACAGAAGAAAGCCTGACTTGGGCTCTAGCTGAACCAACTCTGTGGCTTCTGGTCATCCATTTAGGGCTGATGCTAGAGTCCCTGACTCCAGCCAAGGTGCCTCTCTTCTGGAGCTGGCACCTCTGAGGTCACTGACTGCTCTCTACAGCATGTAGTAGGCAATGGGTTCTGTTTTTGAGCTATACATTTTTCTGTTTAAACATATCGTTATTGAATGATTCATACCTCGCCGACATTGGGAAAACATTTTATGCACTATTTACAATGACGGTCATCATAAAATAATCGCAACACATCATAGGTGTATCGTGCATAAATTAATAGAACATAGGAGAGAAGAGAGACATTAGTTCATGCAGACGAGCAATCGGATGTCATGGGAGCTCAGATAGATTCCATGCAGGAGTTAGGGCACTCCATAACAGTCTGTTGTCCTTGGGGGGTCTCATTCACTAGACATTTTATTCCCTGCCATAACAACAAGGGGGCCCATCAGGCAGGGGGATCCTGCGTCAATAGGTATGTCGTGAAGGGATGCCAAATTTTTTTGTGTCTATTTTGCACACCTCACATATTTGCATATTCCGTATCAGTGTCACTGAACCGTATTAACTCTCTTAACCATCCATGCACCCCCGGAGGGGAGGCACTTCTCCATTTCATCAGGATGCACCTTCTTGTTATGAACATACAGGTGGACAATAACTTACTATAATTTTTCGACAGCCCCGGAAGCCACCCAAACATGCAGCACAGCAAATCTCTCAGTATAGGCGGACCCACCATTTCAGACATACCACTTACTACTCCCTCCCAGAAGGGAAATAGTTCCACACAGAGCCACAGCATATGCAACATATTAGCCGGCTCCATTTGCATCTTGGGAAGTTAGCAGGCTTTGGGGAGTCGTATTGGTGTGTGCGCGCTGGGGAGACATATACCCTGTGCAGCGTCTTGAGGTGAATCTGTTGCAGCCTGGAGTTAAAGGCCCCTTTGTGCATGGTTGAGCAAATCACAGCCCATTCTTTGTCGGATAGGGTCACTCCTGAGCCCTCCTCCCACTTCCCTCTGTACCCTGTGCGTATCCTTCTGAAGCAATTTATACAATGTGGACTGTGTACCTCTACACCCAGGGGAGTTCCTAATAAACAGCAACACTGGGGTGGCACTCAGCATTTCAGGAAACTCCGGGAACCATCCCCTAAAGGCCGCGCTCATCCTGAAGTACTGCAGCGTACATTGAGCCCCCCCCCCATCTTTTCCTTGAACCAATCCAGGTAGTTGTCGTCGATGCGTGCAATGCCCGCCCCCCCAGTCCCGTACAATGGCCTTGTCACAGGTTGGTGCCAGAGTTTATATGCCCATAGCGAGATGCCTGGATTAAAGGGGCGATCCACTCCCAATCTCTTCACAGCTCTCTTCCAAGCATATATATCGTAAAAGCTACCGGGTCAAATCTGCACCTGTCGTGAGACCTACCTGACATCAGCAAGCCCTGAAGGGAAAACAGTTGTACCGAGCATCACTCAATCCTGACATGGGGAGTCACCTGCCATCAAGTATTTTGTAAAGGACAGTTGCGCCGCTATAAAGTACAATTCCATATCCGGCTCTCTGACCCCCCCACATTCCCATGGCTGTGTCATTGTTTCCCACTCTATGCGTGGACTCTTTGGATGCCATGTCAGTTTGCTCAGTAGAGAGCGCACCTCCCGGAAGAACCCTTCCCCAGGCCAGACTGGGACATTTTGAAAGATGTACAGGAGTTTGGGGCCAACTATCATCTTAGCAATACCTTTTCTCCCCAAGAGGGAGAGGGACAATCCACACCACCTCTCCACACTGGACCTGGATGACTATCCTCTAACTGTGATCCAGCGTCCCTGCTCAGATGCACTCCCAGGTATGTGACCACCCGCTGTTCCCAGCCATAGCCCTGGGTGTTAGGGGGTTGTTAGGCAGAATCCTGTGCAGTACCCTTAGGGACCACTACATACAATTAAGACTACAGGTGGCAATACAAGTTTTACCTTTGGTACAAGCCGGTACTACTATGTCAGAGTGGTAGCAGTGGTGGAGCTGCCAGGTTTATCTCAAGATTATATGAGCAGTAGCAGAGATTACACAAAGGGACCACAATTACTGTGACTCAAGCAAACACTGACTCAAGGTTTCAGGTAAAAAATATAAGTACATTTATTTTTAAACCATTCGTTATAAACACAACACTTCTATTAAATGCCAATAAAAACTGCACGTTTATACTACAACTAACCAATTCACTTTGTACAGTACGTCTCAAGGTAAGTACCCTGTGCTTGAATGAACCGGTGTTACGAACAAAACACGTTACCGTGAATACGATTGCAATCACTTTTTGACAGTTCAGTCTACTAAATAAATGCGTATCCGTGACATGAAATGCTACCGGGGCAAAGACACACTTAGCACCTGAGATACCCAGAGGGAGTTGGAGGCAAAAATCGCAGGCAATATTTTGGGTAGGCAGGCAGAATCAAGAAACACTCAGAGACAGGAGTTCAAAAGTCAAAGGGCTGGAGCCAGGGTCGAAAGACACCGGGGCCTGTTGCCGAAGATCACACAGTCAGACAGTTCACGATTCAACGTAGCCAAAAGTACTTCGATATTGTCAATGTTCAGAAGCAAAAGTTATAAGAAGGAGGGAAGACAAGGGCAGGCCTTGGAAATGAAGAAAAGGGATTCACCCAGTTTCCTCGAGCAGAACACAGTACTTTGTTCCAATGGTGCAGCTGGTGCCCTGGCAGTTGTTCCTGTTGGTTTCCCGCAGACCCACGATTCCTGGAGTTTCGTTGTGAAGGAGGACGTCTGAAGGGGGTCTGCACCACAAAGGGATGAAGCCAGCAGCAGCGACGAGGAATAAAAGGTGCGCTCTTTAAAAACAGGAGAGGCTCTTCATGTGGCTATCCAGACCACTACAGCAGTGTGCAGCGATTTCGACCAAGGAAGAGGATCCTCTGGCTGTGGAAGATGAGCTGGTTATCGCCAGCAAGCTCAAGGGAAGAAGACTCCGGATTGGATCCTCTCTTGAGTTGTTGAAGGGTAGATAGCTCAGGACTGCAGCAGGGCTTCACCAGGACAGGGTAGTTGCAGCAGCCGTCGTTCTCTCTGCTTCTCTTCGGTTCCTTGTAGTTCCAGTGGCGACGCTCTGACTTCTAGCCCAAGAGACCTGCCTTTTATGCGAAAAACCCCCATTCACACAGCCTGGCTGTCAATCACCCAGCAGGGGTTTGTCCAGCCGGACAACTACCGTGGCCATTCATGACAAAGTGCGACTTGGGTTTCCTAGGATACCCTGTGCAGGGGATGACTACACCCCTCCCTCACATTCAGCCCACCTAGACACCCAGGCACCTTGAGAAGGGCTTCTGAGCAGAAACCTGCCAAAAGACAGTGAAGAAAGAAGGCAAACCTAGTTTGCCGCGAAAAGTAAGACACAAGAAGGACTTTAACAAAAAGAAATGGCTAATAAACCCAACCGGAGCCAAAAGAAAGACGATTTGCTCAAGCGGGTTTATGTTCGAGGCTAATAAAATAGCCAAGAACAGTACCATGTTTTTGTAATATAATCGCAGTAGAAAAGTCAGGGTAGATACCACTGCCACCAGCCAAGTCTAAATGTTAAAAGAACGAAACAATGCTCTAGGAGTTACATTTAAAACGGGATACAAATTAACCCTTTCCAGTACTCCATGGAAGATGGGGTGTACTGGATCTGTGGTAGATTGACTAAGTAAAGTTAATGATAACTTTACCCTTTTCTGGGGGACAGTAGTCGCCTCAGAAATGGAGTTGAGGGAAGTCTCAAAGACAACCTTGTGCCATGGCACTGACGGTGCTGTGTGACACACAAAAAGAAGGGGGCTACTGAAGTGGTGTACTTCAGAGGCCACAATCACAAAAACAGGTAGAAACACATAGCAAAACACAGGTAAGAGTGGGGAAAAAGCTCTCACTCTTACCAAGTGGAAAAAAATAAACTCCAGAAGTCCAGCAAAGCTGTTGGGGGACTCACTAGGTGAGGGAAATTAGCCATGAGAATTCTCCCTAACAGGGGTTGGGTAGTGTTTTTATTTAGAGGGAATAAATAGGACTTAACCGTGTTGATTCTCCATCCTGACACCACACCAAACCCCTCTATCTCTCAGGACAGTGGAGTTAATTTGATTGTGGGGTCCTTAATGTATACAACTGCGTCATCCGCATACAGAGAGATTAGCTCCCTCACTACCTCCATTGCTAGGCCTCTATGCCCATGATACTTCCTCAATTGCCATGGCAAATAGCACGGACGAGAGAGGGCAGCCCTGCCTGGTAGCCCTGCCCAGTTTAAAAGCATGGGAGAAAGCACTACCCACGTTTATCTGGGCGCACAAGCCTGAGTAGATGAGCCGCACTCCCTTAAGGAAATAACCGGGACCCCGAATTGAGTCAGCACTTAGTACCACTCCACAGAGTCAAAGGCCTTCTTCATATCCAGCAGGGCTGCCACTGCTTGCGTATTGAGATCTATCTGGGCTAGGATTGTGAACAAGCGTCAGAGGTTCAGAGAGGTTGACATTTCCGGATTAAATCCAGATTGATCCATGTGTGCAACCTTGGACACATGGGGTAGCAGCCAAACTGCCAGTACCTTAGGGCGATATGATGAGCATTCGAGGGGGTCCTTACCGGGTTTGAGGATCAAGGTGATCACCGCCTCGCACAATGAAGATGGGAGTTGCCCCATTGTCAATCCCTCTTCCCACACCGCCAGCATGTGTCTTGCTATCTCGGGCCCCATTCCTTGTAGAACTCTGCCGTTAGGCCATCAGTTCTGGGTGCTTTAGAGGGGGCCAGTGCACGTATTGCAGCCAGAATTTCATCAACCGTTACTGGGGTTGCTAGGGCCACCACGCCTTCCTCACTAATTTTCGGTAGAGATGCCTCCCCAATATATTCCCTCAATTCCTCACTCCAAAGTGATCCCCGGGAGGTGTATAGAGGCTCGTAGTATTGCTGAAACACATCGCTATCGCGCTCGGCTGTACCACTACCTCTCCATCCGGTGCTTTAATCACAATAATCTCCCTCCATCCCCTCTCGTGTCTCACGATCACTGCCAAGTGCCTGCCGGGCCTTCCCTCCTCCCTGTACCTGCGAGCCATTGCTGGCCGAGCAAGGTATTGGACTTCCCTCTCGGCAAGCGAGCCAAATCGGTCCAGTTCCTCCCTTAGTTTAGCAAGAGGACCCAGGGCTTCCCCCTTATCCGTTTCAGTCTCCCATCTCTTGATTTTGTTCTCTGTATCATTCAATTGCCTCTGTATCTGCTTCAACACTCCCTGCTCCAGGGAGAGACAGCCCCCCCCAGATGACCACATTAAATGCCTCCACAGCGTACTTGTCTTGGAGACGGAGCCAGGTTCTCGGTAAAATAGTTTTTAATCAAGCTATGAATCTCACCCTTAAACACCACATCACCCAATGCCGCTGACTTAAACCTCCATTGGGGGCGGACAGGCACTTGGTCTAGTCGAAGTGTCCGCAACACGGGGGAATGGTCAGAAAGTGTTCTGGTGAGCATCACACATTCTTCTGTCCGGTGTATTAGATATGGGCAGACAAGGATATAATCCAGCCAGATGCGGTATCATGAGCTGTGGAATGTTGCGAGAATTATACCCCCTCTGGTCTTAGGAGCCTCCACCCATCTCCCAGTTCCAGCACTCCCAAGGCCTCCAAGACTGCCTCCGCAGCTTTCCCTCCCCCATCTGTTCTGTCCCTTCTAGGGTCTAGTGCCATGTTGAGGTCCCCGGTCCATACAATATTGGTGTCTGCATATTTCTGGCTGATTCACGCTAAACTGCAGAAGAACTCAGGTTCGTCAACGTTTGGGCCGTATGTGTTGACGAATGTAAATGGTGTATTCCCCCAGCATCCAGAGAGTATAACATACCTCTCTAATGGGTCAATATGAGTGCTTTTATGTCGAAACCCCAGTGACTTGTGCACTAGTGTCATCACTCCTGCTGAGTAAGCAGAGTAAGAAGTGTAATATTTGCAACTTCCCCAGCTTTTTGTGACCCCATCGTTCCGTTTACCCAGAAGATGAGTCTCCTGCACAACTTTGGCCCCATGACGTTCACAATATTGCATCACCTTGCGGGATTTCTACGGGTTGTTGAGCACCCCCACATTCCAGCTGATGATCCTATGTGCCATATCTAAGGTGTAGGCTATGTTCAGAGGTGGCAACTCCCGGCCATGGTGTTCAGCCAGATGACCACTTGTTGGTCTCCTCCATGAGGTACAAATCTTTCTGGTGTAACTTAAACCCCCTCCTGCCCCCCTCTTCATCATCCTATAACAAACCACCATCATTCTCTCCCCTCCTCCCCTTCTCACAGTGTCCTCCCACAACCTGCAGTGACCGGATCCCCCCACCCAGATACCCTTAACATCTAGAACACAAAGGTCAAACGCCCGGGGACGCTGGCCACCGCCGCCAAGATGACCTCACCCCCTCGCCACCGCAGAGAGAACTTAAACACATCAACTAAATACATTGCTAGCCATAGATTACCACTACCCACCGAGGATAATCCTGCTTAGGTTACTTTAATTGCTAGGGGCCACCCTGTAATGAGTCTCAGGTGACCGCTGCAGCTGATATGCTCCTGCTGATCTCTGCCAGGTTTATACCCGGGGAGCCACCTGACTCACTTTGGGAGGGCTTCTATGGTCTATGAAAAAGTGGGTCTGACCATTGTTTTGTACTCTCAGTTTGGATGGGTATTGCATAGAGTATCTTATCTCACAGTCTCTAAGAGCTTGCTTCGCTGCCAAGCAGGATAGGCAGGCTTTCCGGACTGCTGGGGTGAAGTCCGAGTAGAAGGACACTCTCGTGTTCTCATAGGTGAGGTCTCCCAGTTCTCTGTCCCTGCAGAGTATGGCATCTTGGTCCCGATAGTTTAAGACTGCGATGATCGGACATGGGTTTTGACCTGGTCTTGAAGACCTCCATGTTTTGCTGTGCGATGTTTCCAGAACCCCCACTATAATGTTATTCCTCCGCAATCTCGCTTCAAGGTCCTCATTCATGTCCCTGATGAATTTCACCTCTCTCCGGAGCTCTCTGATTGTCTGCGTTGTGTCGTTGCTGGAGTCCTCAAGCTCCATGACTCTAGATTCGAACTCGGTCATCCTGCTGCTCTCCTTATCAATACTCTCCTGCATCCCGTCCACCTTATATGCCATTCCGTCCGGTTTAGTGTTTATGGCAGCAAAGCCAGACCTCACTTGCGCCAGCACTTGGCTTTGTTCCTCTGTCAGCTTTGGCTCCATGTCACTTGTTCTCCTTCACCATGTAGCTTATGGCTAGGCCTGTAGAAGCCTCACCCTATCTCGGGGATCCGGTTGCAAGGATATGCCACCTACGCCGTTGTCTGTGTTGTTACTGTTCACCGACCAGGCTTGTCACTGGTCTGCTTCCCCTGAGGGGACCCTGCTTTGGGCGTGTATAGCTATAGCCCCTTCATGCACTTGTGTACCTCCAGCTGGGCTTCACTGCCTGTCCCTGGGCAGCTAGCCTGCGTGGGCGTGAGCTCTCTTGGGGTATCTCACCACTCCTTCCCTTCCACCTCTCCTGTTTGCCAGTCGTTGATATATTGTATTCACTGGCATGCCCCAGTGCATCTATGCAATCACCTCCACTGTGTCTTCCGTCATCTCCCACCCAGCTCATGACGGAGGTAGCCCACGCCTGTCCGGTGCCCAGCAGGCCCTCTCCGATGGTAGTGGGTTATCTGCGCTGAAAAGTGACCAGGGTTTCCCCCCTCCGACATCCAAGGGATGAGATAATAAGATGAGCCTCCTTTGAAATTACCAGGATCCAGTCTTTAGTGTGTTGTGCACCACCGACCCAGCCTTTGGGGATTTGCCCTGGACACTTGGTGCTTTCAGGTATAAAAAGGCAAAAATGTGCCTTTTTATACCTGAAAGCACCAAGTGTCCAGGGGGGCTGGAGCAGCGTGAGGCCATCTGAAAAGCTGTGGGCCATATCTCTTCCTCCCTGCTCTCCCGCTCACCCCTTCCGACTGTTCCCCTGGATGTACCCCATCATCAGGGAAGGTAGTGAGCTGTGGCAGGGAGCCACAGTGGCGTGTTGATCAGTGCCGGTGTAATGCAGAGTGCGCCCTCTCTGCTGGTTACCCGGAGGTCCCCCGTGCACCCTATCCCTCGCGAGTCATGTGCGGACCGGGTCACGGGGCTTAGTTCTTGGTGCTGGGGACACCAGCATCTGAGTTCAGGACCCCACCTCAACTGCTTTGTAGCAGTCTGTTCTCCACCGTTGCCCTGGGTCTGTTCATATGCAGGCCTTCCAGCCTGGGTGCTCCTCAGGTTGGGGCTGTCTCCTCAGGACCTTGGTCGTAGTGTTGGGTACCACTACTGTGCTTCAGGGACTGCCACACAGCTCAGAGGGGGGTGGTCACCTCTTCCCCTCTCCACAGTCAGATCTTGCTGTCATTGGCTTTGGGTCAGGGCTGCGCACAAACACGTGTGCGGGTCTGCCGCGAGCCACGCTCCAGGACCACCGCCCCTCACAGCATCTCTGGCTCGTTCGGTCAGAGAGGGATCCCATTGCACTCGCCGCCGTCCCGGGCCATGGACCCTTCCTCCACACCTCCACTATCCCGGACGTGCACTGGCACTTGCAGGTTTTCTGCCGTGGGTCGAGCACCCAGGGTGACTGTGATGCGGTGTTTCAGGCCACCTGGTTGTTTTCTCGTTGCCTCCGGCTATGGATTGCCTCCAAAGTTCATCAAGCAGTTGCTGGGCCCATGTCTCTTACTCAGCCGGTGGTATTAGGCATGGATGGGCCCCGATGAGTTACCAGTTTGCCTCTATGCAGGTGGATTCAACATGGAGTTCAGAACCTTGTGGCCATCTTAGTCACGGGCTATCGAGCGCCCCCCCAGCTATAGGTTTAACCTATCTATGGCACTCCCTGGCAAAACATTTGTGTTGGCCCTTAACCTGGTAAGCATACCCCTTTCCTTTCAGCAGAGCGTTTGTGCTGGTGAACTCTGCTCTAATCTCAGCCTACATCAAGAAGGCTGTTACCGAGAAGCCATCCTACTGAAATTAATTATTTAACAGCTGTGCAGTGTGTGGAGGTTTCACCCCTATAACTAAACTATACCATACCCATTGGAAATGTGCTCAGTAGATCCAGCCCCCTCACTGCATTCTCTGTTCCTTTCTGATACAGCCCTGGTTTGTACCCACTCTATATTGACAGTGGTTACACTCTATTTATTTATTATCATTTATATAGCGCAGAGCAACCCTAAGGTATCGTGGAGCAGTGAGAAATCTGGTTACAGGGAGCATAACAGTCAACAGATACAGGCAGTAAGCAGCTTCATTACAGACGGTCTGTTAGGTTATACATACTTAGTTACAGTCAATACAAGGGGGTGCGAAGGAAGTAGCAGCAGGAGTGTCAGTTGAAAAGTGTGGTTTTGAGACCTTTGCGGAAGGCAGTGAGGGAGGTTTCAGCTCAAAGGGCGTCGGGCAAGGCGTTCGATAGTTTAGGGGCTAGGTGAGGAAAGCCTAAACCCCCTGCTTAAGCTCTTTTGATGGGCGGGATGCACAGTTGTTTAGCGTGGTCCCATCTTTTAGGACGCACAGAGGTGTCTCTGTTGATGGTTTCAGATAGGTAGGAGGGGGCAGAAAGTTTAAGGCATTCGTGGGTTAAGATAAGAGTCTTATAAGTAATTATTTCCTTATCCGATAGCCATTGGGCATCTCATCTAGCTTGTGTAATGTGGTGTCTTTTGGGGATGCTCTGAGCGTGTTACTCTGGAAAATGTGTAGCCAGTTTAGGTTTTTTTGCTTAGGTGCCTGCAAGGAGCACATTGCAGTAATCTAGCTTGGCACCAATGGTGGCTCGGGTGATGGAGAGGCAGTTTTGGTTAGCGAGCAATGGTTAGAACGCGCTTATTAATTTGGTGGTGTGGGCAGTGGCGGAGGCAATGGCATTGACCTGTCTGTTCATGGAGACTGGGATGGTGGTGTTGTCAATGCTGTATTTTTGGTTCATTTCGTCGAGTATTTCTTTGGGACCTAGGAGGATGATCTCTGTTTTGTCTCCACTGAGGCAAAGTCCATTGGCTGCAATCCAGGCTTGGATAGTAGCGTATGTTTGGAGAAGCGCTGCAGAGTCGTGGTCATACGAGCCAGTAAGGGGAAGGCAAACTTGTGTTTCATCAGCATAGTTGGTGTAGGCTGTCCAGTTTATCAAAAAAGGGCTTGGAGAACAGGTTGTTTAGGGTGGGCGCAGTGCATGAGCCGTGGGGTACACCGCAGTGGATGGTGTACCCCAGGGCTCTGTTAAGTTGCCAAATAGACTGCTAACACGTAGTACTGTATGTCCAAGACCTTTTATTGAAGGTACAGCTGCATACATAAGACGACCCCCAGCAGGAGGCTTACAACCGTCCTCCTTTGGTCAACCTTCTCATCTCCCTCAGCACCCCAGAACTCTCCCCATGCAATGAAGCTCTAATGTAACTAAGGGTGACAGAAAGCAATATGATGTATACACTAAGCACTTCAAAGGATGACAGGCATAACATGTAGATATCAAGGGCAGCATGTAAATGTGTAATACAAAGAGGAATGCCTATCCTAACCCGCTCATGATGGTGTACCCCACTAACTCCTGTATCAAGAAAGAGGGATCATTCTAGTCTCTTGAATCAATCAAAAATATCATATGCAACCTTGTAGGGTTGGACCAGTTCCTTAGTCATCTGGAACCTAGCTTTCCCTGTGTTCCTTGGTTCTCACCACAACCATCCATGTTCATCCCCCTGGTATCCTACTGGAAGCCAGTGCAGCAGGACAGCATTGGCACAAGACACTCCGATCTAAAGGAGTTGTGTGCCCTTGTGTACCCTCTTCAATGATAATAGAGAAATGTGTGACTCCCGACAAAAGCTCCAAGTTGTGTAGCCCACATGGGATAGTACTAAGGCTAAAGTGGTCTTCTGGGAAGGATCCAGAAAGGAGTTGCTTCGACTGCATAAGAGAAAAGAAGTCCTTATTTACTTCTTGCTGCCATTGACCGGTCTGGATCACTTAGGACGATAGTCTCCAGTTCCTGGGACACACAGGTTATCACAATTAGCCATATGTATGGTATAGTTATGAAATCACATTAACTTGACCCGCTATCCTTAATACACACCATGTTACCTACATGCTACAACACATATGATACAGATTCTTTGACCTGCGCATGTGAACCAACATTTATTGTAGCGTGGAACTCACAATGTGTGCGATTTGTTATGTTTACTGCATTCATGAGTTAATGTGTCAAATTAGATAATCTGTGACGACATATTCTGCTTTCAAAGCTCTGCGTCATATTCCCCTCGCCCACGGCTCTGCATCTGACCGGACGGCTCATTATATTTTAAAGCCTCTGCAACCAACTTTTGTTTAGGCCATGCGTTGACCTTTGGTATCGTAAGGTTATCAAAACAATGTTTTATGTCAAATGTGATGCTTTCCCAATTAGCTATGTGAGGTACACTATGTATGTATGTATTTATTTATTAATTACAACCCACTATTCACAATGATTCTTTGCTTCCCGGAGTTCTATGTCCTTGTCCTCGCCTGGGAGGTCTAATTCCTGACCTCGAATATCCGTCACTGGATTCTCCCACTCTAGTCTGGACTTTCATCACTCAGACTCTCGCTGCCAGCCAGGCATTTTCCAAAACTGCTTTCCCAGGATAGGCCTCAAACTGTCTTTTATCAAAGCCCCCACACCCCTTACTGAACAGGTCCCTAAAATTCCCAGCCCAACACTCCCCTCTCTCTCCTTTCCTCTTTCCCTTTCCCCTTTCCTTTCTTTTTCTTTCTCGCTCTTGTATTTAAACTCTCCCCCTACCCGCCCCATCTTATATTATGTTGTACCTTAGGCCAGCCCTTTCCATGTGATGTGACCTCTTTCCGCGTCAGGTGCTAATTTGTGTAGTTTCCGTCTGGCGCCTCGCTCTATGATGACGTTGGAACAGCATTCCAGTTGATATCCTCTTGGATACCTTTGAGCCTGTTTACCCTCTATCCTACTCACTTGCTTGAAAAACCAAGCTCGCCAGCATCCCACAGACGCTTCTCTGCATCCCACAGACGCTTCTCTGCATCTGAACACATAGCATGACACATATGTACATTTCCAGGACTGTAGGCTACCATTTCTCACTATTCCAGTATATTGCCTGTTTTAATAATTCCACTATTTAATATTACCCTGCCATACTAGTAAATCAAGTTTGGTGAATTCCCAATATCCTGTGATCACTTGTCTACCCTAGAACAACATACCCTACACCATAGCACCCAGCCGTCATAGTTAAGTTGAATGCATACACTACTGTGCCCCAGTAATCAAGCGTGAGGTGTGAATTCGTTGGGATTAGTGGTTTAACTCAGGAATAAAACTGTTAGCTAATTATGACCTGAATCTTGATATATTGGTAGACAAAAAGAAAATGATGTATGATGTTGACTTGGTGAAGAATAGAGAACTGGCTTTGGGCTTTCGACTATGGAAGTCATTGGCTCGAGACAGGGTATCGGGCATTCATTTATGTTATGTAGGCATCGTTTTCAACACATCGAAACGAGCCGACATCTTTTGCTAGTATGCTTGGTCCTCACTGGAAATTGCTTTGGATGAAACGATAGGAAACACTGAACGATTTGGAAAACTTTTTTTAAAATATTTGTTTAACTTGTTAGTTTGAATTGAAACTCTTTTTATGAAGTGTGAAAAAATGTGATGTTTTTGGGTATTTTAAATGTTTTTAAAGGTTTTATAAATATATTATTTAACAATTGATTATGGATTGATTATGAACTGTGTATTATGTGGAAACATGTTTGAATTAATATGTCTTTTTGCAAAGGTTTGAATTAACCAAATTCAAATAAATAAATTAATAGATAGATAGATAGATAGATAGATAGATAGATAGATAGATAGATAGATAGATAGTTGGGATTTTTATGACAACTGCCAATTTAGCAATTTGAAGTGATTTAACTGACTTGAAGGGTGTGTTTATGGTTTAGTGTTCATATGCCACACAGTATAATGTTGTTCAAAAGGTGAATGGGGGGTCAAAATTAAACTTAATCAAAAACGTATTAAAGTGAAGTATTAACAATGACTACAATCCACCACAGTTATTCACTAAGTTCAACAGCTAAAATATGAACATGTGACAGTCCGAATAAGGCTATTTTTATTACTTCAAACCTCACATAATCAAAGGCCATTACATTTTCAATTGAGACAGTGTCAATGACCAGAGAATGCAACACAATTAGAAACAAGGGGTAATGTAAAACTAAACGCAACAGAAATGTACACAATAAAGCACACCAACAGTATAATAAACACGAAATTTACTGTGTCTTCATTTTAAACAAGTATCCCATTGCTAGACGCGAGGGAGACATTCATTAAGTCAATTTGTTAATCCAATCTGCAATACCTAAACATCTCACAGTTTGTCTCCTGAGAATGCAAAAAACAACATTTCTTTACGTAAAATCATTATGGCAGGGGGATTGTTTATGATATGATATGATAAGTCATTAAAACATGCCTACACACAAGTGTTTAGTAATTGCAGATGTCAACAACTGTATGCCAAATCTAGAAACTGATTTTCATAAACAATTAAATAATATTGGGGTTGAGACAATGCCCTCTGCCTGCCTGATCACTAAGTCAGAGGGCAGGGTACTACACTGAGCTACTGAATGTTGGACTGGTTGGGGGTGTTAGGGGGAGTATCCCTGGGTCTGCTTGATCTATTCCCAGACAGAGTACAGTAACACAAGCCACTCTCAGGGGTCCAGTTACTTCCTGCCATATAGAATCACCAGGTTAGACCAGCCCTAGAGGCTTATACCCGGAACCAAACCTTTAGCATACTCGGTACACTACTGAGACACCGCAACATCCCTGTTTGAAAGAGCCTTCATCTCACTGTAGCCACATCGAAATCATCCAATCTTCAAAGTAATGGGCAATAGTGTCGTGTCCAGTGCTACCATTGCCCCTTCGGTCAACATAGCGAAGGAATAATGTTTGGGGATGTGTGGAAGCCGTGACAAGCACAGCGGTTCTGTGTACCTTCTCATTCCCTCTTTCCAATCCTTGACTTCCCGAACTGGGAGAAACCTCCTGCTTGCACAATACTTCCAATGAATATGACAATATGGAAAGCTTATCCAGCGTGTTCTAAGACGCCTACTCTTGCGCTGGTGATATAACAGCTCTGAGCTCAGTGCAGACAGCCTAAGTGAGGATCAAAGGAAAAAAACTGAAATTTAAGAAGTTGGACAGGCTAGGACAGCCCTCAGTCAATTACCTCTGTCAGGTGAAGGCCTTCAGGGAAACACCTATCTAGAGGGAGGAGGAAACATGTTATCAGTGCAACCAGCCCCGGATGATGATTATGGGTTGCTTGAGAAGGTAATTGCTCGTGGTTTGGAGATCATTGCAAATACTGTGGAAAATTGGGGGCAGTTGGAGATGAGAAGGGAGAAGAAGCCAGAAGATGGTAGTAGAAGATTGTAGGAAGAAGGTGGTAAGAGATTGGAGGAAGAGATAGCATCAGGTAGAGGTAGTAAGGGATTAGATGAGGTGGTAACACCAGGATGAGTAGGTGAAGAACTGGACGAGGTGGTTGTTTTAGCTTACACTGTTGCAGAGTTGCTGAAATTAATGATACAACATTTTAAACATGATGCCCATATCATTGTGATCCTTTTATGAAATGATCTGGGTCTGTCTTTTATGAAAATAATTGTTTGAACATTTGGACACATTTGAAAACTATCAAGGACTATGTTGCCTCAACTCAGTGTTGTTGTTGAAACACACCTCTTTTTAATGAGCCCTATTTCTATATCTGACTTTTTCAGGGCACGCCTCCTCTGAGAGCATGCCAAAGTCAAGCCCATCTGCACTGGTCCTAGGCCTCAAGCCCAGGGATCGTATCTCTCCAGGTCAGAAATATCTCCATTGGCTGCCAGTGGCTGCAAGGATTAAGTTCAAAACACTCTGCATTGTCCACCAGGTCTTCTGGGGCATGAGGCCTCAATACCTTCAACTCTCGCTTCCTAAATATCTTACTTCTCAAACTCTTTTCTCATCTGCCTCCAACTCCCTCAGGGTCAGTCACTTCTCCAAACAACGAGTTGGTGGTAGATCTCTTTCTTCAGCTGGGGCCTCCCTGTGTAACAGCTTCCCTGCCTACCTGAAACTTGAGGAGAACCATCTCTGGATCCGGAAGCACCTCAAAACCTATCTCTTTTCTTCTGCTTTTTCTTTTCCTCTCCCCTGACCTGATGTCTCCTGGCTGTAACTGACACTAATACTGCACTGCCCTTCCTGGCAACCCATGCACTTGGTGACTGTTTCTGTATCCCTACAGTCCCTACAGTCCCACTACCAGCACCTGTTGTCTGCTCTTACCCTAGCACTTGCCACCTGCTGGCCGTACTTTACTTATTGTTATCTATTCTATTATCCCATGTAATTGCACTGTCTCTCACCCTGCCCCTCAGCACTTTCCCACTTCCCCCTTCCAATGCACTTGCTCGATCTGAATGACACCTGGCCTAGTAAGATCGTTTTCTGCCTTCCCTCTGTTCTGCCCCCCTTGCCTCGTTGCGCCTTGAAACACTTGTGTATAGGCGTGTTATAAATGCAATATCATATCATATATCTTAAAGGTATTCTTAAGCTGTACAAGCAATGTTACTGCTCGGCCGACTTGTATGACTTAGAAGCTCTTACCCGAGTGGATATGTCTTGGGTTGCTAGAACAGAGGTGTCATGATGCCAGCTCCCGGGGAGCCGGCTCAGGCCTTGCATCCCCAAAAGCGGACATCAAGTCCTCGGGGAAGGTCCCAGCAACCCTGCATTCTACTCACCTTTACAGGGCGCCTCCATGTTCAGCAGCGACCATCCGGATTCGCAGTCGCGCCCCCGCGCCTAGGGAGTAAAAGACAAGAACAAAGGTGAGAGAAAGAAGGGAAAAGGGAAGCTAAAACTCCATGTCAAGACTTACCTGTTGGGTCATTCCCTTTTCATTTCGGGTCCGCGCCGCATCCAGGCATTTTCGGACCCCGGCCCCTAGGGGGAAAAAGACATCAGCGTTAATGAGTGAATGAAAAGACATTACCAAAACACTCATTAAATACTTACCTGATTTCCACAAGGATTTCACCGCTCACCTCGGGTCGGTGCCTGTTCCCCGGCATTCCGTACCCCGGCCCCTATGGGGAAAAAGACATTAGCATTAGAACATTAATGCATGGACACAAGGGGAACCACTTATAGAAAAACTTACCTGGAAGCCAAGCAAGTTTGGTTCTCACCCATCCGAAAATCCAGTGACGTAACTGGATACCAACGCGCCCCTGCATCAGAAGCAGGATGGAGAGCTCGTCCTTCCAGACCCTAAAAAGGATACTTCTGCGAGTCAGACAAGCCAGATCTGGGGCCCGGTCCAGTCCGTCTTCCGAACCCTGCGCATCACCTTAGACGAGGTCACAGCAGCGCGAACCAGGCCAGCGCCTCTGTGGGAGTCAGATGAGCATTAAAAGAGGCCTGTTTCTGATGTTGAATATTGGCTTTATCCGCCTGTGTCCCAATTGGAGGGTATCCGTCTGGAACTGGGTCTTTACTCAATGGGTACCTTACGTTTGCTGAAACGCAGCAATTTATTTATGTGGGCCCTAACATATCCTCAGTGTGACCTCTTAAGGCTGCTGGGCACGGACATAGAAGTAAGGGAGAATTGTGTGTTTGTTAAGTCCATCTTAAATCTTTTTAGCTTAATGAACTGGTCTCCTAAATGAGAACTTGGTTACTGGGCGATCCAAAAGGAGTTCAGGATTAAAATGCTGGATTGGGATAGGCAAAATGACCATCTACATCTTCAGAGTCCAAAATCCTGCAGGTTTACCTCTCATGTATTGTATACCCCAGGGCGAGCGCAGTATTTTCTAATGCTTTGCCCATCTAGCAATTTCCGTAGATCCATATTGCTCCTCCGAATAAACAGGCTCCCAGTGTAAGCGATTATTGGGGCAGCTAGGAATCTGAAGTATGCTGAAAGATTCTGCCGTGCTAGTAAAAACCACAGTTGTCCCGGGACTGGTAAGCAAATCCTAACAGAGTGCCCTTCTATGACATCAGCAATCATGGTAAATCTGGGTGACTATGTCTGCAACCTGACTTCGATCAGCGAGAGCGCCTTTTGGCTCGGGTGCTTGAGCATAGGTAATAAGAGCTTGCATCTTGCCCTCTATCGATTCTGGCTATTTTTTGGGCAGCTACTGCGATCATGCTCAGAGCCATAGTACCTATTGAATGACGGAGAACATTTTCCCATCTGTGGATGGAAGGGGGAAATGAACCCCAAGATGTTTATTATAGATTATAGACTGTAAATGCAAGAAATTTGGTGAAAAACTTGTGGTTTGTCTGGTCTTCTGTTGGCGTTGAGCTCAATTGTAATTTCATTTGAGGTATTTTATGTACTTTATGCATGTTATGTTTGGGATGCATCTGTATGTACAGTATTTAGTCCTCATTTTTAATTCTGTATTCTGTATATTCTGTATTGTGTATTTAGTTTTTTCTGCTCTTTGATTTGTATTCACCTTTACATGTAAAGTTTTTGACTATAACACATTAAAATATAAAATAAAATAATATAAGAACTGATCATCTTTACCATGAACTCACAGTTACAAGAAATATTGTGGTGAAAAATGGATATATTCACGATAAAGACGAGTAATGTGACGAGGATTTCACGAGTATGTTTCTCGTAGAACATTGTTTTTAAACACATAATGTGACCTTGGGCTATACATTGGACATATTGTTAACAACTAAAACAAAGTTAAGTGTCAGGATGAGTTAGGCTTTAAGGGGCACTGTCATGTTAGCGAAGAACCGGAAACATTCATTTGTGAAACACATCATCAAGGCTTCTGAGTGTAAGGCCATCCCCACAGGTACTTTTGGGTGTGAAATATGGGCGTACACAAGGGTCCCAGCTTCAAGATTTAGAGAACTCATTTTCAAGAAGGTCGCTTATGGCGCCTCCTTCAGAGGGCGCTGTTGTAAGCTTAAGACATATTGAATGCTCCTGGGAAATGTAGCTTTTGGTTCCTGTGTGGAAAAACTGAGCAAGATTAAGAACAACTTCATTATTCTGGGAAAGGCTAATGAAGGGGCTTGTTAAAATGATTGTGGGACTGTAGAATGCTTTAGAATAAGAATGAGGAGTAGCAATGACTTTTAAAGCCGTTCTGTAACTTGGATATACTTAATTAAGTTCAATATGCATTTTTATTGTAAACTGTACAGGTCTTAACATTAGAATTAGTACCATTTAGTTGGGTAACACTAAAGATGTTATTCTGTTATTCAGCTCCAAGGTACTGTGTGGTGAATACACGCTTTACACAGTAAGGGCCTGATTCACAGAAGTGCTTTATAATGGCAACACGCCATTGGAATATTTCTTTAAGTGAATAATTACAATAATAAAACATAGGTTATGGTGCTGGGCAAGGGGAATCATTACATTTGAAAGGGAAGAAAGATTTGTGGAATGTACAAGCAACCAGTGGAGGAAACAGTGGGCACCAAAGCACCCAATCTGAGGTTCGGTACGAAGTGGAGGGTGTGTGGGCCTAGGTGTTGGGGACGGGACATTGCATGAAGAGGAGGGTCTTGAGCTCCTTCTTGAAGTGTACAAGTGATAGAGCGAGTCTGGTCTTGAGGGGGAGGAGGTTTCAGAGTTCTGAGGCATGGACAGAGAAAGCATGTCTTCTGTTTCTTTCCTTCCTGCACCGGCAGAGGTCTAGTCCAGACATGTCCTTAAATCTGGTGGATTGGAGACCTTCGAAATTGCTGAGTTTCATTAACTACAGTGATTAGCAGATACAAGTGAATAGGTTTGCAATATTAGGCTGTGCACTACCAAATGCAGAATATATTAAAGATTACATCGAAAAGAGATTTTCAATGGAAAGCTGGCTGCTCGAATTCTAAGTATCATGGGACCAACAGGAGTCAATGGATTACGGACAGCCAACATACATTTGGACTTCAGAAATGGTCTGCAAAAGAACTACAGCTGATGGTTGCAAACTAGCGAACAACATGAAGGTGGCCATCATTGCTTACTTCTGAGACATCGGGCCTCATTCCGAGGCTGGCTCAAAGGGATACCGGGCACCGGTAATGACACTGGTGCCGGTAATCCCTTGGCGCCCTATTCCGAGGTCCCTTTGCGGGTCCCTCCCTTAACACCTGGTTTTACCAGGCATTATGGACGGGACCCGTTAAGGGATATCGGGGTCAATAACGGTACCGCAATTTGTAGTACCGTTATTGACGCCTTCCACCTTCCCCCTTCCCATCATCCGACCCATGAAGCATGTGTCAGTTGAGGTTTTCGCTGCCACCTTCTCGCCCCCTCTTCCCCCCTCGGCTGACTCCCACCCTGACACAGCCCTCTCCGTTCTCTACTCTGCTATATCTGATACTCTTGATATCCTTGCCCCTGTTATGAGAATCCGCCTGAAGCCCAAAGCCAAATGTAACTCCTGGTATGACTCGGATCTCTTCACCCTTAAGCGCTTGTGCAGGGTGGCAGGGAGGAAATGGCGTGCTTCATGTTCATCCTCTGACAAACTGTCCTGTCGCCTGCTCCAAAGGCAATACCGGCTCTCTGTTCTCACCAAGAAGAGAGCCCTTATCCAAGCCTGCATCACTGCGGCATCTAACAATTCGGCTGAACTCTTTAAAATCTGCAAGGAGCTGGCCAACCCTGCTGCAGTCTCTACCTCTCCTGTCCCCTCCCAGGCCCTCTGTACGGCACTGGCCTCTCACTTCATTTCAAAAACTCAGGACATCCTGTCCTCACTCTCCTCCCATCACCTCCTCCCCTCTATTCCCTGCCCATCCTCTGGCCCTTCTGCAGCCACCCCTCCTCTCTCCTTCTCTGCCTTTCCCCTTTTTTCTGCTGATGAGGTTTCGAGACAAGTCCGATCTATGAAAGTCTCGTCAACACAGGTCCACCCCTGCTCCTCCAAAACTATTAAGGACCACATCGACTCCTTGGCTCCTGCCCTTGCTGACTTCTGCAATCACTCCTTCGCCTCTGGAGTCTTCCCATCCCCTCTCAAGCACTCCCTTGTGCACCCCCTTCTTAGGAAACCCTCTTCCGACCCATCCTGCCCAGCTAACTATCACCCTATCTCTATCACTCCTTTCCTGGGCAAGATCCTGGAGAAACCTGCCATCTCCCAGCTTAATCTCCATGCTGAATTGGTTGGGAGCCTTCATGGCCATCAGTCTGGCTTCAGAGCTGCCCGAAGCACAGAAACTGCTCTCCTGAACATCCGTGAGGACCTGCTCTCGAACCTTGACTCTAACATTCCATGTGTTCTCATTTTGCTTGATCTCTCTTCTGCCTTTGATACTGTCAACCATACCATCCTGCGTCTCCGTGATAACCTGGGTATCACTGGTCAGGCGCTGGCTTGGCTGACCTCTTTCCTCTCAAATCGACCCTCCCAGGTCCAACTGGGGTCTTTCCTGTCTGACATCTTTTTCTCTACCTGTGGTGTCGCCCAGGGTTCTAACCTCTCTCCCTGGCTGTTCAACCAGTATCTGGCACTTCTCGCCCACCGCATCGCTGCTCTCTGCCCCAACTTTCAGTGCTATGCAGATGATACCCAGCTCATTTTCAGGCTACCCTCGGCCTCCTCTTCTCCTTCCCTCATCTCTGACTGTCTTTCTGCTATCCAGGAACGGTGTGCCGCCAACGACCTCTGCCTTGATGCCAGTAAGACCGAGATTCTACTCATCGGCACACCCACTCCCTCCTTCCCTGCAGCTCTCTGGCCAGCCTCTCTTGGCCATCTTCCTGCTCCTACCTGAAAGGCAAAAAACCTTGGGGTCATCTTCGACTCCACACTCTCCTTCTCTCCTCACATTTCTGACATTTCTAAGAAGTCACACTACCAGCTGCACCTCCTCAGAGGTAATCTTCCTTTCCTCTCCTTCCCCCCGAAGCTCACTGTCTCCAGAGCCCTGGTTCTCTCCAAGCTGGACTACTGTAACAGCCTCTATCTAAATCTGCCTGCCTCTACTCTACACCCTCTGCAAATCATCCAGAATAGGACTGCAAGACTTGTCCTTGGCCTAAAGCCCAGGGACCGTATCTCTCCAGGACTGAAATCTCTACACTGGCTCCCAGTGGCTGCGAGGATTAAGTTCAAAACCCTCTCCATTGTCCATAAGGCCTTCTGGGGTCTGGGGGCAAAATACCTTCAACTCTCTCTTCCTAAATATCTTCCTTCTCCAGCTCTTCGCTCATCCGCCTCCAACTCCCTCAGTGTCAGCCGCTTCTCCAAGCAATGAGTTGGGGGTAGATCTCTCTCCGCGGCAGGGGCCTCCCTCTCGAACAGCCTTCCTGCATCCCTGAAACTTGAGGAGTACCATCTCTGGTTCCGGAAGCACCTCAAAACCTTCCTCTTTGCTTCTGCTTTCTCTCCCACTCTCCCCTGCTAAATTCCTTACTGAAACTGCACTGATTCTGCAACTGGGAAACTCTCACCAATCTCGGTCCTTGGCCCAGCCACTCTCCCCTTACACTGCCTCCCTGGCAACCACTACACTGCGGGACTGTCTCTGTATCCCTACAGCCCCCCTTCCCAGCACTTGTCTGCACTTATCTTGCACTTGCCACCAGCTGGCCCTTATTATTTATCTTGTTCATTACTAACCCTGTACTGCACTTTCCCCTCTCCCTTTCCCCCTTGCACTTTTCCAGTCCCCCCTACCCATGCACTTGCGCGATCTGAATGACACCTGGCCTAGTAATATCGTTGTCTGTCTCCCCTTGTTCCCCCCATCCCTGCCTCGTCGCGCCTTGAAACACTTGTGTATAGGCGCGTTACAAATGCCATATCATATCATAACCCTATGGGGGCTCAAATGGAATGGGGAATGGCTTTTACAATGGGGACTTACCGGTCCTGCCAAGGTCGGACTGGACCGGTAAGTCCCCATTGAATTAGGGTGGCCACAGTCCCGTTATTGGTGCTAGGCAGTTGAATATCGTTCTGCTGGTCATCTCAAATGTTTAAACTAATCAACTTTGTGTTGTGGGAATTGGGGGTGGATTGTGAGGTGACAGGGAATGAAGGAGGGCGGTGTGCGAAGGTCTGTGAACCCAATCATTGATCGCAATGTATGCTTTTCTATATGGGTTCAAAGTGCGAAGTCTAATCAAAATTGTGTGGGCAGATTATTTAATTCAGCACGATTACGAATACTTAATTACTTCAAGTATATCAAAGTTCTAGTGTTAGGGGCATTTCCTGACAGCGCATTTTCATGAGGTTCTCTTCCGCGATCTGTTTGAATATGCTGTGCGAGCTGCGTCTGGGGCCCTGAATAAAATTGCGTTACTTCTAGCACTGGGATACACTCCTTTTTGACTACTTTTGTAATTTCTTGGTGAGTTCTACGAAGCAACCCCGGATACATTTTTGGATGCCACAGCAAGATATCTCTCCGGTTCAACCGAGGTGTGGGTAGACCAGCCATACGCTGGGAGGAGTGCGGGACAGCATCCGTTGAGCAGTACTAAGAGTTCGAGCCTGATGAGGTCTGTGGATGCCACTTCCTCAAGATCCACCTGGTCTGGTGCTACCTTCACTCCGACTGAAGTGCAGGCCTTTAGAGGGAGACTATAAGGATACTTGAGCGTACCCGTGCGCGAATAGCGATAGGGACTCTTTTTATGGTGTATAGGTACGGTTTCCGGATTTTGGGGAATACCGGAAAAATCAGGTATTTGCCCCTGTGTTACATTCCTCAGGGGACTCTGATAAACCCTGGTATATCATTAATTGCCACTCAGTTTCAAAGTGCGGAGAGAGGGATATTGTTCTGTGTTGTCTTGTTTCTTAGACAGAAGCTTGCTGATGAGCTATCCTTGCAGCTCTGGTTCTGAGTTGTCTATTGGAACTGACATTGCACCAACTGTAGAAGTCTCAAAGGATTATCCACTATTGCCACCTTGTGGCAGAAGGTCAAATTGACTGTATAATCCATCACATTACTGGTGACAAACCGAATTATTATAGGACTGACCTTATCCACTGGTGCCACCTTGTGGTCAATCGACACATGCAAATAACCCTAGGGCGCCTTCATGTCTCATGTATTATTAGTACGCACTGCCTGGCTAAAGGAAAAGTCGCAACGCGGACCCATACTCTAATCACAAATGGCAACGCTGGAAAAAACAATTCATTGGACGTACACCAGAACGACTAACACCTCTCTGGCAAGCACAGATTACTTCCTCACGCAGGCTCCGCTCTCATAGGAGAGTTTGCATCTGGCACATTACCATGCTCAGAAGGTGGTGTTAACACATGTTTCAACATATTGTAATGAAGCTGAACATTGTTTTAGTAAAACATCACTCCTGCTGTTCGAGCTTCCAGGCGGCTAGTTGCAGGCGGTGCCACCTCAGTGAAAGCTTGGCAGGATATTTTAAAACATAATTTATGTTTGAAAATGTCCTGCTAAGCTTTAGAAAATATGGGAGAAACAAACTGGCACCACGCCTGGTACTTGCAGCTCCCTAAAGAACCACTGCTTTATGTGTTGACTGCACCCCTGAATGTCTGTCAGCTCTTTACCCACACCAGACACTTCAGGACACTTTGCCACAATCCTACCCGGTTTTTCAGGACTGCAGAGGAGGTCGAGGAAAACGAGAGGACAACTTAAACACGTATTTCTCTTTGAAACTGCAATAATATATTCATGACCCATTGATAAAAACACATATTATTTTTCTACCAACAACAGTAACACAATGCACCGTAATTAGTTAAAACATGAGAGATTACACGCCTGCACACAGTAATAATGACCAAAAAGAAAGGAAAGTCGAAGGAAAAAACAAAACAAAATCATAAAACCGCAGCAACATTATTTAATACTTGCTACAATGCATTTCACACCAATAAAACCATCCTAATACATGTTCGTACAGTATGTCATTGAATGTTACTACATGGGTTGATTAGCCAAGCCCATCCATCTAGACCTGATGAGCTTATGAAAAAGGAATCGCATATGTTAATTGAAATATAATTTACAATATTTTAGGGCCGAAGAATAGTCTCCAAACTTAAACAATGTTTCTTGTTGGGACAAAGATACGTGCAACTTCCTCAAATACTGTCAAAAGGACAACATGTGGCATCATGTGTTCGCTTCCCTGTTCTGACAGTCAAGGCTCTGCAACCTTTGGCTTTTCACATGTTTTGGACTACAACTCCCATCAGCCTTTGCCAGAATAGTCAATGGAGGGGAATCATGGAACTCGTAGTCCAAAACGTCTGGAGCCCCTCAGGTTGCAGACCCTTTTTAGAGTCAATAGATAATTTGTTGGATTCACAAGCGCATTAATAGGAAGGTATAGATAAACTGACTTTTATCCTTCTACTTTACTCACAGCATTTTCATAATGTTTGGAATTCTCAATTTAGGGGGAAGGGAGCCCAGTTCAGTGAAGTTGTATAAATAGCAAGTGCTGTTATTTAGTGGGTTGAAATGGTGTGTTATATTTTGGACGAATTCGGTAAAAAATGCCATGCAATTTATATCCGTTTTGTAGGGAAAAACATGAAAAATTCCAATAGATGCCAGTTCACCATACTTCACCGGAGGATTTTAAAACATGGTTTCATGGTGGCTCTTTACAAAGAAAAAGTATGAGGCCTGTATCAACAATTTTTGCTAGCATTGCTCTGTGAGACAGACACATTGTAATCCTAGCAGAGCCCAAACATAAATGAATATATGTGTGTTTACACTGGAAAAAACAGTTACCTGTGATTTGTTTAAGGGAACAAACAGGGAAAACACTGATAATCACAGATTCTGACATTTCATGAAAACACTGGAAAAGTACCCCTGGAAGTAAAAAAAAAGAAAACTCTAAAACAGGAAACCCTATGTGTAGGACGCACCTTCATTAGTGCTGAAGAGGAGTAGTTGATGTTAGTTCTGCCATTCCGCTAGGGAGCAGATGAACAGTGTCACATCTGCACTAGAACAGAGGCAGACCTTGTTAGACAACTGTTGCGCATAGTGCGCAGTGTGAAAGGGCGGGGCCTGCGGAAAAGGTTAGAGAGAGTGAAACTAGGGCGATCGGGCGAAGTGGTAAGTATAAATATTGAGCGAGTGGGATTGTTTGACAGGAGAGTGGGAGTTTAAAAGGTTTAAAGAAATAAGGAGAACAAAGAAGTAGGGACAGAAGAATATTTAAATAGAAAGGAATAAGGCGGAGACAATGTCGTCCTACTGGATGGATACTCTGTTTAATCAGATGTGTAAAAGGTGTCCCAGTATCGTGATAAAATATCGAAGTACCATTTTGAGTGGATGATCAACACAGAGGGGAAGTGTTATGAAGAATTGGCCGGATAGGGGACATTCGATGAAGACATTATAAAAAGTATGTATTCCTTTTTGGCAGCTACATACAAAGTAGCAAAACTAAAAAGGGACAGGATATTCTGTGGCTTTGGAAATTGTACGAAAAAAAGAGATATAAAAAGGGAAAATGGAGGAGGAGCAGGGAAGTGCACCGCCACCCCCCTATACGATACACCCATCATTAAAACCAGCTGCAGGGTATACTAATCCTAAACGAGCATCTCAAGACAAGGAACGAACACAAAAATTAAGATGCAAGCTACAGGAGCTGTTAGGGAAGATTTCATATTGTATGTCATTTTCCCTCCATGTGGCAACCCCCAAACTTTTTGCTGCTGTTTTACACCCTGATCTAGATTTTGCCAGAGAAGCAGAGCCTTCCGCCGCACTCCTCTGGGCTTTCTCTCAATTCTTATGGGGAAACTGAGATGCCCTTAAAACAGTCAGTACTGGGAGACTTTGTTTCTCTTAGTCCTTTCCTCATCTTGCAGCTTTTGTGCAACATGAAACAAGAGTGCACCGTAACTTACTTTACCGCGCTCTTGGGTCTCTAGTCATTCCAAAGGACCTAGAAACTCTCGCTGGACTTATTATGAACTGTGCAGATGTGTCACGGACAGGACTGGTGGCAGCTATCGTTTCCCTTGTGTTTTGAACACTTTTTTGCCATGGTATCCCTGCTTACCGCGTTTGGCACGAATAGGTGGCCTGGCTCCAAAATGGCCATGCAACAAGGTTCTTTGTCGTGTCCTCTGACCGTCTTGCCCCTTCACCTTCCCCAGGTCGAGCCGACCCGGGTCCGACCTTATTTGGTCATGCACTTTCCTGCGAAACCCAAGGCTTTCGCAGGCTTCTGAATGCCTTGTGTGTGCCTCCAGGATGAGAGCTGGGATGTCTGTTCCCAATACACATCCTGGGTGCCAGAGAGTCTGGAGTGTCCTGAATGCGTGGGACCGCTGTGGTCCGTGATAGGTCCACGTATGGTGTGAGTGTTTGTGAGCAGATATCCCATTGGGTCCTCTCCGTTTTGGCGCAAAGGGAACTTTGGATAAGAGGAGGCTGAAAACACCACTACCATGTCGATCTCCTGAGTTCACACCGAACAAGGGATAAGGAGCCAAGTATCCTGCAACAAGAAGCTGAGTCAAGGAACCGCTGGTACCGCTGAAGGTTTGCACCCTGAGCCGCTGTCGTCCTGCAAGACCCCTCTGCATCTGATCATCCTAGAAGGTCTGCGAAGGCGCATCGACCCTTTGGAATAGTGGGATCAACTATTCCCAGCACCTTCATTAAACCCTGCAAGTAAGCCTCTTTGGAAGCGTCTCTGGGCCGACCAGTGGGCTGACCATCTTACGCAGGACGATTTGCTCCGTCACCGCTGTCGTTTCAGGGAAGCCCTTGAAACTTGGTCTACTGCTTGCTCTGCGTCCACAGCACCCTCACACTGAAATTCGTGCACTTGGCATTCCCAGGTCTGAAGTGAGACGAGTGCGCCCGGACCAGAGTAAATGCGGTTGCCGTATTGCCCTGCTTTGGTAACAACCTGTGCAAGTCCGCTGCCTTTGGGACACCCTCGACCCTGCATCCTGCTACACAGAATCTACACGGTGTCGAGACGTCCCGATCATCGCAGCTGAACCTGCCAGCAACGTGAACTGAACTGGAGAAGTCTGGGTCTGCCTGCTTCGGGGACCGGTGAGTAGTCCATACCCCAACCGGTGGCCCCTCGCGCAGGAGCACGTTTCTTTTCTACCGCTGTTGCGAAATAGCGACTCTCTCCCGCACTCTCACCCTGCCTCTGCCCACAAGTGGAGGCCTTGCTTGAGTAGCGGGGACCTGTTCTTCATTGCTTCATCCACCTTCCTGAACTGTCAGAGACCCTTGAAGAGACCCTAATTTGTCCATTTGCACAAGCATGTGCAGGTACATTTGAGCATAAGGCTTCTCTCTTCGTAGTGCTCGGACTTCCTCCTAGTTAGGTGTATTTCTGATGTCGAACTGGGTCTAATGATTACTTGCACTGCCTGTTTTCCTCCCCATCTAGGTGGTCTACATATTATGTGCTCATAACTCCTTAGACCCCCTCGGTCTTGTATATATATTGTATTGATTGTGATGTGTTGGTTTACTTTAGTATTATTGTGATTCTTTGCTATGGTCGATGTTACAAAGGCCTTGTAATAAATGTGTCTATATTTTTAATATAACACCTGTCTGGAGTAATTTGTACGTGTCCTTGCTTTGTGTGCTCATTGAGGTCTTTCAGTCACTCTCACCCTCTTGAGACTTAGTCTTGACCGCCGCCATTGCTACCCTGATTGGTCTGGCTTGTCCAGAGGTTACCCTGTTCCAAGAAACTAGGCTGGCCTTCTGAACCTCTGCCCCTTCAGGTCAGAGTTCAGAAATCCATCTTAACAGGAGCATTATTGACAAGGACAAGAAAGGGAATAGGAAATATTTAAATGACATAAAAAAGAGCATGCAGCAGCAACTTGACAGCATGTTTAAAGAGTCCGAAAAAGCAATGGAAAGGGAAATAGACGAGAAAGGAAAGGAACATGAGAAGGGAGCCAATGAACAGGCGTGGGTAGCAGGATGAATAAAGTTTAAAATAGAAAAGTAGGGACAGGACTCAGACCATAGTAAAACCAATATGGCAGATGAAGGGCAGGGCATATCGGACGGAGAAGACAGTGTTAACATCGATCATGGGAATGATGGCATAGCGACGCATATTATGACAGACAGGAGAAAGGAAAGAAGAAGAGGAAATAGAAAAATCACTGGGTGACTGGGGAAATAGACTCTGAGGCAGGAAAACCAAAATAGCACTAATGAAGAGACCAAAACGTGGCAACAAAAGCAAAGCTCACAAACAAGTGCCCCTTTTACAGAAAGTGAGGGGCGAAGTTCATTACATACTATGCAGACCCAGGTCGGAGTCGTTGACCTGGACCCTCGTATTTTATAGGGAGGGCTGCTCATACCTGTTGGTGAATCAAATGCAAGTTTTGAGTCAACTGGTCACAATAATCAGACAAGAGCGGATGCTCAAGATCTTTGAACTGTTTGGGCCTCGGTGCATTCCATATACGTTGGCTGGTCTCCCCATGACAATCTCATAGGGGAAAGCCTTGTCTTCGACTGTGCGGTCGTCCGCATTGATAGTAAGGCTATTGGCAAAGCGTCAGGCCATTTCAGATTGCTGTGGCGTCTTTCAGTGGGAAAGCCTCAACCCATTTGCTAAAGGCACAGATCACAACTAAGACATATTTATAGTTCTGGCAACGTTCCAGCTCAATGAAATCAAAATGGATCACCTGGTCAGTGGGTCTTGGTGGAAAATGTCAAGAGCGGCACCTGCCTTGCACCTCGTTGGAAGGGACCCCATCAGATCCTTTTGGCTATGCAAACTGCAGTACGACTGACCGGAAAGAAACACTGGACCCACGCGACACATGTAAAGAGGATTCCTTTTCCTCTGCCCTATGACGAAGGGGAGGAGAAGGGAATTGATGATCCTGATGCTCATAACGAGCCTGCTTTGAGCGACACCGAGGGTGCCACGAAAATTCTGCCTGAGCCTATGAGGACTGGGAGATTGCTTCTTCTTCTTCCAAAAATGAAGAAGAAATGGCAAAATGAAATGTCACTATGTTGGTTGGTGATTTAGCAGGCACAAGTTTGTGTTTGAGGTGTGGGTAGGGCCCTGCCCACATCGCAAAAGTACTGTTTTAGCTGCAACCATTTTAAGTGTTTGCAGCGCTTGTTTGAATGGTGAGAGACATTGTTGTAGAAAGGGTGAAGATTCATTCTTCATGCAGGCGTATGAGATGTGTGTATGTCTGCAGAGTCATGAAGTGTGTGATCAGTGATGGACTGGTCAGGAGGCTCTGCAGAGTCATGAAATGGGTGATCAGTGATGGACTGGTCAGGAGGCTCTGCAGAGTCATGATGTGTGTGATCAGTGATAGTCTGGTCATGAGGCTCTGATCAGTCATAGACTGGTCAGGAGGCTCTGCAGAGTCATGATGTGTGTGATCAGTGATAGTCTGGTCAAGAGGCTCTGCAGAGTCATGATGTGCATGATCAGTGATAGTCTGGTCAAGAGGCTCTGGGGAGTCATGATGTGTGTAATCAGTGATACTCTGGTCAAGAGGCTCTGCAGAATCCTGATGTGTGTGATCAGTGAAAGTCTGGTCAAGAGGCTCTGCGGAGTCATGATGTGTGTGATCAGTGATAGTCTGGTCAGGAGGCTCTGCTGAGTCATGAAATGGGTGATCAGTGATGGACTGGTCAGGAGGCTCTGCAGAGTCATGATGTGTGTGATCAGTGATGGACTGGTCAGGAGGCTCTGCAGAGTCATGATGTGTGTGATCAGTGATAGTCTGGTCAAGAGGCTCTGGGGAGTCATGATGTGTGTAATCAGTGATACTCTGGTCAAGAGGCTCTGCAGAATCCTGATGTGTGTGATCAGTGAAAGTCTGGTCAAGAGGCTTTGCAGAGTCATGATGTGTGTGATCAGTGATAGTCTGGTCAGGAGGCTCTGCTGAGTCATGAAATGGGTGATCAGTGATGGACCGATCAGGAGGCTCTGCAGAGTCATGAAATGGGTGATCAGTGATAGACTGGTCAGGAGGCTCTGCAGAGTCATGATGTGTGTGATCAGTGATAGTCTGGTCATGAGGCTCTGCTTAGTCATCATGTGTGTGATCAGTCATAGTTTGGTCAAGAGGCTCTGCGGAGTCATGAAATGGGTGATCAGTGATGGACTGGTCAGGAGGCTCTGCCGAGTCATGAAATGGGTGATCAGTGATGGACTGGTCAGGAGGCTCTGCAGAGTCATGAAATGGGTGATCAGTGATGGACTGGTCAGGAGGCTCTGCAGAGTCATGAAATGGGTGATCAGTGATGGACTGGTCAGGAGGCTCTGCAGAGTCATGGTGTGTGTGATCAGTGATATTCTGGTCATGAGGCTCTGCTGAGTCATCATGTGTGTGATCAGTCATAGTCTGGTCGAGACGCTCTGCAGAGTCATGAAGTGTGTGATCAGTGATAGTCTGGTCATGAGGCTCTGCTGAGTCATCATGTGAGTGATCAGTCATAGTCTGGTCGAGACGCTCTGCAGAGTCATGAAGTGTGTGATCAGTGATAGTCTGTTCAAGAGGCTCTACGGAGTCATGATGCATGTAATCAGTCATAGACTGGTCAAGAGGCTCTGCAGAGTCATGAAGTGTGTGATCAGTGATAGTCTGGTCAAGAGGCTCTACGGAGTCATGATGCATGTAATCAATGATAGTCTGGTCAAGATGCTCTGCAGAGTCATGATGTGCATGATCAGTGATAGTCTGGTCAAGAGGCTCTGGGGAGTCATGATGTGTGTAATCAGTGATACTCTGGTCAAGAGGCTCTGCAGAATCCTGATGTGTGTGATCAGTGAAAGTCTGGTCAAGAGGCTCTGCAGAGTCATGATGTGTGTGATCAGTGATAGTCTGGTCAGGAGGCTCTGCTGAGTCATGAAATGGTGATCAGTGATGGACTGATAAGGAGGCTCTGCAGAGTCATGATATGGGTGATCAGTGATTGACTGGTCAGGAGGCTCTGCAGAGTCATGATGTGTGTGATCAGTGATAGTCTGGTCATGAGGCTCTGCTGAGTCATCATGTGTGTGATCAGTCATAGTTTGGTCAAGAGGCTCTGCGGAGTCATGAAATGGGTGATCAGTGATGGACTGGTCAGGAGGCTCTGCCGAGTCATGAAATGGGTGATCAGTGATGGACTGGTCAGGAGGCTCTGCAGAGTCATGAAATGGGTGATCAGTGATGGACTGGTCAAGAGGCTCTGCAGAGTCATGAAATGGGTGATCAGTGATGGACTGGTCAGGAGGCTCTGCAGAGTCATGAAATGGGTGATCAGTGATGGACTGGTCAGGAGGCTCTGCAGAGTCATGATGTGTGTGATCAGTGATAGTCTGGTCATGAGGCTCTGCTGAGTCATCATGTGTGTGATCAGTCATAGTTTGGTCAAGAGGCTCTGCGGAGTCAGGAAATGGGCGATCAGTGATGGACTGGTCAGGAGGCTCTGCCGAGTCATGAAATGGGTGATCAGTGATGGACTGGTCAGGAGGCTCTGCAGAGTCATGAAATGGGTGATCAGTGATGGACTGGTCAAGAGGCTCTGCAGAGTCATGAAATGGGTGATCAGTGATGGACTGGTCAGGAGGCTCTGCAGAGTCATGAAATGGGTGATCAGTGATGGACTGGTCAGGAGGCTCTGCAGAGTCATGATGTGTGTGATCAGTGATAGTCTGGTCATGAGGCTCTGCTGAGTCATCATGTGTGTGATCAGTCATAGTCTGGTCGAGACGATCTGCAGAGTCATGAAGTGTGTGATAAGTGATAGTCTGGTCATGAGGCTCTGCTGAGTCATCATGTGTGTGATCAGTCATAGTCTGGTCGAGACGCTCTGCAGAGTCATGAAGTGTGTGATCAGTGATAGTCTGGTCAAGAGGCTCTACGGAGTCATGATGCATGTAATCAGTCATAGACTGGTCAAGAGGCTCTGCAGAGTCATGAAGTGTGTGATCAGTGATAGTCTGGTCAAGAGGCTCTACGGAGTCATAATGCATCTAATCAGTCATAGTCTGGTCATGAGGCTCTGCTGAGTCATCTTGTGTGTGATCAGTCATAGTCTGGTCAAGAGGCTCTGCGGAGTCATGATGTGTGTGATCAGTGATAGTCTGGTCAGGAGGCTCTGCCGAGTCATGAAGTGTGTGATCAGTGATAGTCTGGTCAAGAGGCACTGCAGAGTCATGATGTGTGTGATCAGTGATAGTCTGGTCAAGAGGCTTTACAGAGTCATGATGCGTGTAATCAGTCATAGACTGGTCAAGAGGCTCTGCGGAGTCATGATGTGGGTGATCAGTGACTGTCTGGTCGAGTGACTCTGCTTCAGAGTTTGCTGGTGATGCAGGTGTGTCTGCATTCTACTTAGGATTTTTTGTTGTTGTTATTGTTTTACTTTCAGAGTGGCTTACGGAATCATTCCGGATTAGCTTCTTGGATGGTTCTGGAAATCTGGGCAACCCCAACATCTGGAGGCAGTGTCCAGCTGGTCTAGTTTAGTGCGTCGTTTTGACTGCTCAGGTGTCTGGCCAACACTCTGAGGCGGTGTACTGGTGGTTTGGTTGATCGGTGTGTAATCTTGTTGCTGGTGTGAGTGTGTGTGTGTTGGGGATGAGTCAGGTGAGTGTGAGTGTGTTGGGTGTAGTGAAGGAATGTGCCTGATCAGTTTATTGCCTTGGTTGTATGGTCTGGTTCAGTAGGTTAGAGATGTTTCCTTGTAGGTGTTGTAGCGGGCCTCGTGCCAGCCTGTATAGGTGGCCGTTTGTGCTCAGGTGTGGCAGCCCTGAAGATCGCCAGTGGCAGTGGTGGACAGGAGGTGTTTAGTTTCCCCAGGTTGTATTTGGTTTTGTAGTTTGGTAGCCCAGAGGGGAAGGTGAGCGCTTCAGTGTGGAAGGCTAGTGCTCCGGTGGTGGCAGTGGCGGATGGATGGTGTTGCGTGTTTGTTTTGATGGCAGAAGTTGGTTGCATTTCTGGTGGGGTGCCACTACTGGAAAGTTAGTTACGCCCGTTTGGTCAGCTCTTACTTCGTTATCTAGTTTGTTCTTTTTGTCAAAGGTTTCACAGTTGTGCCGGTTGTGTGTTGTGCTGTCTGATTGTGATTGGTGTATGTTTTGCAGTAACGGAAGGTGTTGTTGAGGTGTTTTGATTGCGATGTGTGTTGAGATGTACTTCATTTGTGTGGTGTGCTTGTTGTGGTAACCGAAGGAAGTGTTGTGATTGACTTTCCTTCCTTTGCTTCTATCCTGCTTGTTTGAGGTGTATGGATGGAGTGATGTCTTGTGTGGAATGTTAGCTAAAGGACTGGAGTGTTTATGTGTGAATATAGTTCCACCCAGGGCAGTTGAAAGATGGGAGCCTGGGTGGTGGGAGCCTGTGGGTTCCTATGTCTGTATTTCCATATCTCCTATGTACCTGATGAGACCTGATTGGACCGAAGAACCTGAATAAAGTAACTGAAGATTACCTACAGCTTGACAGCGTATCCTTTTAAGTATAATACCTGAGATACAGTCATAACAAATCTGCACAACAGCAGCACATGATGTGAATAACGAAAACGGGGATACACTTTTGAAATAAGTATGCAATTAAACAATACGCATAATTCAACAAGTAATGCATCTCATGGACACATGAGGGTTTCATAACTAAGTTAATGAAAATGTTTTCTGCCTGTACAATGGGATCCTAGCGTGCAATGGGAGCGATGGAAGATGCGTTTTGAACATCATTTGTAAGCAATTCAATGTTCCAACTATGCAGTGGAAGGCAATAAATCCTTATTAATATGCTGCCTGGGAAATTGTGGTCTGGAAAAATGTGAGCACTTGAAGTCGAGGCCCATCGGTTGAATGAGTAAGAGAAATGCACAAGGATGTTACATAGACACCATGAAAGGAAAGTCGAGTTTGAAGGTAGCCATGGTGCTCTTAGCGCCATGGCTGCCTCCAAACCAGGGTCCGGGTAGGGGGAATGGGGACCGACCGGGACATTCCGACCTATGCAGACCCGGTAAGTCCCCATGCCAAATATCATTCCCCATTCCCATTCGAGCCCCCATAGGGCTCAATGGGAATGGGGAAGGCGCTAATAACGGGCCTGCAAATTGCGGACCCGTTATTTGCTCCAAGGTCCCTTAACGGGTCCCACTAAGAACAGCTGGTCAGACCAGCCGTTCCTGCTGGGACCCGCTAAGGGATTTCGGAATAGGGAGGTAAGGGTTTACCGGTACCGGCATCCTTAGCGGTGCAGGTAAACCCTTACCACCTAACTCGTAATGACCCCCAGTGTCTGTTTGGAGAGGTATCACTTTTGGAAGAGAGTGCAGGAACCCAGTGAGTCTGGGCAGCAGTACATTAAAGCATTAAGAGGACTGGCAGCAACATGCCCATTTGGGGCAAGTTTAAGTGAACTATTGAGAGATTAATTCATACTAGACTGTAGAGATGAGAAAGAGAATCTTTATAGTCCAAGGAAAATCCTTCGGTAAACAAAGCACTAAAGGATTCCAAGGAAACTGAACACACAGCCAAGTGTGTTATGGAACAAGGACAGAAGTAGCTGCTATAAGCCCTCTGGGACTTTTTAGCATTCCCTTCTCTCACCACAGGTTAGTGTTCTAATGGGAATAGAAACAGTTCCTGTAGATAATCTGTAAGATTAGTATATTCCACACAGGCTCAATCTCACATTTCCCATCTACTCTATCCCCTCTGCCCTTCCTCCCCTTTCACTCTTCTTTCCCTTCAATGATTCACACAGCCTTTTGCCTTTCTCTACCAATTGATATCACTTACTCCCTATTATAACAGATACTACTAGCACGCTGCTACTCTTTCCCTTCTGCTATAATCCTCCAAACCACTACACTCTCTCCCAACCCCTACTGTTCTCCTCCAATCTCTTTAACTACTCTCTTCCTACCATTACTACTCTCCTCTACCCACTACTACTCTACACAAACACTACTACTCCCCTCCAACTACTACTAATATCCTCCTGTCTCCCACTCAAACCCTCACTAACACGCACACTACACAGTTGCAGCGTACACTATCATCTGCTACTCATTCACCACACAAACACACCTTCAGAACCACTGGCACTCCTGATCAACACTCTCTTCTAACATCCATCGCTCCTTCCTTCCAACTGCTGGTCTCTTGGCCATCCTCCTCCTCCACTGCTGACCTCGCCAGGTAAACGCACTACTTTTAGTTTCCTCCCACTTATAAATACCCCTCCCTTCTTATGTATTGGGTCGCCCTCTGCAGCCAATCTGATTCCCTTTACCTGCCCGAGGATGTGCGAAAGGAATCTTTGCCCCGCCTACTAGTTTGGCCGGCCCTAGCAGAGTAATTACAGCAATCGAGTCTGTGGCCTTTATTTGTAGCGTGGGGGAACAGCTCTCCACTGTTGTTGGTATGTCTTTGTTGCCACTGATGGATTAGTGGGTGTGCACAAGAGCCACCGTCTGTGTCTCCCACCAGAAACCATGCTGTTGTTAGGAGCACCACCTAAGCTTGCGGTTCTCTCTCTCTCCCTCACCTGACTGTTCTGCCTTGATGCTCGGTTGGGCTTGAGATTCGTTGTTGATGTGGGTGATGTTATGGCTGCATCGTGCTCTGTGTGGTCAGACTGATTGCCTTGTGCTGCGGTGGATATGAAACAGAGAGGGACACAATGGAGAGCATCCTTGGTAAGAGGCATGGATGGAGGCATGGCTATACATATGGGCAAAAGGGGGGGGCAGAAATCTGGCCCCTCTCTGCTGCCGCTCCCCACCTCAGGGGTAGGATTGACTCCCACCCAGGCAGAGAGTGGTTCCTGCCCACTTCTGACAAGCTCATGCTGCTGACCTTGTCACAACATGCATCCATAATGGAAATGGAGACATACATGTTACCTGCCCGTACAATCCCCATCTCATGCTCTTCATTGTGTTCTGTTGCTTTTATTTCCTTCATCCATATTATAGACATGCCCAGAGTAGGAACCATGGAGAGTTAATCATTTTCAGATGTTCACTTGGTCCTTCATTAGTGGTGAGAAGCATTTGAGTCATGTTGTCATTTTCTGCAATTGCCGTTGTGCATATTGGGTCACGGGAAGGGGCATCAGCACCTGATACCTTTTATTTACTAATGCCATACTCTCACAGACTATTATTAATACAGGTTAATGGGAAAGGATTGTCCTTGCCTGTGGTCTTCCTTGCTGTTGTGTTGCATTGGTGCGCTCTGAGGCCTATGGGAATACAGCGCCGATTGAGAATGGGCAAGAGGTTGAGTGCACAAATAAGGCCTCACTCAGGGAGTGTGAGTTTCCACAGCTTTAAATACTGGTTTTCCACTCAAGCTGGGACCACACTTGAGATAGTTTACCCCGACACAGTGTGTATTTCCACCTCGGAGCCCAGCAGCGAATGACTTCCTTAGATTTACCAGTAAAAGATGCTGCACCATTCAGCCTATTTAACCATTTCCTTATGTTTATTCTACAGGTTGTTGGAAATAGTGAGGGTAACACCTCATCTATAGAAATTGCCAGAGTGACAACAAAGAGACAACCTAAGAAGGAAAAAAAGAATGCTCGAACAGAGGAGAAACTGGTGCCCCACCCACCACCACCGCGAGATGTCAGGAAACCGGTAATGTCCTTTCTCTACTGTGGCACAGGAAATGTGTTTTGATTTGACAGGTTAGATCTCTCTTCTTTGCCAAATCTCCAGGCAAACCATGCCCCTCCACATTGCTCGGTTTGGCTTCTGTGCCATGCTGTGATAAGATGATCCTTCTCCTATTGTGAGGCATCTTTCAGTTTACCAGGGTGGGCAGGAATCCTACTGACAATCCACAGTGACTGCTATCGATAAGAGGGGTTATGAAGATGATCTTGGCAAGATCTGACTCCTTATTTTTAAAAGGAGCTAGTGGCCTGCTTTGGGAATTACTGTTATGTCCTGGATGAGCTAACTTCACCCTTTCCCTGGATCACAGTAGAACATGTTGACTCCCTCTGAATTCAATGTATTCATCCTGCTCAGCATACAAGAAAGTATGCAGGCTCCAAACGATACCATTTCCAATGATGGACAAAGCCTCTAAACATTAAACGAAAAACTAAGAAGGTCTGTTGGAAGGGAAGGTCTAGGATGGACAGTTTGGAAACACCAAGTAGAGAAATGCATTAAGCTGAATATTGAAAATGTGCAATGCCCACCCATCGAATGACCCATTAGGTAAGTACTAAGTGCCAATGAAGGGTGTCACCCAGCGTATTCCCAGCGGCGTCATTTGGGGGTTGCTGGCTCACCCCTGCTACCCATAGACCTGTCCTTGCTACCCCTGTGCCACCTGACAAAGATGCAGTGCCAATAGCAGATATCTGTGCTGCCCCTGAAAAGGGCGACTGTAAATGCAGCTAAATGTGCCACAGCCTTTTTCACCTGGAATCTAGATCCCATTAGATGTAGAAGTAAAAGGAATGCAGGAAAAACCATAAACCGCCATCAGTAACAGGTTGGCAGTCCATCAGTGAAGAATGCCGGAAGGGTTGGGTTCAGAGGCGGGGCTGTCTGTGCAGCTCGTACCCAGTACTATAGCAACAGGAAGGGCATGGGGGCTAGGTCTAGCTCGCTGGGAATGGGGAAGAGAAGCCTGTAGTACTCAGTGACATCACAGCATGAACAGAAATCTCATCAGTGTTTGTTGTTGTCTGGTTTGCACATCCAGTGAGCCACTGGGCCTGGGATGAGAGGGGTTATGCCTCGGGGGCATCTGCCACCAGTCCTGCCTGGGCACCGTGTGACCTGACCCAGATATGCCACACCTGCATCACAGGCCCACTGTAGAGAGAGGCATGGTGAGATAATTAATCTACATGAAGTTGCCCCCTGCCTTTGAAATTAACCATCTATTGCTCCCTCAAATAAAAATATGTATATTTGGAAGTTTAGCTCAGGGGCAACATGATTGCTTTGGGAACAAGAGGGTGCAGTGCAACATGGATTCAGTTCCTGTTCCAGTGCTTAGAAGCTGCAAGAGGCTTGCACTAAGCAACATATAAAGGCCTAAAGAAAATAATAAAATGGGCCTTTTGTAGGTGCGATGTCATAGAGCTGCTGCTGCTGTTTACATTATAAAATGTAAACAAACTGCAATTACTGTGACCTGAACACATTCTTCCAATCTATCTATTTAATGTTATTGAGGCTCGAACTGGAGACTTAAGATGTTGTACTAGTGACTTACAGATGTTGGGAGAGAGTGTTTGAGACATTATGGGACCCATTACGAGGTTGCCGGTCCGGTAACAACGGTACCGGTATGCTTGCTGGTGCCGTTGTTACAGGACCAGCAAACTCCGAGTTGTGCCACGGGTGCCTTTCATTCCGCCAGGTCTGCCCTGGCGGAATGAAAGGCACCAGCGAGCACAGCAAGCCTGTATCACCGGCACCCTCATGGACGTTGCCGGTGCTACAAGCATCCCCATTCCCATTGAGCCCCATGGGGCTGAAATGGGAATGGGGATATACCAGCACTAGCACCCACAAAAGGGCAATTACAGGGTCTGGTGGGCTGGAATACCCCGGTAATTGCCCAATCGCAGGTGCTGGATTTTTATGCCGGTATGGAGGTAGCCTTGCCGGTAAAACCGGCAAGGCTACCTTCAACCTCGTACTGAGGCCCAATGTGTTGTAAGAGAGTTGAAATGTGTTGGAGGGAGGGAGTGGGTTCCAGACATTTAAAGCTGTTGACGAAGGGCCCTTAGCAACTTCCAGAGGATGGTGGGGTGTCCGTGGTGAAAATGGTTGGGGGATACTCAGGCTCCATGAAGTGGTATAGCCTCTGATTGTGTTATGGTTGGACTTGTGTTGATCAGTTGCTGTTTCCAGTCTGTGGCCAGACACTTGAAGACACTCGAGGTCTGCGCTTTGGGGTTTAGGCTTCTCTGAGATGCTCTGTCTGTTTACAGTTTAGCCCCAGTGATGTACAATAGTCCAGATTGTTGTGTTGGATGTCTGCTTACAGTCACAGTAATTTGGTAATATGGGCCTACATGCACGGATATTAATGCTACATGTGGTGATCCATTCTTGTATGAAATGTATATCATATTACAGTGATATCGTATCCATATTTTTCTTAGTGTACTTAGGAACAACGCTATGTGATGACACTCCTTGTTTTGTCAAGGGGTGAAAGTCATGTGCCATCATTTCCCATAATGACTCTTGGCTGGCTCAGATGACATCACTTCCTGTGATGTCATAAGAGGTCAATCGTTGTGTGATATCACTTCTGCTACCCCTTGCATTTTGGTGAAACGACGTCCCTGCGTATGCCATGTTGGAACAGAAAACATCAGTAAGAGGAATGCAAACTCCACCATCCTGAGATTAGAACAAAAACATAGTAGATTTCCTGGTGCATTAAATCTGGAGAAAGGCTAAAGTGTTTTGCGTGGCGATCATAATAGTGGCCTGCTGAATTAAGTGTGGTCTGTATCCAGTTTGCAGTCATTCCCATCTGGCTCAGCAAGGTATTAGACACGTGTACTTGCCTTCATGTGCGGTGTTGCTGCATCCCATAAAGTCTGAGGGGATTGTGGACATGTGTGATGAGTGACTTTGTAGGGCATTCTAATATATAGGAGCCTGGGGTGGTATTCCCAGTGGAGCCACGCCCCTTTGATTAGGTGTCATGTCATTCTTTGCCTGAGTTTCCGCTGATTCTAGTGGCATCTTTACAGACTTTACCTCCAAAATGGTCTCTCTTTTTTTAGGTCCCTCCTCTAAATATTACCTTATACAGTTTGGTTGCCGTTCAATAATCCATTATAATGGTTTTTCCTTGTCAAATTCACAGATTAATTGGGAGACAATTTATGTTTGGAGCCCATAGAAATATGCAGTTTTAAATTCTACTGAGTTAGGGTTAAAGGTCCCATGAAAAGGTGAAAAAGACCTTTTTTTAAGTTTTGAAAGAACTGGTGAGGGGCCTCATTTGGTTGTGCAGACATGTTATAAGCAGCCTTCTCATTGTGACGTATAGACTGATATAGACTGATAGGGCGAGAATTGGTGTCTAATTTCTTTCTCAACATCTGCCCATGACATATTTTCCTGTTCATTTAGACCATGGATAACACTGGTGGAAGCAGTATCAAGAGAGAGGTGGAAATACCGCCCATATAGTTCCCTAGGAACCTGTAGGGTTTGAATATGCCATGGAGCGCCTCAAAATGATCATCTATGCAACAATCTCCTACTTTCTTGAACTGTCTAATCAAGGTTTTGATAGATTTCAGAATGTTTAAAGGACATGGTGCATTCTGATATGTGCCATTTTGTCGCTCAATCTTGTTCTCTTGTGGGTGAGACTGTGTGTGAGCAGTTGCAGGTTATTTAGACCCTAACATTGGATCATAACCAGGCCTGGCTATTTGGACAGCTGCTGGTAAATTTTCCTGGCTAGGGCTTTGAGCAAATTTGGCTTCAGTGAACATGGTGCTTTTCTTGACACTGTTGGGATGGAAATAATCATATCTCAACCCCCTAGGCATGTCCAGAGTAGGTGAATCCCATACGAAGACAAGGGGGAGCAGCCCCCACCTTCAGGGTGCATATAGAGGCCAGATAATGCATAGAAATAGGTGCTCCTGCCCAGCGACTCCATTTTGTATTAGGCCCAGACACCCTTTCTTACTAGGCCAGAACAGACACACTGAGGGCTGCAGCGCTCGCATTCTGAGTTCACACAGAGGTGCTAAGCCATCAGCACACCAGGCATGCTCTGGACGAGCCCTGTCCCCATGGAAGTCCATTATCCGTCTCTCCCTCCATTGTTGCAAATATCTAGTATCACATTCAGGAATGTGCAGGGCACAGAGCGTGAGACAGTACCAGGCCCTGCGGTGCACCCATCCATCTCCACTAAGCTGCCACTGTGCCAGGCCGGAGCCAGCAGCCCTCCACTGACCCCACCCCAGACCCTAACCTCTCCAAGGTGCCCACCACAGATCTAAGGACTTGAATGACTCTATATCTTCCCAATAGAAACAAATGTTTCCTGTAATGTGAGGTGCCAGGGAGGAATCAATCAGGGATCAATCCCCCAGGGGAGACGTTGGGTGTGGGAACTGCGGTATTAACAAAGCCCTGAATGTGGGGGTCAATATAACTGTATTGTATTTTCCTTTCTCTCGGGCACCCCTTTCATATGATGTCCAGGTGCCTGCCATGATGAATGACAAACTAGTTCCTGTTTTTTAGCTTAGATTAGATAGCGTGTTTCTAATGTTCATTGTGACCTTCACCGTGAGGAGGAGCCCATCTGACCCACCTGCACCAAGATCGACTGGGTAGAAGCAGCCAATCAGTGCTTGGCATCCAATATAGAGCAGGCCTTGCAATATGTCTGCACCAGCCAGCTGTGTGAATTTCGACTGTATATGATATCATCACTGATGATGCATTTGGACTTTTTTGCCCGTATAATTTTAGCAGAGTGCTCTCAGGCAGCAATGTTCCTTGCTCACACTTATCTTATATAAAACCTTGTTATCCTTATTTTGTAATGAGCAATACGTGTCTAGAGGTCTACACCTTTGAGACTTAGGGCCTCATTACAAGGTGGGCTTTAAGGGATACCGGGCACTGGTAAGGAGACCAGTGCCGGTAATCCCTTACCGCCCTATTCCAAGGTCCCTTGGCGGGGACCAGGGCACTAATAACGGGCTTGCAAGTCACAAGCCCGTTATTAGCACCCTCCCCATTCCCATTGAGCCCTATGGGGGATCAAATGGGAATGGGGAATGGTTTGTTCAATGGGGACTTACCGGTCCCGCCAGGGTCGGACTACACCAGTAAGTCCCCATTGAACAACACAGTGCCGGACCCGTTATTGGAGGTAGTCATGGCACAAATAGCGCCATGACTACCACCAATCTCGGAATGAGGCCCTTAAAATCAAAAGATTTGCTGTTTCAATTCTATGCACCGCGCATTGAGCTGTTGCAGTTTGTGGCAAAAAATTTGAATTCTCATCCCTGATTTTAGTGATTATCTCTTTCAACTCTTTAATCTGTGCCTGACAACGGTCAACTGCTTTAGTCTTGTCTTCATTCTCATCCAGTAATTGTAATAGTTCTTGTTCCATGGCATGGAATTCCTTATCCTTTTCACAGACAAGGGTCTGAATTTCTGAATTTGCAACATCTTTGACCTGTTTTACATCGTTTAATACTGTTTTTAAATGGATTAATTCTTGCTCACTTTCAGCAAATTGTTTGTCTTTCTGAGCCAGCCGGGCACTAAACTCGCTAGATTTGGCCTGCAATTGCGTGTCTAACTCTGCATGTTTTTCCATCTGTTGTGATCCCTCTTATTTCTGCATCCAAATCGCATTGCAGCTTGCTAATGACCTCACAGTCATCCCTTTGCATCTTTAATTATCTGTCTAACAGAAACCAAAGCGTAGCGCACAATCTGATGAGGCAGTTTTCTCTTCCTTGCACTGTGACGCTCGGAACAATCTAAGGAGTCCGATTTTCTCAATGCTTCCTGTATCACAAATACGCTCAGAGGCCTCTTTTGAACTTCAGTACTGATCCTATTTTTCTATTCTATCAGACTTTCAGATTACCAGATTGCATAAGCATAGAGTTTGACCTTGAGGTAATCCGATACATTCAGCTACAACCTGAGACATGGCAACACACGTCAGAGTGCACACAGCATAATAGCTACCACTTTCCTCTCAGCCTTATCTCAGAGAATGAGCACACGATATGGTTATGCTATAGTATGCAAGACCATGTCCAGTAATTATTGTACCGCTTACTTTCCAACCAAGGCAACATACATCTGTTAGAGATATTTCTTGGCGGTAAGGTTTGGCGGTATTCTTGGTGGCATTTCTGTAGTATAGTGGTGTGTCTAGAATATAGGGAACTGCCTGGTGATTGGTTTTATGCCGGGTTCACTAACGGTAAGCCAAGACTGGACTTAGTACACTCTAGAACATAACTTCATGCCCTTGCAGTATTTTTTTTTACAATACCACGTTATGCCCATTTAACGATATCTCAGAACACATTTACCATCTAAACCAAATATAAACATTAATTCGGAGCCTCTTAGGAGAACACAATTTACTGTGACCATCTCTGCTTTGCACTAAACACATGTTATACAGTGAAATACTGCCTGCGGTAAAATGCAATTACCACTTGCTTCACCTCTGTGTGATATCACAAGCGACCAGGGCATATAAATAAGTACCAGAGCTGATTTGTTTAATTTGCAAGCACTTTATAAGTAATTGAGATTCAGGAATAAAACAACACAGTACATGTAATGCTCAGAAGAGATATGTGCCTTTGTTCCCATGCGGATTTCACAATTGTTGAAAGTGGTGCAATGCATTTAGAATTCCAGCAGCAATATTTACCACAGATTTTGCTCTCTCCCGCCCCATGGGATGAACCCTCCAGAAGTTCAAAGAATTACTGCAATTCTCTTTCTCACCTCTAACTTGGCAGAGAACACTAGGCAACAACCTTGAGAAACGTGGCACTGAGAGCAGTAACTTCTAGCCTTTGCAATTATTATTTTTTGGCAACTGATTTCGTATTGGGAAATGCACTTCAATTCAGTAGAATGGGGAACAAACAGACTTTGGGAGGCCTGATATGTAGAAACTCATGCAAAATTGATATCCACATTTGTTGTTTTAAAACTACACACTCACCACAATTATACTTTGTGTGCTCCCCTAGAGGATGCCTGGTACAGCGTGTGCACCAGCACAGCAAGTTTGGGATTCCCCCTCAGATCGGCTTTTGCAAAACACCCCCACAGCAGCCGTCTGGACTGCACTTGCGCAGGGTCTTCCTTTATCTGCCTTTTTCCCCTTCATGCTTCGAACAGCCACACTCTTCCGAGAGAAAGCCTGCACACCACCAGCAAGTGCCTCATGCTTCACATGACAGCCCATGAAGAACAACCCGCTTTTACATCACTGCACCACCCTTTAGACCAACCCTGGAGATCTGCCTTGTGGTGTATGTTCCCATAAGGAAAATGTAATAAAACCCTGCCTCTGATAAGGATATCATGTGTTCAATTAAATCTGCCTCGCTTTGGAAAGTTGCAAGAAAACACGTGTTCTGCATGCCACTGTTGACCGTGATCCAGGCTGTAGCAACAGATGCAAATAGCTACATCTCTGTGCAGTTTCCTGATCTGAAAGTATTTTAAATAATAAACTAGTTTTGAGCAAAATGGATTTCACATTCCACATTTCTGACTTGTCACGTCTTCATTCAAACACAACAGAGCCTTAAGTCTGCATGTTTTATGGATTGCTTTTCCAAGCTAACCTTGCACAGCCCGAATGCCTTGCACATACAGTTTATCAATCTACAACAAGTTTGTATAAAAGTCATGAACTGACTTACTCTGAATATTAGTAGGGGATATATTAGAGATTAGAGAATATTAGTGTAATGTAGTGTGTGTTAGTCTCATGTTCTTCAGTGCAACTCAGCCCATAACTGTGGTGTAGTGGTGCACAATGTTATACAATGCCAAATTCAAGACCTTCTTTTTTTCTGGCATGCTCTCTATGCATTCACAATAATGGATTCAACCCAGAACCTCCCACCCCTGAGTCTCATTCTCTCGCTAACATTCTGAGTCTCTTCTGCCTACAGCACCCTGCATTTATCCTGCATTGTTTTTCTGTCATCCCACATTACTCCTCTCAAAAGTGTGCCTTGGCTGGTCGACCACTGTTTCTATGGGCGAACAGGGAACATATACGTTGGGACCAAGCCTTCCTTAGCTTGGAGAAGGGCTTCTCCAAGTACTGAGCACATTGCCTGCAGAGATTCCTTCCAACACCCATCATGGAATCATGTCAATGGTAACACGCATACCGAAGATTTACAAAAACAGAAGTAATTACACATAGTGCAATAGGTTCCTCTTTTACCATAATAGATTTTATCTTTGTAGGTAAATGTCTTTTTGAGTTTGATGTAGGACCACTGAACCATTCTGTGCTTCAGTGTGCTCCTTGTGGTTTATGTGTAAATGTGGCTGGAAATAGTACATCAGGTGAACACACTTATGATGGGTTTCTCCAGCATGTAATAGATCACAGTTTGGCTGGTGTTAAATCTCAAAGTGGTGGTATAGTAAAGAAGCATTTGCATGCGTTTGATGCAGAATTGGCCTTTAAGAAAAAAGAGCTCAGATTAAATTAGAGGGGCTTCACCACTTGAAATGCTGACATTAAATCAAAAAAAGGTGAAGTTGGTGTACAAGAACTGGTTGTGGGGTAATCGGGCCATTAGGAGGCACGCTGAATGTCGCTGAATGCCTGCTGTTGGTCTTGCATAATAAAAATGTGCAGGCATTCTGGAGACTCATTAATGACCTTGATATCGCGCAGCCAGTCCAATAGATGAATTCAGTATCCGAGCATGACTGGGTAGGCCATTTTAAAGATTTATTTGCCAGACCTGAAGTAGCGGGAGGGAAAGGTTGCATGGAGAAAGGTTGGAAATTGGCTGTGGGCTGTGATGTCATAAGGGAAACAATCCAGGTGAATGGTACCTCTCGGGTATTGGCTCCTAACAAACTACTGAATTTTCTATTGAAAGGGACCCAGCTGTATGGGCCTCTATGCTGACCATCTCTGAAAGGATTCATTTTAAAATGTGTTCAAAATCAGCCATGGCATACAAAATATGATTCTAGTTTTCTACCCAAAATCAACCATTTGGCTGCGTTTGATGCAGTCGATCGTGGTCTATTATGGAATAATTTGGGCAAAAGGGGACTACTGCATGGACTTCTGCACCAAATTATTGGGTTGCATGAAGAGTCCACGTCCAGGCTAAATCAAACTGGGACCCTCTCGCGCAAATTTCCAACTTTTAGAGGTGTCAGGCAGTGATGCGTTTTGGCCCCCAGCCTGTTTAATCTCTATATTTTGACATAGATTACCTGGAACCAGCTGCATTTGCCACGCCCAACATTCATAAATTGAGACCAACATGTATTGCATACACTGATGACTTCCTGATATTTGACTGTACAGAGATTGGTTTGCAGCATTTAATTCATGTTTTTACGTTTGCATTGACCCACTCTCTTAAACTAAATTCTGTTAAGACTACAGGAATGCATTGTACAAAACCAACGACGTTTCAAGGAAAGATGCCCTTTCAAACCAGCTGATGCAAGATTCAGCAAATTCTCCCCAGTTCACATCCTGACGTTTTATGAGGGGAAGATAGTCCCAAACATTTTATATGGCATTGAGGTTTAGCCATTATGGAATTTAGAATTGTTAGCCTAGTTATTTTTCAGGAGAGTCCTCAGGGTCCGAAGTTCTACACCATTGGTAGCGATTAGATATAAACTAAGTATTTATTCTTTAACCTGTACAGCTCATTGGAAATTATCTTTTCATTATAAGATCTTAATACCAACAAAAGAATCCTTGTTTTATGATCCAAAGACTATTTTCTATGGCAACAGTGACCGATTTGTATCTGAGTTCTCTGTGTTTTGCATGAATCCTGCTCAGAATAATTGGCCTATCAAATCTAGGCCTGGAGGCAAATCCCGGAAAAGTAAAACAGATCATATCTGAATCTGACTGGATAGCAACAACAGAAGAAATGCATAGGAATCAGAAGCCCTTGAACCTAGAACATAAGCGAGTGGGAGTGCTAGCACCATACCTTGCCATTTATCCGGACAGGACGATCCAGCACTGCTTTTTAAGATTTTGATGGAATCTAATTTTGACCAAGGAAGTCCTGGCAAGATATGGTTTGATGCAGCCAGAGATCGCTGATTGTAGATTTTGTAAGGAAAAGGGTCAACATGAGACTCTGAAACACCTAGCAATTTCATGTAAAGCAGTGCCAGGGAAACAAATGGTATTTTTTTTAAACTTTCAAAATCTGTAAAGCTTTTTGGTATAGTTGCTTGGCAGGATATACAACTTCAACTGTATTGGCCGTAGTTGGCTTTATGAATTCCTTGCAGTAAGGGCTTCCAGATACCAGTAAAGCTATTGCAAGGCAAACCTCCAGACAACAAACCAGAGAAAAAACAGTCCTCCAAGGAAAAAATATCAGTGCACCTCCTACAAGGAAAAACAAATATTTTGTATAAAAAAAGGAAAAAGGTAACAGCGGGTGCCGTATACCAAAACTGCAACACACTCACCACGGCGTATTGCTCGACTCTTTGGGATGTCAGTTTGGATTAGTCAATGTGTTGGATTGGCTGGACAGTGAGATGTTGACGGTATAAGTACTTTTAGTCTGAGCTGGTTACCCCCTGTTCTTTAATATTGATCTGGAAGATTTCAGATGTGAAGGGCTTTGGGTCTGAAAGTGGTTCGATTTCTAATCTCGCAAATGCCTCTGGTTTGTAGAGTATACTTTCTTTCATGACGTGCCCAAGTTATTTGTATTCTCTTGTGTCATGTGTGATGAGGCTTGTACTGAGGACCTGAGGAGCTCTTACTTGATTTCAGCCACCCAGTATCATCACCCACTATGTCTAGATGGGTTTGCTGGGTGATGGTCCAGGCGTGGGTGGATACCACTATCTTTGTTGCTCAGCCTGTCAGGGAAGCTATGGCATTCCTGGGCCTTCTGGGCAGGAGCTTGACCAGATATTAGCCTCAAGTCCATCGACTAGAAGATAAGTGCATTTTATTATATACCTTTGTATATAATATTATATACCCTGTGTCTGCTGTAAAATATTGATTTTGCTAGTTTGAGATAGATATAGCCATATTTCAAAGGGGGGTTGCCCTCTCCCCCCGTCCTAAGTGGATGGGGCAACTCATGTAGCAGTGCCTGGGGGCAGATTTTTTTGGGTGGGGAGAGGCCACCAGAAATACAGGTACAGCCTCCCCATGCCTGGGGCAGTACATTTTGCCCCACCCTGGGGGTAGATGGGCACACCCATGTGCCCATCTGCCCCTAGGGAAGGGGCAAAACAATAACAAATAACAATTGAGCCTTTTCCCTTTGCGCCCAGGTAGGTGCACCCACAAATGTGAGGTGCTGTTTTGGTCAGGACACCTGTGGGAATGTGGGAAGGTAGGACATGTGGTGTTAGTGGTGTGTTTTGGTGGGGGGCCAGGTGAAATATCTGAAAATTGTGTTTTTTTTCAACAAATTTCAGATGTTGCCAGGGATTGTGGGTAATACATTGTGGGCCGATTCGCGCAAGTCAGACCTTGGGTGTCTTCTTTTCAGAAATGCATGCCGTTCCCTGTTTTCCCTTGTTGGCTTCCATACCATAGTCCTAAATCTGTATCTTGTCCACATGAGCAAAATCTGCTCTACTGAAAGACTCTGGGTTACCAGTGGGTTAGCCTTTTCCCTTTGCGCCCAGGTCGGTGCAGGCACACATGTGAGGTACCGTTTTCGTTGGGACACCTGTGGCAATGCAGTAAAGAGGGAAATTCCGAGAGTCCCTTCCCTCTTGATGGGACCCCCAACCGGAAGTAGCACCCCCGACAAAATAATCATCGACTATACGAGATTGCACCCGGTCCCACCGCTCCCAGTATAAGCACACATCACGAACGGAATCCAGCCATTCGACCATACAACCCTGCGATGGCACGAGCTCTGACCGAGCTGGAGATGATTATATGGATCAAATTGATTGACTGCAGGTTGTTGGAGACTCCATGACGACATAGCTGCGTTAGACAGGAAGCACACATGCAGCCTGTACAACCGGGACATTCACACGCCAACCCACATGAAGAACATCCCTGTATAGTTCTATGAGCTAGACGATGGTGATACACACCTACTGTCTGCATGTTTGTTATTTTGCCACATAGGCTCACTACCGCACTGCAGAAAAGCAAGACGCCAGGAGAGCTTGTATATATACTTGCATATTCTACCCGCTATTAACCCTATGGATGGACTGGAGTACTCAAGGGACCTGACCACCATGACATGCCTTTAACCTATGGACAATTATGTTGAAAGTATAACCAGAGCTGAAGTAGACAAATCCAGCACACTAGAATTGTCTTGCAGAGATCCCAAAGCTGCAAGCAGCTGATCAGCCAGAATAGCCAGAATAGCTATAGAATAGCTATTCCAGAATAGCCAGAATAGCCCTGGCTGGGACTGCCACCGCCAAGGCCATGATGATTCGTCACTCACTATGCCACGATGAGCCCAGCTACAGGAGAGAATACCCCAAACTAAAATACAAATCAAATCGAAGTAATTCGGCCACACCAGCGGTCTCCTCACATGTGATCCGGCTGACCTGACATGATGCCAAGACCTGGAAGCTGGAAAGCTGCAGCCGTCTTACGGCTGGGACTGAGAGTGCAATAAAATCGCAACAATCCATCCACAACATGCGCTGGGACTGGACCTCTCTTATGGCATTAGTAAGACCCCCATTGTTACACACTGTCACATAGTCACACCTTGTTGATACACATTGTACAAATGCAGGTGTCTTGTGGGCTGGGAACGACGGTGGTCCCAGGCTTGGGGGCCCGCAGCCTGACCAATAAGGACACCGGGGGATAGGGGCTGGCTGCCGGAATCTCCAGCCAATCATCAGGGGTTCTAATGTAACATTTCTCAGGTAACAATTTTTAGGGACGATCCAAGCACACCACCTGACACAGTGGCTACCAATAACTGTGCACCCTATGTGTCTCGAGACTGGACCTACCACCCTGGGAGCTAACCCAGAGTGGTGCTAGATTCGGGAATGGATTTTGATAAGTGACGCTAAATGTGACATCACAATGATACAAAAAGCCCAAGATCGATGAGATGTGCCTGGACTCGATTTTTGTTCCATGTATGTTATCCCTGCTCGTTTGATATAATAAAACGGCAGTAACCCTTTGCTCTTTGTGTGGACCTCGACTTCTTTGGGACTTGGAAGGAGTTAGGACCTTCTACGAGCTGGAGGTCCGCAGACCCTAGGTACGGTTCTGCCGACCCCAGAATTTACCCTAACAGCAGGATGGTAGGACATGTGGTGTTGGCGGCATGTGTTGGTGGGTGAGTGGAGGGACATGTCTGAAAATTGAGTTTTTTTGTGGGTAATAATATCTGTGCTGATTCGCGAAAGTCAGACCTCTGTGGATTCCTACGGGTGTCCTCTTTTTGGAAATGCATGGGGGTCCCTGTTTTCCTTGGTGGCTTGGACACCATAAGCCCAAATCTGTAGGTTGTCTGCATGAGCAAAATTCCTGAAAATCTGCTCTGTGGAAAGACTTGGCGGTACCAGTGTTTTAGGCTTTTCCCTTTAGGTATACATGTGAGGCACCATTTTCGTTGGGACACCAGTGGGAATGCGGGAAGGTAGGCCATGTGTTGTTGGCAGTGTGTTTGGGTGAAATGTGCGGAAATTGTGTTTTTTTCCTGTCCTTTTCCCGATTTTCCCCCAAACTATGGAATCTTTCCCCACATAGTTGTTGCCTGACCTGTGCAAATCACCCCTTCTTAAACTTGGAATTTTCTCTACTTTTCAGAAATGTATGCCTTTCTGGCTTCCCATTCAGCTTTCCCACCCTTTTCTTCCATTCCGTCCATGCATGTCATATTGGACAAAAAAGGCCAAAATCACCTACCTCTCACAAAACGGCTGATTAGCATATCAAAAAATGTTTTCTTGGTTTCCACTCAACCTGTTCCCCAAAGCCTGGAAAATGGCAAATTCAGCACAGCAAACCCTTTGTTCCTAGCTCTTATATGTAAAAAACCACAGGCTTCTTTATACAACATGTTAATGGCATTTTTAGAAAACCCCCAATATTTTCTCCCTTTTTGGTTATTTTCTCTCACCCCCCATGTTGGAAAAAAAGAGGCCAAATTTGGCCAAGATATCTCATGTGACAAAAAAGTTACAAGGATTGAATGGCGACATACCAAAATCACCAAAAAGGCCTTGGCACTGGGAGGAAATACCCCTGGCAGTTAAGTGGTTAAAGATACACAGCATCATAATGATGCAACAGCATAGAGTAAAGACCTGTGTGGCTGATTGGATGGACCCTATACATATTCCACTTTTACCTATAAGGGGTGCCGGTCTATTGGTCCCAGCCCAGTCCGTCCGTCTTCCATTACGAGGGTGCTGCAGGGCTCATCTTCTCCTCATGTCGAAGGTCAGAAAACAAATTAATCATACTTTTACCATATGAATATGTTATCACTCATACTGTACACTTGGCAGGCCTTACGACGGACACAAGGGAGATTCTGGGGCACTCTGACATTCACACACACATTTCACTCACTCCCCTCCACTCCATCCGGCTCCAAAGACTCCACCATCGTTTTTAATGTATCCCTCCCAGCATCTTGCAATACAAATCACACGATTGTTGCTTCAGTGATATGCCCTGTCCGTCCTCTTGGAATATTTCAGGACTTGTTACTTTGGGGTTGGTGGTCAAAGGGCCCCTCTGCCATGGAATTCTAGGATCTTAATGTTTAATCAGTTACATGGGCTATAACTGGTGGTCACCCAGAAATCAGTCGGGTCATGCTTTGGCCAGTGTGAGATAGCATGCACAACATGCACCGGTCTCTGATCGCGGCCTTGTAGGACACATTCCTCTTAGGTAAAAAACACAACTTTGCAACACTGTTAGAACAATGAATAGATGTTGTGGCTATAGGGGCTGTGAGCTGTCCTCATGGGAGCTCGGGCATGCCTGGGGATTTCTGTGGTCCCGCGAAGTTGGCCCTAGTGCATACAATGGCACAGGCCTTCCATTCTACCTATTATTACTAATAATTACACAAAATTAGTGATGCCGCTCGTGCCTTGGGCTATATTATGTAGTTAGGCTATATTTGGCTATATAAAATTGGAGTCCTGTTAGATGGGAAGACGTCCCTCTCACTGTCTCCCCTCCACCCTGGCCTGTCACAGTGCCTCGAATGTATCTCACCTCACTTTAAAGCGGCTATGGGGGGGGGGTGGGACGGATCTGTCTCCTTCCCAACACCCACATCCTAATTCATTTAAATAATAATGTCGCATTTATATATCAATACAAACCCTCAGGTATCTGAGCCCTGCTTATTATTACCCACGGTGTGTGGTGCTCATTTATCGACTTCGGAAGGATGAAAGGTTGAGTTTGGCCTTGCCGGGATTTGAACCTGCATCTGCAGGCTCTGCACGGATGTCAAAGCGAGCGCTCTACTGCTCATTTATCGACTTCGGAAGGATTAAATGTTGAGTTTGGCCTTGCCGGGATTCGAACCTGCGTCAGTGCTCTACTCACTGTGCCACTTAACCAGCTTTTACTGTGGCTTATTTGGAGACCCTATAAGTGATATGCATAATAGCTTATGCTATTATAGAAAGTATGTTATTATATGCTATTGTTACAAAAAACCTCACTCATAGTTAATTTATTATGCAGTTGCGCTATATATGTTATAATAGAGACCATTCATGTATTTCAGATTACAAAGTTATTTGTCTCTTGGCGTACGAATGGCAACTTCTTGTAATGTTAAACTTCCATTTTGCCACTCAATATCAACGATTAATGATGCTACAATCACCACCCTCTCCTGTGAAATCACTTCTGTTTGTGTTCAAAACAATTGTAAATTAGGAGGTTTGCATGTCTTTTACTTCAGAGGGTCGGGACGGATCCTTTATAGATCAGTGTCCTGCTTGGATAATGGCCCTATAGTGGTGTTACATTTTTGTGCTGTGCATGTCAAAAAGCCATCTGCCACTAATGTTGCCCGAAAGGTTAATGGACCCTGTGGAAGTGTGCCCACTGCAGACAGATTCATAAGCACTACCATGCACTAATATGTCTTAAGCGTCCAGAGCTGAAATGTGTGTCATGGTATGTGTCTGTTATGTTGTACCTATGTACAGCAAGGAATGGGTCCTCACTCATAATGGACTTCACACAGTCATCTAGTAACACAGTATTAAGCATAATGAGATTTCAAACTCGAAAGATGTTTTACCCTTGTTAATGGGGTGCCGAGGATCACACAATCATTCAGGAAAAACAGTCAACAATATAAAACTCATGTGCACATCGAAACCCGGCTTTATTCAAACAATGGATCCAAGCCAGGTCAGCATACAAGCATTTCCTCTCATAGCTCTCATCAAAATATGTTACAGAACTGGCCAGGAATTACATCACATTACACTTTACATTTTACAAAACCTACAGGGAAATGGCGTTGGTTAATAGCTCAAACTATGTATATTATTCATAGAGGTTAATTGCTCAATTGGTGGATACCTCTCTGATGGCTCCACCAGGGCCCATACTACTACAACCATTATTTCTATTTCATCATTGTAAGGACACTAATTGGTCAACACTATGTGGGATATGTGGTGTGGCAAGGGATCCTTTCCTTGGTTAGTATCCAACCTACCAACCTTGGGAAACTTTGACGAGACATCCAGATATGAGCTAGACATAATGGTTGAAGAGAACCTTGTAGCCTGCCATGTTTCCAATTAAAGAATACTCCTATTCATTATTGAACGTAACCTTGGGTACTCTTGTGTGTCTGTGTGGATACGTAGGGAGTTCTGCACGTGTCCTATCTGTGTTCGGCTCATAATGATAGCTACTGTTTTCCGTATCTGGGTCAGGTGTTAGAGTACCATGTTTGAGAGTAGATTGCCTTCTATTTATTAAGAGTTTAGCTCATTCTAAAGTGCATCTTGTGTTCTTTGTAGCCACTCATGGCAGTAGCCAATTACTTTCTTTTAGAACACCCAAGTGTTGTTTCCAGAAACCTGATTGGTCAATCAGTGGGCTATGCAAACTGGTATTGCCTGCAGATTGAATATAGCCCAGAAAGTAATTGAATGCGCTTACTTTTGCTGTCACCGCTGCCCATTATAACCCGGTAAACACACTTGCTGCCTGGAAGTAAAATGAAGTTTTCCTTTTGATTCGCCCACGTCCCATTCCGGGATTGAAACCGTTAATGATCTGCGTTGCTGTGCAAGCATGCCTGGTGTAGCCCAGCCCCCTCACAAAAGTCATCAGTAAATATGCTTTCTTTTCAGTCGCTGCCATTCCAATTTTCCTGTATTCCATTCTGCACCGGCAACACATTTATTTCTATATATACCGCAATGCTACCAAATGCTCAGCATGCTCACCATGCCAAACTTGTCCGGGCCACCTTTGGCAATTGTTTGTCTGCTTGCCATAACGTGGACACACCCCCTCGTGGAAACAAATGAAAGTGTTCTGTTGGACTACAATGCCTCAATAAAAAGAAGCACAAGCAAGTATCACACAGTTTTGATTCAAACCAATACTACCTGATAAATATTCTTGAAGAGTGGTATTTATGGTTCATTTAAACTAATTTGTAATTACTTTGGCCCTACATTTGCATGCTTGAAAAGAAGAAAAAAATACGACACACACCGGCAGTTTATTAATTTCTGTGACACGACACACTTAAATCTAAAATAGATGTTATTCTTGACAATACTACCCTTTACATCCTCTAAACCTATTCCCAATAAAAAATGATTCCTGCATCATTTATTAATCATGTATCTTTTTTCTAATTGAATAAAATACTGAGGGTGTTCTAATAGGTTTATAAAACCTGCAGCTTAGGCCTTACCGGGCGTCATGGTCCCTCATACCTTGTGAAAGACCCCCGCTATGCTTGGACCATTAACCCGGTCTTCAGAGCCCATAACGCCAGTATGGCCCTCGCTGTAGGTCTATAAAGCTATATTAGGTGTTCTGGCTTTCTGCTCTCATGCATCTAGACACCAATGGTTTGTTTATACTCTTCTTAAAATTGATTAACTGGGGAGTCCACCGCAGCTCGTCCTGGCAACTGTTATCTTGTGCCTGCATTTCGTTCATCGACTATTCACTTCCTAGTTTCTGATCTTGGTGCTGATCGTAAGCAACTGCTTGGTCTTTGCATGAGTTTCATTAATAAACATGTTTTTTAAATTCAGCACTTTGAGTTCTGAGGCCTTGGTACTTTGGAAACTTGCTGCAGCTTCTTCATTTAGGAAAATGGCTGCACTTTGGTTCATTCTTCAACATGTTGTGCCTAGCATCTCATACGTGACAATGCTTTTAGGGGCTGCATATACATGTGTGTATGTTCTTCGTGTCTACGTGCATATATCCTTCATGTCTGCGTGCAGATGTTCCTCATGTCTATGTGCGAATATTCTTCATGTCTATGTGCTCTTCATGTCTATTTGTACGTGTATCTGCTCCTTGTACTTTGTGTGCACATGTATAATCATCTAGTCAATCTCTATCTCTATATATTTATATGGTAACAAATACCCATGACCCCGCCTGTCACCCACACCATCTATACTATTCATAATGACAACTTCATGGTCTTAGTTGGTTTTTTCTTCCTCCCCTAAACTCTTGGAGCGGTAGCGCCTTGTCAGCTGGTATTGTTTCTCACCTGGACTGTACTGACAAGGAGCAGGGTTTGAAATCATTTTTTTCATACGTAGGGGCAGTGGTTATTATCTGTGTATTCATTAGCTTCATTACCTTCCCCTTCTGGGTCAGCCAATGATCACCTGCATATTGATGCATATTGATGCAGCAATCCCCATCAGCTTCACAATCCGCCCAATGTTCAACTGCACATTCAGATACTGTCCCGGAGGTCCAATTAAACGGTATATGGGGTACATTCTGGATGGTTAATCTGTTTGTGTATACCCATGTATCTGGGTGTCTATGCTTATTATTACCAGTGCCCTTTTGCCTGCATTTTTACATTGGTGTAATGCTTTTTTTAAGAACACAGATAGCTGAAATAAACAGTACTAATATGGCCAACAACATTTTGAATGTATTTGCCAACAAGGTGGGTACTCATGAAAACAAATAATGAAGCCAACCATCATCTTCAATGTCCTACACCTCTGTCACCATCTTGGAGTGCAGGTTCTGCAGGGCTGTTGTAGTCTCTGTAAGGGTCACATTCTCCTCATTGTTTGCTGGTACGTTCGTACAGCATGATTGCCCAATTGTATGGCAAATGCTTTCCTCCATGGCCTTTATCAAATCTAGGACAAATATATTTATGAAGGGTCATGAGCGTTACTGCTCTCAATTCCTCCCTGATTGCATTGCACCCTTTTATAGTTGCATTCATTGTTTGCAGAAGCTCCCATCTGGTTATCTGTAACCCTTTGACATTCACTGCTGTTTGCAAGCAAGGGACAAGATAGGAGGTAAACAGCATTGCTGCTCTGACAGACTCTTTATGTTCATCCTGTATGTCACCACAGGCCTCCAAAATAGCTTTCTCTTTTGATGCGTTTAAGAGTAAGGAACCTTTCATTTCTGACATTTCTACTTGTCAGGGGGAAATCAACCTACACTCCACTCTGGGGCACTTATTATGACTATGGAGCACAGCCCACAGCCCTCCCCAATTTGGGGGAAGTTGATGTAGGCCTCTGAACCATAAGCCCTATAGTGGTCCATTAATACAGCGTACCTTCATGCCTGGAATGCCAAAAATGCATCCGCAACCTGTTTTAATTCCAGGTTTCATTGTGCCATTATTTCTTAAGCACAGGGTAGCATATTTTAGTGGAATTATGGGCATTGGTCATCCCTCATCTTCTACCCAGGTGAGCAGTTTTGCATATTTAGGCCAGTCTTCAAGGCATTTATTTTTATTTTTAGTGATTTGGTTGAGTAACAAACAATCAACCTTTCAACATTTCATCACATTTTTAAACAGTTATTTCAACACCGAGTACAACTAAAACATCAAATCAAACAGCTAAATAAAATGAAGGAAAATGACAAAAAATAGGATTAAGAACAATATTTGTAAAAATAAATAAATATGTCCCGGGCCCCACAGAACATAATTCTGTTAACAGATGACAGTTAATGTTTCGACAGTTCAATATTCAAGATACAGCTTGATAGAAGCATGACAGTTTAACCAAAAAATCACACACCTTTCAGTGAATACAAAAACCTAATAACTGCAATTCTCAACGGGTTTCGAATAGTGTTAAATAGTTCATTCCACATGATATCACTAGCCAATATTCTTCACTCTGCAAAACGAGTTCAGAAATGTAAAATTTGGTTATGTACCAGCTTAGGGCATTCAATAATTAGATGTTTTACAGTTTTGGGTTTACTTCTATTATTGCAAAATCTACATAAATGTTCAGATTTTGGTATCATCTTCCATCTTGCCATACAATCTTTCATGTGACATACATTTAAGTGAAAGCGCAAGTAGGCCATTCTATACTTAGGAGAAGGAAACCTAACCAACTAATATTCCAAAACTCCCAGTTTCTTTAGACAATAGCAGTCATTGGTGAAGGATGCATAATTAAGACACAGCTCTCTTGTGGAAATCCAATCACTTAACATTATTTTTTTCTTCACCTGTGTCGGGTCGCTGGTCAAGAGTTTGGGTGAGGGATCAGCATTTGCCATAATAGCCATTACACATTTTTTCCACTGAACCACAAAATGATATTCAGAGGTGGACACGTCTAGGGACAAGATGTTCAATATGGTTCCTGGCTTGGAATCAATCAGACATTTCCTATAGAAACAACAAAGCTTCCATTCATAGGTTGAATAGAGGGTAGATAGGCCTAACTCATGCCTAATAATACACAACGGCTGGGTCATTGGCAATTTTAGTACAGTCTTCCAAAACGAACCCTCTGAGTGAGCACAGTACAGTTCTGATTTTATGGGTTTGGATTCAGCACCATACAAGACCATTGGTACTACCTTCTGCTTATATACGGTAATTACGGCAGAGTAAGAAAATGTGCTGTACGTATTGTGAATTATGTGGGCCTGATAGATACTCAAAAGCATTTTTCTTTTGCTTTCCAGATGATATCAATAGTCAGGTTTGTGATTATTTATATTAAGCACAAGACGGCTGTATTCATAAATAACTTCAAGTCTTGAGCCGTGCAGAATCTAATTTTGAGAAAATGTACAGGACGTCTGCCTGAGATTGCATTGGATAATTTAGTTTTTTTCATTATTTATTGTGAGGTGGTTATCTTTGATGTAAAGGTCAAGTGCTGATAGCAAGTTCTAGAGGCCTTTGGGGGTTTTGGATAATAGGACGAGATCATCCCCGTAAAAGAGCCGTGGCACAGGCTGTGACCCTAACATGGGAGGGCCAGATATAACATTTTTAAATTTAAGCCTATGTCAGATGTAAACATGTTTAAAAGGGCCGGTGCTAACACGCAACCTTGTTTGAGTCCTATATAGGTCATTATCGGTTGGGATAAAGCGCCATACGGATTAATCGTATTTGAAGAGCGGTCTGATTATGCAAGAGGGCTATCAAAGTGACAAGAGATTGTGGACAAGCTGCTTGTTAAAGTTTAGCTACTAATAATTCTCTAGATTTTAAGTCAAAAGCTGACTTGAAATCTACAGATGCCATATAAAGTGGCTGATTGGTTGGCTGATCATGAGCTTTTATGGCTCTTATGGCTATAGGATTTATGGATGTGCTTAGTCCAGCCATGAAGCCAGTCTGAAAGGGGTCTTGAAGGTTTTGTTCCCCAATCCACGTGTTAAATTCTCTAAGAATGAGGCGAGCAAACAACTTACTGGTACGTCCAAAAGTGCTATGGGGCGATAATTATCGGGTTGCTGACGATCACCTGAATATTGGGATTATAATTGAATTATGCCAGGATGCTGGAAGTGTGGATCAGCTGTTTAAGGCTTGAGTGTGGATCAGCTGTTTGAATATACCATAGAGTATATTTGACCAATGTTCAGGGTGGGTTTTGAAAATCAAATTGCTCAGACCATCGGGGCCTGGGACTCTCAATGTCAATATCAAATTCAAGATTAAAGTTCATGCCTGCTTGAGTGCTGATTGCATGCCCCCCGAAAGCCACAGGAGCATATAGGTTGGAATAGTATTTTTTCCATGCGGTCTGCGGCACTGCAGTCATCTGAATTGGTGATATGAGTGGGTTCATGCAGGAGCATCCAGGTTTACGCTGAGTTCTTTGATTCTAATGCCCTCAACATGAGCTATCCATCCTTCTGAATAAGATTGACCTTATGAGCAATCAACCAATTCTTATATTGCATACTTAAAGATCTTATCTGATGAGTTTTGGACTCCTGTGATAGATGGAGAGCTTGTCATTTAACTTTACGGTGCACCGTTTTGTTGTCTTGCAAGACAGTGCCATAGACATATCTATGCTTATGTATTGGTTTGAATATGTGAGATGGTCATTCCTCATACAATTGGAGGGCAGCAACATAAAGCCCCTTCTTCTCAGCTGTTATGGGATTTTGATTGTGAAAATAACCCTAAATGGAGGAATGCAAGGAGTCTAGTTGATGGGGGAGGGGGGGCTCCAACGAAAGCGATTTCTACCACAATTTACACTGAGATGACCGGATACGGAGGTGGGTGGAATAAGACATTGGGGATCACAAGCCCACGTGAGTGTTAGTAGCGCATGATCACTTTGCTGCTGTGGAATAATGGCAAGCGGTTCAGCAGCAGCAAACAGAGCACCATCTACAAACATGTAATCAGTGGTGGCTGCTTGATTCACCCTTCTCCAGGTGTGTTGAGGCGGTATGTTTCCTGGCAAGGCACCATTAACCATGATGAAGGAACGTTCTGTCATAAGCCTGGTCCAACGAGAAAGGCAAAGTACTGTTCTTTGAAAAGCAGTGGATGTTCAAGTCTCCCAAAAATAATGTTGTCTTTTGATGCATTTAAGAGTAGGGAACCTTTTATTTCTGACTATCTGCACTCCACTCTGGGGCACCACCAGGGCTGGTGCACTTATTATGACTATGGAGCACAGCCCTCCCCAATTTGGGGAAGTTGCATGTAGGGCTCAGAACCACAAGCCCTATAGTGGTCCATTAATACAGCCATACTTTCATACCTGGAACGCCAAAAAATGCATCCGCAACCTGTGTTAATTCCAGGTTTCATTGTGCCATTATTTCTTAAGCACAGGGTAGCATATTTTAGTGGAATTATGGGTATTGGTCATCCCTCATCTTCTACCCAGGTGACTGGTTTTCTATATTTATGCCATTCTTCAAGGCATTCTTTATTAGCATGTTGCACAACCTCTTCTTGCTGCTCTAGCACTGCCGGTGCTTTATCTCCTACCAGTCCATCAACGCACCCTTCAATGGTAAGTACACTTACTTTTATTTGCAGCTGGCTCTATCCCAGCAATCAGGAATTCCCTTTCCTCATGCATCATTGCACTGCAACAGTTTGTCGTCTTATATTCTAATCTCTCCTGTTTGGAACTGACAGTATATTTGTCATTGTCTTATGTTGTGTTTTATCACTAATTATCAAGGACATTTTTTTTATAAAACTATCCTCACGTGGACAGTCCGCTTTTGTGGCCCACTCTTATGGGAGCAGTTTGTCCCTGGAATTGTCCATGTGTAATGCATAGAGTGAGATGTATCAGGCAATGTACTGCATTTGTAGTTACTTTGGTTGCTATGAATTCTCTCGAGGCACTCATGGCATACAGGATGAGGTAGCTGACAGAGCAGCTCTACCAGACGTCTCCCTCCTGTGACAATGTGGATAGCTCTGTGCCTGGATATTATAGATTTCATGCCTATGATCACAACTACAGGAAGTAAATACAGGAAATCATTCATGTATGGACTTTCCTCTAATGGTGACTCTTCTCTTGGTTGCCTAGGGAACAAGCGTCATTGAGGGAGAGCCAGAAAACGACGGTTGCAGCTGGGCTTATTAGAGACGCTTGCCTGAAGGAGTTAAGCTGCCATCCTGATGATGCGTGATAAAGAGACTTTTGTAAACACAGAACTACCGAGTAAACGTTAATAATATCTGGTACCGCTCTCGGATGTCTTCCGCTCATTGAGAGAGAGAGCGAGAGAAGACGAGGCGGCTGTCATCGCCACAAGAAGTCGGACGGCTTCCTGAAGCGGAGGAAAGTGAGTTTGGAAATAACGCATTTCTACGCTATTGAAACAAAAGGAAAAGATATCGTCAAGAAGCCGACGAAGGGTCTGCTATAAGGTACTTTTTCTTCCGCTTGCTATGAGAGACTGTCTTACACGGCTGTACCGAGACAAAGGTGAAGTGTGGCTCAGTCGATCTAGTTGCCTTATGAAAGTAATGAAATTGACGCCGTAGGGTATTTAGGAGAAAGCGATCATAATCGCTATATGGAACTGAATGAAACTGACACAGATGCGTTTTTATACATAACGAGGTTCACTAGAAGAAAGGTGAACGTTGTCGCTGTCGGGACCTCTTCTGAAACGGACACCGTTGTGTCAATAGATAAGGAAGCTTGTTATACGAGAACGACCGTTGTCGCTGTTTAAAGTTAAATGAGGAAGCTCTGTTGCGCAGTCGAGTTCGTACAATAGAAAATAAGCCAGAAGCAACAGTTGCTTGAAGGAAAGGAAATACCTTTGAGAGACTGATGTTCAGAATAAAGTCAAGTGAATAGAACCCCACAAAAGGTTTCACCTATATAGAAACTGTTTTAACGTCCTCACTGATAGCAAAGGTGACTGTACAAAGGTTAAAAGGACGTTCATACCGAGGTTCACATTTTTAAGTATAAGAGGTAGAAAGATAATTTGTACAAGGGACACAGAGTTGTGTAAGAAAATAGAGAATGTTAACAGCACAGAAATAAAGAAGAAGAGCAGAGAAATACCGAAAAGAAAGAAGTAACAGATACAAGGACTGTTCTAGTAACGGGAAAAGAACACAAAAAAAGTAAAAGAGAGAGAAAAGAAAGGGACATTAGGGAACAACAACAACATTCTCCTGATTTTACTTTGAAAGAATAATAACAACACTTACCTGAACTTACAGTTTGAAAAACATCTAGATCCAGGAACGAAACCTAAAAAAAGAAAAATAAGTTAATAAAAGAAGTGGATTCTCTTGTAATCTACACCATCTACTTATTGGTTCTGTCTGTTATTTATGTTATCTATTTGACAATTTCCACAGTTGGTGACAGGAGTGGGATTCTGAGAGCGCCATGGAGGACCTTATTAAGACCCTAACTGAGTGCCAACAACTGTTGCAACAGGCCCTACAAATGCAGAGCCAACAAGCTCAAGCTGATAGACTAGCATTCCAGCAAGCATTACAGATGCAGCAGGGCCAGCTTCTTGAAGTTACAAATGTCAGAAACAACCCTCAAGTTCCCACCTCAGTTTTGCAAAAATACTCGGCTGGTGAGGACCCGGCTCATTTTTTTGTAAATTTCGAAAGGGCGGCTCGAAGTGCACAGTGGCCCACCGAGAGATGGTGTCATTACATTGCACTATTAATGACCGGTGAAATGCAGTGTGCATACCAGGCTGCGAATCCCGCGGGCGATACCAAGTACGGGGACATGAAGAAAGTGGTGTTAGAACGAATGGGACATGATGAGAAGACGTATCGAATTAAATTCAGAGATGTTAAATTACTCGGAGAAGAGACGCTGAGACAATTGTTTTACAGAGTAAAAGAATTAGCTGAGAAGTGGCAACAGCCTAATATGTCTTCCCCTGCAGAAATAACCGAAAAAGTGATCTTAGAGCAGTTCGTCGAAGCACTTCCTGATCCTGTACAAAGATGGGTTAGACAACACCATCGTCTATCACTATCTGAAGCTGTGGATGTAGCCTCCGCTTATCAGAAGGCCGGACAAGGCAAAGCATTGTCTTATACAACAAATACTAGACCTCATACCTTTGTGAGTAAAGCTATGTCACAACCGAGGTGGCTACGCTCAATGCTGAGAAAACCCGAAGGAGAAATGATATGCTCCCGACCCAACAGTGAAGGTCCTATCAACTATCGTCAGACTTCAACAGCTGTCCAAGGACCCCAGTGTTTCGATTGTGGGGAGTGGGGCCACCTTGCCAGGTTCTGTCCGAAGAAACCAAAGACGGAACCAATGATGTAGGTGTTCTTGAGTCCGTAAAGGAGAGTGAAACCTATGAATAGACACCAGGAAGACAGTCACAATATCTGTATACATGTGATGCGGAGGTAGATGGAAAACACACCACCACCTTGGTCGATTCAGGAAGTCTACAGACGGCTGTAACAACAGAGCTGGTAGGTGAAAGTTATTGTTCATCTGGGGAAATACCTATCCGATGTGTCCACGGGGACATAAAGGCCTATCCTTCAAATAAGGTTCAGATAAAGATGGCCCGGGAAACTATGAACGTGAGAGCTGCCATATTACCCACTTTACCCAAACCCTTACTAATTGGATCGGATATACCAACATTTTCTAAATTAGTCCACGAAATTGAGAAGAGCTGGTTGGAAACAGCCCCTTTTCATGAAGAGGAAATACTTACACCAACTGTTAAGACACAGAAAAGTAAAAAGATAAAAAGGGTGTTAAAAATGGAGAGCCAAAAATATTTGCCCTATTGCAGTTGACTGGAGGTTAGACGAGGATGGGGATAGCTTTAGGTCAGCCCAGAGCCTAGATCCGTTATTACAATATGCCAGAGAGCGGGCATTGGAAGACCCACCGGGGCAAGGACCACACTTTGTAAATGAAAATGGGTTGTTGTACAGAGTGACAAAATCTAGGAACGAGGAGGAGCTAAAGCAATTGTTAATCCCCAAGAAATTCTACAAGACCGTCCTGGAAGTTGCTCACGTACAAGTTGAAGGCGGTCATCTAGGATCGGAAAAGACTACTAAAAAAATCCTTGACAGGTTCTATTGACCAGGAAAGTACAATCAAGTAGTTACATTTTGTCAATCATGTGAGGAATGCCAAAAGAAAAATAGGGCCAATGTAAAGAAGGCACCACTACAACCTATGCCACTCGTTCTAGAGCCCTTTAGCTGGATAGGAATCGATACCATGGGACCCTTGGAACCAACAAAGAGAGGTCATAAATACATCCTTGTAGTAGTAGACTATGCAACCAGATATCCAGAGGCCTTTCCATTAAAAGCCACGAATACTCAACAGATATGTGATGTGCTGATTCCCTTTTTTGGACAAGTCGGAATTCCTCGAGAGATTGTCACTGACCGTGGTTAAAATTTCATGTCCAATGTCCTTGAACAAGTCTGTGAAACGCTAAAAATGGAACACCTAAAAAACAGCAGTTTACCACTCGCAGACGGATGGCTTAGTCAAACGCTACAACCAAACCATCAAGCAAATGTTAAAGAAAACAACTGTTCCCGAAAATAAAGACTGGGATAGAATCTTGCCATGGATAATGATGACTTTAAGGAACACCCCACAATCCTCAACAGGGTTTTCACCATTTGAGCTACTGTTCGGAAGACTGGTTCGGACTCTGCTGGACATACTGAAGGAGAATTGGGAGGAGCAGCCAGAACGTGACATAACCCTGACAGAGTATGCGTCTCAGCTACAGGAAAGAATTGAGAAGTTACAAGTTATAGCTAGAGATAATCTTCTTCAAGCTCAAATAACCCAGGAGAGGTATTACAATCAGAAAGCACAATTATGAACCTTCAAAGTAGGAGAACAAGTGTTAGTGCTATTGCCCACATCAGAGAACAAAATGCTAGCGGCTTGGAAGGGGCCGTATGAAATACAAGAGGTCCTAGGCCCTTTGACGTATAAAGTGAGACAGCCTGGGAGAAGGATACCCTGTCAAATGTATCATGTAAACCTGCTGAAAAAATGGACACCTACAGTCCAAACCGTCGCCATGATAACTTTAGATGTGCCCCCGGAAGAGCATTTTCAAAAATTCAAGGAGAGAATAGGACTAGAGGGCCTGAACATTAACCCGGAGTTAACATCTGTCCAGAAAAATGAATTGTCTCACTTATTATGAGGTTTTTCGGAAATATTCTCCTCACTACCAGGGAAGACTAAGCTAACTCACCACCGGATCGTTACCAAACCGGAGACCATCATAAGACTCAGACCATATCGAATACCGGAAACGAAGATAAAGGCCTTCAACCAAGAGGTTCAGGAGATGCTAGATTTGGGAATTATTGAGCCGTCCCATAGTGAATGGAGCTCGCCTGTAGTCCTAGTTCTGAAGCCAGATGGCAGTGTAAGGTTTTGCATGGACTTCCGAAAATTGAATGAAATATATAAATTCGACGCTTACCCCATGCCAAGGATCGAAGATTTATTAAATAATCTAGGGAAAGCCAAGTTCCTGACTACCATTTATTTAACCAACGGTTACTGGCAGATCCCATTATTACCTTCAGATAAGGAGAAGACCATGTTTGCCACTCCTACCGGGTTGTATCAGTTCACAGTATTACCCTTCGGTTTACATGGGCACCAGCAACGTTTCAAAGACTAATGAACTACATCATAAGAGGTCATGAACAATATGTCAGAGCTTATCTAGATGACATTTTAATTTACAGTAACACCTGGTCAGAACATCTGGAGCATTTAAAGAGTATACTTAAAACTCTGAGACAAGCTGGTCTACACGTAAATCCCAAGAAAACCCATATGGCTACCTTTCACACTAAATACCTAGGGTACTATGTGGGCCAAGGACTAATCAAACCCCAGGAGGAGAATGTAAAAGCTATTAAGCAGTTGAAATTCCCGGAAACTCCAAAGCAAGTCAGAGCCTTTTTGGGATTTGTGGGTTATTGTAGGAGGTTTATCCCACATTTTTCTATGTTGGCCGCTCCACTAACAAATTTGCTTAAAAAAACCTCTCTAACAAAGAAGAATTGGCAAACCAGTGAGACCCTGCAAGCTTTCAACGAACTAAAAGAGGCACTGACCACTAAGCCTGTTATACATTGTCCAGATTTTAAGGCCCCGATCTTCCTTCAGACGGATGTGTCAGGCAAAGGCATCGGGGCAGTGTTGTTCCAAAACCAGGGAGAGGAGGAAAAGCCAATCCTGTTCATAAGTCGGAAACTGTTACCACATGAATTGAGTTATCCAACAATAGAAAAAGAGTGCTTGGCAGTCAAGTGAGCCATTGATGCTCTTCGCTATTACCTACTTTGAAGAGAATTTACACTAATAACAGATCATGCTCCCTTAGTCTGGCTTCCCCGTAATAAAGACTTAAACCAGAGAGTACTCCGGTGGTTCCTTTTCCTCCAGCCCTTCTCTTTTAAGACTGTTCATAAGCCTGGAAAATTACTGACACAAGCTGATTACTTGTCCAGGGCAGAAACCCTTCCCGAGCGTAAGGGCTTAGTAGAGGGGGTGTGACAATGTGGATAGCTCTGTGCCTGGATATTATAGATTTCATGCCTATGATCACAAATACAGGAAGTAAATACAGGAAATCATTGATGTATGGACTTTCCTCTAATGGTGACTCTTCTCTTGGTTGCCTAGGGAACAAGCGTCATTGAGGGAGAGCCAGAAAACGACGGTTGCATCTGGGTTTATTAGAGACGCTTGCCTGAAGGAGTTAAGCTGCCATCCTGATGATGCGTGATGAAGAGACTTTTGTAAACACAGAACTACTGAGTAAACGTTAATAATATCTGGTACCGTTCTCGGATGTCGTTCCGCTCATTGAGAGAGAGAGAGCGAGAGAAGACGAGGCGGCTGTCATCGAGGCGGCTGTCATCGCCACAAGAAGTCGGACGGCTTCCTGAAGTGGAGGAAAGTGAGTTCGGAAATAACGCATTTCTACGTGTCTGAAACAAAAGTAAAAGATATTGTCGAGAAGCCGGTACTTTTTCTTACACGGCTGTACCAAGACAGAAGGTGAAGTGTGGCTCGGCCAATCTAGTTGCCTTATGAGAGTAATGAAATTGACGCTGTAGCATCTTTAGGAGAAAGCGATTATAATCGCGACATGGAACTGAATGAAACTGACGCAGATGCGTTTTTATACATAACGAGGTTCACTAGAAGAAAAGCAAACGTTGTCGCTGTCGGGACCTCTTCTGAAACTGACACCGTTCTGTCAATAGATAAGGAAGCTTGTTATACGAGAATGACCGTTGTCGCTGTTTAAAGTTAAATGAGGAAGCGCTGTTGCGCAGTCGAGTTCGTACAATAGAAAATAAGCCAGAAGGACCAGTTGCTTGAAGGAAAGGAAATACCTTTGAGAGACTGATGTTCAGAATAAAGTCAAGTGAATAAAACCCCACAAAAGGTTTCACCAATATAGAAACTGTTCAAACGTCCTCACTGATAGCAAAGGAAACTGTACAAAGGTTAAAAAGACGTTCATACCGAGGTTAAAAGTTTTAAGTATAAGATGCAGAAGGATATTTCGTACAAGGGACACAGAGTTGTTTAAGCAAATAAAGAATGTTAACAGCACAGAAATAAAGAAGGAGAGCAGAGAAATACCGAAAAGAAAGAAGTAACAGATACAAAGACTGTTCTAGTAACGGGAAAAGAACAAAATAAAAGTAAAAGAGAGGGAAAAGAAAGAGACATTAGGGAACAACAACAACATTCTCCTGATCTTACTTTGAAAGAATAATAACAACACTTACCTGAATTTACCGTTTGGAAAACATCTAGATCCAGGAACGAAACCGAAAAAAAAGAAGAAGACATATCCTTTACCAGTAAACCTAAAAAAAGAAAATATAAGTTAATAAAAGAAGTGGATTCTCTTGTAATCTACACCATCTACTTATTGGTTCTGTCTGTTATTTATGTTATCTATTTGACAATGTCCACACCTCCCCACATTTCTCAAATATTTGTACCACATGTTATTGGTAACATGGAGGGAGGGAATTATCAAAATTCTTGCTCAAGTGGCTTCTGTCGCGTGACACACTTCTTTTTAATCTTTTAATAAGTGTGCTTTCTTCAGGGAATGCATAAGGTATGATCAAGTTTTCCATTCTTCCAGTTGTTATACCCGTGATATTTTCCCCTGATGGTGGCCGGGTTATAATATTAGTAACAAGCTCTTTCACTGCACTGCAAATGATAAAATACAAACAAAAAAACGAAAAGAAGGTTGTTATAATCAGGATTGCTAGTGGGTCTGCCTTTTGCAGATATCTATGTGTGTACACTCTTCTAGGTGATTAGTGAGAATATCTAATGTCATTTAAGAACCACGTCTTTCTGCCAGAGGGAATGTCTCCCTTATTTGTCAAAAGAAAACGTATTTACAAGAAAAACCTTGTTAAAAGTGATAGGACATTTCTTTCTAGAACAATATTTATTTATTTATGGTATATAGTTCTATCAAGAACTTTACAATTACCAAATTCAAATTCATTTATATAAATCACATATTTAAATCAACTAATTCACATCAAATTCCCATGCACATCAACACATTAACCCAAATCTAAACATAGTCATTCAGACAAACCTACACACATTTAAACGCTATATAAATTCAATAAAATACAAAATACAAATACAAATACATTTACAGTGACCAATTTCATTCAAGCTTAAAGACAATTACAAATGCTAAATTTTTACAATTTAAATATGAATTCAAATATATCATCTTACAATTTCAAACAATTTCAAACATTTCTAGTTTGTTTCATTTCTGCAAAATTTCACACCTTTACATTATACTTCACATGATGATTTGATTTCAAGGTCATACCCAAATTTGACATTACATTTTTTTTAACGGACCTGGAGTTAATTCTGGGCCGCCATCCAAACCCTATAAATTGCCACATGCAATGCACCCAAATCTGAGTTCAGAAATAATGCCCAGAAGTCCTCAGATTTAATCGTATATAAATTATTGACATATTTCCCCAACGTGGTCATATAAAGTGGCCCCAGCAACGAACAGCATTGCATGCACCGTGGTGTTTCCTATGTTGGGAGGGCAGTTCGCAATTTTTGCCAAACGGTCTAGCAAGTTCGAGATATAGAGAACAAGGGCACCAGTTTGCACCCCTGCTTTACACCCGTGTTGATATGCAGCAGTCGCAACAGATTCCGACAGTTATCAAGACAAATCTGATCTGTCGTATCAGTATTTAAGGCCATCACAATATCCAAAGGCCACCCTGGGCATCCCCATTTTTTAATTTTTTCACAAAGGGTTGTGCAGTTTTGCTGACCTAAAATCAACAAATGTAATGTATACAGAGGGAGATTTACACTGTGTTACCTGAGTAATTATAATTATTGTATTGAGTATTTGTATGTTATCGACTGATCTAGACCCCACGCGGAAACCTGTGTGAAAATGGTGTTGAATATTATCCCTAGTATCCCAGGTTTGCAAATGTTCTAATACAAATGTGGAGAAAACTTTACTCATGATATCGAGGAGAGATAATAACCGATAGTTTCCCGGTACTAAGCGATCTCCAGTCTTAAATGCCGGGACTAATATTGTTTTTCTCCATGATCTGGGGATCATACCATCAGCACATACATTATGAAATAAACTACACAAAATACTCGACCATAATTGGGTGTCCCTCTTTAGCACAGCAGCAGACAATCCATTTGGCCCCAGAGCCCTTGAGTTCTTCAGGTTCTTAATGTGCCACCCCACATTTTCCATACAGAAATGAAGGTGCGATCATAAACTCCTTTTCCGACAACCCCATTTCTAATCTTTGAGTCAAACATCCTATCCTCCATAAAGTTGACCCAGATTTCCTCAGCGATAGGATTAAACGTGTCCTGTTCTACTGTACCTCTTGCCCCCGACAGTGCTCTCCACATCTGTCTGTGGTCCCCACAGGTTATTGCTGCCAACGTCTGGCAATTTACAGTTAAGCCATGGCAGCGCTTTCTCTTAAGCCTGTTTTGGTACTGTTTTTTTAAGCCGCCGGACTCATTTATTTGCATATTTAACGATATAGTTTCTTTTTTATGTACCTAAGCTCTTTATGGAATAGACGCTTTGCCTTCAGTATTTCTATATAAAATACGTATGAAATTTTCTTATCATTTGAAATTATGATTGCCTCCCTTACCTTACCAGAGTTTTTCACAAGGGAGGAAAACCAAGCCTCAAATTCATCAGGAGCTAAGTCAACCAATATGGGATGTTTACGTAGGACCTGCTCCTGGAGCAATGCACATGCTTTATCAATATTATGATCAGACCACATCAATTTGTTTTTACCATGGTTCATTTTTTATTCCACGAGGCGACCCCTTCCTCCGATGGATTTCTCATTATTCCATACAAAATGTAATGCTGCGCGATCACTAGCGTCCCTTTTGCCAATGTCTGAACTGACCACCCTTTCTTGCAGCCGACTGTTACATCAAAAATATTCATGGGTAGCACCCTTTTGACCCAACAAATAATGTGCCACCCCACATTTTCCATTTTGACCCAACAACCATGTTGGTCTACCAGGGATATCCCCTTTTGTTCTCCCATTTAAGATTTCTAATTTCACTTCTCTAAGAAAGCCAAGCCACTGTCGCCCCCTCTAATTCACTTCGTTTAGCACCATTTTACAATCAGGCTCAATCATCCCACAAGAGACCGAAGAGCGATGCTCCCCACATCTGGCGTTTAGGTCACCACCCAGTATGATTAGATCTTTTCTGGGCGCTTTCACCAAATTTGTTACTAGTAAATCAATGTATACAAAAACATCCTCGGTTGCCTTTCCCCCTGGTGGGTTGTATACATTGATTATCAGCAACCGATTGTTCACAGACCCTTTCCATGCGATTTCCACCGCCAAAACATTCCCCTCGTCCTCCATAGGCATCATCAAGGTAGAGTTCAATTCTTGCTTCACCCCTATCATCAAATCGCCAAACGGTCAACCTTTTAATCCAGAACACAGATTTTTCAATTAAGAAATCTCAAGAAGGCCATCATAGACAGCAAGCAAATTCTTCAGCCATCTCCATCCCGCCGCATTTTCTAAAGTGCTTGGTGCAGGTTCTTGTTTGGTGGCCTCTCAAGTTGATGGTTTCACGGATTGTCTACAGTGGTCATAAGAGGATCCGGTCTCAGCCTTGTCCGGAACCCTGTCCAGTTCATAAAGTAGGTACTCCAGTGACTTCCTTTGTACTATGACAAGGGCTGCAGTCACCGGTAGATGACAATGTACCTGGTCATACTACCTGATCGAAATTTCACAGGTTCAATAAACTCAAAGTCAATGGCATTAAGTATACATAATGCTGTGATTTTAGCAAAAGTTATCAAATGTTCGGCTCTATTCGCGTGCCCCTTATTCGACGAAAGCCCTTGTTTCGTATAGTTAATCTACACATATCCAATAATCGCACCACATTCAGGCTGGGTTGTATGCGCGCTCCGGGGGTCGGGGGGGGGCAGCGTTCCCTCTGGACCATTCAGAACCACAGGTAAAAAAGAAGGCCCTAATTGCTCCTGGTCACGCATGCATTCTGATATGTAAGTGTTAATGAGGAATGCCCTTTTGTTTTCTTCATAAGCATCGATGACAGAAGCCCCAGCATCATTTTGTTTCAATAGCCAAGTAGTCAGCATTCCTGCTGACTGCAACTGTATTCTCTTTTTACGAATAGCCTTTTCCTTGTTTTTACGGCCCTTCTGTTTATGAATTTTTGACATTGCTATCGTAGAATTTAATGGAAAGATAAATGCCTCGCTTAATACTGGGGTAGGAGAGTTTTCGACCACTGCTCTCTTCTTTGTTTGTGCTCTCTTCCGGGTTTGTTTATGGGTGGGTAAGAAAACAGGGATGTGTAATATCCTCATCATGATCAATTTGCACCATAATCTCATGATCCAAGCAGTCAATGGGATTGCTGTCACATACCTCAACCGGAAGACCGGCCCCGTTTTCACCTGGGGGTACTCGCAAACTGCTTGACTTTATGTAAGATTTGAATTCGTGAATTTGGTTTCCTTGCTTCTTAACTTCTTCAGAGATGTGGCCACTCAATTTCAATAGGATTTTTATTGCAAATTGTAACACATCTCTTGATACCAAAGAACCTGAGTGGCCGGACTCGTCATTAGGAGATGAATTATGTACCCATTCAGGCTCTGTGCTACCATCCGCAATAGGATAATCAAAATTTTGAGTTTGGGCTTTTGGGGGCATGGCAGCGAGAACATCCCCGAGGACGCCGACAATCATTGGCTATGCAGCCCCTCCAGGGGGAGACTAGTTCTTGCAGCGGCCTGGCCCTCTAAACTCTCGCCTGTCGGTAATGACTTCAGACAGTCTGCCACAGGCTCAATTTGTATTCGTGCTGAATTGCATAAAGATAGGCATAGTTTTAACAACAAGTTATCGTCGATATCTCCAAATGATATATCTAAACCATTTGCTTGGTCAGCAGCAGGGTCACATCCTCCACCGAGTTGAATGCTTTATCGCCCAAGGGGTTTTGACCCCTACTTTCCTTGATTGAAATAGTTTTGGTGGGTTTAAAGAATTCAGTTATTTGAATCGCCTGAGGTGGCTCACAGGGGATGAATCTTTTTCATTTTCTGCGTTACATTTAAGCTCACCTCTACTGGAGTCCTGAACCTCGCGATTTTAAGCTTTATGATAGCCATTTGATTTTCCATATGGTTTTGCTTTCCGCAAATTATAGGTCTTAGTTTTGCATGGGGTTTTGCCTGACATTTCCTCAGACAGATTCAATGCCCACCACAACAATATATATATCGAAAGCCCAGCAATTACCTTCAATCTGTACCTTCCGATCCTTCCGAGCTTCTGACAGATCACCAAGTCCAAATCTAAAGTGCTGCCGACATTGATGTAGGTCACCTCACCAAAAACACTGTAAACAGCGAACACAAAGAACACTCCTCGCCACACCCCTCAGTGTTCTGAGCAGAGCGTAGAAATGGAAGTCACACTCTCCAGCAGGGAACACAAGGAACACTCCTCGCCAAATTCCACGACGCTCTGCATTTTGAAGAAAAGGTGTAGCGTGCACAGCGTAGTGTAGAAATGGAAGTCAGACTCCCCTGAAGGTAACACAAGGAATACTCGTTGCCACACTTTGCGATACTCCCTTTCCGGCTATGGTTTTTGAAGAAAAGTTGTAGCGTGCACAGCATAGCATAGAATTGGAAGTCAGACTCTCCAGTCTCACCACACTCCGCGCCTAGAACAACATAAGTTTTCAAGTTAAACAGCACATAAAAAGGGATAAGTGTACAAGATAAATGAAAAGCCCAGAAAAAACAGTATGGCTATGGGGGACCTCTAATGTTTCTCTTGAACTGGAAAAGGATGCACTCTGTGTTTAAGAAAGCGTTGTTGAAGAATGTTGGAACAATGTTCTTGCATGTAAAATGAAGTGTGTTGTTATTCTTGCTGCTGCTGCTCCTGTTACTAATTGGCTCTGGTCATCGGCCACATATTGGGTCCTAAAACTTCACCCCGGCCTCTGGTTCATTGGACAGCAGGATGGGGGCATAATGATGATACTTATTGACATCACTTAAGTGAAGCCAGGCTTTCTTTACTTCCACAGTTACAGCGGAAGAGGTTGCATGAAGTTCCTTCACAGGATGTAATTGAAGGGATGCAATAACCACTCTATATCAATTTGTCTCTTAGTGTTTTTTTGACTCTTGAACCCTCCATTCTCGTCTGCACCTGTTTGGAGATGAATTTCACAGACTTAGTCATAGCCATCAAATAGACATGCATTTCATATCCAAGTACATTAACTGAATTCTCAGCATCAGTTCGAGCTTGTGTGGGAGGAGCAAGTGGGACAATCATTCTGCACCCTATTACCAACTCATGAGGTGTTAGGTGGTAGTCAGATCCTGGCTGATTATGTAAGGCAAAAAAAGCCAGGGGAAGGCAATGCGGCCAGCTCTTATGCAAGGTATCTTTTATTTTTGCAATGCGTTAATTCAACAGGACATTGAGGTGCTCACAAATACTGTTTGCATGCAGATGGTAGGCAGATGAGAATGTGTGTCTTATTCTCAGTAGGTATGTTATGTGTTCAAATACTTTATTTACAAAACGGGGTTCATTATCAGAGCGTAGCACTTCGCACATCTTGTAAACATCTGTTGTATGAGGAATTTTGCATTCTATGTGGCATCTGGATGTGTGCATGGACATGTTTTGATCCAGCGGGATAAAGGCCATACAACCACAATCATGTATCTGTAGGCCTTAGAGTTTTGGAGCATATCTACATAATCGATATGCAAATGCTAAAATGGTCCAGTAGAGTGTGGTATTGCTCTTCTCAACGTTCTCAGTGTAAACCTCTGACTTGTCATACAATGTATGATAACATTTTTCACAAGCTCATTATATTTGGGACAAAACAGTAATTCAAAATAGAGGCTGCAAGGCATTCGTTGGTGATGTATGTTGAGTAATGCAGCTGCTCCAGTGCTACTTTGAGTAGCTCAACAGGCATGACTGGTTCCCCTGTGCTATCCTCATACCATACTAGCTGAGAGAGCGATAATGAACACTCCCTAATTCGCCATGAATCCTGTTCCTCTTGCATGGTGCATCCCTGAAATTCCACAATCTGTGTTATGGGCAGTTTGTTAAAACATTTTGTCATCACCATGTCACGTGTGCTTGTTTATTTGTTTGGTGCCATTGTATGGTCTAATATCTTGGGGAAATATGCCACTCTTTTAGCTGTTATATCTGTGGCTTTGTTGCCACAAGAAATCATGTCTGTGCCTCTTGTATGCGCACTTGACCACAGCTCTCGCCGATGGACATTCAAGTGCTTCTAGCAGGACCTCTAACAATGGTGCCTACTGTAGTGGTGTGCCGCCTGCATGCTGAAAGTCCCTCCTTTTCCACTGTGACAACCCTGAATGCACTGTTGTCATCATGTAGGCATAGTCAGAGTACACTGTCACCGCCTCATCTTCATGCTCCTCTAGCACTAAAATCATTGCTAACAATTTTGCTGGTTGCACTGAAAAATGTGCTAGCAATCTCACAATGTTTACAACTTCAAACTTTCCATTGTCTATTGACTTCCCCACTGCTGTCCTATTGTCTCACAATCCACTGTTCTGGTCAATCATCGATGACCCATCAATGAAAACGAAAACACATTTTCTTTGACACAAGGTACAGCTATGAACCTTGCGGGGTTCACTGTGCGGCACCTAACAATTCTGATGGATGGATTTGAAATTATGACCTCATAACCTGATGCTCTCTGGGTTGTCAATGTACTCTCGGGCTTCTCAAGAATGGCAAAAAGAGCGTGTTTCACATATAATGTGACTGATTACCCATTGTAAAAGTCACTGGTCTCTCAATTGCAAATGGTGCTGCAGCCAATGCTTGTTCACATGGGTAATGGCCTCTCATTACTGGATCTAAGATCCCACTTTAATATGTAAATGGTTTGTGCCCCAATGACGTTTCTGTGTGAGAAAAGCCATCATCGCAACTCCATTTAAATAGGAGAACAGAAACAAGTCTTCAATATAATCTGGGATCCCTAACACGGGTGCTGTGCTGATTGCTCTTTTCAGCTCTTCAAATGGATTTATCATCTCAACTTTATTTCTGGGCTTCTTTCAATTCTTGTAAAAGCTGCCTTAAATATATGCTGTAGTCAAAGGCCACAAAACTGTTGCAACTCCTTTACAGTATTCAGTCTGTCTGTTCTGACGATTGCCTCTACTCTTTAAGATGTCACTTTCCTCCCTTCTTTTGATATTATATGGCCCATGTACAGTACTTCTTCCTGAAAATATTGCAATTTTTCCTTGTCCACCGTGCACCCTTTTTCAACCAACACTGTCAATAAAAGAGTCTTTCCTGCACTTGTCCTGTGTAGTGCTGCCAACAAATAAGTTATCCACATACTTGATGACAGTGCTGTCAGTTTGGACATTCCCCAGGTCCATTTGCAGGACTCAATTGAAGACACTGGTGGTCTCACATTACCCATGTGGGAGGCGACTATGTTGTAATCCTATTCTGTGATAAGTAAACGCTGTCAAATATTGCAAAGGAATGGAGGACAAGATATTTTTGAAATCATGCACTGTAAAATATTGGACTGTCAACGGCATATTACATAATATGGTCACCGGATTTGCCAATAATGGAAACTCTGCCTCAACATTATTCAGAGAGTGTAAATCCTGTATAAATCTCCAAGACCTCCCTGGTGTCTTTTTTACCGTGTACATTGCCATGTTGCATGGTGATTCTGAAGGCACTAATATTCCCTGTCGCTTCAAGGGAGCAATGGTTGCATACATTCCCTCATCAGCTTCCTTGGACATGGGATACTGTTTTACTTGTGGCAAAATGGAATTTTTCTTCATTTTTATTTTTACTAGGCCAACGTCATATGGTCCACAATTACCTTCACCAAATTGTCCTGCTTACCTTCCTTACCAATGATATTAATTGGAGCACCTCTCTGTGCTCTATTTTCAAACTATATGTGACACAAATATTAAAAATCCCCTTGCCATCCAACGATTCATCTTCAAATAAGTCTTTATCAGTCAAGTTAGTTAATCTGTGTGTCAAGACAAGTGCTACTGCATTGTTCCAAGTCACTCCTGTACATCAACGCCATGTAATATTAATCCTCCCTCTCTTACTATTGCTGCTTCTAACTCAATTGTACTTATTTTACCTTCCTCCACATCTGTGGATATCTCTGGTCTGAACAAAAGTTCTGAGGCAATCTCAACAATGTGTCTTGTATTTATGGAAGCCATGCCGATAATATCTATACTCCATAAAGTAATACCTCTGGGTTTAATGGTACCCTTCTCTGGGTGGATCGGGGGGTTGAAAACCCCAGAGTACTTTTTTTTAAAAGGGAAAACCGCATTTTAAAGGTCTGAAAAGAAAAAGACCTCTACAATGCTTGTCTTCCAATCCAAAGAACATCGGTCAATGTAATTCACTATTTTTCTCTTTAAAACTTTAAAAAGGTTTTTTTTACGGATAGAATCCCAGAGAATCTGTGTGCATCCATTGACATGGAAAATGTTCCCTCCCTAACACAGGATCTCGTCGCCCCTGTGTCTATCCTTGGTTCCTCTTGGGGGTCTAAGGTAATCGATAGAATGGGACAAATCAAGTTGCCCTGTGGACTATCATATTGTGGATTCATGTTGGGAAGAGGAGGGGGAAGAGCCGTGGGCTCTGTGTCCATTCCATCATGCTCGTTTAGCATCTAATCTTTTTCAATTTGCTCCTCCCCCCTTCTTCCTCGAACATTTTCTACAGTTCTAATATACTCAATGTGTTCTCTAATTGCTTTTCCTTATGTGTGGGATGTAAATATGTGCAAATGTATTGCAGCAGCAATTTCGAATGACGGCCATCTTGAGACCATGGCATAGACATCTTGCCAGTCGTATTTTTAACCCACTCGAAGTGGTACTTAACTAACTTGTTTATATATCTTCAGAGTCGATTTGAAAAAAGAAAAATCGTGCAACCAATTATTAAGCTTATCCCTGGCTACAGTACTTAAATTAAATGTCTAATTATTTGTATAAATGTTGTCTGCATGAGTAATCCTCAAATCCATGTGTGGCTGCTACACAGAAACTATTTTAAACTGAAATAATGTGAGATATATATTTGTACTCCAATGCGACAACCTTATGAGTTAAATTGAGTATTCAAGATGTAACATAGTAAAAAACAAGTTCAGAAAATATATAATAATCTTCACAATCCAATGCTGTTGTTCTGTTTAGTTTGTTTATTGCAAATTCCACATGTTATTTTTCACTCTCAATTTCCAATGTCTATTTCGCATTCTCATTTCCAATGTCAATTTCACACTCTCTACACGTGTTTCCCCATCGCTCTTTGCAATGGTTCTTCAGGAGAGTAGATTCTAATCAAGTTACCTTTTAAATAGAGAGAATATATATAAAAATAAGGAAACAAAAATATCACCTTTGTGTTTTACAAATTAGTTTGATTCATATCATAATGGATATACAGTGCTTACATTACTCACCTAAATAAATCCTTCAAGAAAAACTTTATTTAAGGTACTTTCACTTGTTCCAAATTCGTTCTGTGAATCAATCTTTATTTCTATTGACTGTTCAATTTTGTATAATAATTTATTTTGATCAGCTCACTGCTGCTGACTCCTTTCCAATTCTGTAGAGACAGAGAAGGCTTAACTAAATTATTTAAGTTAAACTGTCTAGTTTTCTATTTAGAAAAAATGGCTTTGGAGGCTAGTTTGATAACCACCAATTAGAGCTAGAATATTCTCACCTGGGTTTCCTTTGGATTGCTAATCAATAACACGTCCTTCCTGGTCCTGGTTGCTCAACAGAATGCTGGTGATTGCTTTCGCAGCTACTCTGTGGTTTTGTGTTTAATTTATACTAAAAGCGCGGGTCGCGGTGACATCATCACGTCGCGCGCCACATTGCTAACCGCAACGTGATGATGTCATCGCGTTCCTCTCACTGCGGCAGCCATTTTGGTTTGCTTTTTTTTCTTTTCTTTATTTTTTTGTCCGTTATAGAATTCCTAATTTATCCTTAGTGTGATCTATTTCTTAATCCTGCACAAAATATTCTTTCTCATTACCGAGGTAGATTTCCTAGGTGAACTCCTATTATTTTCACTTTATCTCAATTGTGAATAGTAACTTTCTAGTAAGCAAGTTGTAACAATTGACAATTACTGTGTATGTCTCATTATTAACTTCAAATTATGAAAACAATCAAAAAACACATTATAAACGTCACCATTGTCAATCAAAGCCAATTATACATCTCAGTATCATTGTTCAAACCAGTTGTACATGTGTCCATTATACATATCCATTTGCATTCCTGCTTTCTTAGGATGTCTTCCTTGTTTCCTCTTCTTGGTGGTAGAGAGATTTTCTCCAAGCCAAAGATCTTTAAAGATGTGATATCCAACATTGGATGATTTTCCAAAATGTGATTTGCTATGGGGGATCTCAGATCTTTATTTTGAATTGCTCTCAAATGTTCAAACATCCTTACTTTTAACTTCCGTATCATGCTGCCGATATATAGTCTTTTGCAAATGCATTTCAGTCCATAAATCACATATGTTGAATTGCAATTGATGAGTTGCTTGATTTGCTTTTTCTTACCATTTGGTAATAGAATCTCCTTCTTTCCTTTATCTTCGGAGTCGTGTACACACATGTACGATGGGTGTATCTGTCATCCTTACAATATAAAGACACCTTACCAATAATCAATGAACACTGTTTCTTTTTTATTTTTGTATTTTTATTGTTTTGGCTTAAAAAAGAAACAAATCTCTTTACAGCCTTTTAACAATTTACATTTCAAAACAAGATAAAACATCATATGAATATTCTTTTACCAAATAAAAATAAAACCAATTTATCACTGTAAGAATGGATACACATATAAATCATTACTCAGCAATTTCGATAGTACCGGCACCAAGTTGTTCATAGTCTTGTGACTTTAGCAAATTCAAGAAGTTAATGGTTGCATAATTAACTGATTTCCTGTTTGTATAAAATAAACTATGCCATAGTTGATCATGTGTAACATTCACATATCCCTCAAAAAAAGATTTAAAATAATTGCATCTTAAGGATAATAACTCAACACAGTCAACCAATAGATGCCTCAAAGTCTCTTTTGCTTTGTGACAAAAACGGCAGAGTATTCTGTTCTTGGGTAAAAAGTTACGCCTACACAAAACTTCAGCTGTCAAATAATTATGAAGTCTGAAGCGCAGAAATGCCAGGCAGTATAGCAGACTTGGAGACGCTAATAGATAGTGAGCTGTCTTTCCATGTCTCTTTAACTCAAATGGGTTTTCTTGAAACTTGTTATACCGTAAAGACTGAAGGCACGTTAGGGTCCAATCATGGTCCCACATTTTTTGCTTAGCCTTATTGGGATTCTCGAATAGCAGCTTTAATGATATATCAGCATCCTGTAGCAACTTCTGCGCTCTCAGTCTCCATATTTTAATAAAATTGTCATTCGAATTTTGACACATGTATAGGGACATCAAACGTAACAAGCCATTCTTATTGTCACCAATCATTAGTTTTCGATAGAGTGCACACCGTTTCCACTTGTACATCCCATGCATTGAAATGAGGCCCAGTTTGTAACGAATCATGGGCAAAGGCTCTGATATAGGTAATTGCAACATTTTCCTCCAATAAGAGCCTTCAATCTTGGACAAATATGTATATGGGCACCATCTTTTGGTCTCAGTACCATACAGTAAAACTGGCATCAATTTCTGCCTATAGAATATTATCAAAGGTTGAATCGAGAATTTACAGAATCTGGCTTTGATAATCCTGGCTTGAGAAATGAGCATATGTTGTTTGGTTCGTTTGTTGTCTTCAAAAGGTACATCTATAGGGTGGTTGCTTATTGTCACACCCAAATAGACATAACTTGTGACCCCACTCAAGTTACTGTTCTGTAAGATCCAAGAATGTGTACGGCATCTTTGCTTTGGGAGGCAGAACTGCATAATCTGTGTTGTGTTCACATTAATTGAGATGCAGTTTTTACCCACATATTCATTTAGGGCCTTTAGCATGACTTTAAGACATTGTGGTGTTTTTTATAGGAGGACCATGTTATCAGCATATAATAGCCAATTAATAGGGACACCCATGAGTCTTGGAGCGTCCGTAGTCAAACCCTTGAAACCACATCCAAAATCCGATATGAAGAAATTAAACACAGCAGAGGCAAGCAAACAACCTTGCTTTAAACCACGTGCTGTTTTTATATCAGTTGATAATAACCCATCTCTTCCTAATCGGATTTGGATAGTGGTATCTGAGTGAAACTGTATTAACCATTTCAGGATTGACCAGGAGCAACCCTGTTTCAATAGTATCAGATATAATAACTCTAGGGGCACAGCATCAAATGCCGTGCGAAAGTCTACAAATACCACATAGATTGTTTGTTATTTTTGTTTGCTCGCTTGAATAACAGCGTTGAGAGTGAGCAAATTGACTGCAGTGCCTATGCCCGGGAATAAATCCTGTCTGGAACTCATCGATTAGGTTTTTTTCCGATAATAAGGTGTTAAAAGCCATTAATATTAACCTTGCAAAGATCTTCCCCGGGCAGTCCAATAGAGCAATGGGCCTATAAGATCTAGGGTCAGTCCTATCACCCTTTTTGTAAATCGGGACTAGTATAGATTTTGTCCAGGATTTAGGAATCTTACCCGTCTGTATTGAGTGGTTAAAGATTTTAAGGAGAATAGCTGCCCAAGCTGACGGATTCTCTTTGAGCGTGAAATTACAAAGTCCATCCGGACCACACGCCCTAGATCGACTGAGTTTCGATATACAATACTCTATATCCTCTTTGTCAAAGGAAATGTCATGATTCATTTTCAGCACTGACCAATCAAATTTGATTTCTGGAAAGGGGGATGAATAAACACCAGCATAATAATCAATCCACTTTTCTTGTGTAAGTGGGTTAGTTTGTAGCGTTATTTGGCTAGAATAATTATTTTCATTTAGTAAAGACCAAATGCCACCCGATGATTTTGCTATAAGTTGATTCATCATTCTTTCTCCATCGAGTTGCTATTGTATGGATTTGTGACCTCTTTGCCAATTCTTGTAAGTCATTTTCAAGTGTTTTATTAGCACAATATTGTTAAAAGTTGGATTTTTGGCTAAAAAGCAGATGTCTTTCCTCAATTGCGCTTTTCTGAGTTTTAAAACCAGATCAAATGCATGGGTGTGTTTGATTTCATACTGGTGATTACCTCTCCCACTCACTTTGAAAATCGGCATAGATTGCACATAGCATGCACCCTCCTTGAGGCTATGTCCACCCAATTCAAGATCCAGGATATGTTCGAAACGCATTAGCTTTTGCTTGCTCCATCTAATGCGATTTCCTGCTTGATTTATTTCATTGTGGGCCAAATCATTCTGCATAGATAAAACCTCGGAGTTACTCTGCCATTCCCACAGCATGCACAATTGGTCATGGTCACTCATAGTCGTTTCTTTCACTACTAATGAGACAATCGTATTTAAAAGCTACCTGTCAACATAAATGTAGTCTAAACAAGCCGATAAAATATCTCGGTGCCAGGTCGATTTCGGCAGAATATCGCCCTCAACGGAACCATTCAGCATAACAAAATTCCTCCCTCTAATCAGCTCGGACCACTGCAGTTCATCAGGCGAACATTCCTTGGTCTTGCGTAATAACATATGAAGATTTAGATCACCCATAACAAGGGTGTGATCAACTGTTTTATCCAGGACCAAGGAATTAAGGACCTCATTCATGTGCGAGAAATTATTTTTAGACGTTAACTTCTGTTTAGCCCAATATATATTGATAATTGCAATCAAGAAGGAGGCTCTAGAAATTATCACTATCTGAATGTAAGGTGAGGGAGAAAGGCTTGGAGTTATCTTACAGTTCATGGATTTTCTGTCTGCTACGAGAAGTCCTGCTATCGGCCGACCAAACAAGTTCTTAATTGCTGGAACTATTGAGATGTAATGAGAGTTCCAAACCGGTTCATTTGTGAGCCACGTCTCCTGGAGTACAATTATTTCATAGGCAAATAACCCATCATTCGGCGCATTTATGAAATGCCTATGACCTTGAGTGTTCCATGAGAGAAGCCTCACATTAACCTCAGTCTCGAGTTGTTATGAGTTATTCAATTTTAATTGCCAATTAGATTGCACATCTTTAGATGACTGAGTATCATGTTGTGCATCTTTCATGTTTTGGTAGATTCAGGGCTGATTCTGCATCGGGGCAGAGTTATTGCCCAATGTTAAATCTTGGATAACTAGAAATCCTAGATCAAAAAACTCTGATCTTGCCTGCCAGACAGCATTCAGAGTAATACCCGATCTCATGAAAAGTCTCACTCTAGATAGATCAGTATGATCCGTAAATTCAACCAGATCAATATCAGAGCTAGATAGATCTTGTAGGGTTGAAATTTCCCCAATTATATTCAAAATGCTCATGCGATTCAGATCATATTTTGGAAATGAATGCTCATGGCAGGTCATTAGTAGACAATGGCATTGTCTGAATTCCCCATCAGTACGAACTTGTCCCTCTGGACCCAAAATATCTTTAGGGCTTATCATGTTTGTCGCATGAGGGATCGAAGATGATAGAGTGGGGCCACTGATAACTCCCATTGGGCCCTTCAATAATAGGGATACATTTGGGATTGACATGGGGAGAGCCTGAGACACCACAACATCTTTGCTTTGTTCTTGAAACTGACCCATGTATTGAGAGATAGACTCCCTGATCTCATCACAAAGTTCCTGCACAGTCGGGCATAATTGATTCGCCATCTGGAGATGTTCTTTCACTACCAGTGGCAACTGTGGCTCTTTTTTCCTCTGCGATGATTGATGTTTTCACCATGGCGAAACCTTGGGCAATAGAGCCCCTGATTTCATTTCGTAGTTCACTTATAATGGGATGAGTTAAATTTCTATGTTGAGGTTGGTCAGATGTTAATTGTTTGGACTGCATCCCTTTTACCGGCACATCATGTTCATGTGGGGGGGGTCACTTCTAAAACCTGATCTTTATTTGCTTGTTTCAGTTGTACTTTATCCTTTTCTTGTTTCCTCACCTGCAAGAGTGTTATAGGTGGTTACTTTTCTAGTGGCTGATTTTTTTATCTGGGATATTTTCACATTTTTGTGACTAGTAGAGCCAGTCTGCTTGTTACTGGAAAGAGATTGACCCGTTATCGACTTCCCCATAAACGAAAAAGGATTTGTTTTAGAGAATTGAAAGGATAAAGTAGACCTAGCATCTTTAATAGTTTCAGCAGATAGACTTGTCACATTTTTTGTCACCGAGGGGGCTTCAGAGACTATTTCTTCATTAACCTCAATGACAACAACACTACTGGACTCCTTTTCGACGATATTTGTTCGGGCTTTGTTTGGTGTTGGTGGATATGTTAATTCTGTGTTAACCCCATACTCAGCAACAATGATGAACTCTTTTTTAGTGAGATTGGTTAAATCTTTGCTAGTTGTTGGGATGATACGGGAGTCAAACTCCAGCGGCATCTCAACAACTGCCACTCGTGGAGATGTTATAGACGGCACGGCCTGTTTGTCTAAATTTTCACTATTTTTTATCAGTTGTATCAACATTTCAGATTGAGAATGTATCTTACATTCAAGCACCTCATATAATTTGGCTATTGACATTAATGTGGTGTTCATGGCACTCAAAGTATTGTCTAGAGCCGGGGCTTCAGGGAAGGATGGCTGACTGGACCATTGACCATTCATGAAAAAGTTGTGCTCTTGCGCCAATTCCCCAAGGCGACAGCCCCGTGGAGTTGGGGCTATGAAGGAGACAGAATTGTTCGATAAAAGCTCCTGGGATTTATCAAACAGAATGGGGGACTTGGACAGGACATGACAAGAGGTATTCACCTCATTATCTGTAGTTTGATACGTAGGTTGAATTATTTTTTCCATCAGAGATGTTACACTTTTATACATTGATTGATTTAGGTCCCCAGTATTTGAGCATATATACATCACATCTCCAATGTCAGTTCCAGTGTTATTACTTGCATTCATAAAACTTATAATATCTTGATCAATTTCCCCTGCGACCACTAAAAGTTCATGTAGTGCTCTAATTTTCTGTTGGGCCAGAACTGTACAAGGAGGCTGGGGTGCCTCTAGTAATGGGGACACTCAGCTTCTAGATAAATCAGAAGAGATTGGAGCCAACTGCGTCCCCTGTAATTCACCACTGTTAAATGCTCCAAGGATTGTTAGGTCTGATGTTTCCGGAACCCGGGTCAGAGCAAAATTCACTTCGGAATGCATTTCTCCACACAGATTCAGACCAACTGCCAGCACACTTGCACTGACCTTTCTCGGCGATGACTCTAGGGGTATACCGGGTATAACTGCTTGAATTTGTTCCACATCAGACGGCACCTCATTTAATTGCTCTCTCTGTTTGGTAGGCATAACCTCGCTACCAACCGGAGTTAAAGGACATTGTACCATCTGTAGGGAACATTCAGGTGAATTTCCCTCAGTTGTAGCTATTTCACATGCATCCCCCTGCCAAAGCATGCACCACGATAACTTCCTCAAAGGGATCCACCACCTTAGCATCATTGGTGCAGAATTGGCATATGTCAGATGCCAGTGACACCGAACGTTGAATTCTTTTTTTTAGTAAGGAAGAACCATTACTGCTATTTTACTGGTCTCTTCGTCAAATTAGAGGCCATGAGATTGGACTCCACTGTGTTTAAATCACAGGGCATACTTGTTTTCAACGTATACATATTCAAAGGCATTTGAAGAAACGTTAGTTCACCCCAGCCGCCTGCTGACTGCTACCCAGCTGGACAGCAAGACAGCCCACTCAGCGACCACTCTCTCGAACGCGCATGCTGAACGCGCGTGAGAGGTGGTTTTGAAAGGGTTGCTAGGAGTGTGGGCGGATTCCTGGCAGAAACGGCCTCAACTTCCAAAAGAAGGTAATTAGGATGCACAAGTAATGTTGCAACCAGTTTGTGTAGTGTATAGGTCCACAAAAGTCCACAATCCGGAGTCTGGGCAGCAGGACCGACAGAAAGATAGCCCACTCAGCGACTACTCTCTCGAACGCGCGTGCTGAACGCGCGTGAGAGGTGGTTTTGACAGGGTTGCTGGGAGTGTGGGTGGATTCCTGGCAGAAACGGCCTCAACTTCCAAAAGAAGGTAAGTAGGATGCACAAGTAATGTTTCAACTGCAAGAAAGCAGTAAACAAAAGTAAAAAAATAAAAATAAAATAAAAGTGAAATGTCCTTCAGTTCACTCTATTGAACAGTATACAGTCCAGAGTTCAAGGATAAAACACAGGGATATTTACCCAGTTCGTGTAGTGTATAGGTCCACAAAATTCCACATTCCGGAGTCTGGGCAGCAGGACCGACAGCAAGACAGCCCACTCAGCGACCACTCTCTCAAACACGTGCACTGTTTCAATCTCGCTCACCTTTTTTCAGCCATTTTCAAGCTTCTCCCCACTATGGTTCCCCCAATGTTACCACACCCACGTCTTTCTCTGGGGCCAAGTGCCCAATAACACAATCTTTCTTTTGAGCAGCACCAAAAACACTGCTCTTGATCTGGGACCCTTTTTCTGGTCTACAACACAAATTCACCTCTTCTACCAACATAAAGAAAAAACAGCTCTTCAATTCTATATGACCGAACAATACAAGGCTGTACATAAACCAAAATACAAGCTTCTTCCATTATATTTGGGGATTTCCTTTCTTTATTTCTGCCCTTTAAAAAGACTTATCAAGTGATCTTCCTCAACCCTTGTCGAAGGAGTTCAATTGTTTGTTATCTCTACTTCTCATAAATCAATAATGCAGAAAAAAAACAACTCCCTTATTTTAGCATGCACCATTCATTTTCACAGGAGGCTATCTGAGAGGCAGCATGCTCGCCTTGGAAACAAGACGACGTGGAGCAACACAGGTTCAATCCCCAGTGCACGCTTAGAAACCACTGGGTATTAAGTGCGTAATAACCAATTACAATACTCACATCCAGAGGGTTTTCAACATCATGTCTCCCCTAACTGCCTGCTCTCCCTCACGGCCATTGGGGCAGGCAGCCTGCGGGGACCGGTCAGGGCTTTTGGGAAACAGGGTACTTGTGACCTTTCTTTTTAGATGCACATTATCTCTGCTTTCCCAAGACCCACCTTGCTGTCTGAGGGGATGTGGCAGGGGCCCTCAATTGTCCAGAAGCCTCAAGGAAATCATCCTCTGCTACCAGCTGTTAAGGGGGTGCGGAGGATTACACAATCAGTCAGGAGCATACTCAATGATGGAGGACTTAAGTTCACGTCAAAACCCAGCTTTATTATTATTTGTTTCCATTTTTATATTGCATTGTAGTTTATTTAAACTTTTAGCAATTAAACTTTAAAAGAAGAAAGTCGTAGCAGAGAGAATGGTGAGCTGAAAGAAGAAGAAGAAAGAAAAGAAATGGAAGACAAGGTGGCTCTCGCTCTTTGGGTGGCTTTCCTGAACCATTCACATTCCTCCTTACTCCTGGCCATTCAACTCCATCCTACAAACCGAGGATGGTGATAATGTCGAATGCAATAATATCGACAGTCAAAATGTCAAAAAAAAAATGTCAAAAAAATAATGTAGAAAAGCAATAATGTCGAATTATTTCTACATTTTTTCGAATTTTTAGAAAAAATAAATAAATATATATAATTAAAATGTGTTGAATATGAGGGGTGAGAGGGTGGTGGGAGGGTATTAGGGGGGTGTTTGGTGAGGGGGGTTGGGGGGACCCCCCCAGTAAATGATGTGTTCCTTGTTTATTTATTTATTGAATAAATAAATAAATAAATATATAATTAAAATGTGTTGAGTATGATGGGTGAGAGGGTGGTGGGGGGGTGGTGGGGTGTCAGGGGGTGTTGGGTGAGGGGGGCTGGGGGGGTCTCTTCTTGTTTATGTATTTATTGATAGTGCTAAATGACATTTTTTTTTCGACATTTTTTTTTCTAAAAATTGACTCTTTTGATTATATGTATAGGTTTTCGACATTATTGTTTTCGACATTTTTTTTCGACATTTTTGTAAGTCGACATTTTTTTTTCGACATTGTCACTATAAACCCCTCCAAACATTCTCTTAAGAACATAACCGCGGTGATCACCAAAGAGGTCTTTTCGGCCCTACACAAAAGAGACCACCACTCTTCCAGTGTCAGAGATTAAACATCTGCCGAAAATCGAGCAAACGTATTTGCTCTTAAATCAGTCAAGGCAGTGCAGAACAGAAGGATGTGCTTTAAAGTCTCTGGTGTATCATCTCTCTTACAGAATCTGCATGTATCATTCGTTAATCCAGACTTACTTCTTACGACAAGAACTTCATTTGTTCTGTACAGGTTTAGACGCTTCCTCATGAATCGTGTTCTGCACCCTGGGAACTTCCTTATGTATTCTAGGACCTCACCACATACTCTGGCTTCATTTGTCAAGGATCTGCACATCTTGTTGTGGTTGGCCTCTTCACAAGGTAAAATCCAGTCCTGGTCCCACACCTTCTTTTTGACTTTATTTGGATTCTGCTATAAATCTTCCACTGTGCATTAAGGCGCTCTAAAGTACTTTGGCAGGATGCAGCCCATCTGGATACCTCCCCACCTCAGCTTTTAGTTAGTTCAGCTTTGATTAATTGTAGGATAGGGGCAGCATTGTCCTCATGCATTTGCCAAAGAACGTAACACGCATCCGGTCAGATATTCCTTTCAGTGAGATAAGGCCCAGCTAATTTCTTATTACTTGAATAGGCACAGTTTTTGGGAGTGCCAAAACCTGCTTCCAAAACAGCCCCTCCAGTACAGGCCAATATTTCTTTGGGAACTATATCAGTACATCAGCACCGTAAGTCAGGAGCGGGATGACCTTTCTACTGTAAAAATACAGCACAGTAATGAATAACTGCAGAATCTTCTTTTCAGTACCAGAGCTTGGTTTGCTAACAATTTTGTTTTGTTTCTTAGGGCAATAAGATTATGTGATTCCACTGACCTTTTGCCCACTTTCAGCCCCAGGTATTGAAAGGAGTCAGAATTTTTCCAGCAATAGGTCACCCAGCCACCAATTGTCGGTGTTACTTAATTTTTTTCCTCCACCTTTTTCTAAAACTAGGATCTTCGTTTTAGCTGGAGTTCATTTGTAGGTCATTCTAAATGGCGTATTCAGCTAATCTTTTCAATTGACGTTGTCACCATATTGCCATGAGGTCCAGCAGGACTAAATTGTCTGCATATAGCCAATGGGCGACATGTGTCTCACAAATTCTATGAGGAAAGTGTCTACATTTTTTCATGAAGGGGTGCAGGTTTGCGAGGTAGAGGTTACAAAGTGATGGTGCCAAAGGACTTCCGTGTCTGATAATCTTCCCTCAACGATTAGCCGAGCTCTCATGATCCTATCTGTATGTAGGTACTTCAATGGTCAACCAGGTCTTCCGGGCACTCCCAAGCTGACAATTTGGACCATAGGCATTTGTGGTTTATGCTGTCGAACGCCTTGGCTAAGTCCACAAAGGCTAGGAAGATCCCACCGTTTGATCTGCAAACATGGTTCTTTGATAATGATAATAGGAATATTTGAGGGGTGCTGCCCAAGCCCTTCACGAAGCCACAACAAAAAGTATCCAAGCATCCTGCATGTACATTTATTCAAGCGCCTCAGTAATATTGATGCATCGATCTTTCCCATCACGTCCAATAGGGCAATAGGGTGATAGTTTTGATCCTCCCTGTTGCCGCTCTTGAATATTGGGATGAAGTTTGCTGATTTCCAAGAAGCAGGAGTTGCTTCAATGATCCTTACATTTCCTATTATACGTGAGATTAATCTTGCCCATTCTTCTGGATTTTCCTTTAACATGTAGGTCGAGACTCCGTCGGGGCCTGCAGCACGTGGGGGGTTTGCACGTTTTATTATTGCCATTACCTCTTCTTCGTCATTAGAGATGACCAGGGGTACCTGTGATTTGTTTGCTTGAATATTTATAAGAGCAGGTGCCACATATAGTTTTTGGAAGTGGTCTGTCCAGGCATCCTCTGGGACTCCTTTATCTGCATTAGAGTTTGTGAGTTCCCTACTGACTTAATACAGTTCCACATTTCAGATGAGTTCTTGTGGTTAATGACCCTTATCATGTTTTCTGTGTTGTGCTGAATTTAAGTATTCCTATACCAGATAACCCAGTTCTTATATTGTTTTTTGAGAAAATGAATAGACTCTTCTTTATCCAATGTGCAGTTCTTTTTAACGTGCATAATTGCTGTTCTCAGTTCTCTCCTTTTTACAACTACTTGCTTATCAGAAGCATGTTGATGTTCCTTGTGGGTCATACCCATAGAGGATTTAATCATTAATGGTTTCAGCATTGGTGTGTAGTCCACCACCAAGGGTAGACTTCTCCTGGGTATTAAGTGGTGTACTGCGTATTGGGCCACCAATTTGTCAACATCTTTTTTAAAAACCTTAAACCGAAAACCATTGTTAGCGCATTTCACTGGCAATGGAGTTTGTTGGACTGTTTTTGCAGGTCCCTCTAGCCACGTCATTTTAAGAATGTTATGATCACCAGCTCGTGAGGGTATGATTTCAAACGCAGCAATGTTGTTAATTAGATCTCTTGAGACAAATATATAGTCTATCACTGACAATTGGCCACCATGTTTCCAAGTGGGGTGAGGAAAGTTGCCCTCTTCAAAATGTCCGTTGAGCATGTGCCTATCTCTGCTGTCCACAAGTTCGTCCACCGTAGGTCTCTCTGTCTTTGTGGCTTAGCTCCACTGACGTCCTCTCAAATTACTGTGTTGTTTTTACTTATTGTTATGGAAACTTAATGGGGCACACTTACGCCCAATGGCATCTTGGCACTATCAAGGGGTGAGAAACAGTCAACATAGCAGAGTCAGTACCATAACTAGAACAAAGTGGTTTTCAGTACTCTGCGGAAGGTGAAGTGATCCGCAGTACCACAAAGGGTGAGAGGAAGATTATTCCAGGATCTTGCAGCCACCACAGAAAAATACAGGTGGGCGGCTATTCGCCCAATGTGGCCCGCAAACGTCAGACTCTTTCTCATGGGGTAGTGTCAGGTCAAAGCCCAGGAGTTGGAAACTTATGACTGCATCCAAGATCAGCTGTTTTACCACCCTTGAACGGAGGTGGCTATAGACTAAGTCTGGTCTCTCTTCCCGAGCAAACTCAATTGTCAAGATGTATTCCAAAGTTATTAGCCATAAGTTTGGAATGCCTTGAAAAAGGGTTAAAACATTATGGGCCTCATTACACGGTAGGAGGTAATCATGCCGCTATTAGCGGCATGGCTACTCCCTTACCGCACACCGGGTCCGGCTAGGCGGTATGGGGACTTACCAGGTCATTCTGACCCTGGAGGACCCAGAAAGTCCCCATGCCAAATACCATTCCCCATTCCCATTTGAGCTCCCGTAGGGCTCAATGTGAATGGGAAAGGGGGAACGAGCTAATAACGGTATAGCTCTGAAGTCCCTCAGCGGGTACCGTCCTTAACGCCTGGTCAGGCCTGGTCAGACCAAGCGTTAAGGACGGGACCCGCTGAGGGACCTCGTAGTAGGGTGCTAAGGGATTACCGGCACCGGTGCCAGTAATCCCTTAGCGCCTACCGTGTAATGAGGCCCTATGTCTGTTTCAAAAAAAGGCTTCATCCCTGTCTATAATGCTTTCTAGCCTAATACATCTTGTAGGATCTCTTAGCTGTATTGATGATCTGAGAGAGGTATCCCTTTTTCCTTCTCCAGTTTCTGACCATCGATTGTTCTCTGGGTTGTTGCTACCCTTCAAACCTAACATGTTGGATTGTCAGCTACTGGCTTCTGGGACCTTGTGTCCGTCTTTGCTTTCTTATCCACCGCTGGCTTCTGTAGAACACTCCCTTGGGGCCACACATCTTTGTTCAGTGACCCTTCCAAGAATCTGTGTTTGGCTATGGTCCTCTGACTTTTTTCCACCAGCATTAGAAGTGGTCTGTCAACCATCCCTCGACCCCAGTCGGATCCTGAAAATGTTGCTGATTTAGGTTCAGATCACGGGGGAGCAGAGCGGACAGTAGTATTTTGGGGGGAGTCTGGACAGTCTTCCTCCTCGTCTATCGAGAAAATGGGTAGGCTTAAAACTTTGGTTAGGGAATCGCTAGGTTGCTGTTCATCCACGCTAGATTGAGCATTTTCTCGCTCCCTACAGCCGTTTTGTTTCTTTAGCTTTATTTTCCTTCAAGGACAGCGAGTTCTCAGTTGTAGGGAGTGGCACTTTTCTCAAATAACTATTAGGCTTGTTTGGTTTAGACACAGAAAGCTGTTTCTTAGGTTTCAATTTATTTGGCTGACTTTTGTTAGTTCATGTGCTTCTCTTGGCCAAAGAGCGGGTATAAAGTTGGTGATGCGATCACTGTATTTGGTTTTTGGTCTAATACTTTCCTCGTTGAAATCTGAGAAATTATTTTGACCTCAGTGATCTTGTCAGTGGGGCCCCAACGACTAATGTTCTTTTCAGTCCTATGTCTGAACAAAAGGGCACATCGTGGAGTGGTCGGCTCTAAGATTTCATGCAGGGGTATTATGATTAAATTTCTACTCACCGCTGAGTCCTGATGTAATGTTGGAGGCTCCTCAACCCCCTCTAATCCGGTGGAGCCATAGGTTTTAACCAGAGATCTCTTAACGTTTCCCCTCCTGTCGCTGCTAGCTCTCCACCATGGTATTCCTCGCCATGCTAAAGCCTTCAATAAGAATCATCTTAGAATGTGACATCATTATTAGGATTGTCTAATCTTTTGATGAGTTTCTATAATTTCTTAAAGGGAGCCATTGCAATGGAGACCACTGGCTAAACAGGTTGTCATGATTTTTGTATTCTTGTGATCCTTTTTTTTTACTTTTGTTGTTTGTTTGGTCAGTCCTGGGGAGATCTTGGGCTTGGCACCTGTAGGTATAACCTTGGCGCTGGACGCGCGGCATGCAGGTTGCAACATCGTGGCGTTGGCTGCGGGCTCTCGTTGGGGCTCGTTCTGCATGGTCAGCACTTGTATTTCGTTCTGAGAGGATTTTCATTTGCGAGGCTCCTGCCTGGGGACTCTTGCTTGCGGCCTACTTGGGCCTAGTTTGTGGGTGGCGGTACATAATGCATACCGTGGGTGTCACAGGGTATCACAGTGTCGTACGCAGCATTAGATATACATGGTGGTATCTTCATAGTGATAGGTAGCAAGAAAACATCGGCAAGCATATACAAAAGCTTTTCAGGCGTCTTGCATTTCTGCGGTGCTGTAGAAGGCCTATGTGAAAATTAACAATGATGCATGTCCGTGGGTATGTCAGTCCGCTACGTCATAGTACTGAGTATATTCTTCGTGTTGGTTGGTGTGTGAGTGACCAGTGTGCATGGTGGCATGTGTGTTCTTGTCTGTTGGCTATGTTGTCATGGCATCTCTAACGATGTGAATACTTGTAGCTGTTGTTATAGTCGATCTGATCCATGTTGCAGGCGCCGGCTTGACCCGGGCGTACTAGCGGGCATACTCTTCGCATATGCATGTTTTTGAAGGGTACTTTGTCATCTGGTAAAGAAGTGAATTCCTCTCTGGGGGGTGCCTGGGCCGTGATCCCCTAGGCCATGGTCTGGATGAGATCGGGGGGAGGGTGTTATCTCATTCTCCCACTTCACACCCCTAGACTATTGGGGCGATCGGGCTGTCTCCACTGGTATCCCTTCTCACCTGGACGGTACTTGTGAGGTGCAGAGGTAGGAATCGGTACTTTCATACTCATCTGAGATGGGGCAGTGAGTATTACCTGTGTTTTCTTCTGCCCCATTACACCTTTATAAAATAAATGTATTAAAAAAACAAAAGCTTGGAAGGAAATGTAACAATTTCATGCTACCACACTTGTACAGGCGCTGCCCTTTGATATGTCGATCAAAATGGAGTCTGTGTTAGTTACCATTACCGTACTGCTTAATCTCGGTCAGGTGCAGGTCACGTCAAGCAGGGTCAGGTGCAGGTCTCGTCAAGCAGAGTCAGCTGCAATGTTGTTGCTACATTTCAATTGAATGGAGATGCACAGCAGGGAGAGGGCTCACAGTCAAAAATGGCGAATGCAAATCTAATGTAGGAATTCTATGAAAGTGTTGGTGTGCCATGTGTGGGCCCTAACAATAACTCTTTCAAGGGCCACGATGCTGTACAAGGCTCGCACCTCAAGCACTCCTGGGAGTCTTGGCGGCCAAAGATATTTAGAGACAACATTAGCCTTTTAGCTAGGACATATGGGTCTTGCTTTCCTTATGATGTGTTTTCTGAGATTACTGCATTACACGTTAAATGCAGCATTTCTTTACATGATAATATTTAAAAACAGAGTAGTGACCACTGGAGAGCAACAAATCACAAATAACTACCACAATGCAGACTGCAAATGATTCCCCTCTTTGCCAAGTTTCCCAGTTCCATGCGTGACCCCTCGAGCCAGTCCTGGGTTTTGCTGCCATTTGCATGCTAGAAATTCTAGTTTTGTTTTTTCCATTGCATGGGTGGGCCGACAAGTACCAGTATGCAGTGCGGAAACAAAAACAGGACTAACATGGAACAGGGAAACTTGGCAGTAGTAGATAACAGGTTTTGTGACATGTGCAAGCAGGCTCTGGACTATGAGTGATTGAACCTTAAAATTAAGAGCAGTCCAATGTTGCATGGATCATTTAAGCTGGTGAGATGTCACAGTGGGTTACGGCTTCTGTTTGCGCTTCCGGATCACCGTTTTGAAGCGTATGTACTGTAACAAATTGATCCTCTCAGTCGTCCTTGAATGCATGCCAGGATGTTTATTAAAATGGACGCCCATCTTACTGAAGACTGATTCAGCCAGGTCAAGGGTATGACATGAGCTTTAGCAACATCAATCTCACCATGTTATTATTGCAATTGCAGTGTTGCTAGACCTGACATGTTATGATACGATATGATATGGCATTTATAACAAGCCTATACACAAGTGTTTCAAGGCACAACGAGGCAAGGGAGGGGGAAAAGAGGGAAGACACAACAATCCTACTAGGCCTGGTGTCATTCAGATCGTGCAAGTGCATGGGAAGGGGGAAAGGGGAAAGTGCAGTACCTGGGATAATAGAATAAATAATAATAAGTAAAAGTAAGTCCAGCAGGTGGCAAGGGTAAGTGCAGGCATCAGGAGTCAAGTGCTGGTAGTGGGACTGTAGGGATACAGAAAACAGTCCCCAAGTGCAGGGTTTGCCAGGAAGGCAGTGCAGGTGTGTGACTGGCAGGGGAGGGGACCTGGGCCCGAGATCAGAGGGTGGCCAGGTAACCAGTCTTGTTTTAGTTTCAGCCAGGAAGTCAGCAGGGGAGAGGAGGAGAAAAGGCAGAAGCAAAGAGAAAGGTTTTGAGGTGCTTCCGGAACTGGAGATGGTTCTCCTCAAGTTTCAGGGAGGCAGGGAGGCTATTCTAGAGGGGAGCCCCAACTGAATACAGAGATCTACTACCAAATTGTTACTTGGAGAAGCGACTGACCCTGAGGGGTTTAGAAGGGGATGAGCGACAAGTTCAAGAAGGAACGTATTTAGGAAGAGAGAGTTGAAGGTATTGAGCCCCCAAGCCCCAGAAGGCCTTGTGGACAATGCAGAGGGTTTTGTACTTAATCCTCGCAGCCACTGGGAGCCAGTGCAGAGATTTCAGTCCTGGACAGATATGATCCCTGGGCTTGAGGCCAAGGACAAGTCTTGCAGTCCTGTTTTGGATGAGTTGCAGAGGGTGGAGAGTAGAAGCAGGCAGATTTAGAAAGAGGCTGTTGCAATAGTCCAGCCTAGAGAGAACCACAGCTCTGGAGACAGTGAGCTTCTGGGGGAAGGAGAGGAAAGGAAAAATACCAGTGAGTAGGTGCAGCTGGTAGTGTGACTTCTTAGAGACATCGGAGATGTGAGGAGAGAAGGAGAGTGTGGAGTCGAAGATGACCCCAAAGTTTTTAGCCTCACAGGTGGGAGCAGGAAGAGGGCCAAGAGAGGCCGGTTAGAGAGTGACAGGAAAGGAGGGTCTGGGTGTGCTGATGAGGAGAATCTTGGTTTTACTGGCATTAAGGCAGAGATCTTTAGCGGCACACCACTCCTGGATGGCTGACAAACAGTCAGAGATGAGAGAGGGAGAAGAGGTGGCTGAGGGTAGCCTGAAAATTAGCTGAGTGTCATTCACATGGCACTTGTAGTTGGGGGAGAGCACAGCAATTCAGTGGGCAAGAAGTGGCAGGTATTGTTTGAACAGCCAGGGAGAGAGGTGAGACTCCTGGGGAACTCCACAGGTAGAGATAGAGATAGAGAAGAGTACGGTGAACCTGGGAGGGTCGATCGGAGAGGAAAGAAGCCAGCCATGTTAGGACCTGACCGGTGATCCCCAGGTTATCACGGAGACGGTTGAGCAGAATGGCATGGTTGACTGTGTCAAAGGCAGAAGAGAGTTCAAGTAAGATAAGGACACAGAGGGTGTTGGAATCAAGTTTGGAGAGCAGGTCTTCACGGATATTCAGGAGTCATGGTTGTCTCCATGATCATCAATCTGAAGCCAGATTGATGATCATGGAGACAACCAGCAGATTCAGTGTGAAGATTGAGCTGGGAGATGGCCAGCTTTTTTAAGAGTTTGCCCAGGAAAGGAGTGAGAGAGATTGGGCGATAGTTAGCGGGGCAGGAATGGTCAGCAGAGTGTTTCTTAAGAAGGGGGTGCACAAGGGAGTACTTCATGGGGGAAGGGAAGACTCCAATGGCAAAGGAGTGGTTGCAGAAGTCGGCCAGAGCAGGAGCCAGGGAGTTAATGTGGTCCTTGATGGTTTTGGAGGAACAGGGATGAACCTGTTTTGACGTGACTTTCATAGAGCGGACTTGTCTAGAAAACTCGTCTGGGGAGAACAGGGGAAAGGCAGAGAAGGAGGGAGGATAGGTGGCAGGGGAAGGGCCAGAGGAAGAGCAGGGAGTAGAGGGAGGAAAAGGGGAGAGAGAGAACAGGATGTCCTGAGTTTTAGAGATGAAATGCGAAGCCAGTGCCGTGCAGAGAGCCTGGGAGGGGACAGGAGAGGTAGAAACCACAGCAGGATTGGCCAGTTCCTTGCAGATGTTAAAGAGTTCATCCGAGTTGTTAGATGCTGCAGCGATGCAAGCTTGGATGTGAGCTCTCTTCTTGGTGAAGACAGAGAGCCAGTATTGCCTTTGGAGCAGGCTGCAGGCTAGTTTGTCGGAGGATGTACATGAAGCACGCCATTTCCACTCCACCCTGCACTTGTGTTTAAGGGTGAAGAGGTCTGAGTCGTACCAGGAGTTGGACTTGGCTTTGGGCTTCAGGCGATATAACAGAGTGGAGTATGGAGAGGGCTGTGTCAGGGTGTGAGTCAGCCAAAGGGCGAGGGTGGCGAGAAAGTGGCGGCAAAAGCCTCAACTGACACGCGCTTCATGGGACAGATGACCGTGAAGGTGGGTGGCAATGATGGAGTTGGCTTGGCCTGGGGGGAAGAAAGGGTGAGCTGGGAGGAGAGGAGAATAATGTTGATTTGAAAAGTGACTGAAATGTGACCATGTTAATTGTCTGTCTCTCTTAGTCTCTCACACTGAAATATCCGGAAGTGCCTGCGAAGTGCGGCTGTTGGGCTGTGTTCGCTGCTTCGTTGCCCTTGGGTTCTTCTCTCGCAGTGCCGTCGGCAAGAGGAAGGACTCGACTGGAATTTTGCGCATAACGCGCACCTTATTGGATTGAAGTGGACCTTCACATTGGCCACGCCCCCCTGAACCCGCCCGCTTGCCCGCCCACAAACTCGCCGATCACTTCCTTATTTGCACTCGGACCCGCGCATTCGGCGCGCGCATCCGGAAGTGCCTGCGAAGTGCGGCTGTTGGGCTGTGTTCGCTGCTTCGTTGCCCTTGGGTTCTTCTCCCGCAGTGCCGTCGGCAAGAGGAAGGACTCGACTGGAATTTTGCGCGTAACGCGCACCTTATTGGATTGAAGTGGACCTTCACATTGGCCACGCCCCCCTGAACCCGCCCGCTTGCCCACCCACAAACTCGCCGATCACTTCCTTATTTGCACTCGGACCCACGCATCCGGCGCGCGCATCCGGAAGTGCCTGCGAAGTGCGGCTGTTGGGCTGTGTTCGCTGCTTCGTTGCCCTTGGGTTCTTCTCCCGCAGTGCCGTCGGCAAGAGGAAGGACTCGACTGGAATTTTGCGCGTAACGCTCCTTATTGGATTGAAGTGGACCTTCACATTGGGTATTTGCTGAGGACTCTGCACCCAATACTTTAGTGTCCGCGGGTTTCCCGCGGGTTTTGTATGTTGGGCAAACCATTGATGTTACTCTCTTCTCTCTCCCCCTTTAGCCACGCCCCCCTGAACCCGCCCGCTTGCCCGCCCACAAACTCGCCGATCACTTCCTTATTTGCACTCGGACCCGCGCATCCGGCGCGCGCATCCGGAAGTGCCTGCGAAGTGCGGCTGTTGGGCTGTTAGGCGGTAAGGTGGCTTGGTGGTAGGGTTACCTTTTGTGGCCCTAACATAGATTATCAAATATTGCTGGGAGGGGGTTATAGTGAGCTAAAGTGGGGTGTCTTGCATTGCCCTTTACTTCCTAGCCTATAATTGAAATCAGAACTGTTTTGGTCATGGCAGAGGGGCTTCGCAGTATAAAAAAAAAAGAGTCCCAAACTAATCCTAAAAAAACAGAGGCGGACTTTAATGTAGTAAAATTGTCTGCTGCAATGCCCTCAAATCAGCCTGAAAAAGAGATGAACGAAGAATATAAACCTCTGCTTGATTCCAATTATAGCAGTTCATTGCCGTCTGAAAATCCTATAATGGCCCTAAAATCAGAAAGCAATGTTGAGAATAAAGTTATTCTCACTCCTGCCTCTTTTGAATACAACAAAAATCAGGAATGGAAAAATAGATCGGATTCTAAGAAATCTGCTTCTCTGCCAACGAAATACACGACAGAGAATTTTCAATGTGATGATTTACAGAAATCTAATAAGGATGTCCCTGCCGATATAACCCCTGAAGACCATGAGGAACAAATTCTCTTGAAAAAACGGTCGGTGTATATCGACAGTGCGACTCCCAAAACTACTTTGGCCGGAAAAAACATGGATTCCAAAATTAAACCAGTATACATGTCGGTCAAAGAAGTGAATGAAAGTTCCTCAAAGGATTGGGAAATTGTTGATTGTAACTCTGATCAGAGTCTCGACAGAGATGAAATAAAAAAAATAATGGGAATTGAGCAATTTGATATGCGTACTGCAGATGTCTCTATATTAGCCCCGGCAATTGAAATAGAATTAGGCAAACGGATTCGTCTATCCAACGAACCCTCAACTCCAGTTAATAGAAGTAAGTATGGGATTGAGAATGTGTTCCTATTTAATAATCCCCAAGCATACACCTACTCTGTACCTTCACACTTTAGTGCACAGAAGGAAGCACGTATTCTAGGGGGAATTAATACTCCGAGTAATAACAATATAGGAGGGCCCTCCTTGATGGTAAATAGCTCCCCGAACTTGGAACAACCAACGATCCCTACTTGCCAATATCCTTCTAGACATGAAGGAAATAGAGTATCTAGTCTTGATTCCAACGAGTCTATTCACTGCAAGACTCATCCACAGCCTAACTGTCCTACCGCTGAACAAGAAAAATGGAATGCCGAACTGCAGCACTCCATCGAATCTTTTCCGGTCATGACCAGAATTCTCAATTTACTTGATAAAGGCCATGAACAGACTCATGAGGCAATAAAATTCCTACAGATTCAAATGTCTGACCTCACGAGTTCTCTTGGCAAAATGGAGGGCATGTTATTTGCCTGCCATATGTTTTCTTCCATCTTAAACAAAAAAGATTCGATGGCCCATTTTCAAACTATAGGCACTCAAACTAAATTGTTCTCAGAAGTAGTGACAGAAGAACCATCCAATAAATTAGAAAACAGTAAGGTTGTGAACCCAAAGGTAGTGAACTTGGAAAACACCAGTGAACCCAACCTTGCTGTCTTGACTATCCTTATAAAGGAAATGGCAACTAATCTTGCCATACTTTCCAAGTCAATCATCAAGGAACCGCTGATGACTCCGTGTGTAGAAGAAAGAGTCCCTCCAGACAGTCCTTCAGCTTTAACTGATCTTATTGATCTAACTGGAATAGATCATATCCCTCAGGAAACAATAGAAACACATGATATTGAGGAGGTGCATTATCAAACTCCTCCCATTGCCCTTACTAGAAAACAAAGAAGGGCTTTGGCACGGGCTCAAAAGAGAAATCTTCTTGCCAAATTACAAAAGGGAAAACAGGAAAAAAAAACAAAGAACCAATCACGTGACAAAAATGATACTCATAATACACATATTAAAGATATTTGTAATCTTTCAGAGGGAGATAACATCATCGACTTAAATCAGTTGAGCGAGGAATCTAAGGCCCTGTTGAATCTTCCAGAGCCAGATTTGAATACTGTAACTACCAAAGTCCCCTGCAAATCTCTACTAAAAAACAAAAAAATTAAAGAAAACGAGGACTTGTTTAATGAACCAGCTTGGCAAGAATCTAACAAATTACGATCTAATGCAAACAAGGGAAAGGATAAAGAGGAGAAAGGACATATCGATCTCGGGGTGGTGGCTAACTCAATAGCTGGGCCCCCACACTGCGTTCAAACGGACCTCTCCAAATATTATCCAATGTTGAAAATTAAAAAAACTGAGAAAGTGATTTTGGGTAAAGCTAATGGACAAAGAGAAAATAAAATACTCACTTGTCCTAATAATCCAACTGAATCCCAAAATAAAAATTTGGAGGGTGTAAGTTCAAGCGAGCCGGAAGAAATAACCTCAGATAATAATGTTGACTCTAGTAAACAATTAATTACTCATGAAACTGAGAACCTAGTTCATCAAAGTACTAGCCCAAAGTTACCAATCTTGAGTTTGCAACGTCCACAAGCCAATGAGTGCTCCAAATTGACCAATCTGAAATCCATTACGGATAATCAGGAATCCCTGACTAACCATAATTATGGCGACCTAAAATCTGCTATAATTATGGGCTGGGAAAGCGATGAAGCTCGCTATGGTAAGGCTCGCTTGAACCGCACCTTTATGATGACTGTTTTTCAGGATATCCCTGCCCTACGAAATATTAGATCTGACGACATAGATTGGGTGAAATTGGCTGATATTAACAACAATCGAATGATTTGTAAATTTATGTCTCCTTTTATTATGAAGATGTTATGGGATCACTCTGACGACTTGGCATTTATTGGCCTAACTGCATCATTTTTTTCATCTTTTGACGATGCACAAAGTTACCTAGAAACTACTCCCCTGAGCGTCGAAAGTGTCACTGATAATGTAACCCAGGGTACTCCTGTAAATAATGATGCTAATACTATGAAACAATTCATGTCATTCATGTCTGTTTTAAAGGAGATGTCTTGGAGGGACCCCATTAACACCACGCAAGCAAACCAACAAAAGGCAATGAAACACTCGTAGCCCACTCCGACTCCACATTATTTCGTGGAATTCTTGTGGTATAAATAACTTTAAAAAATGGTATCACCTAAATCGGCTCAATCGACCTGATCTCATCTTTATTCAAGAGACCATGAATCAATCCTCCTTCTTTATAGATGGATACTCAGCATATATTCAGATTGCAAGGCGAGGCAGTGAAGGTCGCCCTTCTGGCGGCCTGGCTATATTGGTTAATTCTGCACTTCAATGCTCTTTGGAAAAGATTAGCAGTTCAGATTCCATCTTAGCAATCATTATGAAAGATGATTTGGATCCCTCTATTATTCTTTTATTGGTATGTATTTATTGGAATAAATTGTCTACACCAATTGAGACCATTATTGAGGAAATGCACGATGTATTAGAAAAGGGACTGATATCATACCCCTCGGCGAGAATTATCGTAGGTGGTGACTTCAACAGCTACTGCTATGAAATAGGTGTTCATAAAAATGCAATTAGGGAAAAGCATTCAATTACTTCCCAAAAGCTTGGTACTTTATGGAATTCTTTTTTCCTTGAATGGGATATTCAAACTCCTTATTTCGCTCTAGACGATTATTCCTATACATGGACTAGAGCAAATCTCAATTCTCTCATTGATTATTTTTTCATCTCTTCGAGTCTATATTCGAATATAGATGCTCTTAAAATTATTGATCCATTTCTAGGAGACCATATGATTATTTCCATGCAGATGAATATTCCTTTGGCTCGTTTCAAAGACAATTCTTTTCTTTCTCTAGTAGAAACTGACCGGCTCCATCACACAGTGAGATGGAATCCTAAAGTGTGTGCAATATTTATTCGGAATCTAGAATGTGATCCTGGTATCTTCTCACATCAATCACCATCCAGTCCTTCACTCATTCATTTAGATCATTTAAATTCTACTAGAATTCAAATCCACCTAGAAGCTATGCTTCATTCAAGGGATAATCACGAAAAAGCTATCCAGGTCCATGCGCACAAATTTAATAATCAAGTTGCTCATTTAAAATCGCAAAAAAATCACGAAATTCGTCAGATTAATAGAACCTTTCTCTCTGACTTCGCTCGTGATAAATTAATCAAAGCAGTCAGACAAAGATTCCGTAACAAATTAAAATGGCTAAAAAGACATCTTCTCTATGCAGATAACCAAAAATTATTTTACCATCTACTAAAGCACGACTCTAGGAAAACCTGGAATACTCTCCGTTCTATCACCTCGGAAACCACACCTAATTTTGATTCTGTTATCTCCGCCGAAAATTGGGTATCGTATGTAAAACTTAAATATACCATGCCCGAGCGCTTTCACTTCTTAAAGGGTAGTGAACCACGCCTGGAATTTGATTTTTCTTCATTATGGTCCATAGAAGACATCATAGATGCCATCGGTCGATTGAAGCCTTCTAAAGCACCTGGTCCCGATGGTATTCCATCTTGTGTGTATAAATCGAACCCAGTATTTTGGGCCCATATCCTTAAAATCAAATTTGATCTGATTTTACAAACAGGACATATTCCCATAACATGGTCTTCTGCGTTAGTTATTCCAATTTATAAAAAGGGCTCTCCGGATTGTCCCTCTAATTATCGCCCGATTGCCTTAACTGATTCCTCTTCCAAAATATTTTCTATTTTACTTATTCAACAACTACAAACTTACATGAACGAAAAAAATATGTTGTCTATTTACCAGGGAGGATTCAGAAAACTCATTGGTTGTCAGTTAAACGCCACAATTCTCTCTCATCTTCAGGCTCTTTCCTTGGCTAGTCACTCAGGGCCAATTTATATGGCTAGTTTGGATTTGACCGCAGCATTTGATTGTGTTATTCGTGAACTCTTGTGGAAAAAAATGATCCATCTTGGTATTCCGACTAAATTAGTTGCTTTGATTGCAATTCTCCACAAAAATACAAATTATCGCATGCGACTCACCAAGGAAGGAGCCCTGACTGACCCCATTCCTACTGAGATCGGGGTGAAACAAGGCTGCAATATGGCAGCGATATTGTTCAATTTGTATTTGTTAGGATTGGATGAGAAATGGATTGCTGGGGAATGCTATTCTGTAAAGCTTGGTTCTCTGAACTTAGATTGGTTAGGCTTTGCTGATGATTTGCTATTTTTTGATCGAACGCCCTTTGGTCTCCAAAGAAAGTTGGACTTATTCTTGGAATTTGCTTTCAATCATAATCTTACGCCTAATCCAACGAAAACTTTTATATTGATTTTTTCCCCAAAAAAATTAGGATGTCATCGTTACTCTTGGCATATAAACAATGTCAAAATTGAATACTCTCCGATGCTTCGCTATTTGGGATATCCGTTAGCTGAACAATATTCAATTACAATGTGGAAAAACTATCTTAACCAAAAAGTTAGGGGGCTGATATCTCAGATGAAAATTATTCATCAGAAATATTGTATGTTCTCCTTAATACCTTTAATTCAATTTTATCTGCAGAAGGTTGAACCTATTATTCTATACTCCCTGGACATTTGTACATATGATTTAGATGCCTACCTAAATATCTTATAGGGGAAATTATGGAAAACAGTTCTGGGACTATCACTGTCGATTCCTAACGTTATGATTTGCCATGAATTAAACTTACTACAATTGTCAGTAAAACACACATGGCGTAAAATTATCAATCTAACCAAGATCTATAATCCACCGAAAAATACTCTTTATGTTAAACTGAATCAATTATTGAGTGAATCTTATATTAAATCACTCAATACTTACTCGCTTAAACTTACTAAAATATTACATCTTATCAATGAAACGCCGTTATCCATGAGTATGGGGTTACCAAGCCAAAAACTAAAATTTCAAAGATTCTTTTGGTGTATAATGCTGGATGAAATGGGTAAATATACCTCCTTCAAAGAATACAATGAAGTTCGCGGTAGATGGGGAATCCGAATAAAATATCTCTTACAGTTCCCTTCAGCTCGCTCAAGAAATATTTATATGCGTTTTCGACTCAACCAATTTCACACCCGCGAACGACTTAAATATTGGACTGGTTATTTAAATAGTAACACTGATACTAGTTGCCGTTTCTGTAGAAATTGCATAGTACTAGAAACCCTTAAACACTTAGTAATTAGCTGTCCATTCTTTGAAGACCATCGCATTAAATTTTTTGAGTACTTTTACTCTAATTGTGTAACTACAAAGGAACTCTTATGGAAACGTTGTATGGAAGGTTTTAGTCAGAATCTTACTCTTCGCCTAACTAACTTGCTGGCATTTATAGAATCGAAGTTGGCAGAAGATTTGTAGGCCAAATAAAAAACGAGTAAATCCTACTATTAGATCCCGTAGATGGGTGAGAATGAACATTTAATATAATCATATCAAACGGCATTATTATGACCTTTAGGTAATCACATAAAGTCCTGAACTGTAACCTTATTCTTTGAATGCTATTTGGATATTAATTGGATGTTGTATTTAGAACTTTTTCGATAGTGTTTATGTCTCTATTTTCTTTCAATTGAATTTCTTAATTTTCTTAGTTCTACCAATCTAATGGAAACTCGGTATTATTATTTTTTTGTTTGTTTATTCAAAACGATGTTAAAGTTTGTTTGTTAGGGTAAGCCTTCTCTTCTTTTTAATTGTCAAGGTGTAATGTCATGTCTTAAATTATTGGTGCTTAGTATTTCTTATTTTAATGTTAAATCTATTTGTAAAGGTTTTTACTTCAATAAACCAAATACAAAAAAAAAAAAAAAAAAAATATTTCTAAGACTGAGCAGGAGTGAACATGTGGGAAACAACCAAACATCTAGCTGGTGCTCCATTTCATATGCGCCTGTTTTTTGTCAGAATGTATGGAAAGTCCCATTTGGCGCTATATTCTTCTGCTATAGACTGTCTCTCTCGTCCAAATTGTGTTCTATGTCTGCTCATCATGTGTTTGAATTTATTAGGCTTGCCCGCTTCTAATCCTTCCGGACCCAGCTGCCCACCATGATGAAAGTTGAGGATATTAAAATGTAATGTTTAACACTTTCTTTTTGTCTCTTCCACACTTGAATGACACGGTGGAGACCCCAAGGCGAAACATCAAGAAGGGTTCAAGTAATACTCCATCAGAGGAGAACATGTTCCCAACCAGCCCAGCACGAAATGGCAGAAAACAGGTACAGTGCGTTTCCGCCACCTTCAGCTCTCCGCGCATGCGTATGGAATGTACAGAGGGGTACACTCAGTAAATAAGAATAACACTGCTCCAGGTGGGCCGCCCCACCTGATAAAGACCTGCCATCCTGAGGTAATGGGACCAGCAAAGCAAGGGGCTCATGGAAGTGAATTATTGGTTTGGGTCTATTTGATCTAAAACATTTGACCTAATCACATTTGATCCAATTTATTTGACCTTTTTCTCAGTCTAAAATGCAGGGGTAGACCCCCACAACCTCTTCTCCTACTTCCCCTCAACCTAATCTATAACCTTATCCACCCCATATATATATTTAATTAAATTTAACTGAAAAAAGGTCAATGAAAATGTGATCAAATGTTTTAGGTGAAATGTTTTTAGGCCAATTATGCGAATACGGAATTATTGATGTTAGCACCTTGGGACCTTTCAATCGGGCGCTACTTGTTCTTGTTTTTGTAAAATAAATAGGCACTGCACTTAACACATGCAACACATTTCCTGTTGCCCATGAAGATCAGATAAGTGAGGTGGGCGATGGGTGCGATGTAGGTGGGAGAAGGAGAGAGCATGACCCGTTTGGTGGGATAACTTAGCATGGGATGTGCTTGTCATTCTCATTCATACAGGGGTATGTGTGTGTGTGTGTGTGTGTACGCGCGTGCGCGTGTGTATGTGTGTGTGTGTGTGTGTGTGTGTGCGCGCGCAGAGCGGTCATGGGCTTGGTAGAACTGCCAACTACATCCAATAAAGCAGCGCAGGTGGCAAAGACAGCAGAGCCAGGTTTTGTTCCACATATATGTACTGAAGCAGACAGTGACACTAGGAGAACATCCCTGCCCCCGAAATGTGACCCCTGGATGCAGATTTATCAGGGTTTTTATAGGGTTTTACACAATGCAAGCTATGCAAGAATCAGTAATGTACATTGGAACGGTTACATTGAAAAATACATTCCTGGCAACACGCCCTCTGATCCACAAGGGCATTGAAAATATCATATCATATATCATATCATATTGGCAGCAGCATGCCAGGCCCTTCTACCAACTGACACAATCTCCTCCCTCGACAGATCGTTCCATCATGCGTAACAATGCATGGGCTGGCCATGGGATCCTTAATCTGCTTCTCCTGTCACATGTCACTGGGCAGGCTCAATCCCAGTTTGACTGCTTTACCCCCCTCCCCTAATCATATTTGCAGTACTACTCTGCCATTACCGGTGTGCACTGAGTACTTATGAGAAATGACTCCCTTCTCCTAGTTTCAACAATCCCACCTTTGTGCCTTTTAACACAATTTCATATAATACTTCACTTTCTCTTTTCTCCCACTTCATTATATTTCAAGTGTCTCTCTTTCCTCAATGTCCAGGTTCTCAGTTGGACCTTTATTTTCTCTCTATGCCTGTACAAGTTAGCCACAACGCTTGTATGTATTATGCATGTTATTCGGCTTACATTGTATGTTATGATCCTTGTGTTACATTTCTTGAGTCAGTTGGTGTGTTTTTCATATGTAGTCAGTAGACATCATTTCCCCAATATCCTCCCCTGTGTTCTCATCACATTCAACTTCTTCCACCATAATTACTCACTATTTCAGTATGTACATGCATGGTCTTATTATGGTTTCTCCGGCAGCAGTACCAGCCGATGCGGGAGGCAGTGCCAGTGTTAATAATTATACCAATAGGAACTGTCCCCATATGTGTGATAGCCACTTTTTGGTGGCATAGCAGGGCTAGATGCTCAAAGAGCTCATTTGGAAGCATTATGTTAATTCTTGTAGGTTAATTGCAACCTATGTATTTATTGATTTCCTGCATTGATATAGGGCTTTTATCAAAGCTTGAGTTTCATAGTGTCAATCTTCGGTATTTGAGGAAAGAATTCCAGCAGATTATCAAACAGTGATGGGTCGAGGGATGACCCGTCCTAAACCAATACCTCACCTGCTCCAGCAATATCCTCCACAAGCTGCTGCTCATTCCTTCCTCTCGCTTGTCTATTGGTCGTCCTCCACATCCACCTCTGACCTCACACACACACTTCCTGGTCCTCCTTTAAATACCCCCCTCCCTTGCAAGGGATTGGTTTCCTTTCCCGTTCCAATCTGGGCTGCTCTCCCGACCCCGAGATGTGTATGTGCGTGGGAAAGCTTTGATAATAGGCGTATTCCCCACCCACTAATTCCATGGGTTTTCGCACATAAGCGTGGCGTACCAAATTCATGAAAACATTTCTTATTCTATGAGCCAACTAGCACTAAGTTCTTTAAACCCTCACTGGTAGTTTAGTGGATGATTATGTGTGCGCAGACTCTCGTCAGAGTTTCCAATGTGGTCCTCCCACCTCTAAGATTATTGTGTTTGCATCTTTCTCTCTCTCTGGCTGTCCTGCTCTCAGGGTGGCTCTGGGCTCTCTGTGGTGTGGGTCGCTTGGCACCGCTGGAGGGTTTCTGCAGGTGCTGTCAGTTTCCTTGCTGCTTTGATTCTCTTATGTTGGCTTGGTCAGGCTAACCCTCTTGCGTTACTGCATAGCTGCAAAAATGAGATACATACTTGTGAATGGTTTGTTCAGGAGGCATGTAAGGAGATATGGGCCTGCAGGCAAGCATTCTGGCAAGCATTGTGGTCCTTTCTGCTGCCACCATTCCCCTCAGGGATATGACTGGCTTGTGATGGCTCCTTGGACTCCCTGGCTGAAAGGGGTGCCCACCAAGTGATAAGGCATAACCCATTTCCCACTGCATGCAATACCCCTTTGCCCCCATGAAGGATCACATTTGGGTGATTGATGTCAGTTTGGACGACTTTAGGGTGATTACACCTGTGGAAACGTAGACAATGCTTCTATGATGCCCCCCCCCTTCTTCCTCATTATCTATCTCCTTCCTTTTACACTCCAATGTTCACTGTGGATTCAACAACATGATCAACCTCTGAGGTCATTTCTGGCCCATTTACCTCGTCTGACCGTATTACTTTCTTTTTGTTCTTTAGTTCCTGCAAAGTAATCCTCAGTTCATCATCTGTATCTTTCAAGCCCCTCATCCTTGAGTCTCCAACCAGTCATCTCACAGCTTCCCCAAAGCAATTAAAAATAATTTGTATAAGTATAAGACTACTTTACCCTTTTTCCCCTTCTAGTATTCATTGTATATATAATAATTTAACCAAAGTGAACTATCTACGTTTGTCTCCATGTCTTGTGTAGCTCAATTTTTCTAAACACCATACTATATAAATAAGGCCAGATGTATGTGTGCTCGAAGCCGACATGCACCCGTTTTGCCTGTTACCACTGCTAGAGGGAGCTGTTGCCTTACCCATTCAATAATACGACATGAAGTTCATTTTCCCGGTGAACAAAATGTGTATTACAACAATGATAACATACAATTAGCTGCAGAAAAGGCCCTAGACAGGGTTACAACTTTAACAACATACTTCAAGTTACATACACTAAGAAAATATGTACATTTAAAGAAAGGAGAAAAAAAAGAAATGTCCCATACAGAAGGGTTTCGGTAAATACAATTATTGTCAGCATATAATGCCTTCACAATGTCTCCATTTACACTCTGAAAGTGTCTTCCTTCACGCACTTTGGCCCGAGTACACGGGCTGTTCCACAAGTGTGCTCATAGTTGGTGTGCATGTAATATGCAGAAGTATTTTTTTCCAGGAAACTAATTTCTGTAGATTGTCTGTTTCCTATTTTGATGTTTCCCTTTTTCAAAGACCTAGACAATCTTGTTAATCGGGTGGATCTGTAATTTCCACTCAAATGCTTCGCCACATATGCCAACTATAGAAGACGTCTACTGTCCGGTAACTTGTTTTCTTAAGGTACTCTTACTCTCAAGCATTTTCTGAATACCCAAGGTTTGGATTATGACTCCATCCTCTGCTCCCCTCCTACAATTTGACTCTGCCCTCAGCTCCCTTTTATCTCGCCATATCTATTGGCAATTCTTCCCTTTTTTAATAATATTACTATTTGTGAAATGTCATTCACTTCACGATTCATATGCGTTTATTTTTCACCGGGTCTGCCTCTCTGCCATATAAATAAAATAAGATGGTGTTTGTGCAGCACAAGGGGAGACACCTTCAAGGGAGGTCCTCCTTCGAAAATCCTCTAGAGATTTCAATTGGAACTGTTACTGAACCTTTGCGTACTCAAGAGTTTCAGTGGGAGCAATGTGATACTACTCGCATTACTATCTCAGCTGGGTTTGATAAATCCGAGGCATGATGGCTCCAAATTCAGAATTGCACTGGATAAAGTCAATAGAGTAATGCAGGCAGTGGCAGAAGATTCAAGTGTATTTCTATACAGCTGTACAGAAATGGACAGGAAAACGGATTCGCTTGCCGTACATAAAATGTGGCTCACCAGAGCTGGATTCTCTAAGTTTATGTATGATTATGATTATACTTACTAAAAACATTACAGAAATCAGTGAGATGTATTGAACCAGTTACATTATTTAATAACGTTCTAACACAATACCCTCACACTTTGAAGGGTATGACTTTGCAGGACCATGCGAGGAATGCACAATTTTGCTCAGCCTCATCATGTGACACAATCACTGCCTGTGGTGAATCACTTCCTCATATGGAACAAGCCACTGTCTGGTGGACAGCATCCACATGGCCTTATTCCAGTTCACAGGTGAGCAGCACCCCTGTGACCCGTATTGCAGTTATCAAGTGGGCAGAACCCCCATGACCCTTATTCCAGTTCTCATGTGAGCAGCACCCCTGTGGTCCTTATTGCAGTTCTCATGTGAGCAGCACCCCTGTGAACCTTATTCCATTTCTCAGGTCAGTGTGCCTCACTTTCATATGTGATGTGCCACATATCACTGGGGATGTGTCAGGTTCTGTCCAGGAAATTCCACAGGAGCTGCTGAACCCTGAAGACCAACAAGGGCATCTTGCTCTCAACTAATCGGTAAGAACAGCTGAGCCCATTACTCCCTTGAGGGAAAGGGGAATTGGATAAAATAAAGTAAAACATCACTCTCCTTATCTTCTACTCAAACGGGAGATCTGCATGGGCAAGAAAAGAGATAGCAAAATATGCATTTGTCAACCTGCTGTTTAGACCATCTAAAGAACGAGTAGACTATTCACATTACCTGAATACCAGGAGTGTTGCTAGTTCTAGAAAAGATCCAGGGCTAAGCTTATGTCGGGACTCGGGGCTAGCTAACCTTTGGTTGTAGCCCCTTCGACTCTAACCTATCTCTTTTCTGCCTTGTTGTTCGCTGCTAATTTTTGTCTGAAGGATTATTTCTTAGAAAGAATGTTCAACAACTTCTCCAGTTTCTAAGACTAGTCTTGCATACTAAAACTATTTGCACTACATCTTACTAGTCTCTGAAGGGTTCACAGAAATACTGTTTTACACGGAAGGAACTAGACCAGTTTACTTGTTGCTTTACTGAAGAATCTAAAGGCACTGCTTCTTTGTTATAACATTAGATGCACTGCTTCTTTGTTATAACATTAGATGCACTGCTTCTTTGTTATAACATTAGATGCACTGCTTCTTTGTTATAACATTAGATGCACTGCTTCTTTGTCTTACTGGCTTCCTTCTGTGTTCAACAGTTTTTTTTGGAAGGATTGCCCAGTAAACGTGATCACCACGCCACTGTCTCCCTTAGTTGAAAAGCTGCATTGCATTCTGCGAATACTGTGCTCAATATGATGTTCCTATCATAGGTTTAGCGCACACCGCTTAGATGTACTCACTGCAACAAGCTGCGTTGCAGCGGCTGTACTCTGATTGTGCCCGTGGAACGAAAGCCCGAGTTGTAGCGCAGATTAAATATTTGAAATGATGTGCTCAATGTGAACTCAAAGAATGAAATAAAAAACAACTGGTCGAGTTTCCTTGGAAACCATAATTTAGGAGCTACTCTGGCTTATCTCTAATGCGGGCTCTCATGAAGCAAAACAAAAACACACCGGTTTCAACATCAAACTCCTTCCACTTGACGCAGGCGGCCCCACTTAAGTTCTTTCAATAAGAAGACAGTGTGCACTCATTTAAACTATTTTACTGAGAAACTTGTCCAAACAAACTTGTATTAACATTTTGGTGGAGTCTAGCTTAGTCTTTTCAGCAGTTGGCAGCAGTAAGCGGCAGGAGCGGACAGCGACTGGGGTCACCTTTACAAGCCCAGATCTAATCTGACCCTGTGATGACACAAGCGCAGAATGAAACTTTGGGCAGGACCTGTCACCAAATTCAAATTCAAGCTGAGCTGCTACTGTCTCCCACAGCCCACAGTGAAGCTGGCTCCCTTTCCCTTCTTCCTCTTATGTGAATCCCAGTTCAGTCTTGCCCCATAATGAGGGGAGGAAAACTGGGGAAGATGAGGAAACATATTATGGCAGAGACATGTAGATTGGATGAAACGGATGAGGAAATGCTGCCTCCTGAGGTGACAGCCCATCCAGGCCGGACATTCCAATCGATGCTGTGGATCTGGCCCAGTAAATCTGGCCATGGAAGCGTGTATAATGCCAGCAATTACACTGTTAGAGGGCATCCAGTCTCCTTCGATTTTATGTCCTCAGACTGAAGCAACCATACCTCGTCCTTGGTTAAAAGCCTTGAGCAAGGGTCCTTTGCTCGATCATCAAGTGACTCCCCAGCAGCTATGGATATAGGTTTGGATAATGGCGCTATATAAATAACATAATTTTCATTATGGGTGGTACTGATCCGGGGAGCCCTCTGTTGGCTGAGAAGGTGGCCATTTCTGAAGAATAGTCTCACCTAGCTTTACTATCTTTGTTGCGTGCTCTCCGTTTATCCCAGGAGATAACACCTATTCAGGCATCTTCAAACAAAAGAATTCACTGGGAAAGGAATAAGCAATCAGCCCAGGTGAATGAACTATGAAAGGAACTGGCATCTCCCATTTGTCTATGCTGGCCAACAGCCGCGACCCATCCAGTAGGGCCCCTCAAAGCACTGTCTATGCTGGGAAACACTGATTCATATGGTGATCTGATCATTCTAAAATCCGGGGAGGTTAATGGGGCTGCAGTGACAAATCGGATTGGTATTCATCCGAGGTCTGAATCTACGGAGTGCTTGCCTCTACTTTCTGCAATTTTGCCAGAGTCTACGCAGGTTTCTGAAGATTCAACCTCGAGTGACTCAGCTTTTTCTCAAAATATGTCTAATGCAATCCTGCCTGCTGGCGGCTGTTAAGGTGGATTTCTGAACTCTGACCTAGTGGGCAGAGGTTCAGGAACCAGCCTAGTTTCTTGGAACAGGGTAACCTTCTGGACAAGCCAGACCAATCAGGGTAAAGATGGCGGCGGTCAAGACTAAGTCTCAAGAGAGGTAAGGGTGACTGGCGGACCTCAATGAGCACAAAGAACTAGGACACTGGGATTTCAAGGCCATTGAAAGTCATACACATAATAAAACTCCACAGCAATACTAATAAACCAACACAATCAAATCACAATAGATATATACAAGACCAAGGGGCCTAAAGGGTTAATTACACAGAATGGGTCCACAGCCTTGAAGGGAAGGAAACAGGGGTGCAGATATAGTCTTTAGGCAGTTCGGCATTAATCACAAACCTAACTGAAAGGCAGTCTAGACCCTAAGATGAGATGAGCTTAGTGCTCAAATGTACTTGCAATGCAGGTGCACGCGGTAGTGCAGATGGGCAGACCAGGGTCCCTTCAGGGGTCTGTAGCAGCTCCGGAAGGTGGGTGAGAATAAGTTCCCACTATTCGAGCAGAGCGATTTCCAAGGTTCGGAAATGGTTCGCTAGTTCGCACTAGCAGTGGAAAGGAGAGAGGCCCCCAGGGACCACTCATGCATAAAAATGGATGGATGCGCTAGGGGCCACCGGTAAGGGTCGTTAGTACTCACCGCCCCTAGGTGCACTCCGTACCAAACTTCGGCTGTCGAGTCCACTTCGGTTACAGGTTCAAATGCGACAATTTCTGTGTCTCTGTGGCTTTCAGAGGCAAAGCTGCAGCGTTGATTCCCAAACAGGACAATGGCGATTTCTCTACTCCTGGTGAATGGATCAGGCCAATTTCACAGCAACATGCCTCGGGGGCAATAGGGACACAATTGCAGTACACCTGTGAAGTTTGTCACCATGACTGGGCGACACGGCAACTGTGGCTTCTCCGGTTCACACTCTCTTACTTTACACCCGACCTGGGAACGCCAAGTGTACAATAACTGGTGTGAGAGTGCCATGAACACAGAGCTTATGGGATACCAAGTTTCAAGGGCCTCCTCAAAACAGCAGCAGAGACAGAGCAAAGGTCCTGCGCAAGCTGGTCAGCCCACTGGTTGGCCCAGGGACACTTCCGAGAAGGATTAGTTGCAGGGTTTGATGAAGGTGCCGAGAATAGTTGGTCCAACTATTCAAATGGGTCAAAGCATCTTCGCAGACCTTCTAGTTCGATCAGGTGCCAAGGGATGCCATGGGACAAAAGCGGGTTCAGGATGACAAACCTTCTAGTGGGTCTCCAGTGGTTCCTCTACTTTGCTTCTTGGTTTCAGGATACTTGGATCCTATCCTTCGTTCAGTGAGAACTCCAGAGATCGCCATGGTATGGCTGTTTCGGGCCTTCTCTCATCCAAAGTCTCCTTTGCGCCAAAACAAAGAGGACCCAATGGAAGATCTGCTCACATACAGTACACCATACGTGGAACAATCACGGACCATGGTGGTTCCAGGAATTCAGAGCACACCAGACTCTCTGGCACCAAGGATGTGAATTGCAACTAAACAGTCCAGCCCACATCCTGGGGGCGCACACACAAGGCATGTAGAAGCCTGCGAAAGCAGGGCACCTCGTGGGAAAATGCATGCCCAAATAAGGACTGCCCCGGGTTGGCTCGACCTGGGTATGGTGAAGGAGCAAGATGGCCAAAGGACAAGACAAAGAACCTTGTGGCATGGCCATTTTGGAGCCAGGCCACCTTTCTGTGCCAAACGTGGTTAACACGGTTTGCATGGCAAGAAAGGGTTAAAAATACACGAAAAGACATCCGAAGCACATCTGTACTTCTCAAAAAAATCCCTTTGAGAGTGTCTATGGCCCTGTGAAATGACTAGATGATCCAAGCGCACTGTACTGTAAGGTACTCTGTGCACTTGTAACATGTTGCAGAAAAAGCTGCAACATTGCCAGGACTAACTGTCTTTAAGGGCATGTCAGTTTCCCCATCAAAAGTGAGCGAAAGCCCAGAGGAGTGCAGCAGAAGACTGTGCACCACTGGCAAAGACAGACTATGGTGTTCAAATCACAGCAATAAGTTGGGGGGTTCACAACTGGAGGGACTGGAGGGAAAATTACACATGAAATCGAAATCTGTCCTAACAGTGGCCAATCAATTCAAGAAATCCAAGCAGTAATCATGTCAACATTATCCATTTTGTGGGCCCCCTTTGTGAAGCTTTTCAAAACTATTAGTAAGGACCTCAAGGACCAACCCACTGTTGGCTATGGACATTTTACTATGATGCTGGAAATGCATCGGAGGGACAGTGCCTCCGCATCCTTGTCCTTTATCATGTTTGTGTTCTGACTTGTTTTCCGTGCAGGAATTCATGTGGGACTCCTGGCGGTGTAGCTCTCTCTTTTTGGTTTGGTGAAAAGACCCTGGTGATACCCATATGGTACAACCCTGTACTCCTAGTGTATGTTTGTGGGCACCTCTGTGTAGCCCACAAAGCAGGGTACGGGCTGGTTGTGTGCTGAATTAACATGTGCCCTGAGTATCCTCCATTTTGGGATGTCCAGGTCCTGTCATTGGAATCAGTGGATTCCTGATGGAGACAAGATGGCCCCTGTGGCCTCTTACCTTCCATCGCCTGTTACATTGTTTTTCCCGAAGTCCTGGGAAGCCCTTACTCTGTCCCTTCCCCTGAGTGGCTGTTGGGTGGAAGTTCGATATATGGTATTGTGGGGAAGTCCAGGCCAGACTGGCTGGATCCTTCCCATTGACTGTATGTTGTGGGTACACCCTTGGGGTGGGACCTGGGTGAATAGAGTGTGTGACCAATATTCACTTCTTGTTGTGGATGTCTGGTTTCTAGCATTTGACACAAAGACTGAGACAGCTCTGCCCAAAACTGGGATGAATGCAGTGCTGAGTGCTGAATGGCTGGGTACCTGTCCTAGTACACATTTCTTGATGTGAGTGTCTGGAGGGAGGAGAATGGCCTGAATGCACTGTGCACCTGATTGGCTGCCTGACTGCCTGAATGCCCTTCTGAGAGATCGGTTGCCTGAGTGTGACCCAGCAGAGGGAATGAGAGAACAACTAGTATATCTGGGTGCCTCTCACTGCTAGAATTCGTTCAGAAGCTAAAGTTGAAAGTGATGCTTAATCTTGAAGCCCTGCTGGAAGAGAAGAATTGCTGTTTCTCTACTTCGTCGATGTGAAGGCTGTTGTGTCTCCAAGAACTGATCCAAGAGAGGACCTGGTAAGGAGACCTCTTTCCAAGCTAGGAGGGACCAATGTGCACTGCTAACCTTTGCCGAAGCACCCTGGAATCCAGCCTACAAAAGACTGTCAACCAGAGATGGGGAACGCTGAGGGATCTGAATAGAAGCACCTGGACATCCGTTCACTGTCGATCGAGGTACCGCTGTTATCTCGTTGACCAGAGCCGCCATGCTGTATTGCCTAAGAACACTTTGATTCAAGTACTCCCTTGTTCATCACAGATGACCACATTCCTCTTGCCGGAGAAAGTCAAGGCTGCCAACGATCAAGGAGAATCTACCGGTGGGTTTCCCACCACCCAAAGACCTCAAGGATGCCAGAGAAGATCCAGACGCCTGCTGTGGTCACGTTCCTTTCGCTGACGCAAGACACTGACGACTCTACACCCTTGCTGGGCCAAAGTTCTTCATTGACTCGTTGCAGCAACGAACCATTGTTGTCGAGGTGCACCGCCCACCTCATCTCTTGTAGGACCTTTTTGACCGATCATCAACGAGCACCGCAAAGACCGAAGTTGCTGCCTCACCAACAATGTTCACCTTTTCTTCACGGCATCACAATGACCCGTGGCTCCTGCTTTAAAGGGAGACACTCAAGAACGGCCCGCCGTCGACCCATCGAAGAACTCTACAACACCAGGTACATTGGGGGGTGCAGTAATATTAGAAAGACCCAAGACTATATTAAGCATGGCTGGACTGGGCTTGTCAAATACACTCTATTTACAGGTTGCCCAGGTGGGGGGATCCTCATACAGAACGGTCTCATTATCGTGGGATAGACTATTCTGCATTGTTTGATTTAACCTTTGTTCTTTCTGTGTATATCCTTGATTCATCTTAGAATCTGATTTGTATGTCATTTGAACTGTTAGCAGTTGATGCATTTCAAGGGAATCGATAGTTAAGAGTGGTACCATGTAGACTTGTACATATTTGCCCTTATAGTATAATACCCAGAGGTTTTTAAGCGCGAACCCGGGGATCAAACCTGTGTTGCTCCATGTCGTCATGCTTCCAAGGCGAGCACGTTACCTCTGAGCTATCCTCACAGGACATTGATTCCATCTCTATTGTAGACTTGTCAAATTATTCGGTTGAATCATCTGAGGAAGATATTCCACCGGCTCTGACAAAGACAGTCCCTTAGAGGAGGCCTGTAAGCTCTGCAAGCCTGCCTGACAACTCTTCGGCAAGTAGGCTGTAGCAACGTCTGACTCTAGAGGCCGAGGAACCCTATAGGACCTGGGAAGCAAGAAGGGCTGTGCTGGAGAACACATCTGACTGGCAGGAGCCGCCTCCTTTTGTTAAAGTCCAAATGCAACAAGGAAAAAAAGATGGTGAAGTTGGACTTACGAAAAGGATCGCCTAGAACATTATCATCAGAGCGGCGTGAATCCAAACGTGATGGTTTCATTCTGAAACGCTCTAATGTGATGGTTCTTCTCCTTCACATACCAGCCTTGTCCTTCTTGTCATCTAAGCATATTCTGGTGGGGGAGTTTTCCCAAGAAAATAGAATGGATTGGGTTCTGCTTCATCTGAGATCGGATCAGGTTATGACAACTCTTTGGAACTCTCCCCAGGCCTTTCAATCCCTGGGCTTTGATCTATCTCTACTGTTAGCACAAGAATCTCCCAAACCTGAATTAACATATACACCTGAAGGAACTCGGAAGGGAGGTATGAAGAAAAATGATTAATCAAGTTAAGGTGACCAAATGTAGTTACACAAACTCTGGCGCAAACGAAGTGGCTCCTGCACGGGAGTCAAGTCTCCCGTTGTAAATCATTTTTTCTAGAAGGCCTGTGACAGGGCTGTGGAATTTTGATCTCCTAGGATGGCATAGTCCACCATGGAAGAAGATTGGTCTTGAATCCCGGCGGCTGAGGTCCCAGCATATTTTTTTGTGATTAGGGCTAACTTTCTGATAGTTTCGTTGAACCTCCACCGTACCAAAGAGGTTTTGTCTTTCAGAAAGCTGCTGACCCCCGCCCCTGTGTAGGTCTAACTGCTCGGCCCTCCCAGTTTGTGGGCGATAACATACCATTGGCTCCCACACTGTCTAGGGAAGAATGGTGCCAGAAATTCCAGCAGGGTAACCATTTACCTTTGGTATTTGCTGTGGTCAAATTTCTTGAGGGTTTGATGCAAGATAACAATGAAGACTAGGGCCAGGATGAAGGATAATACATTTTGGTATTTTATGCTATTTCAAGTGGAGGGCTTAGGTTTTTATGCCCTTTCTTTTTTTTTCAGTTGGATGAATGTGGGGGAAATTGGAGGAATGTGGGGGTGACATGCTGGAAGAATGCATTTGTGCTGGATTTGTGCAATCATTAGTGTGTGCAACCCTTGGGAAGGTTGGATGTGACACTATTTGGAGATTGTGTTCCCCTGCGTTTCCGCTTTGTGTTCCGTTTGCATTTAGTTTTAATAATTTTATCTTTGTATTGAATATCTTCCTTTCCTTGCCCTGTTTTAAAGGATGTGTTTAATTTTGTTAACTGTTTGTTAAAGGTTTGTGATAAACCACTAAAACAAAAAAAATTACATTTTGAAAATTCAACTCGACCCTAGCTCTTATTTAGCCTCAACTCTCTTCCTGCTCTTTCTATAAACTGGGATTCAAGGAGTCTTCCTCCTCAAATTTCCTTTGCTCCTTTAACTTGTGAAGTTGATCCTTAAAACTCTGGAGAATTAAAGACAGGACCTTCACTCAGGACAGCTACTAATGAAAGGCAGTTTAGAACCGTCCACACTGCCCTTTGTTCTTCCAATATGGCCTTAAGACCCAATCGAGTGGGCCGGATCGGGTCTTATTGGCCCAGGGCCCAAGTTAAAGACCTGAGCGATGCAAGGGATACTAACAAGGGTCACCAGGCCGATAAGGTCCGATCCAGCCTGCCGGAGAGGGTATTTAGGCAATTAGCACCCCAGGTTACCCAAGCGGTAACCCGGGGTGTTAAAAAAAAGTATTTTCATTCACTGAACGAGACGCTGCTTACGTTCCGTTCAATGAATGGAAATACTGTCTAAAGATGGCTGCCATATGGAGCCCCTCTTACATGTCCACAGCAGCCATGGAGCGACATTAGAAGCACGACAGCGGCGGTAGAGGGGATGCAGCCGCTGTCGAAAACAAGTAATTAGAATGGGGGGGTGGAGGGAAAAAAAGTTGCAAACAAATAATAGGTGATGAGGGTAAGACGGAGCTGCGGGCTGGGGAAGCAGCCGTAGGCGGCTCAGAACGAGGGCTGAGATTAGCGGTTTGAGCCCACGCTTCTAGTAACCCGACTGGTTGGCTCCCTTGCCCCAGGTGCTAATCAGGAGTCAGGACATCAAGCCCTGGGATCATTCCAGGAGACTGAATAGGATAGTTAAGGTCCAAAACCAACTCTGAATTAAAATCCTTCCCCATAAGAAAACTCAGAGTCTCATAAATATAGCATTTTAGAATTACGAATCAACTGAATATTATTTTTCCCAGAGTTCATTGTTTCTCTGAAGTGGCTTGCTTTCCCCCATGTACCTGACAGTAAGCCTGTATCCAGGGCGGACACCAACCTCACAGCCGGCTTAGCCTTATCAGCTTTCAATATTCTGTCGCTCACGTTCAAAATCGCCATCTCCCTAATCTTGGCTGCAATGCCTCAGGTTTTCAGTCAGTGCTTTTGAGAAGTGACTGCATACTTTTGGTTTTGACACGGGGAGTGTGTAGTGTGAGTTGCAGGACGCTGTTAGGACGCGTGCCAGTGTGTCTGCATCCTGCATCACACAGGGATCATTCTGCGTTAGGTCAGGGTACACGCATTGTACTGAGGCGCAGTGTGGAGATGTGCATGTGTGACACTGAATACTTTGCTCCTTTCCCTCCTGCAGCTGCCGGACATTGAAGTAATGAAAGAATATTCAAGGAGATATGTCAAGCAGGATCCAAGTGAGATCAGTATCAGGGAGAAAGAACTGACATATCGCTCATCGCTGGATCTTAGGAAACCGGTATAGCCGCCCTTGTTACTGTGGAAGCTAGAATGTACATGGCCTTATTTATTTATTTATTTATTTATTTATTTATTTATTTATTTATTTATTTGAACATGTATATAGCACACAAAACTCAGATGTATCTAGGCACTTCATTTTACGAGATTGGTTACAGACAAATAATTCTGCTTATAGCAATGAATGCAGAGGTGCGAGTTGCCATCTTATCTTGCTTTCTTCTCAAATATCATTTACAGTCATCCATTATTTACAGAGTTCACACAATTTGCACAGGTATACAGGCCCTACTTTATTGCAAAACTTACAGGTGTTTCTAGTTTCTGCATGAGGAATCCTCTGCTAGGTGTAGGATCATAGAAGAGGTGACGGTTAGTTCAAATCTGGATTGAGCAGCCAAGATTTAAGGCTTTTGTGGAGTGACAAAAAGGATGTGTCAGTTCCAGAGTTTGGCCGCGACCACTAGGAAACTAGAGACGCGGGCTTTCTGTCTCATAAATCTTGTGTAGAGATTAGTACCCCAGGACCCAGTGTGCTCTTTGATCCTGCTGGTTTTCCTACTTATCATTTGTGCCTCTGATCCCTTCTCTACTCTTGCTGTAAATTGTTTTGAGGAGGTAGCAACGTGTCAGTGATCAACAACTCAGGGGGGAGGGGGTTTGTTGGCACAGGCTGTCATTTTCCTAAGAATGTATACCACACCACATACCACAAAACTATCCAAATATGGTACTAATGAACTGTCACTAACTCTATAATTCAGTGTAAACACTGCTAAGCGTTGCCCTGGTCATTAAGCTGAAAATGCAGGCCTATCAGGCTGAGAGAAATCCTGTGTCCGCGGAAGCTGCTGAACCCCCGACAATCCCCCTGAAATGTAATCCTCAGAACCAGATTATACTCGGCTCTGTTAACTACACCCCAAAGGGAAAGGGGGAATTGGATAACATAAGAAACACCAGGCTGGCGACGTCTAGACTAGCTGATGCAGAACCTGCAGTGAATACATAAAAAACACACAAAATCCCCAAATTACTTAACTAACCTTTTGATTTTGAAAACTCTATATCCTTAAATAAATGTAAAGAATCATACCTGGTTCTTCTCTTTAAGGATCTTAGAGAAGAGTGGAGTAACTGCTGATAAAATCTTTCTACCTTTTTTTTTTTGCTTTGAAGGTCTTGAAAATAACAGAAACTCCTTTGAGTTATGTAGCCTTAAGAACCTTGACTCTTGCCTTTTAAAAACTGTATATTGTTCCAGTTATGATGGGCTTAAATGAATCCTGTTCTTCTTTCTTTAAAAATGATTTTTAAACCAACACACGCTAAAATAAAGTACATAGGGCCTCATTACACGGTAGGCGGAGGACCAAGGTGCTATTGGCACCTTGGTCCATGCTGGTAAAATACTGGCACCGCCTTGGTGGAAAGGGGAATTACTGCCCTATTCCAAGGTTGGCGGGGAGGTAATTCCCCCTTCCCCCATTGCCCTTCCCCATTCCCATTTTTGCCCCACAGGGCTCTATGGGAATGGGGAAGGCGCTAATTACGGTGCCGCAAATTGCGGTACCGTAATTAGCACCCTGGTCCCTTTGCGGGTTGGTTTTTAATGCCTGCTAAACAGCAGGCGTTAAAGTACCTACCCGCAAAGGGTCCTCGTAGTAAGCCGGTAAGGGTTAACAGTCACCTGTACCATTACCGGTGACCTTTAACCTGTACCGCCTTCCATGTAATGAGGCCCATAGTCTCTTTAAGAACTTGCAAACTTGTCCAAAGTTCGTAGAAACCTTTCACACAAAAATGTGCATGCGCAGAACACGCGCTGAAGATAATACACGCAGGAGAAAACAAGCGCTAAAAACACACGCGCTATGAAAACACGCGCTGAAGAAATCACGTAGCAGTCTTTTCTCGCACTTGCGTACACATGCTATGAACACCCGCGCTATGAACACCCGCGCTGTGAACACACGCGCTGTAGAAATCACGTAGGAGTCTTTTCTCGCACTTGCATACACGCGCAATGAATACACGCGCTATGAACACATGCTCTGTAGGTCACACATAACAGTATTCCGTAGCTCGCGTGCGTTTAAGAATTAAACGTTGAACTATTAACAGTTTAACATCACAGTTCTACTTATGAATTTACATTAACTTTCTCCAAATGCCACTAATTTATTTGAGCAACAGATTTATAAATCCAAATAAAGTCACTTAGCTTAAGAATGTTATTTCCAAAAGAACTTCCGAAAAACTCTCTTGTGAACCTGGATACTCTCCTGAAACAACCCCGAATAAGTAGCTGCTCGACTGCCAGGATTTGAAAGTTCAAATCCAATAGGCCCAAGACTAAAGCAGGAGCAGCTACAAAGACGTCCTCTCAGCTGGGGTTACGACGATGAAAGGCAGAGAGTGACAGTTTAGAATGTTCATTGTTGTCCTGCAGTTCTCTCTTAGCCAATCAAAGCCTCTATTGTAAAGCTCCATCTTGCCTTGGGACAGAGCCAGGAATCTGTATTGAAAGGTCAAGGCCAAACCAACTGTAGTAGAAAACCTCTAACCCACACAGAAATGAAAAGGGAAATATTAGAGGAAACCTGACAAGGCCACGCCCACTAGCCTGATATAGTCCTAAATGAGTCTCAACCTCTGCCATCTCTACCTCAGATAATCAGTCCCCTTTGGTGATGTCATTCATTGCCAGATCTTCCGCATCTCCCCCTTGGATTAGTTTGCATACCCAATTCTCTGACAGCTGTCTCTCGTGCTACTCTTAGTACTTAGCTGTATCCATACAAATCTGCTATGCAAAAAGAAATCACTTGCCTCTCCTCATATTACTCACCCTGTGCATTGTATCTTTAATGTGCCCCTTTACTTACTCACCCTGTGCATTGTATCTTTAATGTGCCCCTTTACTTACTCACCCTGTGCATTGTATCTTTAATGTGCCCCTTTACTTACTCATCCTGTGCATTGTATCTTTAATGTGCCCCTTTACTTACTCATCCTGTGCATTGTATCTTTAATGTGCCCCTTTACTTACTCACCCTGTGCATTGTATCTTTAATGTGCCCCTTTACTTACTCATCCTGTGCATTGTATCTTTAATGTGCCCCTTTACTTACTCACCCTGTGCATTGTATCTTTAATGTGCCCCTTTACTTACTCATCATGTGTGGTTCTGTTTACACTTCTCTTTATTGCTTACCTAGTGCCTTGAAGTGGTGATACTCCTGTGAGTTAGTATGTGCCAAAACAGTAAATACTATATACACATGAATATATGCACATGTGTTGTTGCTATGCCTAATAGCAACATCTTGAATGTGACTTGCGTTACCAATTTCCTTTGGGTTGCCCATCCTGTTGCAACGTGTTAACATGCGACTAAGAATGAGCAGATTCCGATTTTAATATAATATTTTGTCAGTTTGTAGGGGGCTTTGGGAAACAGTGATATGAATTGAGTTGGTATATATGAGTTTTCTCTGTCTTTCTGGCCTCCATCTCTCCGAAAACAGAGGGGCTGAGAGTGCACCGCCTATATATCACAACAAAAGTATGACAAAGTAGAGAGTCTGTCCAACAGTTTGCTATACTGCTGCCTTCCCTGATGCACCAGTCCTGTGCCCACCCACATCCCAGACACTATGATATGTTGGCACAAGTTTAGCAATACCTCTAGGAGATCTTATCAAGGAAAAAGGGAAATTACAGTAGCATGGTTACACAGAACGAAAAAGGCACCCACTGTCCAGAGTGGTGGTTTTCTCATTCATTCAATCATTCATTTTGTCATTTGTTATAGTGCCTTTTACCATAATTATGGTCCCAACACGCTTTTTGGTTGAACGCCTTTGAATTGACCGAGGGTCCAGAAATGTGGGAAAGGTTTGGGAGGTGCTACAATGTGTGTGTACATTCCAGCCATTACAGTTATGCAAGGGTGGCCAAGACCCCATTCGTCACCCATGTCTAAATGGAGTTTGTATGGTTTCTGGGGAGGAATAGGATGGACCAAAAGGGGGATTCTGTATAAGGAGATGGAAGGTTATGTGGTAGCTTCATTCTTATTGCAGAGGTGATGTGCAAGAGTGTTTGACTTCTATGTGTGTGCATTGTGCCTGGAGTGAAGCCGTGCCTTCCACTAAGCTGTGAAGGTGCTGCATGCAAAGGGAGAAATTGGTTAATTGTACAAACAACAATGACTGATTCTTGGGTTCCATCTATGTACCAGGAATAAACTCCATCTCAACATGAGAATTAAGTGCTCGATGAGTGCATAATACTCACAATAATGACTGAATCATGGGTTCCCTCTATGTACCAGGAATATCCTCCTTCTCAACCTGAGCTTTAAGTGCTTGATGGGTGCATAATACTCGTCCTCAGACAGGCTCCCAGAGAGGGAGATTGAAATCCCTAGTTCCTTCTAGTGCGCGAAGTAGGAACATGTTTCATGAGTACCTGCTCCTGCTTTGTCAGCAATAGGTGGGTAAACTCAATTGAATGCTGTAGACAAAGGCCTCAGACATCCTGCACCTCTCATCAAGATCCGAATATAGAACAATGACTTCTACCTAACTTCAAAGTGGCCGCACAACCTTTTAATTGTTTGGGAGCTACTTGTTTGTCACAGGCATTAGGAATCAGCCTCAATAGGACAAATTTAAGAGATTAAAACAAACATTGGTCAGAGGGAAATATGAATGAGGGAATAAAAAACAACCTACAGAGAATGTGGAAAGCATGCAGTCAGAGTAATCCACCACCCTATTAAATGGTGATGTCTTGAGCAGAGATTGCCACAGACCAGACTGTCATATTTAGAGCAGAATGAGAAGTGAAAGAGTGCCAGGGGAGAGCAAGACCCCAGGACAAACCAAAAGAGAGGACTATAAAGAGAAAACCAGGAGCTGACTGAGGAATATGTCTCAGAGAGTAGCAGAGACCAGACCGAGAGGGGGGACAAGTGGAAAAACTTGCTGTGATATATATCTCAGACACTGGCAGAGACCAGATCCAAAAGGAGAGAAAAGAATAAAATACTCAGATGGCGGTATCTCACACACTGGGTGAGCTCAGACCCATGGACAGAGAAAACCAGAATGTGTGCATACAGTTCTAAGTGCTCCCATACAGAGTACTTAGTACTTCTATGGTATTGGGTCAGGAAGATCTTTATGGCTCTGATTAGTCTGATGGGGTCTTTAACAAAACACTTTCTCTGTTTTGCTCTTTTTCTGCACCTTTGCACCTTTGCACTTGAGTCCATTCACCTTCTGACTCAGAGCTGCTATTGGAACTCCATTCCATGTCTTCTAGGTGCTCCCTATCGCTAAGAGTTTAGGAATTCCTCCCAGAATCACATGGTCTGGCCTCCTCTCGCCTGTGCCGCCGTGTACTTTCAGGGTCACTTTCCCTGTCATTACTTTTACGCCCAGGATAGAACACAGTCTCTTCTCCAGACTGTTGCCAATGGGTACTCTCCCTATTCCAGGTAGTCTGAAGAAATCCTCCCATTCACCTGAATGCATGACGGGTTTTAGAATGCCCTTCTTAGGTCGTAAATCATTTTCTGCAAGTACAACTTTCTGATTTTCTCATCATATGAGGTTCCAGAGTCAGAAGTACTCATATGACTATGGGCCTCATTACACGGATGGCGGTAAGGATATACCAGTACCGGTAGAATACTGGTACCGGTAAATCCTTACCGCCTTACTACGAGGTCCCTTTGCGGGTTGGCGGATATAACGCCTGCTTTTTGCAGGCGTTAAAAACCATCCGGCAAAGGGACCCAGGGAGCTAATTACGGTACCGCAATTTGCGGTACCGTAATTAGCGCCTTCCCCATTCCCATAATGCCCTATGGGGCAAAAATGGGAATGGGGAAGGGCAATGGTGGAAGGGGGAATTACCGCCCCGCCAACCTTGGAATGGGGCGGTAATTCCCCTTTCCGCCAAGGCGGTGCCGGTATTTTACCGGCATGAACCATGGCGCTAATAGCGCCATGGTTCTCCGCCATCCGTGTATTGAGGCCCTATATCTGGTCGTCCAGGACACACTGGTCCAGCCACCTTCCCTTTTGTTGGGTAGAAGTGAATATTCTTCAAAGTCAGATAAGGACTGGCCTTATGGATCAATTTGGCTCAGCCTAGGTAAGTCCAGCTGCCTCATGTTTGCCTGTTCTCTATAAGTGGTATTCATGAGTTCAGTGCTAGTCTGCACATGGGAGATTGTGGATAACTGGCATGAGGTCCCTGATGGGAGGGGAATCTCTCCTTGATCAGAGGGCCCTATCACATATCCTGGTTGGTCAGGGTGCCTCAATGCCTGTACATATTTCAACATGTCATTGGTTAAACTCTCACGCGTGCTTCTCTCTGTCATGATTTCCTGTTTATATTCAGAGAGCTGACTTTTTAATTCTGACACCAAGGCCTGGCTGACTGTGATCACACTGCTCTGAGCCACCAAGCAATCCTTTATTTGCTGTACTTCATTTTGAAGTACTTCATATGCTCTCTGAGAGTCTTATGTTATGCGCAAATAGTCAAGGCACTTTTCTTTCAAGATAACCAGTTCTTTCTCTAGAGCATCTCTACAATGCACTGCCTGTGATAGGCCAGCTTCTGCCTGCTTCAAATGCTCCATAAGCTTAATATTTTCCTCCCTAATTCTGGTCAGTACCTGGGAACCTGACTGACCCTTTCCTGCATCCATTTTCAACTGATTTAGTTTCTGTAATATGTTATCCTTGTTCAAGAGATATTTTTCCTTAATCAATTGCATTTTCTGTTGTTTCAGAGTATTTACATCTTGGTGTATCTGATCAAAGTCATTTTGAGAATCAATCCCTTTTATAATGTACTGACTGTTTTCACTTTTTAGTTAATTTATGTTCTGTTTAAAGTCCATAATCTCATCCAACAACACCCTATTGTGACCAGTCTGGTCATTCAATTGGCATTGAAGGGGGCTCACTGTTTCTGCACTTGCTTTACATGTATCTTGCAGTGCAGCAAACTCTATTTCTCACACTGCACTGGCATGTATGTGGGTTTTTAGTTCATGTTTGAGTTGCTCAATGAGATATTCATATTTGAACTTTAAAATCTGACTTTGCTGTAATGTATCTTCTAATTGCTGAAGTGATTTCTGGGCCTGTTCCAGGACTCCAGTCTGCTTCCCATACTGGCCTCTTCGTTTTACAGTCACTCTTCAACTAATTGCAAATGGAAATATAAATGAGCCATGAGATGAGCCATTTGAATCTGTTCCTCCTAAATAATGTAGGTCATGTAGAATCCCTCTAAATCTTTGTGTAACATCTCACCTTCAAGCCAAATATCAGTGTGTACTTAGGGCACCGCCTGCACCATTCTGGCTTGCCATCCCCCAGCATCCATCTCTGACTACACACAACAAATAAACAATTTGTATAGGAGATTATTTCTAAAATCTTCAGTTTCAATAACACTCATTGTAAAACATGGGCTTTTGAACCCTTCTACAATCTATATGCATAAACCTAACCCTATTCCTGCTCGATTTCTACAATCAATGCCAAATCAGATACTTTTGCATTGCCCCACACAATTGTATTCCTCTGTACAATGCCCTGATTCTCAGCGGTCAAGCCACTGTGGTACTTCAACAAAACATGTACCACCTTCTATCCACCTCAATGCTGTTACACCAAATGATTAGACTGTCAACAGTGCACTTGTCCTGAATTAAAAACAAGAAGCTAGATCCCGGCTACAAGCCCCCACTTGTAACCATATGTTTAGAGATGACCCTTAACATGGGGTGATCATTGTCCCCCCGGTTAAAGTGCCACGTAATATATCATTTGACGGATTAAGTTTAGCCCTCACATAGAGCCACACAGATCTCTCCCCCTGTGCAACCAATATGCTAAGAATCAGGCCAGGGTAGAACAAATATATATTTATCAAATAATAGGTTCAATTAATATGTGCACCAAATGATTACACACACCACCTTTTCTGTGGCACAAAACAAGCCTTGCAAACAAAAACTCATTTTTGGGACTTCACTTTTGGGACTCATGTACACGGAATGAGGGGGAAAATAAACAGTTCAACCCTCCTGTCCCACAACATCCCCTAAATGTCAAAATTAAACAACACCTGGGAACATTGCAAGATAACAAGAATCAGCATTCCTTCATAAGGCTTACATTTAGACCAATTACAACCTTTTTCCGGTTTCAAAAGCAACTTCACAAACAACTTTGTATGTTTCATTTCCCTGCACACTTGAACATGCTAGTAGTTTTGAAGGTGCAGCAGACTTTTGATAATATTTTGGTTTGCTAGAATCCTTCTTTCTTCACCCTGAAGCAATACAAAATATCTCTTCTATCAAGGTCACTTTCTCACTCTTAGGAGAGAGTGTGCACTTTTCAATTAGGAATTGCACTTTGTTTCATTTACAAAGCACTTCTCTACCTAGCGCTAACACCCCAGACGTTCAGTTACATTCAGCTCCTCCATGCTTAAAGGCTAGGTCTGAGGAATGTTGACAGTGAGGAATTTCATTTTTAGACAAGGGCCTCCCCACCCTTGAGGGAATACTGGGGCTAACAAGGAAAATAGTTGTGCCTGATTACATTAACAGACTACAGTTTTTATTTACACTGGGAGTGAGTTTTGTTAATCTTGAATGTTAACAAAATCACCATGTGTTATTTAGCTATAGAGGAATTAATGTAATTATTATTTATCAAAATAGGGTCTTCTTCCCATTAACTAAGGAGAAGGTATTAAGTAAAACAAATCCCCACACTTGGTTCTGTTTGACAATCTACTTCCATTGGATTTCTGGGTTCAGCGCTCAAGAAAGACATCAGCATTTCAGGATCCTCTCTTGGGGAACACAGGGATCCAATTGCTGTCTCCCAGGCAATGTTAAATATCCATCCAGCTTCAATAGTTCTACCCAGATGACTTCCAGCAGCTGCCTGGTAAGGTTACATTCTGCAGCTCTCTTTCAGTATTCATCAAGATGATTTTTAGGCAGTTCCTTCTTCCTCTCTGTCTTGTGCAAGCACTTCTTAACCTCAAAGCCACACCTTCAAAATATTAAAATGAGGCGGTGCTAACTTCTTAGCCCTGAATTGCAATGAGACTCCTTACTCCCTCTCTGCCCCAAAGGCCTTGCCCCTCTCTGTGGATAGGCCGTTGGAGTTGTGTAGATGAAATTATGGGATGGATTATATCACCCACTAGAATGTTCATTTTACCCTTTTACACCTGAAAAGTCACCACAAGATACAATCTTCTACTGAACAAATGAACATAACAACATGCATATTATTGATTTCCACTACTCACGCCGCTTTTAATGAACTAACTCCCATCTCAGGTTGCAGGTCCGACTGATGGTTTTCCATACTTTATTCACAAATAATAAAAGTCTGTATCATCAAACGTTCCACCCAGTTACATGATTCCTGATGCTACTACCTCCCCAACTTTCAGTCTTGTGCCATTTTCTAAGGAGCTATAAATACATTTTAGGTTGTAGCTTGAATTCCCAAGGTCGAATTTTAAAGCAGCCTTGTAATAAACTTTAAACTGGCACATGAATGGCCTCTGTAGTCCTCGCAGTTGCTCAGAAAATCCCTGAACTATGATTCTGCATACAATCATATTGGCATCTCTTAATTATATGCATACGTTTCAGTTCCAGTGCCCCCTAGGTTTAATTTCTCCTGAAACATGTGTTCCAGGCATCTCTGCTGCGTTGTTGATTTTGGCCTGCGATAAAGTCATTAATCAGTCCTACAAAGTCAGAGGCCTGCCAGTGTTATCTTATCTTGTTAGGCCGTATGTTTCACCTTTTCCTCTCTCCACATAATGAGGCAGTTCTGTAATGTGTCATTTGTTATTCAAATCCTAGGCCACACAGCAAATTAAATTCCAGCCCATGAAGGGTGGCCGTTGTTGACCAGCCATACCAATAAATTCCTCTTTCATGCGTGAAGGCAGCTCTACTCTCTGGCCCCAAAACTTCAAAGATTTCAGATATATAGCAGAGCAGACCATGCAATGGTAGGAAGGTAACTTTGCCTGGGCCTTTGAGTCTCACGAGAAATGTCCCAAACACAGAGCATTTCTCCAAGTGTGAGTGTCCGGAAGTAAAGGTGACGGTCGCACTGTACCGGCACCCTTTCAGGACTGCCACACTCCAACTCTGCCTTCCAGGTCATTTTGGGCCTTTTCCGGTGCTTCCGTGAACCCATTCCCATGAAGTCCTACGCTGTGGAGTGCATATTGCTGCCTGACATGCGTGGCCACCGGGACTTATAATGTCCCAGTGGCATGGGATATCAGGTGGCAGAACAGTATTACGAGTTCGGCAGCTGCTCGTAATGATGCCCATAGGCCCTTTGAATATCCCACATCATGACATCAATGCCCCCTTACCTTGTAATTTATTTTCAAGTGATTCAGACCAAGGAGTTTCAATGGATTCAATGGGAAACTGTTTGTTTTCTTCCAGAATGCAGAATGCCCACCTTTCTCCATGGCATTTTTCTTGTGGGAAACGTGTATTTTTAGGCCACAGTCACTTATATTCAAACAGTTGTCCTTTAGTTTTGGAAATGTATCAATCACAGGCAGGGCACTTTTGAATAGGTGTATTTCTCTTTGTTTGAACACAGCATCATAATTTGCCTTTGGTTTTTAGTTCTTTGGAAACCTCCTTTTGATGTGGCTGTTTAAAATGAAATGCTGTTTTTTTGTCTGTCAGCTCACAGTATATTTTCTAGATCCTGCATTTGTTTAGGCCTCTGTCAGCCAGCAATGTGTTTCTCAGGTTCAGTACTTTCTAGGCCCAAAATAGCTGAATGTATGTTCTTGTGTCTTGTGGTAAATTATCTCACAGGCTAAAATACAATAATATAATAACCGATCCTGGAAAATCCCTAGCAAAGGTCGAAGACATGCTGAATGATAGGAGTGAGTGTCTTAAGAGGTCAGACAAGTAGAGGGATCTGCAGCTAGAGAATGGTAATATCTGAGCCTGACCCATGCCACAAAGTAAAAGAGGGAAGCCCTTGCAGATGAGCAAAGTCAAGAAGAAAGTGTGGTGCTATACCCCAAGAAGAAAGACTACATCCCGGAAAGTGTAACTTAGAGCCGAACGTGTTGTGGGCACTATATCCATGAGCCTATGTGCTTGTTAGGGCATCTGGGTAAAGATAAAGATAGGTTGGTATATAGTGAAGGCTGGTGACATTTTATATTGGAGGGATGTAAATATTTCCCACAAATATACCATGCTTAGGGAAGATACCTAAATTAATCAACAGGGCTTCTGCGGTGGGAGTGGGGGCAGGTTCCAACAGTAAACATCTTTTGTATAATGGGTTAAAAAGGGGCGTTGTGCAGCAGACACTCTGTGAAAAATTGGGTAAGAAGCCAAACAGTTTGTTATTGGTTATGCAGTCTAACTCCAATTCAGAAATGCAACAGTGCACAGGACCATTTCCCAATGCATTTCATGATAACTTTGCCCACAATATATGCCAGTATAAAAACTTTTTGATGCTGGCTGTGCCCATACATTGTCATGCCGGTATACCTGGAGAAGAACATAGTCCTCTTTTTGTGTGCATAATACCAGTAATGATACTATAAGAAAACATGTCCATGCTGGCTCTGCCAATATATGGCAGTATCTCCACTTAAGAACATGCTAATGTCCAAATTGGCAGCACTATGTAGGCCAGTTTAGACACGTAACAACACTTACGTTTGCTTTAGCATTGATGTCCTGTAGAAATGCCATGCCATAGTAATACAACTTACCATGCTTGTTTTTATCGTAGATGACTAATATAAAATGTGATAAATAACAAATACCATTTAAAAAAAAATGAAAACTGTGTCTTTTTTTAGTGGCCATCTAGGATAGATGCCCAAAAAGAAATAGTGTTGCCTTGTACCCCATCACCAAAATAAACTCCCCGGCCCAGCACTGACACACACGCAAACAAATTACACCAAACCCAGTCAGTCATTTACAAAAGGCATTCACTCACTCATTCACCTGTGCATCCATACATCATGCACTAACTCATTCACACACACATTGCAAAAGTATAATTCCTAAAAATAAAATGATTACCTGCATGCAGCCCCATTCCAGAATCTGGTCTGCCACCGCCACAAAAGCCCTCCGGTTCTCGTGCAGCATGAACAGGAACCAGGAAGCAGACAGTGCTTCCTGGTTCCTGTGCATGCTCACTTGAGCCAGAGCACTTCTGACACACCAACCCAATCTGTGTGGATGTGGGGGATGCATAGGTGCATCCCCTCGCACATTCAAATGTGCAGTTCTCCAGTCTGCATCCCCAATGGACCATGCAGGGCTGGGTAAGCAAAACACCCTCAGACTTGCATGGTTCATTGGACATATTAATGCTGGGGAACTCAACTGTCAAAGGGAAACCATGCATATATACATAATTTTTATTCTAAGGAAATGGTGGTCCAACTGTATTTGTTGATATAATTGGATGAATTTGAGTGTTATTTTACTTTGCCTATAACTTCTATATGTAAGGTTTGAATTAACCAGCACAATAAAATGAATAAAGGGAGCATCACGTTTCCCTGGGCTAATTCAACCAGCCCAGTGGTGCTCCCTCAGCTGCAACAAGCCGCTGATGGATGGTGCATTATTTCTATTGGGCTAGTGCGGCTCCTCAGTGATATACAGTATGTTACACATAGTCTTCAACATATATGCAACTGTTCTTTTGACCTACACGTGTAAACCCACATTCGGTCCAATATTTAGCAATTTATCATATTTACTGCATTCATGAGTTAATCTGTAAGACAATCTGTGAAAAATACATTCTACTTTCAAAGCTCTGTGTCTTATTCCCCTCCCCCACAGATCCACATCTGATTGGATGGCTCATTATATTTTAACCTCTTAACTGCCATGGGTTCTCCCCCCCCACACCCAGTGCCAAGGCCTTTCTTGGTGATTTCGGTATGTCGCCATTCAATGCCTTGTAACCCTTTTGTTACATGAGATATCTCGGCCAAATTTGGCTCCTTTTTTCCCACATGTATGCAGTCATAACGCCACCCAGGAATCCTAGTTTGCTGTAGGTGGGTGAGAGAAAATAACCAAAAAGCGAGAATATTTTGTTTTTTTCAGAAAATGACAATAAAATGATGTACAAAGAAGCCTGTGATTTTTTCCTTGTAAGAGCTAGGAACAAATAGTTTGCTCTGCTGAATTTGGCATTTTCCAGGCTTTCAGGAACAGGTTGAGTGGAAACCAAAAAAACATATTTTGATATGGTTCCCAGCCGTTTTATGATAGGTGGACGATTTGGCCCTTTTTTTCCAATAGGACATGCATGGACGGAATGGAAGAGCAGGATAGGAAAGCTGAATGGGAAGCCAGAAAGACATACATTTATGAAAAGTAGACAAAATTCCGAGTTTAGGAAGGGGTGATTTGCACACGTCAGGCAACAACTATGTAGGGAAAAAGTCCATAATTTGGGGAAAAATCGGGAAGATGACAGAAAAAAAGGTATGTGGTGGATATGGTTGGCTTGGTATGGCAATGCCCTCTGTGAATTTTGAGAAAAGCAATGCCCCGCTACATTCCCCCAACTCTTCCAGTTAGGAAATCACACATTTTTCATAATGTTTCACAAAACAAGCATTACCACAAGCCAAAAATGGAACCTAGCCTAAACAGACGTACCTAGCATGTGTAAATAAAGAAAATAAATGTGCTGAGGAAGGTCATGCATACATTTTTAGAAAGTGCACAGGCAGACTATTTGAAGGTTAGGCAACTTGTGCAGGTTACACAACTAAAGCAGCAACTAAATGTATGTCACATTTGGGAAATTAAAGGGTTGTGTGACAAAGTGCAGCATCAAATGTTTAAAAACTTTATGACAACCATGCAGACACAACAAATATCCTACCTTCCTGCATTCCTACAGGTGTCCCGATTAAAACGGTACCTCACATGTGTGGGTGCACCTACCTGGGCGCAAAGGGAAAAGGCTAAATCACTGGTAACTCCAAGTGTTTTGGCAAAGCAGATTTTTGGGGATTTATTTTGTTCTTGTGGACAACCTACAGATTTGTGCTTGGGGGGGTCACAGCCACCAAGGAAAACAGGGAACCCCATGCATTTCTGAAAAGATGACCCCCATGGGGATCCGCAGATGTCTGACTTATGATATGATATGATATGATATGATATGATATGATATGATATGGCATTTGTAACGCGCCTATACACAAGTGTTTCAAGGCGCGACGAGGCAGGGATGGGGGAACAAGGGGAAGACAGACAACGATCCTACTAAGCCAGGTGTCATTCAGATCGCGCAAGTGCAGGGGGAGGGGGAGGGGAGAGGTGCATGGGGAAGGGGAGGGGGAAGTGCAGTACAAGGTAAGTAGAATAAATAAATAAAAGGGCCAGCTGGTGGCAAGTGCAAGGTAAGTGCAGAACAAGTGCTGGGAAGGGGGGCTGTAGGGATACAGAGACAGTCCCGCAGTCCAGGGGTTGCCAGGAGGCAGTGCAGGGGAGAGTGGCTGGGCCAAGGACCGAGATTGGTGAGTGGCCCAGTTGCTGATTCAGTACAGTTTCAGTGATTTAGCAGGGGAGAGGGGGAGAGAAAGCAGAAGCAAAGAGGAAGGCCTTGAGGTGCTTCCGGAACCGGAGATGGCTCTCCTCAAGTTTCAGGGAGGCAGGAAGGCTGCTCCAGAGGGAGGCCCCTGCTGCGGAGAGAGATCTCCCCCCAACTCGTTGCTTGGAGAAGCGGCTGACCCTGAGGTAGTTGGAGGCGGATGAGCGAAGAGCTTGAGAAGGAAGATATTTAGGAAGAGAGAGTTGAAGGTATTTTGGCCCAAGGCCCCTGAAGGCCTTGTGGACAATGCAGAGGGTTTTGAACTTTATCCTTGCAGCCACTGGGAGCCAGTGTAGTGATTTCAGTCCTGGAGAGATACGGTCCCTGGGCTTGAGGCCAAGGACAAGTCTCGCAGTCCCGTTCTGGATGATTTGCAGCGGGCGGAGAGTAGAGGCAGGCAGACCCAGATAGAGGCTGTTACATTAGTCCAGCTTCGAGAGAAACAGGGCTCTGGAGACAGTGAGCCCCTGGGGGAAGGAGAGGAAAGGAAGGATACCTCTGAGGAGGTGCAGATGGTAGTGTGACTTGTTAGAAACGTCAGAAATGTGAGGAGAGAAGGAGAGTGTGGAGTCGAAGATGACCCCGAGGTTTTTTGCCTTGCAGGTAAGAGCAGGAAAAGGGCCAAGTGAGGCCGGCCAGAGAGCTGCAGGGAAGGAGGGAGTGGGTGTGCCGATGAGTAGAATCTCAGTCTTACTGGCATTAAGGCAGAGGTCGTTGGCGGCACACCATTCCTGGATAGCAGAAAGACAGTCAGAGATGAGGGAAGGAGAAGAGGAGGCTGAGGGTAGCCTGAAAATGAGCTGGCTATCATCCGCATAGCACTGAAAGTTGGGGCAGAGAGCAGAGATGCGGATTGCAAGAAGTGCCAGATACTGGTTGAACAGCCAGGGAGAGAGGTTAGAACCCTGGGGGACACCACAGGTAGAGAAAAAGATGTCAGAGAGGAAAGACCCCAGTTGTACCTGGGAGGGTCGATTTGAGAGGAAAGAGGTCAGCCAAGCCAGAGCCTGACCAGTGATACCCAGGTTATCACGGAGACGGTTGAGCAGGATGGTATGGTTGACAGTGTCAAAGGCAGAAGAGAGATCGAGCAAAATGAGAACACATGGAATGTTAGAGTCAAGGTTCGAGAGTAGATCCTCACGGATGTTTAGGAGAGCAGTTTCCGTGCTTCTGGCGGCTCTGAAGCCAGACTGATGGTCATGAAGGCTACCAACAGATTCAGCATGGAGATTAAGCTGGGAGATGGCCAGTTTCTCCAGGAGCTTGCCCAGGAAGGGAGTGATAGAGATTGGGCGATAGTGAGCTGGGCAGGAAGGGTCGGAAGAGGGTTTCTTAAGAAGGAGGTGCACAAGGGAGTGCTTGAGAGGGGATGGGAAGACTCCAGAGGCGAAGGAGTGGTTGCAGAAGTCAGCAAGGGCAGGAGCCAAGGAGTCGATGTGGTCCTTGATAGTTTTGGAGGAACAGGGGTGGACCTGTTTTGACGAGACTTTCATAGATCGGACTTGTCTCGAAACCTCGTCAGCAGAAAAAAGGGGCAAGACAGAGAAGGGGAGAGGTGGGGTGGCTGCAGAAGGGCCAGAGGACGTGCAGGGAATAGAGGGGGGGAGGTGATAGGAGGAGAGTGAGGACAGGATGTCCTGAGTTTTTGAAATGAAGTGGGAGGCCAGTGCCGTACAGAGGGCCTGGGAGGGGCAGAAGAGGTAGAAACTGCAGCAGGGTTGGCCAGCTCCTTGCAGATTTTAAAGAGTTTGGCTGAATTGTTAGATGCCGCAGTGATGCGGGCTTGGATAAGGGCTCTCTTCTTGGTGAGAACAGAGAGCCGGCGACAGGCCAGTTTGTCAGAGGATGAACATGAAGCACGCCATTTCCTCTCTGCCACCCTGCACTTGCGTTTAAGGGTGACGAGATCCGAGTCATACCAGGAGTTGGAGTCTGCGCGAACCGCCCCAGAATTTATTACCCAAAATCCCTGGCAAAGTCAAAACATGTGCCAACCCACGAAACACGCCGCCAACAACATATGTCCTACCTTCCCGCATTCCAACAGGTGTCCCGATAAAAACAGTACCTCACAAGTGTGGGTGCACCTACCTGGGCGCAAAGGTGAAAAGGCTAAACCACTGCTCCCCCCAAGGATTTGGGGAGCCAACTGACAGAATTGGCCCTGGGGTGTCGCAGCCACCAAGGAAAACAGGGAACCCCATGCATTTCAGAAAAGGAGATACCCTTGGGAATCCACACATGTCTGACGTGCGCGAATCGCCACAGAATTTATTACCGACAAGCCCTGGCAAAGACCCACATGGTACACGGGTGTCCAAGGCCAGGGACATTACCCGTGACTTTTCTGGAGCTCTTGCTGACCTGCGCTACAGCTTCTCCACATGGGAAAGGACGGGGAATGTTCCGCCTCCCTAGAACCAATGCTGGGTCAGTTCCTAAGGCCAGGGATATGCCCCACTAGCACCCTGGAGCTCTGACGGGGTTGCGTTACAGCTTCTCTCTCCGGGGAAGGTCGGGGATCCGGCCGGGCCTCCCTGGAACCACTGCTGGGCTTGGAGATGGTCAAACCACATGTGAGATGGATGCCTAGGTCCACGGACATCACCCAACCATCCTGGATGTCTGGCTAAGCTATGTTACAGAATTTCCCTTGGGGGAGAGAAGGGAACTTTGCCGGTGCTCCCTGGAGCTGCCGCTGTGCTTCGGGACGGTACACACACATGGTAAATGGATGTCCAAGGCTGGGGACATCACGTACAACCATCCTGGAGTTCTGGCTGGCCTGTGTTACAGGTTTTCCCCACTAGGGAACTCCGGCAGGGTCCCCTTCCCTCCTCCCGAGGGAAATTCTGTAACACAGCCCAGCCAGTGCTCCAGGATGGTCAGGGATGATGTCCCTGGCCTTAGGCGGCTGTCTCCCATGTAGCTTGACCGTCCCCAAGTTCCAGGGAGGCCCGGGACATTCCTCTTCCTTTCCCGGAGGGAGAAGCTGTAATACAGGCCAGCCAGAGCTCCAGGAAAGTCTAGGGTAATGTCCCTGACCTTGGGCCCCTGTCTCACATGTGGGTCTTTGCCGTGGCTTGTGTGTAATACATTCTAGGACGATACGCGCAAGTCAGACCTCTGTGGACTCCCACGGGTGTCTTCATTTCTCAAATGGATGGGGTTCTCTGTTTTCCTTGGTGGCTGCGCCAAACCAGGCCCAAATCTGTAGGTTGGCTCCACAAACCCTTTGGGGGATAGCAGTGGTTTAGCGTTTTCCTTTAGTTACATGATTTTGCCCCCATCCACTTAGGGTGGGGGGGAGGCCCACATCCCTTTCTTTTAGCAAAAGAATCCTGGTGGCTAGTGCCCCCCAACCGCACCCAAAACTTCATTTTTTTAAAATTTGATATATTCTTTTGTTTGCCCCCTTCCCTGCGGGCAGATGATCACCCATCTGCCCCACGGTATTGACCCCATGCTTTGAGGGGTGGGGGGGGAGGGCCGCTTACATAGTAAGCGGCCCTCTCCCCTCCACTTCAGAAACAGATCTCTGGTGGTCTAGTGGGCATTGCTGGGCGTGGAACGAGCGTTCTGTGCACAATCCGCACCCAGCAATGCTTCAAAAAAGGTGTTGTTGGAAAGGGGAGAGTCTCACCTTTCCAACGACACCTCCCTCGATCTGAATGGCACAATAGTGCCGCAGATCGAAGGGGAGAAAGGTGGAGACTCACATTTCATTATCACTGCGGCAGCCATTTTCGGCTGCTGTGGTGAAAATTACTGCATTTCAGGGATCGCACAAAACGGAATGCCAAAAAGGACAAGCTATCTCGTCCTTGGCACTACAAACGTAATGTCAAGGACAAGATACCTCGTCCTTGGCATTTAAGAGATTAAAGCCTCTGCATTAGAATAACATTATGAACAGATTATTTGTTAACCTTGGGAGCCGCTGATCCCACAGACCCGCTCTGGACGTTCCAAACTCAACCCTTGATTCTTCAGCTGAGTCAGAAACCCCAGGGAAGGGAAAAGGGTCATAACAAACTACAGACACTCCACTCTCTTGGACTCTTGGAATGGAAATCTGCAGATGGAATAGATATAAACTCAACATTAGTTTAGCTTACCACTTACAACTTTAACTTTAGTATTTGTCCATATTATAATTACTCTCACTTTAACTGTTTAACCTTATCCAGGCGCTGAAAGGTATTATATAAGAGAACTGATGCCCTCTCTTGCCATACTGTACACTGTCTTCAGAATGGATTCTTCTTAAAGAGTGTTAAATCAAACTAACTGTCTGTAACTATTCGATAACTTTAGTGTTCACAACTAAATCTTGGATATCTTTAAATTCAACTCCTCCAATCTTAATTGTAAATCCTGATTTAGTCTAGAAGCCTGCATCCCCACTCTTAGCTCTTTAATCAAATTTCCCAAGGAACCTGACAAGCTCTGGTGGATAATTTATTGTGGACCTTTCATCCTGTCAGGTCTGGCTTGCTCATATCCGCAGGAGCTGATGATCCCACAGACCCTCTCCTGAACGTTCCCAACTCAACCCTTGATTCTATAGCTAAGTCAGAAACCCCAGGGAAGGGAAATGGATATTGGGTAAAATAACATACTATAGACACTCCACTCTCTTGGACTCTGGGTATGGAAATCTGCAGATGGAATAGAAATAAACTCAATATTAGTTTAGCTTACCACTTACAATGTTAACTTTAGTATTTTTCTATTCTTATAATTACTCTCACTTATTCTCTGCTAGTAGCTGAGAGGTATAATATGAGACAACGGATGCCATCTCTTGCCACACTGTACATTGTCTTCAGAATTAATTCTTCTTCAGAAGTGTTAAACAAACTAACTGTCCCTAACTACTCTATGTTTTAACTTTAGTGTTCACAAATAAATCTTGAATTACATTCTCTCCACTTTCTTCAAAAACATTTCACTCATCAGTCTCATTGAAGATTGATGACAATGTTCTTGTGAACTTGCTTTCCAGGAGAACTCTTTCATTTCACCAACTTTTGTAATTTTAAAATTAACTGAGAAGAGGAAAATTTCAATTTACAAATCCCTGTATTTTCTCCAATGAGCATCAGCACAAAAACCAAATGGTGCTTTCTTACAAATAACCAGAAGAGGGTAGTGCTGCCTAATAAACCTTGTATATGCGAGAAAACAAAACTCCCAAAACTGCCCTTTGCGACGGATGGGAACATTTTTCTCTCTCAATCGTTTGTTTATTTAAACTGAAAAGAACACCCACGCTCGGCACTGCCTGCTAACGCAATCGTCAAACAAGTGCAAGAGGCCTCATACGCACATTCTTTCTCTTGCAAAGTCTTCTTCGGGTAGCAGATTAGCGCGATTCTCACAGAACCTCCTTTCTGCTGTAAACTAAATTAACATGAATGTGTTGTTTGTTCCTCAGCCCCTTCGTTATAACTTTTCAATATTTACAAACGTAGGCAACGCTTCAGCTGATAATTGCTTTGTAAATGCTTAACAGTTCTCTTAAACTCAGTCTATTAAAAATGGTGCACTCCCACCTAGATCTTCAAAATCTTCTGTTACTGCCTTACTGCATCTTAGTTTGGGAATCAATCCTGCATTAGCTTAGTTAAGGAAAATAGGAAACAAGGAAACAAACCACTAAATCATCCTACCTATAACAGCTAGCTCTAACAAAGCATCTCCCAATCCTACGAACAACCACTAGCCATCTGCAGGACCTGACAGTTCCCTCCTCCCCCTGCAAAGCTCTTTCCCAGGTTCCGGCTTAAGAGGATGTTTACTGTGAAAACCTGTGATCAAACGTGGGAACGTGTACATCTTCAGCTGCTTCCCAAGACCTCTCTGCCAGACCATTACCTTTCCAATCAATTAAATACTGAAGATTTCTCTTCACTCTCCTTGAATTCAGAATACTTTTAACCTGAAATTCCTTCCCATTATCCTCAGTGATCACAGGAGTTGGGGGTTTGCCCTTTCGTGTTTCCACAGGACATGTTTTAATCAAACTGACATGACAAGTTGGATGTGTCTTTAATCTAGAGTGTAGCCTTAATTTTATGGTTGCTGGATTAATGATTTCTTCCACCTCGTATGGTCCAACAAAGCATGGACTGAACTTTGTTTTCCCTTTTAAGTGTAGATATTTAGTGGACAACCAAACCTTTTGTCCCAAATTCATACTGTGGACTAGCGACATGTCTAGCCTCCATCAAACTCTCTCTTAAGCAATTTAACCTTTTTTCCACTTCTGGATTAGAGCTCTCCTCAGGAGCCACCTCTTTCAAAAACCAAGGATTAGAACCCTAATTTCAGAAGAAGAGTGAACAGTTAGTTGACTCCTTCATTGAGCTGTTATAACTAAATTCTGCCAACCATAAAAGATCCATGCAACCACACTCCTCCTGCAGATAAAACCTCAAGTACTTCTCTAGGTCCTGATTCACCTGTTCTGTCTGCCCATAAATGTGTGGGTGATATCATGAAGACAGCTGAACCTCAATTACCAATTCACTACAGAAGGCCCTCCAGTATTTTGAGATGAGTTGTGGCCCTCTTTTCTGAAACTATCTGAGTGGGTAAACCATGTAATCGAACAAAACCTTGCAGAAAACTTCTAGCTAAATTATTCACTGTCAACCCACCCTTCATGGGTTTGAAAATGCCAGCTTTGCTCAACAGATCTACCACTACCAACACTGCAGTACAACTCTGATATTTGGGAAGATCCACTAGGAAATACATTGAGATTGTATATGAAGGGCTTGGGGTATAGGCAAAGGAACAAGCTGGCCCAAAGTTAATCCCCCAACTGACTTGAGAGGACGGCTCCAATGGCAAAATTAGACGTATCTGCTTCGACAAAAAAAAGGTTGTATGGGATTGGGATGTAAAAGCATTGGATCAGACAAAAAACGTTCTTTTAATTTCAAAAAAGGCTTCTTCCGCCTCCTGCATCCATACAAACTTGACTCCCTTCTTACAGAGTTTAGTTGTAGGTGAATTTATTTATGAATCTACGGTAGAAGTTTGCAAGGCCAAGAAAACTTTGAATATCATTCACACAAGTGGGTGAAGTCCACTCCTTAACTGCCAAGATCTTATGAGAGTCAATCTCTGACACTTTTGGTGAGATTACAAAACCCAAAAACTCCACTTCCACAGTGTGGAATTGACTCTTCTCTAATTTGGTGTATAGCTTATTCTCTCTCAATCTCTGTAACACCAACCGGAGGTGGTCCTTGTGGTGCTGAAGATCTTTAGAAAAAATCAAGATGTCAGCAATATACATCACAAAGATGTCTAAAACCTCTCGCCACACTACATTGATAAAAAACTATAATTCTGCTGTAGGTTTGCACAGGGCAAAAGGCATAACCTGGTACTCAAACAAACCAAACTTAGAACAAAAGGCTGTCTTACATTCATCCCAACGTCCTACTCTAGCCAAGTGATAAGCTCCTCACAAATCTAAATTGGTAATAATGGTAGCTGTGTGAATTTTATCCAACATTACGGAAATTAGAGGCAGTTCTCGATGGTGATCTTATTCAAAGCTCGATAATCAATACAAGTGTGCAATGTTTCTTCCTTCCTTGGAATAAAAAGCAACGGGGAGGCTGCAGGAGACTGGGAATGCCTGATGCATCCCTTTGCTTGATTTTCCTTCTGTGTCAAAACGTAAATACGGTTGCATTGAATATTGGCTCCAGGTTCAAGGCCAATCTTACAGTCATATACCTGATGAGGTGGCAACTCATTGGCCTCCATTTCATCAAAAACATTGCTATATTCTTGATAACACACGGGTAATATACCAACAGCAAGCTCCTATTGTGTGGCCTATGGAGGCAGCTCCACCTTCTAACAAACTGAACACCACTTCAGTAGAACCCTTTAAATACTCTTGCTTTTCATTCTTTTTCAAACAATATTACTTGCAGAAACATGAAGACAGCTCCACTATGCTTCTACCCCAATCTATACTGGAATTGTGATGAGCCAACCAGGGCATTCCTAAGATTAACTTTAACTGGGGAGTATTGATCAATTCAAAAACAATTTCCTCCCAAAGGCCCCCTGACATTCCATTTTTACAGTAACTGTTTCATGGGTAATTGGACCAACAAGTTATCTGCGACCCATCCACTGCCCTAACCTGCACAGCTGTTACCTTGAGACCTAAAGGTATATTCATAGCACTAACCACATTCCAGTCCAGTTCCAAGTAGCCCCTGAGTCAATCACTACTGGACCACTTCTTTTCAACACGCCCCTTATAGACATGGATACATTAAGGACTGTGAGACTTGTCCTTGGCCTCAAGCCCAGGGATCGTATCTCTCCAGGACTGAAATCTCTGCACTGGCTCCCAGTGGCTTTGAGGATTAAGTTCAAAATCCTCTGCATTGTCCACAAGGCCTTGTTGGGCCTGGGGCCTCAATACTTTCAGCTCTCTCTTCCCAAATATCTTCCTTCTCAAGTTCTTCACTCATCCGCCTCCAACGCCCTCAGGGTCAACCGCTTCTCCAAGCAACGATTTGGGGGTAGATCTCTCTCCGCGACAGGGGCCTCCCTCTGGAACAGCCTCCCTGCCTCTCTGAAACTAGAGGAGAACCTCTCCGGTTCCGGAAGCAGGTCAAAACCTTTCTCTTTGCTTCTGCTTTGTCTCCTCCTCTCCCCTGCTGACTGCCTGGTTGAAACTGAATCTGCACTGGTAACCTGACCACCCTCTGATCTTGGGCCCAGGTGTCCCCCCCCACCAGTCGCACACCTGCACTGCTTTCCTGGCAACCCCATCACTTATGGACTGTCACTGTATCCCTACAGTTCCCAATACCAGCAATGGACACCTGATGTCTGCACTTACCCTTGCACTTGCCACCAGCTGGCCGTACTTCACTTATTGTCAGTATCCTTATCCCATGTACTGCATATTTCCCCCTCCTCCCTTCCCTTGCACTTGTGCGATCTGAATGACACCTGTCCTTGTAGGATAGTTGTTTGTCCTCCCACTTTCCCCCTCCCTTGCCTTGTCGTGCCTTGAAACACTTGTGTATAGGCAAGTTATAAATGTCATATATCTTACCATATCATATCATATCTTATCATATCATATGAGGAACTGCAGCCAGAATGGTATTGGCTACTTTTTAAGATCCTGAGCTTGATGACTAAAATGTTTTACGGTACCCTGGACATTTTCTAACAAAATGCCCTGTGTTACCACGATTCATAAAGAGGTTTTTTATCCTACCCTGTTCCTTCTCTTGCTTAGTCAATGAACATCTAATCTTGCTCGACCTCTCTTGGTTCCCTGATCTCGAATCCCTAACTGCAGATTCCACCCTGTACCTTTCTCTGTCCCTCTCACTTTTACTGAAAACTCTGGTCTCAACCACTCCTCTTCTGCACTCTGCCTTGCGCTCTCCCAGGCGATAATCTACCTGCAGGTTCTGATAAATCAGAGTCTCACACGTAGTGTCCAAGGCATCCTTGAAATCCTCTCTAAGGCCCCTATGCAACAGGGATGCTTGTTTCTCTTCAGGCCATCTGCTTTCTAGAACTAAGGACTTGAAATGAGTTATATAACTCACCAAATCTTTACCTCATGCCTCAACTCGAAAGGCTCCCGATCAACTTTCTGAGATAGCTGACGTCTATCAAACATATTTCTGAATTCCATCTTAAAGGCTGACAGGTCCCTCAAAATAGGATTTTCTTATCCCACCAATAAAACGGACCAGGCTGTTGCCTCACCTGTCAAGTAAGATAAAATAAAAGCTATCTTGGCAGTCGCAGTAGTGAAAGCATCCATTGTGCACAAGAAGTGAAGCTATCTGACATTTCTTAATGACTCCTCAAAATCATTCTGGGGATACTAGAGGGACAGGAATTAACTGTGGCCTGATTTTCACTATGCTGTCCTTTGGTTCCGAACTTCCCATTCCCATTACATCTGCTCTGACCAACTCTGTAGGGTCTAAAACTAGATGCTCCTCCCTAACTAAAGGTAATACTGGCGCCCCTTCTACTTGCAAATTGGATACCTTTAAATTCAACTCCTCCAGTCTTAATTGTAAGTCCTGATTTTCCCTTCTAAAAGCTTGCATCTCCACTCTTAACTCTTTAATCAAATTCACCAAAGACCCTGCCATAGCTCAGGCAGATATTTTATCATGGGACTTTCATCCTGTCAGGTCTGGCTTGCTCATATCCGCAGGAGCTGCTGATCCTACAGACCCTCTCTGGACGTTCCCAACTCAACCCTTGATTATACAGCTGAGTCAGAAACTCCAGGAAAGGGAAAGGGGTATTGGATAAAATAAAAAAAACTATAGACACTCAACACTCTTGGACTCTGGGTATGGAAATCGCAAGATGGATTAGAAATAAACTCAATAGTTTAGCATATAACTTATAAGTATTTTTCTCTCCTTATAATTACTCTCACTTAACCTCTGCTAGAAGCTCAGACCTATAATATGAGTGAACTGATGCTCTCTCTTGCCACACTGTACATTGTCTTCAGAATGAATTCTCCTTCAGGAATGTTAAAAAAAACTAACTGCTCCTAACTACTCTATTTTTTAACTTGAGTGTTCACAAATAAATCTTGAATTCAATTCTCTCCACTTTCTTGAAAAACAGTTAACGTATCAGTCCCATTGAAGATAGATGCCAATGTTCCTGTTACCTTGCTTTCGAGGAGAACTCTTTCACTTCATCAATGTTTGTAATTTAAAAATGAACTGGGACAAGTAAAGTTGCAATTTGCTAATCCCTGTGTTTGCTTCATCTCCAATGTGCATTTGCACCAAAACCTAAATGTGGTTCTCCCATAAAAATCCAGAAGAGGGCAGTGCTGCCTAATAAACCTTGCATACACTGGAAAACAAAACTCTAAAAACTGAACTTTCTGACTGATGGGAAAGCTTTTCCCTCTCTTAGTCGTTTGTTTGTTAAAACTCAAGAGAACACCTGCGCTCGCCGCTGCCTGCTTAGAAATCTTCACACAAGTGCAAGAGGCCTCAACCACACCGTATTTGCTATGCTAATGTGTTTTTTTGCTCCGCAAGTCCCTTGACTATAACTTGTCAATGTTTACACGCTTGAATAATGCTTCAGCTGCTAATTTCTTTTTCAATACTTAACAGTTCTCTTAAACTCAGTCTATAAAAACAGGTGCACTCCCACCTGAGATGTCCAAAATCTTCTGTTACTGCCTCCCTGCTTCTATCTTCTTTTTTTCAAGGATCTTTTTAAAGTTATTAAATGTCGAGCCCAAAGTGATGGAGCTTAAATTAACATGACTTGTCCAGAAAGTACTTTGGATGAAAGGCAGTTAGGAAATTCAAGTGCATTCCATTGCATTATTCGCACAGCCAATCAGCTGAGGTCACTGCTACTACATCTTGGTTTGGGAATCCTGCATTAGCTTAGTTAAGGGAAATAGGAAACAGGGAAGCAAAACAAGGAAGCAAAACACCAAACAATCCCTCCTCTAGCACCTAGCTCAAACAAAGCATCTCCCAATTCTATGAACAACCACTTTTGCAGGACCTAGAGATAACAACAGGGTTAATTGGGCTAATGAAAGCCGGAAGTGCTACTGCCTTCCCTAACCGTAAAGGGCAATACTGGTACACAGAAAGATGGTTCCTTGGGAGAAAAAGAATGTATACCTGCAATTACAAGTCAGAACACGTGAGTGTAGCTACTTGGGAGTAGTCACAAAGGAGAACAAAAGATGGTGAGCTGTTCTGGCCCTCAGGAAGAACACCATAGCCCCAGCGGGGGTGCCCTTCCCTAGACGGTGGATGGTGCAACGCCTATCTAAGAGGGATAGGTCAAGAGACTGTCCCTGACTCTGTACAAAATGTGCTTTAACTTGTGAATCAAACACACTCGATTGTTGAACCAACAGCCTGAATAGGGGCAACCACCGGAAGTGGGGGTGTCTACGATAGTGTGATTAGATCTTGTAGGCTGAACCGGGCTGCATCGGCTAACATGTGGAAAATGGGGGACATCGGGCCCCCCTAGTGACGCACGCGGAAGCGCCGTTGCTTACTGCAGCCGCTCGCTACACCATCCGTGTCTTCCACTGCGATCAGGCTGCAGTAGTGATCTGTCCAAAGCTTTTCCAGGCATTGTGGAACATGAATCATATGCGACAATAGCTTGCTAACAGTTGTCTTTTTAAAAATGGATGTGCTTTTAAATAAGCAGAGCTCAGGTGTTAGCTGGCAACTAGTGCCAAGTTTAGAATGAAATAGGGAGAATAGGCACGGCTGGACGAATGCACGATATAGCGGTTCCCAAGACACAACCAGGATACTCCCAAATTAATTAATGTTCTATAATAGCACAACCGGCCTTTGTTAGCCAGGTGCAGTAACACAGTGAGCAAAAAGACTCAATGAAGAATAACGCAAGAGTGTCCCCAGGGGTAATAGAGAAGATGACACACAAACTAGTAAGAGCTGAAATCTGAATACCACAACCTGTAAACAGTAAAGGCTTAGTTTGGCACATACATCAGTTTAGGCAGTCCCTCATCAACAATCTCTAACGTATGTAATACGGCCCTATGAAGTGAGGAGTCTAGCGCTCAAAGTACTGTTGTGCATTAACAACGCGTGGTTGTGGGTAAATCGAAAAGTGGTTTCTCTTCAGGAGGCTTTATCTGCTCAGGAAGGGGCTGGAGGCGATGAAGAATACATTCCAATTCCAAGAAGAGGGTCTACCCTTGCGGATAGAGTGACTTTCGAAGTTTGGGAATAGCTAGGGAATGCATGCTATCCTAGCTAAATTGAGTATCCTTTGAGGGACACAAGTGCGTCAAAAGGGATGGATGTGCCAGGAGGCCACTTGCAAGCTAGGAAAGTACTCACTGACCCTCAACACAGTCCGGACCAAACTTTGGCAGTGTAGCCCACTTTGCCTGTAGGTGTTACCCATGCAGTTTCAGGACACTCCCGCTCTCAGCGGCTATGGGACGGTACAATCTTCTGTGGCGGGACAATAGCCTTTTCTCAGGCCTTGAAGGAAGAAGAAGAATCGTTCTGGTACAGCAAGTCTCTGGACATGGTAGATAAGAACTGCAGGCACTTTCAGCGATGGTCACCACAGTGGCGTGAGACAAGGACAGAAAATGTCTGGCGTGGTGCATTCTCTTAAATCTCAATACAGATGAGCTAGGACAAAGAGAGGTCGCAGAATTGCAAGCTACCGAATCCCGAAGTCTCCAATCTCAACTCGGGGCAGCTACGTTCCTGTGCGATACCCTGGGTTTGAGCTTGACAGTTCACTGGATGGCCCAGCAACACTTCCGAAGAGGCTCTTTGCGAGGGTAGGTAGGAGGAGCTGAGATAAGTTGTTCCCACTACTCCAAAGGGGCGAAGGACTCTTGCAGGCCTTCTTGGTTTGATGAAGAAACAGGCGTCTTATGGGACAACAGTGAGGTCAGGGTGCTAAACCTTTCTAGCAGTTCAGTGGTTCTTTGAGTCTGCTTTCTTGTTAAGGATAGTTGGCTCCTTATGAAGTTCGGTGTGAACCTCAGTAGATTTACCTGGAATAGATGCAAATCCTCTTCTCTTATCCAAGATTCGGTTTGCCTCAAATCTCATATAGCCAATGGGAAATCTGCTCTCATGCATGCACGCGAGGCATGGGTCAGTCGTGGCCCACAGTGGTTCCAGTCATTTCAGGCTACCAGACATGCCGGCACCAGTAGTGTGTATTGGGACCGGACAGTCCCAACCCTCTTCCTGGGCACTAGCACACGTGGCATGCAGGACCCCATGAAAGATGTGGTGTACGCCGGAGGCTGCATTCCCTAATAAGAAATACCCAGCTCTCTCAACCTGGGGGAAGGCAAAGGGACAAAATGGCCAAAGGACAGAGCACAAGGCGTTGAGGCACTGCCATTTTTCGGCACTGGCCACAGTCTTGGGCCAACACAGTATGGTCCATAAAAACTAAGTAAAAATACTTTAAAAGTAAAACTGCTGCCACCAGTTCATCCATCTGAGGCACACTTGTGCAAACACCAAAAAATCTTTAGAGGGTAGCTATGGCCAAATAAACAAAATTACTCCTATGCAAAGTACTGTAAAGTACTGGCACATAGATATAAAGTTACCAAGAAATGGTAACATAGTTGAAAAAACCCAGTACTGATAGCCTGAAGGACTTGTCAGTTAGCCATAACAAATGAACGAAAGCACAGAGGATTGCAGCTGAAGGCTGTGCTCCACTGGAAAAAGCCAAAATTCAAAGGTGTAGGGTTTCACAAATGGAGGGAAAATTGCTCTTAAGGGAAATCTTCCGTAAGTCATGTTCAGTTTGCTAAGCACATCGTGCCCCAGCAAGTTGATGGGACACACCATCAAGAACAACAACGGGGCCCATACCACCCTATACCCCACTTTAATTGGCAACTCTTCTGTGAATGGAACCGATTGCATTGACCTGCGCATCCAGAAAAAAGGGATTGATTGGTCCCATGACTCGCCCGTCTCTTCCCTCCACATCTCTTGTGTCTGTAGAATATACTGTGCAGGATCCTCGTCATCTCGCATTGTGCGTTGCATTATAGACTGAAGGTCCAGTGTATCCAGGTAGGCAAATTGCTGCTCTGCCCAAAATCATGCCCTGATGTCACTGAAGTGGGCCCCATGATACCCCACCTTAACCCAAATGTCATCTGCCTGACCTCCTAGTATTGCGACAAACAAACTTTTCAAATCATTCACAGCCAAATTTATATCTGCTGTCTGTTTTTCAAATCCATAAATCCATTCCCATGCCCCTGCATAAGGGACGCCAGTACTTTTATCAAATGATTCTTATCCATGTGCGGCCATTATACATACTGTGCCCTTCCTGGTCCTTTCTCCAACAGTGGTATCGGGCCCCACCGTCTTTGTCACCTTCGTTTTCCCTGTCTGATTTTCCTTTGCCACCACCACATGCCCATACCAATTCCTTAACCTGGGCCCCCTTAGAGAGGCTCTCTACCTGCAGTGATTTAATTGGTGGGTCTTCTCCCTCTTCCACCTTGTCCACCATGTCCCACTCGTCACCCACTGGTCCTCCTTCCATCTCATCCTCCGACTGCACCGACATCCACACTTCCAGCCTGCTGTTTACCCCTTCCTCTATCCTCCTTCTCAATATTTACTTCTCTGATTTTGGTGCTAACTATTTTAACCAAGATATCTCCTGCACTCCATTCATCTGCCCCACAGGTGCATTCTGTGCTTCCCCTTATCCACTCTTAAACATACCAGTCCCTCCTGTGTCCTCCTCAATCCTTCTTCCAACTCCTTTTGTGGCTTCCGATGAAGCCCCCTTGTTCTTGGGCATGAGCAGCAGCAGACACTATGGGGTTCAGGAGATTCTAATACTGGCCCTGTGAAGATGGAGGGGTAGGAGTAGTGGTGAGCAAGAGGACACGGATTGCATTTGTGTACCCTAATGCTGTGCTTGTGAGTTACCATCCTAATGGGGGCTGCTGTGTTTCTTGTAGCGGCTATATGGATGGCGCCATGGCTAATGGGGCAAAGAGTTCCTGAATGGAAGGGGCGGTGGGTGTGGGCTGGCTGGGGGAACATGATAGAGCTGGTCCCACCGTTGTCTTCACAGAGCCAGGCAGAATATATTCTAAATCCTCTATCGTCCTCCACAATTCTAACACTTCCTTCCTATTTTTCCAGTTTCTTCATATACATATGGCTGAAAATATCTTTGCTGTTTTTCCCCAGTTCTGAGCATAGCTTAAACATACCCCCCCCTTGTCATGGCAACCCACTAAAAATGATATTTCATGATCTTGACATTGTACAATGGAAGGGCTGTGCACATATACTCAAGTGGGAGGCTGGCTCCATCGTAGCTGCACCCGTTAGATAATTATTTAAGGTCTTTTTACTACTTCAGATTCTGTCCCATTGCCCCGCCCCCTCCCCGTTCCAATGCCCCAACCGTTCCCCTCGTCACACGTCACACATTCACACCTCGCTCCTGTCCCATAGCAATATGTTGCAAGCTCTCTCGCCCCCACCACTCGTGCCGTCACTCCACTCTGCCCCAAGAAATCATGCACAAAAAACCTGGACGTTTCCGGGTCCACACCAATACGGTAACAATATCAGTGCAAAATGGGACAACCATCATGCTGGGAGTTGCTAGTACACTACATTTAGGCTAGCTTGTTTGGCAGCTCAGGACCTCTGCCCCAGCTCCCACAGGTTTGTGCTTCTTGATGAGTGCAGCCCTAACCATGCTCGGCCATTCACATTCCTTTCTGGTTTCACAGGCCTGCAACATGATACAATTGTATTTTATCTACCTTGCCTGAAGGCCTCCTTGTTCAGCTCCCTTGCTGAGGAATGGGATGGGAAAGTAATTCTGGACTCATTGCCATGTTGTACTACTACTTCCACTGTTGCCTGTGGCACTCTAAGCCTCACTCTTTTATTGCGGTGCTTCAGTATTTCCGATGGCGGGGTCTGGGACTGGCCATTATGTTACTCTTCAATGCCTCTCAATTACTACATTCTAATACTGAATTCATACCCTACATCTGGACATTTCTATAGTTACTAGACTATAGCCTAAACTTCAACCCCGAATTGATATGTTTCACAATATGTGTGCGACATATTGGTGTTAGTTATTGGTGTGTAGCACCACAGAAGAAGAGCGCAGGAAAGACTCTGTGAAACTGGTGACAGTACAGGCAGAAAAAGGGTGTAAAGTTTATATCAAAAGAAGGGAGGAAGGTAACACCCGAGCGAGCAGAAGCAATCAAGAAAACATGCAGGCCAGAGACAGTGAAAGAATTACAGCAATTCCTAGGCCTTTGCAGTTACTGTAGGACATGGGTCTTTTACTACAGCACGTATGTCAGGCCACTTTTGAAAGGACTAAAAGAAGTGCAGAAGGGCAAAAGTGACATTGCCTGGACAGATGAAATGATAGAAGCCTTTGATGAATTGAAGTTTGCAATAAGTACGGCTCCAGTATTTTGAATGCCTGATTACAATGAAGACTTTTCTCTATTTTCCCATTCAAACGGTGTAGTGATGACGGCTGCCCTTGCATAGAAAACGACCATGGGATACAAACCATTTGCATTTTACAGTGGCATCTTAGATCCAGCAATGAGAGATCATTACCCGTGTGAGCAAGCATTGGCTGCAGCAGCCTTTGCAATTCAGAAGTCTGCCAGCATAACTATGGGCTATGCAGTTAAGTTATATGTTGAGCATGCTCCATTCTTCATCCTTGAAAATCCCAAATGTCCCTTGACTACACAGAGAGCATCAGGTTACAAAGTAATCATATCAAATCCATTGACCACAATTGTCAGGTGCTGAGTGGTAAACCCAGCCAGATCCATTGCAGAACCAGTAAAAGAGGGACATTCATGATGAGATACCCCATGTCTAGGAAAATACCGTGGGGGGATAATTCTCTTCATTGACGTATCATCGTCAATCAATAGGAGCACGGGTGAGAGGCACAGTGGAACAGTAGTGGTGAAGGCAAGAGAAAATTACAGCTTTGAGACAATGACAGCACAAGCGTCAGAGGTAGTAGCTTTGATCTTAGCGTTAGAAGCCCATGGAGATGAAGCCGTAACAGTGTATTCTGACTCTGCCTACATGACGTCAACAGTACAAGTAAACACAAGGCTTTGGAAAAGGAGGGGCTTATTGTGCGCAGATGGCACATCAGTGCAGCGTGCGCCATTACTAGACAGGCGCATAGACGCACTTGAACTTCCATCGGCAATCGCTGTGGTAAAGTTTGCAGCACACACCAGAGGTGCAGACTTGATTTGAGGCAGTGAGCTTGCTCACATAGAAGCAAAAAGAGCAGCATATTTTCCAGACGTATCTGACATTGCGACTGTACCTAACAAACATATACATGCACGCAACATGGTGATGAAGCAGGACTTAAATACGCTACAAATTACTTAAATTATCAAGGTACAGGGAAGAGCACCACCAGAGCGGGCGCTATGGAAACAAAGGGGGTGCTCATTGTCCCCCACAGATGCACTGCTGTGGTATAATAGCACCAGGAAACCAGTTATGCCCCTAGGGCAGCTTACAGTAGCGCTAGAGCATTTGCACTACCCAGCCAATATAACAAGGGAATGTCTTGCAATACTGATTCCGGAGAAATGTTTTGTACCTACGTTGAGTGAACATGTTGCAAATGTTGTTATTAATTATTATTATTATTTAATCTGTGTGAGAAACCTGAGGGTATTCTCCCAAGTAAGCCCTGATATTCCTCTATTATGGTGGCAGGGGAGAGCCATCGCTTTTGGATCCCATCCCTTAGGATGGACACGCGAGGAAGGATCACCTGTGTAGGGGAGTCTGTGGTAGTAAATCTGGGAGACCCTCAGGCGAGACATGGTATGCTGTTAGGGCAATAGGGGGTAAGGAAGACCTCCCAGAGGCCTTTATAGGATTTTTGGGACTATCTCTCTTGAATAAGTAAGAAAAGTCCAATCATAGCAGAATGACAAGGGTGGGAAGTACGGAAACCAGAGGGAAAACATTCTGATTGGCTTTAACATCAACTGATCCTTCCCCAACTCAAGTCAATGGACTACTTATCCATATCCATCCAACCATTCCAAATTGCCAGTAAGGATAAAATGGGAAAAAGGGAATTGTCCTGTTCATATACAAATCAAGCTTGGTGTTCCCTCTCACCCCAGTTTCTATCAACGTATTACCCTTCACCCTTTAAGAACCCTCATTGGTCCTGCCCCTGCCCCACCATTTCCAATAAGTACTGGGACAATTAAGAGGCGAGCGGGAGCAATGCAGATTACCCATAGACACAACATAGGGATTCAAAGGGAGGCCTACCAGCTAACACCTTTGCATTGTCCGACTAATAGAGTCAGGTAAGGTCAGGCACAGTGCCTCAATTGTGCACACCTGATTACAATTGACTCTCACCTGCAGTGTAAAAAGTGTGGTTCTGCCAGGGTCAGAGAGTGAGCTGGGGATTCTGATTGGGCCAGAGGAGCCAAGGAGCAGAAGGCTGCAGGAAGAGGAGCCCAGAAGGACTAGTGGAGTGTGGGACACAGAGACGCTGGCCAGGTGGGTGATAGGTGCTGCAGCGTGGCTAGGGAGCTGTGTCTCCAGGAAGCCAGAGCAGGATGGAAGGCAGTCAGTTGGCCTTGTTCAGACCAGTGCTCATGTCCTTGGGATGTGTGCCGGTCCCAGGGGTATCCGAGGGGACGTGGTGCGACCCTGACATTGACCCAAGAACCATTTGAGCCGCTCACCAGAACCACGCTCTTATTGGTGAGTTTTGTGATCCAGAAAGAAATACAGTAGCAAGCGAGTTGCTGGAGAGGGAGCAGGAGCTTTGAGAAAGGGGAACGGCCCAGTGAGCCGAAAGTGGGACAAAAGCAAAGTGAAGCAAGAAAAAGGGAAAAGGCAAAGGGAAGTAAGCAAAGGCAAAACAAAGTAAGCAAAAGCTAATAGCTAAAAAGCAAGAAGAATGTGAAGTGTACCAGAACAAGATGCTAGCGCTAGAGATGTGGAAATAAACAAAGATAGAGCAAGGCTCTGGTGGCACGTAATCACCCAAGAAAGGGAGCAAGTGACCCGAAACGGAGTAAGACAGTAAAGAAACAGAAGTTGAGTTACAGAACAAGGCGCTAGAGGCACGGAAATGAAGAGAGACTGAACAAATGCGTTGGTGGCACAGAAAAAGCCAAGAGAGGGCACAAGTGATCCAAAACTGAGTAACACAGAAAAGAGACAGAGAGAAAGAATGGGCAAGCCAAGAGATAGTGCAAGTGACCTGAAAGTGAGAAATAGGTCAAAGTGACCAAAATAAATGCAGTGAGTGCAAGAGGCACGTAAGTGAGAAAATGAAGGTGCAAGAGAGCACAGCGAAAAGCAAAGAGAAGGGGGTAAGAGGCACAGGAAGGTGAAAAGTAAGGAGAAGTGTGCAAGAGGCACGGAAAGGTGGAAAGAAGGTGCAAGTGTGTATGATTGAAAAGGTGTACGGGAAGCATAGTACAGAGAAAAAGGACAGAGTGGAAGAGGCAGAGAAGAAGAATGTTGTGAAGCAGCACACAAACGCTGGTAAGTTGATTTCACATTTATTTAAGGTAAATGAAAGCAAGAAAGACCCCCGAACATACGGGATCCTTCCCCATCAAAACCTCCATCAACTGACAACTTTAGAACGTAAATAACACATGCAAGTGAACGTTCCAATGACATCATAGAGGCACCCTGCTCTGCCTATGTCATCAACACTAGCTCTCTCTGCTCCCAAAGAGAAACATCATCACAACACATCTCCCTTCATTTCATTTTTTTTTTTTTTTTTTTAGAATTCTTTAACTCACTCAAACAACTACATTAAACATTTCTTTTCCCAAGTGTCTGTTATACAAAAGCGTTCTCCTTTCACACATGACCCCTCTTCACGGTAGCTATCCTGCTCTTGTTCCACACCTGCCCACCGGACACACGTACTGCACCCTTCATGACTGCCACCACTCTGACCGGGTCCGAATAAAGGGAATCCCCTTTCTTTTTGAGAAACCCTTTCCTTATCCTGACCCAATCTCCACACTCCACACGCAATTCTTTCTTTCCTCTTCTTATATTTTCACGCATGACCCATTCTGATTTTTTTTTTACCAGAGACTTCCTCACCTGATCTACCACCAGGTCAGACTCCCTACTCCTACCAAGCCAAAGTGGGCACGTTATAGAAAATGGCTTCCTGCCCCTCATAAGCTCAAACGGGCATAATCCGGTAACAGCATGTGGCGCCATTCTAAGAGCCCACATCCTGTTTTGTATCATGGCTAACTTGTCCAAACCACATTCTTCTCCCATCCTCACACTCTCCATTACACATCTATTCATCCTCTCAACAACACCATTTGATTCAGGATGATATAACGAAGTTCTCTTGTGTCCAACTCCACATCTCCTCAAATAGTTGGTGAAACCTTCTCCTATAAATTGGGGACCATTGTCTGTCAAAACAGTTTCTGGTAAACCTTCATTGGCAAAAATTTCTTGTAAAACCCTTATCATGCTCTCTCCCGTGATGTCTCTGACAATTTTAAAGTCTGTCCACCTGGAAAACAAATCCACAACCAACACAACATATTTTCCGCGACCATAGCCTAATCCTACAGGACCCAGAATGTCCATAGCAATATCGCTCCATATCCTGGAGGGTAGACCAACATCCACCAATGGCTGTTTCCTGGCTACAATGCCCTTACCACTCCTGATACAAAATTGGCAATTTGCCAGCACTGCCTCTATTTCTTTGTCAAATCCTGGCCACCAATAGTCTTCTCTCAAAACACCCGTTGTCTTAGTAACTCCAATATGACCGCTGTGTGCTAATTCTATAACCTTCTTCCTCAATCCAATGGGGACAACAGCCCTACCCCACCTGAACAAAATATCCTCATTTACAGATAACTCATCCTTCACTTCCCAATATGGTTTTGTATCTTCCTCCAATGACTGCTTACTTGGCCATGATCCAGACACAACATATGGAATTACTCTGTTGATCCCATGGTCTTCTTTCATACCCTCCAACCACTCTGGTTTGGAGACTATGCCATCAGTATTAACAAATACTAATTCTAAATCCTCATTCTTCACATTCTCAGAGTTTGCAACTCTTATCCTGGACAGGCTGTCCGCTAGAATATTTCCCTTTCCCGGGATGACTTCTATTTTAAAACAGTGCGTCTGCATCCTGGTGACCCAACCTGCCACCCGGCGCGAAACTTTGTCAAGGCCCTTATTCTCAAATATTGCTTTTAGAGGCTTATGATCAGTGCGAATTGTAAATTCCACTCCCCACACAAAACTCTTGAAACGTTCAATAGCCCAGAAACAAGCTAAAGCCTCTTTCTCAATGACCGAATATCTCATCTCTGCTCCTCTGAGACCTCTTGACGCATGAGCTATAATGTTTTCAGAACCATCAACTTGTTTCTGAGACAATACAGCTCCCAAACCACCCTCACTGGCGTCAACAGTAATAATGGTAGACTTCCTAGTGTCAAAACATCCTAACAGACGAGCCATATCTATATCTTCTTTGATGCTATTGAACTCTTTCTCACATCGATTATTCCACACGAAGTCAGCACCCTTTCTCAAAATTTTCCTTAGTTCCTGAACCTTATCAGCATAGTTCGTAACAAATTTCTGGTAGAATTCTGTCATCCCTAGAAATGAACGAAGCTCACTTTTATTTCTAGGCGTTTCTATGTTTCTTATAGAATTCACCATATCTTCTTTGGGTCTTATCCCATCTCCCGACACTTCATGACCCAGATATTCCACTCTTGTCACAGCAAACTTACATTTCTCCCCTTTCACCGTGATACCCCTCTCCTCAAACATCTTCAACACCTTGCACAGATTTTTGTCATGTTCTTCTAAAGTCTCTCCACTCACCAATACATCATCCTGAAAACAAAAAAACACCCTTCATCCCTCTCAACAAACGATCCATGATCTTCTGGAAAACTGAAGAGGCGGATGCCAATCCAAATGGCATCCTTCTAAATTGGAACACACCTTCATGTGTAATAAATGCAGTGACTTTCCTACAGGCCTCCTCCAACTCCACTTGATGATATGCTGATGCCATATCCAGTTTAGAAAAATACTTTCCCCCGCCCACCCTGGTCAATAACTCTCCCATGTTGGGCAGGGGAAGCCTGTCCACCAACACACATTTGTTTAGCTCACGCATATCAACGCACAGCCTCAAATCCCCTGAACTCTTCTTCACTATTACAACTGGGGAAACCCACTCTACTCCCCCAGCTCTCTCAATTACACCTGACGCCAACAACTTTTGTAATTCCCTTTTTACACTGCCTCGTAAAGCAAACGGCACAGGTCTGAGCTTAGCCACTACAGGTACGCTTTCCTTCTTCAAAATTATCTGGTGTTGAAACCCTTTTATTCTTCCCAAAGTCTCATCAAACACTTTCTTATACTCTGACATATATTTCCCATGACTCACGGGTTCTTCGAAAACTTGTAGGACTTGGTCTGGATGGTTGGGATCAAGTCTTATTCCCAAATTCTTTTGTTCTCTCCATCCTAGTAGAGATTGTCCTTTCTTAGTGATATACACCTTTCCATCACAACATCGACCTTTAAATTCCAACTTACTCCACACGTACCCTAACAACTCAATTCGATCTTGATTGTAACTTCCTGGACTTATGTCCGGTTTCGACAATGCTGATACATTCCCTCTCATCTCTGCTTCAAATACACTTCTAGAAATAAGCGTTATTTTTGACCCGGAGTCGGCCATTAATGACAACTTGAAACCATTTACATTCACAATAGCATATGGACGCTCACAGTCATCCTCTTCATCCCCCTTACCAACAACATTAACTGTATTGACAATAACATTCTGAGAAGGCACAACAACAACATCGTCATCTGACGATTTCCTAGCCTCCTTTTCATTCACATAAAATACTTTTCTTTGGTTATCTTGCCCAAATTGAAAATTCTTGCAACAGGACATAAAATGTCCTCTCCTCTTGCACTTAGTGCAAACGGTCCTTCGACCTGGGCAGACTACGGAGGATGCAAAATGGGTTGCACTAGTGCAACGATAACATAGTCTATCATCTTTCCTCTCCTCTCTTTTCTCATCTTTCTGACAAATATTCTGACTCCTTCTTTCCTCCGGAATGTTCCTGCTTGACTGTCTATTTCTTCCTCTTCTTTTGTTCTTTCCTTCCGCTATGTTCATTACCTCTGGTTTTGCTTCCTTAGTATCTTCTCCTTCATTTTTAGATAACTTAGCTACACATGCTAAGGAATGCTCTACTCTCTTAGCCAAATCCAATACTTCATCTAAACGTGGTTCATCTTTTAGCCATAACTCTTCCCGTATTTTGTTAGATCGACAATGTGTCATGAATTGATCTCGAATATGTTCATCAAAGCTATCTTGAAATTTACATGTTAAGGCCAGATGCCGTAAAGCAGTGACGTAATCTTCAACAGACTCCCCCTGTGCTTGAACTCGCATGCGAAAATTGTAACGCTCCAAGATTGTGCTCCTTTTTGGATTAAAATGCTTGTCAAGTTTCAACAATGCACTTTCAAATTCATTCAAATTATCTCCACTACCGTCTCCTTCTGGTTGTGGTAAAGTGTCAAAAATTCTCTGGCCTTCAAAACCCAAAAAATGCAACAACAAGGCCAGCTTCCTCTCACCAGAATATGACATACCACCAGCCGCCCTCATATAGTGCATGAAATCTTTGCGCCATTGCTGCCAAGCAATCTTTGCCATTCCTGGGGTCGGCATAAAAATGGGAGGACCTGATATGCCTGGTAGACCTGCCATGGCTGCCTGAATGACGAAATGTACAGCTGGTGTGGTTTACTTATAGTATCTCTCAGCACAATATATACTTTTATATATATATATATATATATACGCAACACCTTCATAGACAATAGATATTTGTCTGTAACGCTAAAACGCTGTGTGGCATTGCCTTTAAATCGCTTTTAAATCAAAACCGCATGTATTTTAAACCTCAATATTGATTGCCCAATTACCATAAGATATACGGTATTTAGGAAACACAGTCTCATTTGATTTGCCTGAGAATCTGTTATGCACACTACGGTAGTCACTCGTGGAGCGATCCGAAGACACAAACACAGGGGAACAGAGGCGGGCACCCCCCCCTTCCACGGGCTGCTCAACGCGTCTGCGGAGCTTCTCTTTCTTTTTCCTTTCCACTCGACGCCGCAACTGGGCGGAGCAATCCCCCTCCTGGGGATCAAGGAAGAGTGCGACTTCTCTCCACGGCAGCGCACACAGGGAGGAACAGGGGCGGGCACCCCCCCCCCCCGCGGCTGCTCAACGCGTCTGCGGAGCTTCGCTTTCCCTTTTTTTTTTCCGCTCAAAGCCCGAGCTGGGTGGAACAATCCGAGAGAACGAGTTTCCATCCGCGGCAGCACAGGGAGACACAGGGGCGAGTTCCTCGCGGGCTGCTCAACGCTTCAGCGGAGTGGCCCGGACTTCCTCGCGGGCTGCTCAACGCTTCAGCGGAGTGGCCCGGACAACCCGCACAAGTCCTGGGTGGGAAAGATATGTGCCGTGGAGAAAGTAGACAGCAGCTACGTGGCCTGGAGAGTCTCTCGATCCGGAAGGATCCACAGCTGCGGTCGTTGCTTCGTGCTGGTGTAGGCGGTGGATACTTCAACTTCACAGGGGTCTGGGTCTGCTTTCACTTCACCTGCCTTCACTTTACCTCGTCGCCATTGTTGTGAAGCAGCACACAAACGCTGGTAAGTTGATTTCACATTTATTTAAGATAAATGAAAGCAAGAAAGACACCCGAACATACGGGATCCTTCCCCATCAAAACCTCCATCAACTGACAACTTTAGAACGTAAATAACACATGCAAGTGAACGTTCCAATGACATCATAGAGGCACCCTGCTCTGCCTATGTCATCAACACTAGCTCTCTCTGCTCCCAAAGAGAAACATCATCACAACAAAGAAGAGTTGGCAGAGAATAGGGAGAGGGTTTAGAGGTCAGAGTGGTCATGCCTGGGAGGAGCAAAGAACCCGGCGTTCTCAAAAGTCTCTTATACTACCCCATGAAAGAACTTTACAGTGAAAGGTACATCCTGACAAGAGAAACCTTGTGTTTGTTTGTTGAACTGCGTAAAGAGGGGCCTATGCTTGGGCAAGAGAAGCATAGAGGCCCACCAAATACATTGTTGAACTTTGGGAAAAGAGGCCTAGACTTTGGGAAGGGAACCCTGAGAGGCCTAACAGGAACTGAATTGTACATTGAAAAGCCCATCCTGACATGGGGAACTGTTTTTTGTTTGTTTGTCGAACTTCCTGAGGAAGGCCTAAGCTTGGGGAGTAGAACCCTAAGAGGCCTTCTATAGATATTTTTGAGCAAGACATTGTTGAAATGTTTCAAGAGAGGCCTAAACTTGGGGAAGGGAACCTTGAGACGTCTGACCGGAACTGTCTTCTTTTTTTTGTTTGGAACTAGAAGGATCAAAGCTTGGGGAAGGGGATCCCAAGAGACACAGAGACATTGTGAACTCTATTGACTTGCTGCAAGAGCCCTACATGGAAGGTTCCAAGGGCAACCCTGTTGAATTGAACTACTTTGAACTGGCAGAACTACACCTATTTTATTTTGGACTTACGGACATCAACGGCCCTTAAAAGTATCAGTTGAGGGAACAATCATCTTAGAGTTAGGGCCAGGAAGGCATTACACCAACCCCACAAAGTGTGATAAAGGTTTTCAAACTGCTACGTCTGAGTCTGTGTCTCTCTTCTTAATACCATGCTTGTCTCACATCTGTCAGACATGTACTGCTGGCCACGCCCTGAGAACAGTAGAGGAGCAATACCCCATGCCATGGGACCATTTCAACATCTGCATATGGACTATGTGGATATGCTCCAAATTTGTAATGCCTACAGGTGTATGCTAGTAGTCCTATGTCCAATTTCCTAATGGATCATAGATGACCCATGCACACATCCAGATGCCATATATACAGAGAAGTTCCTTGTATTTGAAGTATTTCTAAGGTGGGTAGTGTGCAATGTGTTATGTTCTGACAACAGACTTCATTTTGTAAATGAAGTATTAGAGCACATCACTATCCTCGTGGGGATAATACACACATTCCCATAATCTGCCTATCAGCCACAAGCAAACAGCCTTGGTGAGCAGCTCAACAGCCTCTTAAAAGAATGAATTTCCAAAAGAAAAGACACTTTGAAAAAAAGTTGGTTACATTGCCTTCCTCTAGCCCTGTCATAATCAACCAGTCTCTGACCATTACCTGACTCAACATGAGCTGGTGATGGGACACAAAATGCATACTCCCATTGTTCCTCCCACATGGGCTCACACTTATGTTGAAAGTGCTGATATTGTGTTAAGGAAGGAAATGCACAATTATTTAACAGCTCTGATGGAATCTATTTAAATGTATGTCTCGACAGGTGCAGATGCGGCAGGAGGGTTAGAAAAACACAGATGAAAACCATGAAGAAACTGAAACAAGTTGAAAAGCCTTGTTTAGCCTATCCTGGTGACAGAGTGCTGTGCCTAAATGTTATTAGGAAGTGGCACAAGCCACAATTCCAATTACCTTAGGTTGTGTCAGCTGCTCCTTCCTCAGCAATCAAGGTTGAGGGACGGTGCATGTGGATCCACCTCGGTGACATCAAGTTGTATCTCGGATACTGAGACCAACGATGAAGAAGAAGTTTGGTGACCCCAGACAAGATCAATGGCAAGAGCCAACCAGCAACAAGAAGAATACAAATACATCAAGGTTTTGCATACAAGACTAGTTGGGCCAACACCCTTTAAGGACACTCATTTAAAATTAAAGTGGGAACCGTTCGAAGCAAAAGAAAAAACAAATGTTCCCCATAGACATCTTGTTCTTCTTGGTCTTATTGTTTTTTGTAAAAACATATCCTTTCCTAGGAGTCTGGAACATTTGCATCAAAATATTGTTATTTAATCTGAAAATGTGCATTATTCTGGAAATAAATTTCATTTAACTTCTAACAACGTTTTTTTCTGCAAACACTTACCTTTCGAAAGAAACAAAAGAGCAATTTCCCAGGTTGGGAAAAATTCAGTTGTTGAATGAAAAAAGAAATTATCTGTTAACACGCAGGGGAAATAAGGCCCCTAGTTATCTTCAAAAGGTAGACACGTTAGCTAACATGATCATATCGAAATCTTTCACATTTTGCTGCCTCTTTTATTATTTTCATTGCATTAGGGAACTGGTCATTAATAATGTAGCTAGACCAGTAAATGTAAGCATAGGGCGTCCAGCACCGAAATGCTAAGCAATTCCCCTCTGAACAAGAGTACCAACAGCAACTCCAGACACATGTTTCAGTCTGGTTGGACCTCATCAGTACGGTGGAGCTGTGCCTCTCTAAGAATAGTGAGCAAGGGGTACACATCTGGATTCCCCTGGTAACTCAGAGTGAGACACAAAGTTACGTAAATATGCAAAAAACAAGGGGGGGTCCTGGCAGTCCATGCGCTGGACATTAGTCCCAGTTACGAGAGGCTTACCCAGAGTCTTTAGCTCACTATCTTTCACAGAGGAGAAATATCTAAAACATTTCAGTCTTTGTCCTGCCCTAGGGTAGTCCAGCACCGAAATGCTAAGTAATTCCCCTCTGAACAAGTGTACCAACAGCAACCCCATACATGGTTGCCGAGAGCAATGCCACTGGTTAAGATTCATTCTAAACCTTCCAGCCATCAACTCTTTGTTTTCGCTTTGTCACCCCGAGTGGGTCGGGTATGCCCAGACGTGGGTCCCGTGCCTGCTGGGCCTAGAGACCCAAGCTACTCCTCACTGATGAGACCCAACAAACATGTTTGGGGATGCTTGTGTTCTCGTGAGGAAGGGATGTGACCTAGCAGTTCGGGCTGGACTGCCCCTTTTGGGGTGGGGCCAAGCCTGATTTGCATATGGTCTTCCCCCTTCTGTAATGGCCTGACAGGCGAAGAACGATGGTCTGGAGGGTTGCCCAGAGCAATGCCAGTGGTTAAGATTCATTCTAAACCTTCCAGTCATCACCTCTTTGTTTTTGCTTCAGCATAGCTCTGGTGACAATAACAACTGAAAAGACACCAGAACAATTCCCTGTGGTAAGCACACAGATTCAAAGATTGCAAAGAAGGGTGCTAGATGACTCAATGCACTAGAGCAAATTTATTGATGATTCTGCACAAGTTGTTTTGTATGTTTCCTCATCCTCTACGCCATGAGTGCCTACAGAATGTTCATATCCACAGAAACACCTGCACGTAGAACACGCTGTCTAACACATTTAGCACTCTGCACCACAAGACCACAATTTCAAAGAAGGTGGGCCACCTTGCGAAGGAGGAAAAAATAATATTCCCCTATGAATATAGCTACATAAAACAAAAGTCCATAATGGATGACACTTGAATAAAAAACAAAGATGATTCAATATACACTAGAAGGGCCGAATAGGAGAGGTTGCAATAACGGACCATAAATTGTTACAATGCATTAATGCAGCAGGGAAAGAAATACCTGGGTGATGGGAAAGACCCCAGCTGCCAATATATGGAGAGATATTTACCTCAGAACGCTGGGTCAAAGGGATGATGGTTTGTAAGGCTCAAGTACTTCTATCAGTGCCAGTAGAGGTTGCGCAGAATGCAAACAAGATATGTGTCTCAACAAATGGACTGAATATTCCAAATTGCTCACGTGGGTAGAGGATGAAGCGGGCCCCCTACCCATAGTACCCATGAATAATAGCAGCCCATGCTTCAGAAATATGGAAACAGTAAAAGTAGGGGAAAATACAGGGTACAAACACATTTTTGATGGGTTGGCATTAAAATAGGCATAGTTGTATTGATGGACTGCTAGCCTACATGCAGTTCTCTGCGAAGTAGAAAGGCCTGTGCTCCCTGATAGTGATAAGCGTACCAGCTTTAGTAGTTCCCCAAAGTAAGGTGCAGATTGGTTATTTCCCCAGGATCAACACACATAAAGCATAAGAGATCCCTCACCCTTCAACGCACAAAAAGGGATAACTATACGTTGGCCAAGGTGTATGGCGACATATCAGATGGGCATAAATTGTTCATTAGGACAGCTATGTTCTTTACATCCCTCTTTACAACTGGGCTGCAGGCCAGCATGACTGCAAATGATAGCAAATAACCCAATGGGAGCAGTTGCAGACTAGAAATCTAACTGCAAAGGCTTTAACACGATAATGGAAGAGCTGAGAACAATAAGGCTCATGACCACCCTTAACAGATACGTCCTAGATCTGATAGTGGCTATGGAGGGGTACGTCTGAGCAAGAATTGGGCCTCTGGCTTCACATATATACCACCACCCACGATGAGGAAAATGGGACCCTCACAGAGGCAATAGTTAGCTCGACGGAACTGCACACAAAAATGGCAGTAGTGGTGGTAGACATTGCATATGATGACTGGTTAAACTACCTGCTCTTGTGGATACCCAACTGGTTGGCTAACATATTCAAAATGCTAGTGGCCATATTGGTACTAGAACTATTCACTTTTTGTGTTCTACCAATGGCAATAAGCCAATGCAAAAAGACTACGAAAAAGGCAGTAGGAATGAAAAGAGTAATGAACTTGGATATTCACGTGCATGAATATACACAAACAGATGGCATTCCCCATTCGCTGACAATGGAGAGGCCTATTGCACCTCCTGGGTCAAAATTTATATATCCTCAGGACCCTCACAATAACACTGAGCACTGGGTATGTTGTGATTCCAATGGGGAGTGCTGCTATATGACCTGGAGTCCAGTTGAACATGTGAGACGTGGAAGTAGCTTGAGGGGGTGACTAAAATATGGATACCCAAGGAGCCCTATATAGGGTAGAACAGAAGGAAGAGTGTGGTCAAGGACTCGACCAGAGAGGGAATGTTTGGAGGCAGATGAAAACGTAATCTATGCTTCTGCCCCTCGTCCGGCCCAATACCAAACCTTAAAACACTTCGGGCTGAAAAAAGGAGAATCAAATCCCTCTGGAAAAACCAACCTACAGTCTCCAACAAAGATCATCTTTTGAAAATCATGGCCAAATACAAAACAGAGATCCTCCAAACCAAACGTGAGACATATGATGAACGAATTAGCAGAGCTAGATTTAGTACTAAAGAGAATGGGAATCACCTACTCCACCTACCGACATGTGCATTAAGGACAAGTCTTGGTGTACAAATATACAAAATGCACAGTCTAAGAAAATCTCTCTTCTTCAAGACAAAATAGAAGTGAAAAAACGGAACCTTCCCTATACCTCAAAGAGACACAAATCAGGCTCTACTAAACCTCCTAGGAGATTCTCCATCCAGATCCAGAACTACCTAGAAACGAACAATCACCTGGGAGTCCGGCAGTCTGGTTTCAGACCCACACATGTTACATAAATGGCCTTGATTGATCTAAAAAAAAAATTGAAGAGTTAAAGGACAAAGGGAAATTGGCTTTATTGATGCTACTAATCCTGTTAGCCACCTTTGATTTGGTGTATCATAAAGTGATGTGCAAGCACTTGGCTACAGCCACCTACTTCTCTCCGGAAGCAACAGCCTTGTTCAATCCTTTTTGGATAATCGGTCAATGAGAGTCGTCTCGTCCTCCGCTTTAGTGGATCCAATTCCTATTACATGCGGAGTACCTCAAGGCTCCTGCGTATCACCTACAATGTACACTATTTTCACTAAGCCTTTGTTCAATGACCTAGACTATCTGGGTGTCACCTACACTAACTATGCAGATGACACCCAGATTCTCATTCTTATGTCTGTTGATTATGACGTTGACTAGACTTGGTGAAATAAATCTATTTTATAATTCAGACCTGGATGGCCTCTCACGGCCTCTGCTTGAATGATGAAAAGACAGAGCTCTTGCTCATGGGAGCACCTGCCAGTCTCTTAACAAACTAAGCATTCACTTCCAGTCATTTAACATTGATGGTATTGATATTAAAGTACCTAAGGAAGTATAAGCACTAGGTTTCTACCTAGACTCATACTTGAATATGCACAGGCAAATTAACGCTACAACATCAGCGACAGCATATACCTGCAAGTTAATCCATGCATGTAAACCATGTTTATCCACAGCCAGCTGCATTACCTTAGCAAGAGCGTTAATCCTCTCCAAAATGAACTACTGTAATGCTCTCTATATTGGCTCAAGCAAACAGAATTTGAACAAACTTCAAATTCTACAGAATAATGCTCTAAGAACTGCACTAGGCATTCCTAGAAGACACATTTCGGAGGCCAGACGTAAGAGTACCTGGCTCTCAATCAAAGGCAGGATAAAGTTTAAAGGAGCCTCCCTTACTCACAAATGCCTTACTAACTCGGCCCCGAAATACTTAATAGAAAATGTGTTAAACACACCTCGACACACCAAGTCAGGATCCTACATTTGTTCTGTCTGAAGGTCCCCAGATACAAGCTAAAGAAAGTAGGGGGAAGTCATTTTCCTGTTATGACAGCTCAGCTTTGGAACTCACTGCCAACAACCATAAGAGCTGATCAGTCATTCATCGGTTTTAGGAAGAAAACAAAAAATGTCCTATTGGCCCAGGATATATAACGTGAAGTAGGCCATATCTGCAAGCCAGTTTATCCTATTATTGTTCTGTATATCTGTCTTAATTGCTTCCTGCATATCTATGATCTATAACTGATTTACAACTATATTCATTGCTTTCATAATCTTGTATATATTGTCACTTAACCTGTCTACCATGTACCCAAACTTACTTGCAACTTGTAATGTCCAAGTAACGTGTAACGCTCCCAGATACCTCCGGGTGAGGAGCGCTATATAAATAAAGAAAGAAATGGACGAAGGGCGAAGGGACTGACAAGGGCAGTCAGCAGTACCAGCACGCTGTGCTGGTGTTCGAGTACCTTTTCAGATTCTACTGTTTCTACTGTTGGAGGCGTGTGCTCAGAGGTGTGTCCCGAGCCCTCCATTCTACAAACATCCAGCCCTCCGCGAAGCGGACCGCGAAGGGACTGACAAGGGCAGTCAGCAGTACCAGCACGCTGTGCTGGTGTTCGAGTACCTTTTCAGATTCTACTGTTTCTACTGTTGGAGGCGTGTGCTCAGAGGCGTGTCCCGAGCCCTCCATTCTACAAACATCCAGCCCTCCGCGAAGCGGACCGCGAAGGGACTGATAAGGGCAGTCAGCAGTACCAGCACGCTGTGCTGGTGTTCGAGTACCTTTTCAGATTCTACTGTTTCTACTGTTGGAGGCGTGTGCTCAGAGGCGTGTCCCGAGCCCTCCATTCTACAAACATCCAGCCCTCCGCGAAGCGGACCGCGAAGGGACTAACAAGGGCAGTCAGCAGTCTGCGGGCCCGCGTGACCGCTTGACGAGCCTGCGACGAACGCACCTTGCTTGCATATAGATCCATCGCCCTTCAGACCCGGCGGATGGCAGCCATAGAGGAGCCCGCAAAGCGGAAACTTGGGGTGGAGGCCCAGGACAAGCGCGTATTAAGAAACGGCAAACCTCGTCCGCCACTGTGTAACAACAAGGACAGCGCAACCTCGCCAGAAAGTGTGGAACAACTGGCAACCCTGAGATTGCAGCGGATTTCCCGAATAAAGCACGTGGGAAAAGAAGCACAGGTAAACTCCATCCGGCATACTGAGATGAACGAAGTAAGTGACTTCAGGTTTCCTCCGATTGAATCTCAAAGTGTGGAAGGTTTACCGGCGATAACAGCGCCAATGGCGGGACGAGTCTTAGAAAATCCCCAAGCTGTTACAGCAACATCGATGTGTCCTGTGTCCCCCCCTACACCTTCAGTCACATCACCCACCCTCACAGCTCAGGGCCGAGAAATCGGGTGTGGAAGAATAATAAACCCGGTGATAGCCCCACTGTGCGCTGAAGGAGCAGAAGGAGAATGCCTCGAGCATCCTAACTCGCACGTACGGGAGATGAGGGTGATGGGATCCTGGCACCTGCCCCAACCTATAGACTCCCTTGTGGTGAAAGTACTAAGTCCAGGGGGCACCACGGAGTCACTTCCCTCCGCACCCCAGGAGAAGCGGATAGTGGTCATGATACACAACACAGAGGGAGAGGAGGAGTTGAGAACACCCCCGGACTCAGTTGTTCTACTATCAGCTCCCCAAGTCTTGGGCAAATTTGTGGGTAAGGTGGGAGAGGTAGAAAAAGAGGGGCGGGAGACAGTGGGATCTGTTTTAGAAGATGGGGACGTTCAAATCTGCGCTTCCCCTCCGCGGCTGGTAACTCCAGCGTTAAACACCGGCGGAAATGATCCCCCCCCACTCTTATCGAACTTCGCCCCACCATGCGGAACAGATGCGGCGGGTATAGTAACAAATTCCGACCAGATAACCGGCATCTCGACAAAAATGGTGGGAGGCAGCCACAAAATGTCCTCTCGCAGAGCGGTAAGGGCTAAACCCCCATATAAAAGAGGGCAGGTGGGGGGGAAAAAACACCCTACTTTTCAAGGTATAAAATCAAAACCAACTCTGAAAGAGTTTTTTGGGAAAAAACGATTGGAGGAAACAATACGGCATGATATTTCAGATGCAGAACTGCTGGCCATAGTGGAAGACAGAGCAATGCATTTTTTACACTTGAATCCTCCCCCTGAGATGACTCTTTTGCCAGAGAAAGTGGCAAATAACTCACTACATCAGCCGACTCAAGGGAACCAGACCCTGAACCCAATTAGCATGGGTGCAGATTCAGTATCCGGGAAGGGCAGCCCAGCACCTGGCTCCGGTCTTGCACCTAGCGATTGGTTGAATAAAGAGCTGGTCATAACTCAGCTAAATGTCAAGACAATACCAGTGGGAAGCGACACCCCTGGAAGGGTGACCCTACCTACTTACAACTTACTTGACACGAGGAAGAAAGTAGTGGGCTTGGGCACGCTGGAAACCCCAACAGGGGAGACACACCTGCCCCCAGCTTCGGATAAGGGCCCTCCTGTTTTGCCCAATGCACCCGCTCCACGAATGCCTCAACCTATAGCGATTAGTCCTGAAGCACTCACAGAAGGGGATGTCCCTTCAAACGATACAAGCCCGAGATACCCCAAAGATCTGGGCCCCCTGTTGGCTCCTAGATGGCAAGGAGAAAATCCCCCTAGTGAAGTGCTAGAAATGCCCTTGAAAAAAGAGGATCTCATGACTACGCTGTCCTCGGTTACCATTGCATTGGCCCCGTTTGGGAAACTATACGAAGCAATCAGCGACACTTTAAAAGACCAAACTAATCTGATTGCACACATGCACACTAAACTGACCTTTCTAGAGGGCTTCATCACTGCACACCTACATCATAAAGGAGATGACAAGGAAGTCTCTAGTGCTGAGATTCGATCAGGGCCCGCAGAAAGGTCAGTCATTCCCAATCCAAGTCTGGCAAACTGGCAAACAAACACCCAAGGGACACAAACTATAGAGCGACCTGGGATGAATGAACCCCTTGTGACGACCCAAGGTTGTGGGGGGGAAGGGGACATTGAGGGGGGGAACTGGCTTATAGAGAGACCCCGCTCTCCGGCAAAATCTGTTGACCAACCGGAATATAACATAAAGGATGGCCAGTCTCTGAGTCGTTCAGTCAATAAAGCAGGAAAGAAAAATGGATCAGTGGCATTTACCCTCCCAGAAAACGCAATAAATCAACCATGTGTGAAACCAATAGATTTCTCAACAATGAAAATTCCATCTACTTTTGAAATTTTCCAACATAAAGGCCAAAACAACCCAATCGCTAAGGGGAAGAAAGTTCTGAAAAACAAGTCCCAGCGAGAGCCCACACAAAAGGCTAAACCTGAGAATAAGGACTTGAGGAATGAAGGAAAAACCACCCCACCAACACAAAATCGTCAAGTTTTCAAATTAAAACCCGCGGAAAAGACGCGGTCGACCTCTCGGAGTCTAGAAAGATCGCGAGAGGGCTCCAGTAGCTCAATCGATCTACTGAATATGAGCATTTATACGGTTGAGGAATCAGAATCAGAAATTCCCCAAGCGTTGGCCCAAAAAAGAAAAAAAACGGAAACTCGTGATAACAGAGATAAGGACGAACCAAAATCAAAGGCTTTGCTTCTCGATTCTCCTTCGACTTCTCCGCGGGCTGCGGTAAAAACCACTTCGCCCCTGAGAAGAGTAAGCAAGAATCCAGGCCCAGCGCTGGGTAAGAGACCCCATGGGAGAAACCAATTGGAAGCCCACCCCCGAAATCTACATCAAAGCCACAGCTCCCCCGGGGCGAAAAATCCCTGGATTCAACAAGAAAGTACAGGAGCCCTTCACCGGATAAACCCAGTCCACACCTTGTCGGGCACAGGTCGGCGGGAGGGCAGATTCACTCACCTCAACAGCCCACCTCTGCTTGGGCAAAGAAAAACGATGACAAGAACATTTAAACTCCAAAGAACACAAGAAAGACAGGATAGATGGATATTAAATCGAAAGGCACTACTCAAATTATTCCAGGAGAGTCGGTTATCCCATATCGATGTTACAAAAGACATAAATATTTTGGAACCGAACCCTAATGGAAGATCTGATACTTCGTACTTACATATTGGATCGAACTACATTCAAGATCAAATCTGGAATGCAAGAGACAGATTATATAACTTGGGCTTTGACCTGTTAAATGCTATGGAGGGCAAAACACCAACCTCGAATCTTCGGGAGCGGTCCTTCTATCGACCCAGACACCAGGATCATGACCAAGACTTGTTACCTTACAAAACCCCCACAAGGCCCCAAATGTCTAGTAAACATGATGAAAATCGCTCTCAGAGAGCCTCTAACAATCTGAACAATCGACGTGACATAGAAAGGAGAAGGAGTGGGGAGAGAAGTCCTGTCCGGGTTCCATTCTCGACACGAAATCCCACCCAAAGAATTTTTCAACGTGTGGAGCAAGCCGAGGAAATACCGCAGCCAGGCAGAAGCCTTTCGGGGAAAATCTACCCAGCTGGGGAAGGAAGGAGAAACAACAACAAGTAGCCACTTGACGTCCTCTCCGGTGACTTTTCAGAGAAAGTATCGATCTCTACGAAAGTCCCGGAGACATCATTGAAATTGGGATCGTGGAACACCAGAGGCTTCAGCCATCTAACGGTCTCTTCAGATGTGAACTTGGGGAGCTTCGACGTTTTATGTTTGCAGGAAACGTGGCTAATGGAGCCACCAACGCTGGACGGTTTTCAAATGGCACACTCACCAGCCCTTAGAGAGGAGAGAGGTAGGCCTAGATCTGGCCTCATTACGGCCCTAAGAGCGGGCTCTGGACTATCATTGTCCAAAACACTCGTGGCATCAGAATTTTTTTTGGCTACGCTTCTGGAGTGGGAAAGGCCGAAAGGCCCTGCAGACCCCAATCAAAAATCAGAAATCCTTCTGATCAACGTATATTGGAACCCAAAGCGAGTGAACAATGACCCTTTTCTCGCACAAATTGAGAGCCTAATAGATGACTTTCTAATAACATCTACCTCGAGCGATGTAATCATTGCCGGAGATTTGAATACGGACCTAACTCTAGATTCCAAAGAGCCCCAAGACAGAAACAGCATGTGGCACAACTTCCTAGACACAAGAGAGATGCATATCCTGGGGCAAAGGGCCGATAAGAAGACAGAAGACATCCCAATCTGGGAAAGAGGAAATCAAACGGCAACAATTGATTACATCCAGGTGTCCAAGAGCCTCCTGCCGCTGTGCTCATCCCTTGCAACTATAAGAACACAGCACAGCGACCACAATCTACTAACTTTCTCGTGGGAGTCAAGGAGAAGAAAGGAGGAGTACGGCGCACAGGATCTGCTAGTAAACCAAAGCGGGATAAGACTGAGACTGTCGGAAGCAGCTATTTCCAAAATAACCAACCAATACAAGGAACGCAAGCTGATTAAGCAGCTACGCCCAGCAAGCAGGATCGAATATCTGCCCCTACTAACAGTCTACCACAGGAAAAAAAAAAGGTGCTACAATACGGATCTAAAGCCCCACTTCACACTTATAATGAACAACTAGTTACCCGAAGAAAGGAGGTCAGAAAGCTACAACGGGAGGCAGCAAAAACAATGTCACCAAGCAAGAAGGTTGAAGCCGCTACTGCAGGAAAAGCCTACAAAGTTTGGCTGAAGTCAACTAAGGCAAATAGGTACCAGGCAGACGCGGAAAACATGCTGAGCGCTATTAGTGGTCAAAAGGTACGCGACTTCTGGTCACTGATTAAAGGCACCTCTCAATTAGCGAACCAGGCACTACAAAACACAATCGATGAAAGATCCTGGATATCTCACTTTGAAAACCTATATGGAATCCGGGACAAGGTAATAGAGAACCGGACACCTAGTTCTGGAGAACTGTGGGAAATTCCAACGGACCTGAACACAATTAAAGGGAAAATAACTCAGCTCAACGGATCCAGAGCGGCAGGACCCGACGGCATAACCAATTTCGATATAAAGAACAAATTGGAATTCTGGGCCCCTTTCATCCAGGAAGTTTTTTCAAACTGTATTAGACTCTCGACCATCCCATCATCCTGGAAGAAAGCGATTTTGGTCCCTATTTTCAAAAAAGGATCTAAAGACAACCCTTCACACTATCGGCCCATCGCTTTACTAGACTCTATAGGAAAGGTCTTTGGGGCCTTAATCCTGGACAACTTTAGCAACTGGATCTCGGCGACTGGCCTGTCGGATCCCTTCCAGGCGGGTTTCGTGAAAAACGTAGGCACTTTGGCTAATGTTCTGGCAGTGAGCACACTAAAAGCCAAGGTATTCGAGGGCAGCCCCAAGATCTACATGGCATTCATCGACCTGGTCCAGGCGTTTGACCGGGTAGACAGGCAACGATTATGGGATAAATTACAACACCACGCCTGCCCCTCAAGGATACTGGAACCCATAAAGGCCCTATATACAGAAACCACAATATGTGTCCGGCTCAACAACCAAGGCCTTCTGTCCACCTGGATGAAGACCGTAAGAGGGGTAAAGCAGGGATGCCCCTTAGCTCCTGCCCTGTATAACGCATATATGGCTGACTTCAAAGAGTACGAAGCTAGAGTCCGGACATTCCCCCCGACATTGGGAGCTAGCAAAATCTCACGATTGCTATACGCGGACAACATAATCCTCTTTGATGTAACTCCTATCGGCCTCCAGAGACAGATAAATAACCTTGATTCTTACCTCAAAGAGAACAACCTCCTGATGAATTTGGAAAAGACCAAAATCATGACTTTGGGAGGACACGAAAGGAAGTCAGAGAAATTCACATGGGCGGTAAATAACATCAAAATTGAATTGGTAGACAGCTTTAAATATCTGGGAGTGATTATCAACAAGAACTGCAAGGAAAAACTGATGCAGGAGAACATCATGACTAAGGCGAGACTTCTCGCCTCTCAATCTCGGGCAATATTGAAAAAATATGGAAAATTCACCATAGCCCCTGTGATAACCTTCTACAAGGCCAAAGTGATCCCGACACTCACATATGGAGCAGAAGCCCTACCGAATCTGCCAACATCTTTCTGGCTAAAAGTGGAAGGTTTTATTGGAGAAAGGTTCTTAACCTTCCCGATTCGCTACCAATGGTGATAATAAGAAGGGAACTTTCCCTACAATCTTTGACCTCTATTGTCTCCCGTAATGAAGCAATGTTATTTCGAAAGTGCCTACTTCCAAACCCCTCACGGATCATGCAAGAAATCCAGTATGAAATCCGGTCTGGATCATGTAAAATGCTCACAAGTTGGATGATAAAGATCGAATCAATCTTAGAGAATGCTGGAAGTTCCAAAGATGAACTAATTAATAACCCGGCCAAGGTGAAATCTCGACTACTAAATCAAGACTGGATCGATACTTTGGAAAAAGCTGCCGCCTCAAAACTGTTTAAAGATCCTACTTCTCAGCTGTCCAAAGTGAATGAGCTCAAACCTTACTTATTAAGAGGACCGAACTCTAAACTCAGGATGAACTTTTTAAGAATCCGCCTTAATATCGTTCACACAAGGGAAGTCCTATTCCGTAGAAAACTGGCCCCGGACGAAGCATGCAGATTCTGCACGAAGTCAGAGATGGCTGAAACCATAAGACACCTCCTGCTCAACTGGTTAGGCGTCACGGGCCCCCGCCAGAGACACCTCAGACATTTGTTCAAAAACCTATACGTCTACGAGGAAGAGGAATGGTGGTGCCGGCTCATAAGTGGGGAAAAGACTATTTGGGTGATCTTGGTGGTAGGGTTCTTTCGAGAGATCGCCCTGCTTACCTGACCGCAGACACGGATGGGCAGGATAGCCAGCTGGGTGTCCTTAGCCCGCCACTCCTGTGGGGGTCGCGGTCCCTGTCCATGATCCCGGTGTAGAATCAGAGTGGGAACTACGTGTGACTGCAACACAGGTTAAAGTAAGACTCCACGCCGTTCTGTTTGTGAACTTCGAACAGTTAGTGGGAGGATTACATCTCTATTTTGTAAAAATTGTATTATACAATTAAATCAAATAAAAAAAATAAATAAAAAAAAATAAAGAAAGAAAGAAAGAAATAAACAAACAATACCACACAGGTGAGAAATGTTACTCACTGAGGCAACCGAACGTCCTTATCCCAGGCAGGTACAACACGACATGGAGACAATTTAAGCTGAAGATTCCAAAAGCTGTCAAACTAACGTAACAGTAACAAGCGCATGCATTAGACACAAAGCACATGTGTACTCCACATGAACAGCACATACACTAGGTAATATATGCATTTATACATGAAGAATATTAATATAGAATCCACAGACATGAAGAACACTAACACAACCGGTGTATAATGAGAATTCAACATGAATGATATGCGAATATAGCTCGCTAACATAGAAACTAGGGTGTAGCAAAGCAGCCATCTTCTTAAAAATGGTAGAACTCAAAATGATGAGTCCACAAGAAATACAAATCCTTGCAGAGTTCAGTAGTTAGCTGGCAATTAGTGCCAGGGTTACAATGAAATAGGGAGGATAGGCATGATATAACAGTTACCAAGATGCAAGCAGGATACTCCCAGATGAATTAAACTTTTATAAGAGCACAACCAGCCTTTGTTAACGAGGCGCAGTAACATAGTGTGCCACAAGACACCATGAAAAGTAACTCCAGTGGAAATAGAGAACATGACAGACCCATTAATAAGAGTTAAAATCTCAACACATAAAATGTAATTCCAGTTCATACAGGGTCTCGTAGCGTGTGACCCATAATTGTAGAACACTGACTATTCATTAGAAACCAACAGATAATACACCTGCAGTACTCCCTACACATGCATGTAGACATGAGACACCGCACAAGGTCAAATACCATCTGGCTAATATCTTGACAACCTGTCAAGTGTCCAAGGTTGGTCATCAATGTGCCAATCGAATCAAATCCTTAATGTTATGCTTTCCATCAAGTAATATGCCAACAAGCCATTGTCATGAAGATGATGTAGTTTAACCTTTATCAATATAGAGATGATTCCACCTGGAGCCATCAGGTATGTCTAACCCAATCAAATATTTAACCCCTATAGAAGCCATATGTAGCCAAGCTCACTAACCTATCCCAAGTCATCGTAGGTTTTTGTAAACTGTTATGATGTAATTGATGAGGATTTTGTAGTATTTAGCCAATTGTTTCTAATTTGTATGTCGAGAGACACAAGATTTGAATGCTTGTAGGCTGTCTCTGCTTTATTTGGATGACAATAAAACTGGATATTTCTGCACACTTTGTCTACTTCCTCATTTAAGTCTGTTTGGATTGACTCGAGTTCCGCTGGGCATGTTTGGGACTTTTGGGGCCATCTTAACAACTTGAACTACCAAGTACCTTCCTGAATCGGCACATTAGTTTTTAAAAACCTACTTTATAGACATAGCATGTAACATGTAACACTTCAATTAATGGATCCATTGCGTTATATCGCTTTAAATGACCAAACCAGAAAATAAGGTTCTAGCATTGTTTGGGTGGTTTCAGGTTTAACTTGAAAATTGCACACAATATTATATTTAATACTGACATATTACTCTGACATAATTGATGACTAGTATCAAACCCACAGCTAGAGTAGCTGCTCGCTCCCCAGGCAAATGTTTCTATCTCTGGTTGTCCAGTGCTCTCACAATGTGGATACCTGAGTGGATATGTCTACAAATAGCAATCTGTGCAGGATGTAAGCCACTGTTGCTGGCCCACCTGGGCTCTCTTTTTAATCCTGCATGTGACCCAAATAGGTGTACTGTTTATTGTGTGTTGAGATTAATTTAAGGCAATTTATGGTGGTAACGGACTCATTTGCGATAGAGTGATGCTCCAGGGAATTGCGTCTGTTTTGGCTAAACTAAGGGTTAGCTACAGAAACTAAACACTCTGCATATATGCTCTCTAGCAGGCTGAAGACAAAAAGAACATCTTCTCCCCAGGAATCACAAAGGAGTTGATGAACAAGATTGTAATGAACGATCAAAACATTGTCAGTGGAGAAGACAAAGGAACCCCACATAGTTCCCTCCGAGATGCTTCGAAACAGGTATGGCTCCTCCGGACTCTGCAACTTGAAATGTACAATTCATTATGCAACAATGCTCGAGTAGACCTATAAACCTGACACAAAATATATACGTGCGTCAGATGTCCATTTGTGTGTGGTTTGGTCATGCTGACAAAAAGCCATTCTTCTGTACTGAATTAATTACTAAATAACATCTGTAACATGAGTCTGAATATACAGATAAAATGATTTGAATTACTCTCTTAAAGTACATGAATGGTTTAACATGTATCAGAACTAGTCAGTTTTCTCTCTTTTGAGCAGTATGTGGTATAAGACATTGGGCCTCATTCCGAGATTGGAGGTAGCCATGGCGCTATTTGCACCATGGCTGCCTCCAATACCGGGTCCGGCACTGGTCTTGTCCAATGGCAATCATTGAACAACCCATTCCCCATTCCCATTTGAGCCCCCACAGGGGTCAATGGGAATGGGGTGGGCGCTAATAACGGGCTCGCGACTAGCAAGCCCGTTATTAGCGTCCTGGTGCCTTAGCGGGACCCGTATGGGACATGTAGTCAGACCACACGTTCCTTACGGTTCCCGCTAAGGGCCCTCGGAATTGGGCGGTAAACGATTACCTCCGACTCTGTGGGCCTGACCTGCTGGACGCAACAGAACCCACCCGCAGAGTTGTCACGGAAAAACCAGCACTGTTAACAACGATGCTAGTACTTCCGTGAACTCATTCCCGCTCCGCCAGGACTTGTAATGTCCCAATGGCAGTGGGAAGTCAGGCGACGGATTTAGTGTTACGAGGACGGCGGCATCCCACCAGTAGCACCAGTGGGTTACTGCTGTCTTCGTAATGCGGCCAATAGTGTTTTCTCATAACAATACATTGGGGCATTCATGAGAGTCGGCAAAGGAACGTCCCCTTTGGTATTTTTTTTTGTGCAATACTTTTGTATGTGTGAAGTTAAAGGCTTTCCTTCTTTCTCGTCTGCAGCTGCCGGATATTGAGTACCCCAAGGAGAATTCAAGGAGATATGTCAAGCAGGATCCAAGTGAGGAAAATATCAGGGAGAAAGAACTGACATATCGCTCATCGCTGGATCTTAGGAAACCGGTATAAACCCCTTATACTGCCGACACTTGAATGCACATGGAAGTGTCCTTTTAGTCCAGGAAGCAAGACTGGGAGAGATACGCACATGCATTATTGCTACGTTGAGTAGCAATGTTACTTTACTACTTCCGTTTTGTTTTTGGCTGAGTAAAACCCGATGTCATAATGGGTGGATATGCAAAGTTGCACAAACTCAAAGGAAAAGAGCATTGGTCATCTTGCGGGACCAAACATTAAAAGGTGATGTGACTATTTAGGAGTGGGGGCGGGGCATTTTTGACATATGGGATGGTCATAGTGGTTAAGTGTGCAACATGCACCTAGCTTTGTTCACCTAGGAGGCATCACACTAGGGAAATATAGACCCTCTGGATAACAATGATATTCTAGAGTCCCAGCCAGTTTCCTTGGAGGACCAATGCCCTTCCGGAATCAGCTATAAATAGCCAGCGGTGTGGTGTGTCCAGTTGTGCCCCTGCCATTTCATGTGCAGCGCTACCTTTTGCTTGAGTATGTATCTTGTTAGATGAACTAGGGGTATGGAAGTTTGCCTACAGAGTTTAAGGGGTTACTGCACAACTCTGTGAACGCTCTACAATAATCCCAACATATCCATCCCTCAACTTGAGGGAATCAGGAGGAGCAATGATTTGCACCCTGCACTCTACTGTGGAATGATAGGAGGTGGGAGGTGCCCGGCCTTTGTACAGGGTTATGGGCTGGAAACCAGAGGAGACCCGAGGAGAGCACGCGGTCAGTCAGAAGTGGTTGGGTACCCCTGTGAGCCACTGGGCAATCACTAGGTAGGACGGGGGACTCCGGAGTGTGGAGTGAACTTTGGGGCGATGCTGGAGCTGAGTGAAGGTGAGACACTGGACATATAAGAGAAGTGCAGCTCTGAGCACCCAATCTGCCGGTCGCACCACAGCCGAGCCCTCTACTGAGAGAGTATCAGAGAAATGGAAATATGAGCAGTGGGCTGGAGGAGTAAATGAACACAGAGGCAACCGTAATACTAGCTATACAGGATTAAGCGGCACACTACGAAGGGTTGGTGGCTGGAAGTGAACCTACTAGGGCTTTGCAGGCTGACAAAAGTGCGGTAGCCGTGATCAAGACAACAGCTCATTGGCTACGGAATTGGAGACGTTTGTGAGAACACTACAACAGGTGATCCAATAAGAAAGTGGTGAAATATGTACTTGTTTTTTAGCAAAAGGAAGCACTGAGAGAGCTGACACATCCTTCAGATGCAGGCGGTACCTCTACACCACTAGATTTGAGAAAAATGGCTGGGAACAATATTTTAGAATGACTGGACACAAGGAAGATAGGTTGAGTGCTCAGTTTGGATAGGAGGGTTCAGAGGATTGGGGAGCAGGGAAGGTAGGTGGGGTGCTCAGTTTGGATAGGAGGGTTTGGAGGATTGGGGAGCAGGGCAGGTACGTTTGGTGTTTAGTTTGGAGAGGAGGGTTCAGAGGATTGGAGAGCAGGGAAGGTAGGTGGGGTGCTCAGTTTGGATAGGAGGGTTTGGAGGATTGGGGAGCAGGGCAGGTACGTTTGGTGCTTAGTTTGTATAGCAGGGTTCGGAGGATTGGGGGAGCAGAGCCGGTACGTTTGGTGCTCAGTTTGGATAGGAGGGTTCGGAGGATTGGGGAGCAGGGAAGGTAGGTTGGGTGCTCAGTTTGGATAGGAGGGTTCAGAGGATTGGGGAGCACGGCAGGTACGTTTGGTGCTGAGTTTGGATAGGAGGCTTCGGAGGATTGCGGAGCAGGGCCGGAACGTTTGGTGCTCAGTTTGGATAGGAGGGTTCGGAGGATTGGGGAGCAGGGCTGGTACGTTTGGTGCTCAGTTTGGATAGGAGGGTTCAGAGGATTGGGGAGCAGGGCCGGTACGTTTGGTGCTCAGTTTGGATAGGAGGCTTCGGAGGATTGCGGAGCAGGGCCGGAACGTTTGGTGCTCAGTTTGGATAGGAGGGTTCGGAGGATTGGGGAGCAGGGCTGGTACGTTTGGTGCTCAGTTTGGATAGGAGGGTTCAGAGGATTGGGGAGCAGGGCCGGTACGTTTGGTGCTCAGTTTGGATAGGAGGATTCAGAGGATTGGGGAGCAGGGCCGGTACGTTTGGTGTTCAGTTTGGATAGGAGGGTTTGGAGGATTGAGGAGCAGGGAAGGTAGGTTGGGTGCTCAGTTTGGATAGGAGGGTTCAGAGGATTGGGGAGCAGGGCAGGTACATTTGGTGCTTAGTTTGGATAGGAGGGTTCGGAGGATTGGAGAGCAGGGCCGGGTCGTTTGGTGCTCAGTTTGGATAGGAGGGTTTGGAGGATTGGGGAGCAGGGCCGGTACGTTTGGTGCTCAGTTTGGATAGGAGGGTTCGGTGGATTGGGGAGCAGGGCCGGTACGTTTGGTGCTCAGTTTGGATAGGAGGGTTCAGAGGATTGGGGAGCAGTGAATGTAGGTTGGGTGCTCAGTTTGGATCAGAGGATTCAGAGGATTGGGGAGCAGGGCCGGTATGTTTGGATAGGAGGATTCAGAGGATTGGGGGAGCAGGGCCGGTACGTTTGGTGCTCAGTTTGGATAGGAGGATTCAGAGGATTGGGGAGCAGGGAAGGTAGGTTGGGTGCTCAGTTTGGATAGGAGGATTCAGAGGATTGGGGAGCAGGGAAGGTAGGTGGGGTACTCAGTTTGGATAGGAGGATTCAGAAGATTGGGGAGCTCCTTCCATTGCTACCAGGTGGAGTATGAACCTTCCAGTGGAGTGGGGCAGGTAGAGAAGCGGGGCAAACTGGGGTGTAGGCACAGGGCAGGCGGGGGACTGATAGGTGGTGAAGGGATGAGAAGCCGAGAGTTTGAGAGGGATAGTGCATTGAGATGCCCACCTTGTGATAGTGGGAGACAAGACTATACAAGGAATAATAGACGAGTTGCAGGAAGTTAAAAAGAGCGCGCTTTTGCATGGAGAGCCATCCAGTATGATAATAATAAATAATAATAATCCTTGGTGGTGACGATAAGACCCACAGCTCCAGCGGCTGCGTGCTTCTAAGGTGAATGCTGTAATCTCTGCTTGGCAATGATACATTGCACCTGCCTGAGACACAGTCCAAGAGCCGGTGCACTTTGTCCACAAGGCATTAGTGTGCAGCTATGATGAGTCATGTTAAGTAGCAAATAGACGTCTACTGGCAACATGTTAAACAGCGCTGTATGTGGCTTTGCGGGGCGAGATGCTTGGGGTGTGAAATGGTGGAGAAATGGGTCATTGAATCATATAAAAAGGTTAATATGCTCATTTCTTGGCATCATTACAGAAGGTGGTCTGGCAAGCCCCCTTGCATAAATGAGTGCCCACAGTGCACTCCTGAAGCTAATGTATTATAGGCTCCCAGCACCATGCGGATGCCTGAAGGGCATTTCAGTGGCAAGCCCTTAAAGGACCAGTTAGCGTAACATATCGACAAAAAAGCATTTCTGCCCCTTTTGGGGGATAGAAATGCAAGAGTAACCAACATGAGTAAACCACTGCTGCCATATTGTGCCCCTTTCTCCCTGCCTGTTCCCAACAGGCAGAGAGGAATGTGGCTCATTACTGTACATATCCCATTTGTGAATTTCGGGTCTGTATGGAAATGCATCAACATGTCACCTGATTTCCGCACAGTGAGTAGGAAAGTTAATCTCAGAGTGATGCCTTTTGAGACTAGTGTGTAGTTTTTTTGATGCGCATGAACCACTTTCATCAGTTGTGGCAAATAGCATTTCGAGAATCTGGACAAATATGTCCCAATGTATCTCTGAGTAACAAATCCTCTTCCTGTATTGTGCTGAAATTTGAGTTCATTTGGCCTCATTACACGTTTGGCAGTATTTTGGTGGTAAATCCGATTACATACCGGCAAGCTTAATTACGGTTACCGCCACTTGGTCTCACAGATTTACCATAGGATTACAAGTGGTGGTAGGCGGTGTAAATCCCCATTTTTTTAATCGTTGATAGGATTCTATTGGGATTTCGGCAGGATTACTGATTTTGCCATTTTTTGGCAGGACAATGCTGGTGGAAAATCCTCCACCTTTCCACCAAAGTTGCAGTAAGGCAGAGCGATAAAGAGGTGGTAATGCAGTGGTAAAAGGGCTACCACTGCATTACCGCCATGTTTTCACGCACCGCCCGCTGTACTGAGGCCCATTGATTTCTTTTCATTCTTGCTTTACAGCTTCTTGAGCCCCCACCCCAGTTTTTGCAGATCGGATTATAATCTACAACTTTATTAACTTGTGTAATTGAAAACCCCTTGCCAGATTATTTGTGGTCTCTGAATGGCAAGGATTGACACCACTGTCGCTTGCACACCAGGGCTCTCTTTATTCTCCTGCATGAGACATGAACAGTTCCTCTGTGTGAGGTGCCTAGAGTTCACTAAGACAGTTTTGTGGTTGGCTGTCTGATCTGTGGTGCATTGCTGCTCAAGTGAAATTGTGTGTGTCCTGAAGGTAAGCTACAAAACAGAAACCTTCTGTATTTTCCCTTCAGCACGCTGGGGAGAAAAAGAAAATCCCGACTCCGAGAATAAAGAGGGAGGCCATGACCAGGACTTCACAAAAGGAACAAAACATTGTTAACCGAGAAGATAAAGGCGTCACGACGCAAACCGTACACCGCAATACTACAAAACAGGTGCAGTTCCTCCAGACAGTGTATCATGAAATGTACAATTCCTTATTCACCAAGAGTGGACATGTGGCTTCTAGAGGCTTAGCAGTCTGACTAAAAAGACCACTTAAAGTTCAAAATCTCCAAATTAGGGTATTTATTGACCATTTGAAATATTGACACCTCTCTGAGGTTGAGATGCAACATTCAGAATATTTATTTATTTTATTTATTTAGTATTATACAGTATTGATTTTTGTAAAGGCTCACTCCCCGATTTACACGTGCATATTCATAAAATATAATACACCCCAGTGGGGAATGAGACTAGGAGGACAGGTTGCAAGATTAGATAAGTTTATAAAAAGTTGGCATCCTGAGAGCTCTGCTGCCTCGAGAGCGCTCTGGCAAACAATACAATTACAGAGAATTATAAAGGAAAACAGCACCATAGATGAGGCAATTAACATAGGTTGCTATAGCAGTGCGGAATTGGCTGGAAGGCCAAAACACATATGTCGATGTAGGTGCTGCTTCTTCTGGATTGGTTCCCCAGATGGTGGGAGGGTGAGCGTCACAAGGTCCAGCTGCATGTGTCCGGGAGGGGTGAGGGTTAGGTCACGGTGAGATAGAGTTGGCACTAACTAAGCAAGCATGAGAAACTACCATTCAATATATAATAAACAACAATCATTAGTATACCTTTGAATAAATCTAGAAAACCTATAAATTGCAGGCATGCGATTACACCATCTTTCATTGGGACTTTTATGGGGTAGAAGGCGTAGAGGGCTTGTCCTCTGTGTTAACCTGGGCGACAGGGTGGTTCTTAGCACATCAAGGCAAGTGGGGAGTTATAATGACAAGTGTTGGTTTTAGGGCACAATATACTGAGACAGAGGTCTGGGTATATTGGGGGCACTGTGGGTTGGGCTGCACCGCAAGGTCATACTTCTGGTACATCAAGAGAATACCTTAGGAGAGCACAGGGTTACATTGGCTGCCATTTTCCAACAGCGGGGGCAAAGGAGCAGGGGCAGGTTTGTGGAGATGGATGAGCTTCAAGGCATGGTTCGAGACGGTTCACACACAGACAGTGATCACAGAGGAAGGGTGATATGATACATTCTGTGATTTGTTTCAATTATCCCCGGCGCATCCATGAGAGAGGGATTTGTGAAGCTTTCAGACTGGGAGGAAAAGGCGGGGGCCATGAGAGCTCTGTGCGCGGCGCTGCAAGGGGAGAGAAGCCTTTTCGTATTATTGAAATGAGACCTAGTCCAAAGATGGAGTCGAGGGCACACAAAATGGAAGCCAAGTGTATCCCGCAATAGCCCCACTTATGCTAATGTTAGCATACAGGCAATGGAGGCGTCCCCCGCTATTGCACGAGTAAGTGGTCCATAACATGCAGAATGTGTGAGGGGGGCCCAAACGTCCCCTCACTTCCACACACTTTTAATACTAGCACAGATCACAAACCCAATTTCATCAATGAAATTAAAACAATCATTACAATCATAAATCCATAATAAAATTCTATAATCAAGATGATCTCATAGATTTGTCTTCATAGCAAAGTAAGACAGATTATACAGTCCTCATGATTGCCACTTAAGAGCAGTGTCCATAGGTCAAAGGCATCAATGGATGTAGTGAACCCCATAGAGATCAAGGCTTTTGATCTCAACCAGGCCATAGCATTACATTCAGTCAATAGATGGCAAGAAAATTCCAATTCTTGATCTCCACAGAACCTAAATATTGTGGCAGCATATGCGCTCTGCTGTCTTGCCCCACGAGCATGCCCTTGATCGGTAGGTGGCATGTCTGCAAAGGCATCTGGGATGTTGTCTGGGGGGAGGGTTGCATGCGGCCAGGCACAGGCACACACTGTTTCTTCATCTCATAGGGGGTGGTTGTACTGCTGTCATATCATGTTGCAAGTGGGCTCACATTGACCTGGTTCACTGCATCCATTTTTTCTCATTGTTTAATCATAACATTTCTAAACACTCTCCAGAGTCTTTACGATGACATGCACAGGTAGGTCAGGCCGCATTCTGCGTATTCCGGCAGCTCCCAGATTTAGAGCTGAGAATCTTCTAAAACATGCAAATCTGTGAGAAACACCAATATTGGACTGCAATACTACTAGGCAAGTAACATAATGGTCCAGCGTCTCCTCCCTAGGGTGCTAGTGAGTCCAGCCAAGATGGCTGCTTAACATTGACGTTCATGCCTTCTTCAACTTGCTGTTAGTCAGATCAAGGTGCCCCCACAACTATTGATTTTACGGCTCCCTCAGTTGGGCTGCTAGTGAGCCTAGCCTACAAGGCCTCATAGTTGCAGAGTTCATGGTTCCCTCCGCTCAGATCAATACAAAATGGCCTCTGGCAACATGTGTTAAAAGCATATCAAACAACATTCTATTTAAGGATGATCTGACTAAGGCCGACCTAAGGCAAGCATGTGGCAGAGGGAGAAGGGATAAAGAGATGAATTGAAATGCATTTGAAAAGTTTGAAGGATGGAAGGCAATAAAAGGAGAAGGGAGGGATTATGGTTGTCACTCGCCCAAAAATGGGAAAATGTATATAAAATGGCCAATTTCTATTCTTGATATAAACAAAGGAATTTTTCCAAATGCTATTTTTGTATAGCTAGTTTTTGCTTACGCCACCATGGGCGCTAGTATGCTTGATCAAGCTGGCCATCAAAGTTGTGCCAATAGCCCCAACTGCAGATATGTTAGCACGCCTGGCCAACATAGCCCCTCACCACTGGCGTTCATGCCTCCTTCTCCTTGGGTATTAGTGTGCCTGCTGCTAGGCAAGATTCTATGCAGTAACCCTGTGGGAGACTACACCAGTCTTGTCCTCTTGGTATAGGTCTGTACTACACAAGTTGGTAGTGTGACTGGGCAGCCAGACTTATCTCAAGAGGGGTAGATGTGAGCTGTAGAGCTGTAGCATCGAAATCCACAATTACAAGTATTCAAATAATACTTTCACTCAAGGTTTTCTAGTAAAATAATTATTTATTTCTTTAATGGCCAGTTTTAAATAAGCATTCTTTAAAAAGGGCAATGTGCAACAATAAAAATACACTTCATAACACGTTCTCAGAATCAAGATAAGCAAGTAGATGCTTTTTAGAGATGCTTCATAGACATTTCCTACACCCTGAGGTGGCTTCAATTGCTAGAACAGTATTGGCATTTATATATCACGTTTTTGCTTTTTTGCTTGGTAACATTGCGAGGTTGTGGATAAAGGAAAGGTTAGGGAAGGAAAAAGGTTAACAGGTTCTTAGCATGTGAGCCCTTACCAATCTCCCAATGAAGTCCAGATAAAACCTTTCCCAGCAATACTAGTTAAAAACCAATGTACCACCTATGAGGGATAGTTGGAATCAAAGTCAATGGGTCAGAAGAGTCTGCACAGAGCCAGGGCAGCCAAAGTCAATTTGAACAATGTCTATGGAGCTGAGCCACTTCTTTGATAGCACAAAGCCTTGCACAAAGTTAGCGAGTTTGTACAAAATCACTGTTGGGCCACAAGCTGTTAGGCTTCTGAAAGAGAGAGCTGAGATCAACTGTAGAAAAAGCAGCTACTGCAAGTCGCAAGTGAGATAATGCAAGCTACAGACAAAGAGGTAAGTACCCCTTAGTCAGGACAGTACCTTAGGTTGGAAGGAGGGGATCCAGCTGGCTTCTGTTCTAATTGCAGAGTTGTAGATCCTGGGTTCCTGGGCCTAAGTTGTAGGCCTAAGAGGGAGGACGTCTGGAGGACTCCTGCACTGCGGTTGGAAGGTCAGCGGCAGCTATGGGCTTTTTTCAGATCAGCAGCACTTCGGGGATTCAGCTACTGGCAAATAGCACCACTGCAGATTTCGGACACGGGATGGGCTTCCTTCGCTTCTTGAGCCCAGCACTATGGTGAGGTGACCCGAGCTTGAGTCGTTCTGCTTCGGTAGGGTCCTCAGGATCTTCATGTACCTTCGGTCTGGCTTAAAAACAATGCACTTGACTACAGATTTCTGGACCCCAAGCACTCGGTTCCAGCAGCAGCAAAAAAGTACAGTCAGTTGGGGAAGGTCTTCCAGCAAAGTTAGTCATGGGGTAAGTTGGTCCCAATAATCCAAGGGAAGAAGTCTCCCCCACCGGAGCTTTTCTAGTCGATTCGGAAGAGCAGTTTCATCACAGAAGCATGGCTTCACTGGGTAGTTCAACGGTCCAGGAGGGTACAGCAAGCTTCTCTTCATGATTCCTTTGTCAGATGTTTCATCCAGTGGTCGACTCTGCAGGTTTCTCTCATTCATGTCCTGCCTAGCTGTCACTCAAACAGCAGGGTGGCTGTCCTGCAAGGACAGCCAGCCAAGCCGCACTGGGTGCATTCAGGTAACCAAGGAGACTACGGCCAGGGAGTTTCAAGCACCCCCCTCCCTTCCTGCCCTACCAGACACACTGGAGCCAGAGGTGGGTTTCAATACTGAAGCCTGCCAAAGGCAAAATTAACAAAGAGTGAAACCTGTTTTGCTGTGCAGAGTAAAACCCAAGAAAGATCTCACTAACAAGAAATGGAGAAAAAAGACCAGGGCCATTTCGACACAATGGTCACCCATGGGTGCTATACTGCAGCTGTGGATTCAGCCTGTGGTAGAAAAGTACAAAGGCAGGAAAAATAAACCACTGGCACCAGCCATTAAAAGTAGTGAGGTCAACATAAAAAATGTTACATGCGTAGGTAGAAAAAGGGGCTACTAAGTAACCCGCCAGAACCCCACATAAAATGGGCTGTGTTGGATCTAAAGAGAGAAAAGGTAAGTAAAGTGAATTTACTTTACTTAACTTGGGAACAATAGTTCTCACAGGAAAAGGTATTTAAACCTTCAGAGAAATGTAAAGGATTTCTCTGTGACACTGCACTGAGGGTGCTGTGTGTCACCATATAAAAAGTAGATGCCTATGGAGTTTGCCAGACTCCAAAAATAATGGAAACACATAATCCAAATCAGATCAAAATGCAGGAGAAAGTGAGAACAAGGTCTCACTCACTCCAGGCTAACAACTAAAGGTCCTAACTTCCAGCAAAAGAGCTAGGGGTCTCTAAGGTTGAAGGAAATTAGCGCAGAAAGGAGAATTCTCCCCCTTTCAAGGTCAGCTGGAGTGCTAGTGGGACGGTTAATTGATTCGTTTTTCACTGGTCATCAACTTTTCTTTTAACATATATGACTAGCTCAACATCAAGGGTGCAAGTTTTATCTCCCTGTGATTATGTTATGTTATGTTGATTTATACCGCACACCGCCACCACCCAGGGGCTGTCTCCAGGTGTCCATTTACATTTGGTATTTCCCCTCCCAGAAGCTGCCTGCTGGGGGCGACATATTGCCAGGTAGCCCTGCATCAATATTGCAATGCGAGGTACATCACTGCAAGATTGGCGTCTGGCTTACAACTTGAATTACCACTTCAATGACCACTTCATTTCGGAAAGGTGACTTGCGGCATGTGGAGTGGAAAGCGCTGGTCGGATCATTTATAGTACTCAAGAAGTGCTTTTTCATGATGACCCTGTCTTCGGGGCTACATAGGTCTTCTTGCTGTTAAGTTGTTTGCCCATTGCATGCTGTTCAGTTGGTCTGTCCTGGAATTGAAACTACATGACCAATTCTGCGAATCACAGTATATCCTTCAGTGGCATTGAACACCCTTTGCTTCATCAAAATTCCCCATATGAAGCCAAGATATTTGCTGATGGATTCTCTAAAGAATTAAACATAGGCTTTGACCCACTCATTGACAATGGCTCACCCATCAGCAACCTTGTCGTTAACCGTCACCATTGCACCTGTGGTCCATGCGTTATGTAACCATGTCAAGATTAGCAGCAAAGGCATAATTGATAGCTTCTGATCATGCAACCTTCACTGTGGTTGCTGATCAGCGTCAATACCTTCCTCGTAATTATGGAGGCTTCGGTATTGGAAACGTCTTCAGATAAGGAGCCCTGCACCGTAAAGAATTCCCAAAATCTGCACGTTATCGCGTTCACCTCCCCCCAAAGAGGGGTGCAGCTTCATCTAGAGTATGCCAGAGGAGCTAAAGAAATACCAAGACAATCCTGCTTCTGCCACTCCTATTGGCTGCTCCACTGTTGCCATGGGAACTTAATGCGCTTCCCACAACTTTTCAAATACTCTTGTATCCTGAGGGTATGCTATTGTGTTCCTGGATGATCAGATATTCTGTGGACCAGAACACAAGTCTTAGAAACACTGGTCTTGTGTATAAAGAGTATTCTGATTACCACCTTGGAGAAACACCTGTTTGTTTATGTTTATGTTTAGGCATTTATAACGCACACCAGGTACCCTAGGGCTAACAGGCGCGGACAAACAAAAAACATTAAAAAACAGGAGGAAATGGCCAGAGTCAAAAGATTTTAAGGGCTGAGCGCGTGAGATATAGATCTTAGAGAGATCTCTAGGCTAAGAGCAGGGTCTTCAGCTGTTTCTTAAAAAGTTCTGTTGAAGCAATGGTTCTTAGCATGGGTGGGAGGGCCACTGGGGATGCCCCACCAAAGGACCCCCGCTGTGCCTTATTAGCATTACTGCGCGGAACCATCAAAAGATTATCATTATCAGATCTTAAAGCCCTAATATTGTGTTTCATGATAATAGCTTCTGTTAGGTAAGTTGGCATTTGACCCATAATGTATTTATGGGTACTAAGAAGAAGCCTAAATGACACCTTTGTCCTAATCAGGAGCCAATAAAGACTCCTTCTAGCCTCAGGCATGCGATATCTTCTGTGGAGGCCCTTCACCACTCTCACCGCTCCATTCTGGATCACCTGGAGGCGTTGAAAATCTGATTGCGATATGCCTACAAGTAGGCTACAACCATAGTCCAATTTGGATCCGATGATGGCCCTAGCCGTTGGTGTTTCCAAATTTCTTTCGGATATAAAAGGGCGTAGATGGCGAAAGAGTTTGATAAAATATGAGGATGATGAAATCAGACTATTCACCTTAGCCTTCATATTCAGGTGTTTGTCCAGGTATATACCCAGGGTCCTCACCTTGTTCAGAATCTTGATAGCAACATTGCTTAATCATAATCGAGGAACAGGGATCTCCTTCGCCGCTTGTGCTTTTGAGTTGGACAATTGTTTCGGCAAATTCATCTTCAGAAATTGGCATGAATCTAAATGTGGGTAGTTCTTTATCCTTTGCGACCAGGCGGTGTATATCATCTCCCTGTCCTTTTGTATTCAGGGTAAGATTTTTTCTCTCTTTTGTTTCTTTGATTGATTTTTACTAGTTTGTTGGACATGGCCTGTTGAATTTCTGTACACCATGCCTGATTTTTAAGAATAGGATCTTGCATAGGGCCTGGAGTACGTGATTGTAATTTTAACATTTTAAAAAGCTCTTTACAATCCGATTTAGCATTAATAATTCTGTCATTCAGTGACTCTTTTTTTGCTATGAAAATCGCTTTTTTAAACTCTGATGCAGCGGTTTTATATACTTCTAAACTGCTGGAATCTCTGCATTCTCTCCATGCATGGAAGAGTTTATTTTTCTTGGCTTTAAGTTACTTCAGATCATTGGAGAACCAAGTGTTTTTTATGTTCTGTTATTGTTAGTTTGGTTTTAAGTGGAGAATTTATCATTATGGCTGACATATCTTCAAGGTTAGTTAGGCTTCAAATGTTGGTGTTAAGGGCCTCGGCCCAGGTACCCAAGGTGTCTTTATTCAGGTTTTTTTTACTTCTACTAACCACATATGATTTTGGATGCATCACTTTTTTGTGAATAGAAACACATACAATAATGATCTGACAAGGGACAAGGCCGCACATCTACCTTGTTCACAATCACATTGAAAGTGGAAACCCAATCCAAGGTATGACCTTTATTGTGAGTAGAGTCTCTAACATGGTGGGAGAAACCCAGAGCCTCAATTTTGTTTCCATCGTTTTGGCAGTAGTGTCTGCGTCACTGCCCAACCAGAGATTAAATTCTCCTAACAGAACAAGTTTCGTGTTGGGTTTCAAGAATGATAAGAGAAGACAATTGAGGAGCACTGGGAATGTGGGGTCAGCTGTGGGGCTCTATAGAGTAGAAGAACATTCCGGGTAATGTCAGCACTAATAGCCATTTTTATAAGTAGAATTTCAGAGGCTGGGATGGTGTCAATTTTCGTTTCCCATAATAATAATAAGAGCTACACCCCCTCCAACCCCCCATGTTCTGTACTCTATCCTGTCTGATCATATGGTAGCCTTCTGGAATGACCAGAGACAAAGTAGGGTCAGCCGCTTCATGACTCCAGGTCTCTGTTAAAGCACAAATATCAAGATTAAGGTCTTCAATAATGGTAGCCACCTCCCTGGCATGTTTCAAGAGTGACCTTGTGTTTAATAATACATATTTAAGGATGCACTGAGAGGTATCTAGCTTAAAAGACACTTCACATTGTCCTGGAGCACTTACTATACCGGCAGAATTGCCCAGATGTACTTTAGGGATATCCTCTGAATGGGAAGCAATCGTAGTGGCTGTTGGAGCATCACATATCTCCCTAGAGATGGGCGTATGCACATCCACAGGAAGGACTTGTGCCAAATCATTATGTCTTTGTAAGTTATGTACATTTGGCAATGTATTTGCACGCCTTTGCCAATCCCTGGAAATCAGTTATAGGCCATGGGCTACTCTGTCCAGGGATTGGCTAAATAAACTCCAATTCTACTCCTCACCTGCATCTTATTGTGTTTTCCGATTGGCAGCACATTTCACAAGTCTCTGGGACCTGCTCCCGCATTATGCATTGCTGCCGGCCTGCTAGTGGGTGTGGTGCGTGTCACATCTCACAGACAATCCTCCTGAGCCCTGGACTGCCTCTCACAGGGCATATCTGTGCTGTTTCTCTTGCATTAAACAACTGTGTAATACTAGTAGACTGAACACAGGGGGACCACGCGGTCACTGTCTTTCTCGTGGGTTCTTCTGTCACAAGTACATACACCAGTGTGCAAGCTCGCAGAGTTCCATAGTTGAACCAGCAGTGTAGCCTTCCAGCCATGGGTGCTTTTGAGAAAGGTCAAGATGATTCTCATAGGCTTTGTCCATTGCTGGAAGTTGTTGGCGTCAGGGATTTTAACATACTTGGATGATTGACATGATAAAAGGGGAGAAATTTAACTCCCCCTCTGTAAGGCTCTTTCTTTACCTTTGAGCAAAAATTGGTTTGCCTTAATTAGCACCTAGAAGAGAGGCACTGGCCGACAGCACAAACGGAATCTGCTAGTAAGCGCCTGCATGCTCTACCGGCCTCCTGTGCCTCCAGTCCTGTGGTCTTGCTTACTTTTGGCCAGTGCCACAGACCCCTGCATTCAACCCTACCTTAAGTCCTGCACTGTCACCTTCCCCAAAGTTCTGCCTTCCCCAATCACCTGTACACCCTCTTCCACGGCCTCAGACTGCTCCTGGCAGGCCTGAATTCTCCCGCAATTGACCATGGAAATAGAGAAGGGACTTTCTCACTTCAGTATTCACCATGGTGACCATATTAGCGTGTAGTTATTTTTACAGGAAGTTGGGCTGTTATGTGTGACCCAATTTCTTTTAACTGTTAACACTCTGGATGGAAGTCCCAAGCGGCTAATGGCTTGGGCCTGTCTTAGAGTTATTGATATAATCAGACCGACCTGATTTCCCAGGGCTATCTCAGCTCCCAGTCACAGCATGTCATTCATTCAAAGCTTAAGGTGCAATCCCATCACTGGAGGTTGTCACACTCACACTTTCCTGCACATTCCATATGACTTTCACTCTGATGGGGTTTCTCCACCCAGGAACTTAGACACTATTCAGGCGTCCACTGTGATGATGTTACATGTTTTGGGCTGAGTGATGGGACCGGTGGAACCATGGGAGCTGGGTGTCAGCTCTCATTGCATGACTCTTCCTGCTCCAACTGTCATGTGCTGTGTGGTTAATTCTGTCCAAGCACTTACTGACTGTGTGATGGTGACACTTCAGACATCCTGCTTGAAGTCTGTGGGGTCTAGAAGTGGGTTTCCCCCTTGGCACTGTCTTCATTGACTGCTTTTTTGCCATGTGGATTTCTGCAGGTTTTTGCCTTTAGAGAGAGAGGTCGAAATGGCCTGTGTGTGACCTTGCATCCTAGACAACTGTCCCTTCATTGTGTATGTTTCTATAAGCTTTTCATTGACAACTATGTATTTGTCTGATGTTCCACCACAGGTATATGCTTTGGTTGTTATTATTCTTGATTTCACCATTATTGCCAGTGTGACTGGATAGTTTTCTGTCTGCCTGAGGCTGCATGGTGTGTACACCTGTAGTTATACCATGTTTTAGGGTCACGTCCAGTTATGCATGTCATGTGCATGTGTTTGTGTTTCTCTCATATGTCTGTCGACTCCCTTCTTTTCCTTCACCTTCAGTTCAGTATCTGTGAATATGGCGGTCCTTGCACCCTGCATTCTGACTTCCCCTGGGACTGTGGCTTCCCTCTGCCCTAATGCCCTCTAGCTCGCTCTTCTGTCAGAACACAGGACTGTCTGGTTTCTGTGGCCCTTGGGCTGTGTGGGGCACTTGGTTTGTTGTTGGCATTACTTGCGCCAGCACTCGTCACCACCAGTGGTCCGATGTCCCTTCTGCTAGTACCTTCTTAGGTATTTCTGCTATGATTGTGATTTTTGTTTTTGTGTTATATGTCCTTTAGGTTGTTGGATTTGTATGGTCTATTGTTATTATGTTAGAACCAGCGCCCATTTGCCCATGGACCTAAGACACTATATAAATGGTTAAATAAATATCTGAACAAATAATACCATAAAATGTATGCCAGAAGGGGTCTGTCGGAAGTGGTCCAAAATCCCTTCAGCCAGCAGTAGCACCTACATGACTCCATTTTTACTGGGTTTGCAGGATTTATACCACATGGATGCAATACTTATGATACACAGGCACGCAGGCAACCTGGGGTTGACCATCAGTCCGACCGCCACACACCAAATCAGGCCTATAGATTACATTCTGTGTGATGGTATCAATTAGTTTTTATCCAAGATCAACTGTGTAAAGGTGCAGCCCACCAAGGAAATCTGAAAAAGAACACAAAAGTAATCAAAAATGGAGTGTATAACTTGCAAGAAAAAACAGCTTTGTATTTGCAAATAAGGCCAGGAGAAGCAGACAGCTCTGTGAAACTGACCCACAAAACAACTCAACACGTCCATTCCGGGTTACAGTATATAAGGTGGGAAACCACAAAATTAACATATTCTCTAAATGCAACATTAGTTCTAATTCTAACATTTCAATTGGCTCTTTGTCATCATGTCCCTAAAGAACACTATACATTAAACATTATGATTGGGAGTTTTTAGAAATACCACGCCTCAAACATACCCTAATGGCATAGTCAGATGAACATGCTGCAGCGCCATTGGCCATTGGTAGGCACTCTTCATGGTGCAATTGATAAAAAAGCTCAGCCTTGATTGGACACTGACACCTGAAGCAGCATGGACGTAGCATCCCACTGAGACGGACAACCATATAGTGAGTAGAATCCAGTGAGGTCAACACTTTGTTTCATCCCCTGGAACACCACAATCCTTTCCCCCTACTTTGCCATGTTGCCAACTCTGGCTCTGAACTTCTCACAATGAATAGCAGCATGAAGAAACCCGTGTGCAGCCATGCTCCTAGAAATTAATGTCTTCATTTATTTGTTTTACCAAGGCAGTTTTACCTTCGGACCCAATGCCCTGCTCACAGTGATGGTGCTGAGCTCACATCCTAGTTCTTCAATGCTGTTGTCTGGGCCTGTTCCCGTATCTCACTGTGTCCTTCACCATCATTATGTATTCATTCGCCTGTCATCTGAGAAGGAACCTGCTGTCTCGAGCCCCATTTCGGGCTCCTGAGAACTTTCTCCCTTGCAACAATTAACTGAACACTGTTTACCTTGGCTGCTTAAAGCTGTCTGCTCAACAGCCAAATAAAATAAAATTAAATAACCATAGCTCTGAAATGCGGCCTAGCACACTAGAATGTCAAAGGTCTGCAGCCTTTAGCAACGGTGTATTTTCACATGGCTGACCTATTGCTCAATACAACAACTAACAACTACACTTACTAAATTTCAATTTGCACAATCCGATTAAATCCAAACTACTTCACTGTATCTAATAATATAAGTGCATCGAAAATAATACAATATATAAAGTGCTTTCCTGCACGTGTGTTTTTGTCTGCAACACATATCCTAAAAGCTCCCTGGAGTGTGGCAAAACTACATCTACTCTAATTACATTGTCACACCACAGATAATACGTGACACCAACGTCGCTACTAGCGGTGTGATGCCCAGCTATAAAAGTCCTCTCATCTTGTACTTGTCCTCACCTTTAGGGCGTTGGACTTGCATGTTTACAACTGTACTACTATGGAGGGTTGCAAAAAGCCCTCTAATAGCTTAGCCCCAAAAATGATGCCCATATAGTAGTGTGGGCATCATTCATCAGGGAGAAAGTGCTTCCATTAATATGCCACAATATGCTTCCATTGTTATCTTTATTTATGAAAAACGCTGCCTCTGTTGATATTCAGATCATTCCTGCGACGTTCTTGTGTTCATTGTTTTACCCTTTGTGGCAAGATCTAATTTAAATTAAAAGACATGTGCAGGGCACTCCCTCATGAAAATTGAAAGAAAATAGTTCTCTAATAGCCCTTACATGTACCAATGGTAGAGACATAATGACAATTATTAGCAATTAATTGATAAAAAAGACAAAAGAAGACATTGAACATCTCTGGATTACCTTAAGAAGTCTGTAGTGACTGATAACCAAATGCTCCTTTTGACAAATAGTTTTGAGGGCACAGAAGTGGAGGTGTCAACAGGGTAACATTTGCCAAAGACGATTGTTGCTGTTCCTATTTTAAAGACCTATATAAAGACAATACCCCTCTAAATGCAAGCACATTGATTACGCACACACTTGAAATGATAGGTCAGATCAAGTTAAGATTAAGTTAAGATCAAGTTAAGATAAGGGTTTCTCTAGATGCCCAAAAAGTAGAGATATCACCAGACATAAGTATCTACCTGTTAACCTCTTTGATAAGATATTGCTTATCTGTATACCATTCATTCTTAGGTTATTTAACAGAGATGGAAAATTCCCAGATGACTGCAGTGATATGCCAATATCACTGATTGACACCTAAGAGGACAGCCATATGGGATCATTCTTTCAAATAGGATTGATGATTGGTGCTCAAGGATGACGTTTAGAAAAGAACCATGGACCAGACCGTGAAAGTATCTTTTGCTGCATAAAGTTTGTGTTTTTGAAAAACCAACCTTTACATCAAATGTTTGTTGATTTAAAACAGCATTGCACTTGGTTCCTCTGTAAAAAGTATGGTCTACGGTGATGAATTCAGTCTTTTTCCTTGTTCGTTGGAAAACAATGCAATCTTGATAAGATAACAACAGATATGCTATGATATGGCATTTATATCACGCCTATACACAAGTGTTTCAAGGCGCAACAGAGCAAGGCTGAGATGGGGCCAGGCGATATGACAACTAAATCTTATCGTAAAAGGACTCCCCAAAGGATGTGTCCTTGTGCCGTTGCTAATGTTCTCTGCGCTTGAATGATATGAAGGATTTGAAAGCATGAGGTGCAAATATGCCTTGCTTGGCAAGCAAAAACTAAGCTGTATATCTGCAGATGATGCTGTTCTCGAATCAAAGTCACCAAAGGCACATAGATGCGTCTTACTCAGTTTAATAAAATCTGCATTGAAAAGGGCTTGGATTAATAATTCTAAAATAAATAGGAGGCTCTATACCTAAGACATGCTCCAGAAAAAGAGCTACTTTGAAATGGTGATAAAAACGATGTACACATGATGGCATCCGCAACACTCGGAAAGTAACGTGGCGTAAGAACGATACAGCAGTCCAACTGTACCCTTCTCCTTCTGGAGCTAGGTCAATCACCTCAACACGAGAAATCACCCGAGCTGCCTTGCATGGTGCAGAGACTTGGGAAATGGTGATATAGCATTACTGGCTAACGGAAAATGCTTTCTATAAGTGATGACTGACACTTCCTTTATTAACCCTGAATATTCCCTTACAACTTGTGCTGGGGCAGTTTAGTAGTACGCATATGGCACACTTGTCAAACTATCCCACTATTGTTGTAAGGTTTGGATTAGATAAGATAAGATACTAGGAGGCCTTGAATGATGCTACTTGAGGCGTTGATTAAAACTTCAATTAAAGTGGCAGTAAAAACTGCTCTTACTGATTTGATCTTAGCTGGTAGTATGGATAACTGCTGTGAGGATGCACTACATTTTGTCACTTTTCCCCTAGGGAGAACACTTTTCTAAGATGCCAGAGTGGTGCCGCGGAGAGGTTGGGGACTCAAAACAAGAGAGTGATACGAGTCATCTTCATTGCGGAAGTTCTTGGCAGGGAAGTGAACCAAGTTGGCGAAACCAAAGAAGAAGAAAAACAAGAGTCCGGGCCTCAAACCAAGAGAGTGATACGAGTTATCATCCTAGTGGCAGTACTTGGTGGGCCACACCAAAGAAGAAACAAGGGTAGCAGACCCTCATAACATTTCAGAGCTGGCTGTTGTAAGTGTGAAAACCTAATGAAGAGAGGACCTCAGGAAGGGAGATCTTCAACTTTGTTGTAAGAGATTGTTTTATGATTACCAGGAAAAGGGAGTCATTCTCCTGGTAACACATACTAAAAAAGAAGGTCCAACAGGCCTGGGGAAGGAAGGCATTCCCCTGGGCTAATTTGAGACTCAGACCAAGCACCAGGAGAAGGGAGGCATTATCCTTGCCCACAAAGTAATTATTGGTTGGAACGTTGGAACCTGCGCAAGGGTGTCAATACCCCAGGTTATATTAGACAAAATATTGTTTGGAACTTTATGACCGGGGGAAAAGGGTTACTTCTTAAGGATTTACATCCAGTTCAGAATGGTCTGCAAACACTTTAAAAGTAGGGCTATTGAGACTTAGAGAAGAGGAGGAAAAGAGACAATCACCCTTTAAAGAAAAGGGCTTAATAAAACCTGACGAGGGAAAAAAGTTCTATGACACTGTCTCCATCTAGTTCTCCTGAGGCGCTAGAGGACATATGGATAAACATTGCCCTAAAAAGCAGACGGTAGAACCGAGGGAGATAGGTTGGATAGGAAAAGAGGAATGAGATGAGATAGAGACCCGAGACGATACTGACCTGCAAATAGTCAGCAATGGTTTTGACACTCTACTCCCCTTCAAACCCGTGAACCTGTTAGAGTTAATGGAACCCTCATGACTGCCTTAATAGATTCCGGCAGCAAGCAAACAGCAGTAAGAGCTGATCTGGTCTTCACTGGAAAAATACTTCGGGGAAGACCAGTGAAGATCACCTGTGTCTATGGGGAACAAGAAATATACCCCAGAACCCCAGTAACACTTAACATCAACGGTAGGGAAACTATTGTAAACTGTGCTGTGGTGCCCAGACTATCGGAAGAAACTATTATTTATTGTACTCATTTATTTAGGCATATAGCTCTTGATTGAGCTTTTACGCAATTCATCAAATCAACAGATAAAACACACATATCTCAAATATTACATACATAATCCATAATACAATCATTAAAAAACATAATACATTGGAAAAAATACTTTTCAATTCAATCAGGCCATGAATTCATAAATCTCCCAATTCTTACCCCACCTACAAATTAGTTGTTTCGCAAAATTCATGACTGCCGTCGTTAAAGATACATATCACCCACTATATAAAATTCCTGGCCAGTCTTCACTCGTTAAAACACTATAGTGGGTTACAAATTTGACAAAAAAAGCAAAATCTTACTTCTTGTAAATATTCACAGTCAATCAATAAATGACTTAATGTTTGTACTGAGCTTGCAAAGTAATTTGTTGTGTTGTTTCTTGTATTTTATGTCCTTGTAATAATTTGAGTTTCTACTGTCTCCTCTTGATATGATGTGATGTGATTGTAATTTTAAGTATTATGTAAACATTTGTTTTGAAAGGTTCATTTAATTTAACCAACCAAAATAAAATAAAAAATAAAATAAACAATACATGGCAGAGGGTTTCTATGGTTTGTTTACAAAACCGACAATATTGATTGAACAAACCTTCCTTTGATCAAATTCCTAACACTTCCCTAGTAGGGAGTTGTTAAATCTTAGTCTTAAAAGGACTTATCTATAGTAGGGATTAGGAAACATGCCCAAATATTTAGGTAAAACATTATAATATTTAACCTCATCCTTAGCTTTTCCAAAAATCTTATATTTAAGCCAACTGTGTCAAGAGCCAATCAGCTGCTCATAGCGTATTCCTGGCTTTCAAAAGGTTAAGTACAAAGTCATAATCCTTATACACTCTTGATACCACCCTAACACGACACAGTCGACAGTCTTTTCCATTACAGATCTTATTCTAAAAAAAATAGAGGTTGGGATAGCAAGTAAGCATTTTTGGAATTAAGATCAGCTTTTTCCAACTTACCATAGCTGACAGGGAGAGTAAACCCAATTCAAACCTAATTACTGGCATAGTGGTGCCCTTTCCGAGTGCCAGAATGCGCTTCCAAAAGACACTGCGCAAGTACCGCCAGTTCACCTCAGTTTGGTTGATTGAAATATCTGCTCCATATGTAAGTACAAGGACAACATTCTGTTTATCAAATAACAGTATAGGATATAGAGAATAACTGCCAAATTTGGAGGCAAGCTTGAGCTGCCCATGTTAAAATCTTTGATTTCAGCTTTTGTAAATTTGGCTGGTCTCTACTATGTTGAAACAAAACCCCAGGTGGCGATATTCATTCACTACTGGGATCAAAGACCATTTAAAATTACCTTTAGAGCATCAATCTTGAGTGCATTGAGACTGGCATATCGATCTAAAGCTCCTAACCGCCGCTGCAGTCCAATGGGAGTTTGATCCATAAGAACCAGGTCATCAGCATAAGGAGGCCATTGCACTGTGCTCTTTCCAAGTGCATATTCAGATTAGCTAACAATACATTAAAATGAGATGGTTCATGTAGACAGCCTTGCTTCAAACAAAACTGTTATTAGCGCTGATTTCCCCAAATGTAATGAATTGATAATTGAACTAAATCAAGCCCCAAATACATATTCTCCTTTTGACACCATGAAAAAGAAGGGTTTAAGAGAATTGAACCTGCATGTACTTCGGATCATTTTTCCTGAACGAGAGATCAAACAAGAGCGTTCCTCCTTGCTAAATCAGATGGGAAGCCAAAGATATTAGGGGAAGGGTGTGTGTGACAATTCTGCATGTTGTCACTTCTTCCCGAGGGGGAGCCCTTTTCCATCAGGACATGGAGGGTAGGCTGATACCTGATAGTACCCCTCGGGGTAATATAATGCAGGAGGATCTCATGGGGAGGGACCCCACCAGGGAGAAGGATGACCATCTAAAATATAGCCCTTTCGATAACGTCAGACCCGCGCACACTGTAGCCTCTCCTTCTACTGAGATGAAGCATAACATCAGGTTCATAGGCAATCCAAGTCCTGTAATGAGGTGGGACAGGAACAATGAAGAGCAATACCTAGAAGGAACAGCAGTGGTATAGACTTCCGCAGAGGTGTGGTTTCTTTTACACCATAATAACCAAAGAAGGATTGATATCGGAGAAACACACTCAACCGGGACGAGAGACTGTGAAGCTGGGGAAGCACAAAGGAGACACAGAGAAGGACAGGACCGAGCCGACAGCGGTCTGCTCCCAAAGTCAGGAGGTCAACGGAGCTCCTTTGCCCAACGACATCCAAACGGTAACCGGAGCCTGGCAGATGATGATGCAAACGCAAGAGGCAGCATCCATACTGTTGGTCCAAGAGCCGGGCAAGAGATCCGCGAGGTAAAGGCACTTACACACAGAGATTCCTGTACAGCATATGGCATCTCAGAGAGACCCCAGGAAGAACCTGCTGGGCATCCCGGTAAACCCGGCTCGGGGAACCAAGCTAAGAGAGTTGTATGAGTCATCTTCCTCCTGGCAGTACTTGGCAGGGAAGATCCCTAAGTGTGCCCAATCAAAGAATAGGAGAAGCCTGGGTCATAGACCCTCAAATCAGTTGGGTGTTCTAAGTCTAAAAACCTAATGAAGAGAAAACCAGGCGACGGGATTCATTCCCCCTGGTTGAAAGAGATTGTTTTATGATTTACAGGAGGAGGGAGTCATTCTCCTGTTTTACAAAGTAAATTTTGTTTGGAACTTTGTGACCTGGGGATGGGAGTAATTACTCTAGGCTAGCTGAGACTAGATATTGTTTGGAACTTTGTGACTTGGGGAAGGGAGTTATTCCTACAGAACATCTGAGACTGAACCCCAGGAGAAAGGAGTCATTCTGCTTGGCCACCAAGGAACCATTGGGCCCCATTCCAAGTGTGGGTGCCAGTTGCAACATACTGGCACCCTTTCCGGACTGCCAGACTACGAGAAGGCTTGCAGGGGCCGGTGCTCCCACTAGGTCTGACCTGCTGGGAGCACCGGCCCCTGCAGACGTGTGTTCACGGAACCCCTATTACCAATGGTGCCGGTGCTTCTGTGTTCCCATTCCTGCTGAGTCCTATAGGAATCAGCGGGAAAGGGGACTTACACTTTCCGCCGCCTGACATCTCGGGCCGCCGGGCCTTGTAATGTCCCGGTCGCACCAGGATATCAGGCGGCAGAACCGTGTAATGAGGTCAGCAGCAACCCACCGGTAGCACCGTCGGGTTACTGCTGACCTTTCCACCTTGGTGTCAGAGTCCTCCTTCTGCACCCTTACACTGCACAAAGAGCACTATAGCTACAGAATATTTACCTTGTAAATTTCAGTTGAGATTAGAGGGCTACTATGATCAAATAAACCTCAATATGATGATGCCTTTGTTGTTAGCTTCTTTTACATCGTGGTAGAAATGTTTTGAACAGTTGTTTTTTGCTGTATTATGTCAAAAGAGGATGCTGTTGACTTTCCTTTTCTACTGACTACTATATGTTGTAATGTACAGAAAACACCAGTTTTGGATAATAATGGACCTGGAAACATCATGTTATATGTCATGCGCCACAAACTAAGAGGGGTCATTACGTGTTTTGTATTATTATTACTGCATGTGATAAGCTTGTTATAACGGGAAGGATCCATATGATTCAGAGTCAGGTAGACCCTTCTGGCTTCCCCTATTTTGGAGTCTATATGAGACATTATTTTGTGGGGGGGTATTTTCCCCGACACAAAAGCAGCCGGTAAAGAAAGTCCTCAGTACAATACTTGGAATTTGGTGGAGCGTAAAAACATTCAGTATTTCCAAAGGATGTGCAGGGAAATCAGGAGTTGTACATGGGTAGGTAGAAAATGGGAATTTGAGAACATGAGCATACTTCAAAGAAGATAGAGGATCAGGAGTATAAGTAGGGTAGAAAGAAGGCGGCAAATCCGGAGTGTGGAGTCGCTGGAAGGAAGATAGAGAAACAGGGGGATGAGGAGAGAGGGGAATGACACCCAGTTTCATGAGGTTTGATGTAGTCAGGTGAGGTCATGCGTGTGAGGGGATATAGGCAATCAGGCGTTGGAGGAGGGCACCTCGCGAGTACTGAAACCTGAAGTAAACGGTTATATGTGGATCAGGTTGGGTCATTGAGTTGCAGAGGACTTCAATGCATCATTGCCATGCTCATCAAAAGTGCTAATGTGTTGCGCTAAGTGGAAAAGAGCAATTCAGATACTGCCACCGTGCCACTGTGGGATGCCAGGATAACTAGTCACATGAAAGGAGCAGGAATGGATGCATTCATTGGGGGTAAAACCTTGAGTCCATTACCCAAAGGGGGGAATGTGGGAGAATGATTCTAAATCCATCTGGCATTATCACTGATGATCTTGGTGGGAACCAGCTGCCACTTCAGGAGCGGCCCCTAACTGTCACACCTTTATATCTTATTCTGCAGGCTAGAGATGGACCGAAGGGGCAGCATACCCTGAAACTCGCCCCACTTCCAAAGGGGTTTAGTCTGCCGAAAATCAGACTAGAACCAATTGATGAAAAGAAGGAGGAAAAAGCACCCATCCTTTGCCCACCAATCAATGCCAACAGGAAGGTAAGATACGGGAGTCCAGAGAGCACCTTGAGGACACTCTTGCAATCCCAGCAACTTTACCAGGTAGTGATAGAAGGATAAACGTTCACTTCGATATTGCTAATATATGTTGAATCTATCTACAGACATGGTATTAATGTGCTAGTATTACTGTATACTGGCATATACACAGTCACCTGTTAGGACCTTCCAGACATTACTGGCTACATGACATCTGGACACCCCACCCATTGTCCCGGTTTTCAGCATAAAAGTGAACATGGGTGGGTTTGTGGCTTCATGTTTTTTCCATATACAATTCCACACTGTTTCACCAATCTGCACCAAATTTTGCACAGTCAACTGATAAGACCCTCTGGACATTACTGGCTACATGACATCTGGACACACCACCCTTACCCCGGATTTCAACAAAAGTGAACATTTGGGTGCTGTTGGTTTGTGGGTTTGTGGCTTTGCGTATGTTCCCTATACAATTCCACACCGTTTCACCAATCTGCGCCACATTTTCACAGTCACCTGTTGGGACCCTGACAACATTACTGGCTACATGACATCTGGACATGCCACCCCTTGCCCTGAATTTCAGCAAAATAGAAAATGTGTGTGTGGGTTTGTGGCTTCACGTATGTTCCCTATAGAATTCCACACCGTTTCACCAATCTGCATGACTAGTGCACAGTCACCTGTTAGGACTCTCCGGACATTACTGTCTACATGACATTATGACACCCCACCCCTTTCCCTGGATTTCAGCAAACGTTTTCTTTGGGTGGAGGGGGGTTGTGGCTTGGAGAAGCGTTGTTCCTTACACAATTCCACACCGTTTCACCAATCTGCACCACATTCGGCACAGTTAGCTGTACCTATGAGGGGAAAGAAATCCTGGGCAATGCTGGGTATATCAGCTAGTAAAAAATATCAAGAAAAATCGTGAAATTCAAGGAACATTACAGTGTGGACCCAAAATAATGGGAAACCTTACTGTGCACAACTTGAACACTACAGAAGCTAATCTTGCCCATCGCAAAACATAAGGTGGCCACAATCTGACCTTTGTGAAATATGGGCATGCTTTACCCTTGCAGAACATCTGGTGTTACATCTTGGCCATTAAGAAACATGTGGTGGGCACCTCTTGACCATCATGGACCATGAGGGTGTGTGTGCCATGCAAGAGATATAGGGGCAAAAAGGGTACCCTCTTTTTTGTTGAAGGGGGGCCCGACTCTTGAGGGTGGGTTTAGACGAGTGGAAGAAGAGAGAGTCAAAAGCTACCCCAGTTCAGGGACGCATTACAGCTAGGTGTGGAATGCAGCAAAAGCTAGTTTTAACAAATACTAGCCAGAACACAAGATCACAAGATCATGGTGATAAATTCAAAAAGAAGCTTTAATGAATAATAGACAGACATCTAAAAATTGTAGGCCTAAAACTCAACATATAAGGCCTTAAAAACATAAAGCAAAAGAAAGGCGGTACAATGACACAATTAGCTACACATTATTGTGAGGGTTAGTAGCAGAATTAATTGTGTGATTTCATGTACTACTCATCAATAGTTGTACGCAATTATTGTCACAATATGGCCATGGCACAATATAAGGCGATCAGACCATGACCATTGCAAAACACGAGATGGTAGCATTCTTCCCATTGAGAACCATGAGGTGGACATACCTTGAAAATAAACTAGTATGATGGGAGAAAATGTTGAGTTGAGAAATGACAAAACGTTTTTTTCCCATGAAGTTCATGACCCGGGAATCAGGCAGTCTAAGAACGATGACCTGAGCATTTGGTAACAATACAGAACATACACAGACAGCCTTGAATGCCAAAGAGCAGGCCATAAAGATTGCGGAACAATACACAAACGCATCACCACCTGGATGGTCACCCACATACTCAAGCCAAGCTCAACCCTTCCAAAATCTTATACCACCTTATCTGCTTCTCAAGGCACAAACCTTACTGGACCCACTGGATGAAAGAACTTGACAAAGGCAACCCACACATATCCCTCACCGCACCATTAACCCTTACCTTTCCTGTACACATCACATAGCTGCTGTCATCATAGCATGCAATCTATAACTACACTTTCTACGCAAGTTAAGGGAGATCATCCCCCTGATGACTTCCACACCGCAGTCCAAGCACTGGTTCTATCCAAGCTGCACTTTGGGAATTCTCTCCTCACTGGAATACCCAACATCACCCTTGCCCCTCCTGTGAGCCCTACAAAACTCATCAGCCAGACTCATCCTCCAACCAAACATTCACACATCATCACAGCCCTTGCAAAGCTCCTCTAGCTCCTTGTAATCCCGAGCATTGCCTTCAAAGGACTCTGCATTGTATTGAAAGCCATCCTCCTCAAAACCCCCTTCTTACCTTCAAGACAGAAATACATAACCCACACTAACAGTAGACAAGCCAGCCAGCACTTTCTTCACATTAAACTATGCAAACTATAATGGATCAGAAAGTAAGCTTTTAACCACTGGGCACGCAAAGAATGGAACATCTATCCAATTCACATCTGCATTGCAACCTCCATCACTGCATTCTGAAAGATCCTCAAAACATACTAGTTTGCCCACCCATAACCTTGTCCCTCCATCTCCCCTGCTACCACCTATCTATTTTAATCTTCCTATCCTGTGCTGACAACATTTTGTAACTTCTTCACCTCACACCTTTTGAACCTTTGTACCTTGAACGCCTCTCCGAGACTCTCTGGGTAGGGCCATTATTGAACAACGATTCAAATAAAATAATAAGGGTCAACAAAGGCATCGGATAAGATGTGGGTGGACAGGAACTGGACATCAAGAGAACAGACGTCTGAACCCCACAGATGGGAGTGTGACGTTCAGGAACACATTCGAATTATACACCAAGTTAGATGAGGGCAGGGGACCCCTCTACATTGGGCATATGAGACAGATGGAAATACGAAATAGGGTTGATTGTGGGGTTGGTAAACATGTTAAGGTTGAGAGGACCCTATCGAAGAAGGGAAGGTGTAGACCTTTCAGTCCCCTTACCATGTGTTCTGAATTCACTGCTCCACTTTACATGCAAAGAAGAAGAGGAGCATAGGTCCTGAGATGCTCATACGAGATAACCCATTGGTAGGAAATGATGAGTTACTGAGTGCCAGGCAATATATGCAAGCCTCATCGATTTGTCTTGTCTCTTTTTGCAGACCTTGAACCCAGACCAACGTAAATTGGCGATTCTCAGCCCAGAGGAAGCTGATTTACTCTTTAAGACCCAGGAGAGCAATGATGATGAGGCCAATAGCCAAGATAACGAGGTAAGGCACTTCCTGTTAATGTGTATTGCGAAAATTGTACCTTAATGGATATTTATTTTCCGAATAAATTTAATGATGTTGATGACATGTGTGTCTTTAATGAGGAAACATGGTGGAGGATGTGGGACAGCTGTGCTCACTTAATCAGTGAAAGAAGACCATGCAGCCCAGTGAAAAGAGTCCACATTGCAGCCACCTTTGGGTAACCGCAGATTTCGATTTCAATAACATCCGAGGTCACACATAATGACATGAAAACAAACGACGTGGGCAATAATAGCAATGGGGGTATATCACATAAAATAGCAATGTTAATATTACATTGGTGTGGAGTGTGCATGTGCACTTGGTTCTGCATCACTTTAACGCCAGAGGCCTCCTGCTACTGAGTACTGTATCAACAGCTCCTTGCATTATCCAGTTTAATGGCACTCAATGTACCAACCTTGAATGATGCAGATATGGCCCTGCTAGGTTCCCAACTGGCAATGTGTTGGCTTGCCCAATGTCAAAGGGGTATCAGGTAATATTATCCCCACCAATAATATCGCCATCTATATGGTCGTGGGGTAAGGCCATAGGCGATATTATACGTGGGGTTAATTTATGGGGTTATTGGGACTAGTGGGTGTAGGGGCTTCCCCTGCGCCATTAAAACAATTATGGGGTTGCATGGGTGTCCCCCGCAGGTTCCATGGCTACATATGGTCGCAAAAATATGGCGATATTTTTGTATGGCAATATTTTTGAGGGGATATTAACACATGGAACCTTCAAAGATGCATGCTCAACTCGTGAGCTACAATCGAAATGGCGTCACCCGAATCAACCAAGCAGCTTAACCCGTGAAAGACCCTGATGTAATTATATGGACTCAGGGCATGATAGATGGGACCTTGTGACCAGATAATTTGACAAATAGTCTGCTAGCATCTTTATTAACTGTTTATAGTCCGTCCCTCTGTTGTTTTTGTTCTTTTGTGTTACTGCGCCCTGATGCCCACGGGCTTTTGGCGCGATACAAGCATATAAACATAGACATAAACACACAGAGTATCTTTGGGTAGGAGGGCTCTTATCTGGGGACATAAAGGAGAATACAGAGCATTGTGGAATTGTTTTATCCGACTAATCACTGGCATATATGCTCAGGCCCTAAAGGAGAACCACGCTTTTCAACATTTGTCTTTTGGACAAGGTCAATACATGTTACTCCACATTAAATCAATGGGCCACATTACGAGGCTTGCGCTCCCGTAATGAAGGGTGCCGGTACGGGACCGGCACCCTTCATTACGGGATGTGCAATTATGAGGTTCCCTCGCGGGACCCGGAACAGAAGTCTGGTCAAACCAGACATCCTTTCCGGTTCCCGCAAGGGACCAAGGAGCTAATAACGGGCCCGTTATTCACGGGCCCGTTGTTAGCTCCATCCTCATTCCCATTGAGCCCTATGGGGGATCAAATGGGAATGGGGAATGGTTCTGTGCATGAGGAATTACTGTGTCCTCCAAGGTCGGAATGACCCAGTAATTCCTCATTCACAGAACACGGTATTGGAGCCCGGTATGGAGGCAGCCATGGCGCTAATAGCACCATGGCTACCTCCATACTCGTAATGAGGCCCAATACCTTTAAGCTAAACATTGAATTACTTACCTGCTCTAGCAAATGTTTTGTAGCACTTAAGTTCTGCAGATAAAGGATTCCACAGTGGCCATTCTGGTTATGTATTTAGTAATGATGTGTTACACTGATTTGTGACTCCACCCGTGCCCTCTTAAGAAGTGCACCTGGCCTGCTTGAACGCGGCAAGCCATGGTGAGTGGAGGATACCTCAAGGAAACCAAGAACAGATGATCGCTCATCACCAGCTGGATGACCAAACATCTAATTCAGTGGATGGACCCTCCCGCCGACACAGGGCAGTAAGAGAACAGATAGAGCAGGTGGAAGCCATCACTATAGAGTCTTGATTACTTTGAAGAATGAAGAGCCTCTAGATGCCAATGGCATTTCCAGTTCATGGCCAGATGCAGATGCAGTTGCATGACGTCATGGTCCTGAAGACTCAAAAGACGAAGGAGCAGGTGCACTAGAGCACTCGTCTCCCTAGTAACATCTCCACAATGCCTCAGACAACAGCACGTTTGACCAATAGCTGTGCAGTATTGCCTGAAGTGGAGGCCCTCTGGCACAAGTGGTCTACTGCTGGAGATGCAGAGAGAAGGGCTGGCAGAGCAGAAGACTCTCCACAATCTGGGACAGAGGAACTGGCATGGCAATAGCACACGTGGGCTACGGAATGGGCTGTACTGGAGCGCAATATGGCTGCAGACCGGGCTGAAGAAATGTAAGAACAACTATAGTGTTATAACATATTTTATTAGTCACCCACAAAGTGAAATCATGCTCTACTGTAGATAGCGCTACAGATAACAGATAGGTAGTAGTTATTAGAGAGTAGGACCTGCTCATACAGGTTTTATGCCAATATTTTTAATCTCACGCCTTGAAACACGTGTGAATAGGCGTGTTATGAATGGCATATCATATCATATATCAGATAAAGAGCAATACTGAGAATTTAAGGGTCCGAAAAAAAAAGTCCCTCTCACAAAGAAGACTTTTAAGCTAAAACACGGTTTGGCTGCACTATCACACAATAAGGAAGTCATGAAAGAACTTAGCCCAGGAGCAGCCTGGTGGTGTAGGGGTACTTGAGGGACACAGGCAGTATCAAGAGGACTAACTGGTCCATTCTCAGAGGAATGTAGTATCCAAAGCAAATATACCCTTGACTCAGGCTCAGGGATTTGGCCCAGATGGTATGGCTGCCAGTGCCTTCGAAGGTACTTTTTCATTTTGGGCTGCCATGTTGTGCTTTGTATTGAGCCGAGCCTGACCCCATATAAAAGTGTGACTCAATGGAAAGGGAGTAGGATGGTCCTTGTATATACAAAGGGGGCAAGAGATTAGTCAAAGACTTATGGAAAAATAGCCCAAATGGACCAAGGGGTAAAGCCCTTGCACTAGTACTCTATGGGGAATTGCAGCTGGGGACTTAGGAACATCGGTCTGAACCTTGGACACAGTTGGGTTTTTGGATAGAGTCATCAGCTTCCCACGGCTGCTGCTCACCAGTGAACCTTTTGAGGGAAATGCATGTGATGAAAATAAGGCGACGTGTTGTAGTTTTGTATATTTCTCAAGAGCATCTGACAGTGTCAGTTGCTAGATCCTGTGGGCGAGACTGACGTCATAGTGACAGTAGAGAATGAGTGCTCCACTCAAAGTAATACTGCCCCTATAGAGGGTCACTTGGGCTAGAACTGAGCTGGTAGAGGTGGAGAATATTCTAGAAGAATTAGCACAGAGATTTATTTTCAAGTGAGGCTATTGGCTTACCCCTTCTGCAGATCAATCGCCTCTTCAGGAGCAGAAAGCACCCCCCCCCCATGCCTCCAAGAAGGGGAATCGGCAGATAGAGCCAGCCGCTTGGTCTAGTGTCACAACCTTAGCGGATCAGTCGATAGCTATAGCTATCTTCGGATATGGATATGGAATATGGATTAATACGGTCTGAGTTGGAATGAAGATCAGCAAGATTTGAGTGGCAAATTCAGTTATTTTGCCTGGTTATTACTAGTCTATTGGGCTGCAAAGGTCCTATCACTAATTAGAGTACGTTGGGCAAAGCATCTCCCATGATGCTTTGTGGAGTGGAGATTTGGTATTGGTAAAAGCTTCTCCCATGATGCTTTGTGGAGTGGAGATTTGGTATTGGTCAAAGCTTCTCCCATGATGCTTTGTGGAGTGGAGATTTGGTGTACCCATTATGTGACATTTCTATTGAGCTGAAAGTCAGACTATGATTAGTATCTGCAGCTTGAGCAGTACATCATTCCTTAAAGGGATACATTTTGAATTGGCTTATCTTGTATCAGAGCTAAACCTCTGGTCACCATGCAGTTCACCATGCAGTTCACCATGCAACACCTCTGCGGGCCTGAGCCTGAGCAGTCTGGCTTCATCAACCACACAGCGGGCTAATCTCCCAGTGCCCCAAGGCACCGCTTGGCGTGCATGCTAGCCCCAGAGGTTCTGGGGGACAGCAGTGAGAGAAAGAGGCCACACAAGCCACTGTCATTTGTAGATAGGCACAAGGGTGTGTTGGGGATGGCGTTGTGGGGAGGTGGAAGGTTGGGGGGAAGATGTGTTGGGGATAGTGTTGTGGGGAGGGGGAAGGTTGGGAGGAGGATTTGTTGGGGATGGTGTTGTGGGGAGGGGGAGGTGTGGGGGAGAGTGTGTTGGGGATGGTGTTGTGAGGAGGGGGAAGATGTGGGGGTGGGTGTGTTAGGGATAGTGTTGTGGGGAGGGAGGAGATGGAGGAGGTTGTGTTGGGGATGTTGTTGTGGGGAGGGAAGAGGTGTGGGGGAGGTTGTGTTGGGGATGGTGTTGTGAGGAAGTGAGGTGGGGTCTGTGGATCCCGCACAGGTGCCAAGAGCCACAGCAGCTGTGGTTATACGGAGTCACTTGCAAGGACAAAGGTCAAAGGTGTCAGTCACAGTACATTGTGGGTGGTTTGCCATTTACTACAGCATGTTGATGGACATTCTGTGCATGCATTCTGAGTTTCATTGCACCGGATATCTTGCTATCATAGTATATGCATGTGGAATCCATCAGCAGCTGCATTGTTGTGTTACCCCATGCACCCAGCTCACTGCCAGCAGTTGCTGCTTGAAGGGTTTATGGCAAGATGCCATGGTGCCTGTTTTGGGCGTACACATTGCTCTCATGCATGTGCCCTGATGGTTGGTTAGTTGTACCTCAGTGGGTTTCCGGTGTGTGCATCTCTTCCATTATGGCGTCATGTACCTGAGTACTTGGCTGAACTGCCAGTGTTACTTTTCTTTGGTGCTCTCTAGTACAATGATTAGGGATGTATCACGTTGCATTATGGTACCTGTGTTCATGTGTGTGTGTTTGTAGGTTGTTGTGCCAATATGCATATGTGTATTCATACACCATTGTCCATCATGTCCTAGACCTGTGGGTTATAGGCTGTCATTTGTGCGGTGAGAGGGCAGGTCCTGCATGTACATGGCCTTATCAGGGCATACATTTTTCTGTTGTGCCTATGCACCCCTCCGCCTTTCACAATGATTTTTATGTAGCCTAGCAAATTACAATTGTGTGATGGCACTTATACTCACCCACTATCCACCTCTGTTGCCCTCTGTGCCTCTCCATGTATCCAGGCAGTGTGCTGTTGTGCAGGACCATGGCATTGTTGGTGGGACAAGGGAAGCGGGCACAGCAGTGTGTGATGCAGAGGTCTGGATCGCAGGTCACCTGGATGTTGAGTGAGTGATAGTACTTCCTATTGCGGTACACCACTAGGGAACCACTAATGCCACGTGGGTGCAGTCCAGTGCTGCAATGATGTTTGGCATGTGTGCCACAGCATGAAACTGTGCCGTCACGGCATGCTCCTGTGCTGGGGTGGTGGGCAGGGAGATACACTATCGCGCATGTTGCCGGAGGGCTTCCAGAACCTGTCCAAGTATGAATGAATATGTTGGCTGCGACATGCCAAGCAGTATTGCCAAGGTGTGCTGAAAGATTCCAGCTCTCAGGAATTGCAGGATGGACACTTGCTTTAACAGCAGGGACACATCTGTTCTGATGTCATTCCTGCTCTCAATGTCCCTCTAAATAATGGTGAGAAACTCACCTAAGGTCTAACTGTAAAGCCAGTACAGGTTTACCAGCTGGATGTCCATAAGGATCCCGGGTGAGGGCCTGACCCGGGGTATGGGTGCTCGCCTTCCATGGCATCTCCTCCTCCTCCTCTATGAACCCTGTGCCATGCGCTGATTTTTCTGCCTCTGTGTGTCAATGTGCAGCATTAACAGCTGCATGTCCCAGTTTGCAATGGAAAGTGAGTGGATTGTGTGCATTTGTGGATTCATTTGTGGCCCATGTCTGCATTTACCTCCATCTGAAAGGTGGATGTAACTGTGCTGTGTTTTTGGTTGTTTTTCTGCCCACTTTCAGCAGTATTACCACCATATCCCAACTTGTAATATGATGGCAATACAGCTTTTGTGCTATGAGTGGTAATACTGACATGACATAACATGATCATTCATTTATGATGCGCCTGTGCACAAGTGTTTCTAGGCACGACACAATAAGAAAGCGGAAGACAAAGGAGAACAAAACAAACAATCTTACTAGGCCTTAGGTTATTCAGATTGTGCAAGTGCAAGGGGATGGGACAGGAGAAGTGCTAGGGGGAGGGAAAGGGAGAGTCCTTAGTGTGCAGTGCGCCCGGAGGCAGTGTATGGGGCTACTGCTCGTGAAGGAGCCTGGTCCCCATAAGTTTCAGAGAGAGGCTAGGCAACCAGTTAGTGTAGTAGACAAGAACGTCAGCAGAGGAGAGAGAGAGAGAGAGAGAGAAAGCAGAATCAAAAGGAAGGTCTTGAGTTGCTTCCAGAACCTGAGGTGGTCCTGCTCAAGATTGAGAGAGGTAGGGAGGCTGGTCCAGAGGGAGGAACCAGCCAAGGATAGAGATCTACGCCCATTCCCTGCCTGGAGAAGCGTCTCACTATCAGAGAGTTAGAGGTGCATGAGCGGTGGGCTCGAGAAGGAATGTGCTTAGGAAAAGAGAGTTGGATGTAGTGTGGTCCCCGTCCCCAGAAAGCCTTGTGGACAATGCAAAGGGTCTTGAACTTGATCCGAGCAGCCACTGGGAGCCAGTGGAGAGATTTCAGAGTTGGAAAGATACAATCACTGGGCTTGAGGCCAAGGACAAGTCTTGCAGTCCTGTTCTGGATTGGTTGTAGAGGACGAAGAGTAGAGGCAGGCAGATTTAGAAAAAGGTTGTTGCAGTAGTCCAGCCTAGAGAGAACCAGGGATCTGGAGACAGTGAGCTTCTGGGGGAATGAGAGGAAAGGAAGAATACCTCTGAGGAGGTAAAGCTGGTAGTGTGACTTCTTAGAGACGTCCGTGATGTGAGGAGAGAAGGAGAGGGAGGAGTCGAAGGTGAAACCAAGGTTTTTTGCCTCGCAGGAAGACGCAGGTAGAGGGCGCAAGGAGGACGGCCAGAGTGAAAGAGGAAAAGCGGGAGCAGGGAACTCAATGAGAAAGATCTCAGTTTTACTAGAGACACACCATTCCTGAATTGTGGGTAGACAGTCAGGAATGAGCAAGAGAAGAGGCAGAGCCGGCTGGAGGAATCCTGAAGGAGAGCTGGGTGTCATTCACATAACACTGAAAGTTAGGAGAGAAGGTAGAGATGAGCTGGGCCAGAGGTGCCAAGTAAAGGGTGAATAGCCAGGGTGAGAGTTTAGAGCCCAGGGAAACACCACATGTGGAGAGAGAGGTGGTGGAGAGAAAGGACTCCAGTGGTGTCCAGTCAAAGTAATGAATACATAGTTTCTAAATGCAATATTTTCGAAACAAAAGGATCCGAAAAAAAAAGTTTGAATGCCTTTTTTTAAATGTATTTTTATTTTATTTTTTCATATAGAAAAACATAGTGGTATTTCCCCCAAAAACAGGGGCTTGAGGGGGTCCCCTAAAAAAAAACATGCATTTGAAAAAACATTTTTCCAGATCCTTTTGGTTCGAAAGTATTGCATTCAATCCTTTTGTATTCAACCCTATGACTATAAACGAGTCCAGTTGGACCTGGGAGGGTCGATCAGAGAGGAAGGAGGTCAACCAGGGTAGGGCCTGATCAGTGATGCCCAGGTTGTCACAGAGACAATTGATCCGGATGGCATGGTTGACCGTGTTGAAACCAGAGGAAAGATCAGGGAGGGTGAGGACAGAAGGAATCCTTGAGTCAAGATTTGACATCAGGGTACGACATTCTTTCATCGTCAGGCATTTCAAAGCCTGCAGTTTAAACGTGTTTGACAGTTCATCAAATTTTTTGGGGGGTGGGAAAGTGCAGATAAGTGGTTGGGTGGGTTCGGTACAGGTAAAAATAGGTGCAGGAGGGGGGATTGGGTGCAGGACCCCCGCACCCAAAAAATCTTTTTTAGATGAACTGTCAAACACGTTTAAATTGCAGGCTTTGAAATGACTGACGATGAAATGACATGGAACCGACATCAGGTCTTCACGGGTGTTCAGGAGAGCATTTTCTGTGCTTCTAGCTGCTCTGGTGGTGAAATTACCGTTGATGGTATTCCAACCAGCTCTTAATTTGAGAGAACAGTCATTTTGGCGATAATTCCATTACATCACTCAGCTCTGCTCATTCATACTCCCCTGTCAATGAAGCAGAAACAAACTTCATATATTTTGCCACCAGAGAAAATGCCCCGGTCCTCCTAGAATTATTCAACAACTCTGCTATTTAACTAGTAGACACTTGTATGCCCTATAAACCAAACCATCCACCCCTTGGTACACTCCCAAGCTCACCTCCAACAATCAGAGCTCCAGAGAACCGGTGGTGCAAAAACAATAACCCTGGAGACCTCACCAACCTCAAATCTCTGTGTGCCAAGTGCAGGATTCTGATTACCGAGGCTACATCTCCTTTATTTATTTTTATTTTATTTATTTTTACATTTGTAAAGCACCTGAACTCTGAGGCATCAGGGCGCCGTTGAGAAATGATACAAAAAGCTTCAACAGGAGAGTGTTAAACCACCCATGACAAACCAGCACGGCAACAGAACAGATTGAAGCGGTAGTCTTTGGTTGTGTCCAAGAGGGACCACTAGGCAAATAGCCAGATATTCAGGGCCTTGTAGAAGACCTAATAGGAGTCTTTTGGTCTTAGTTCTGGGGGGAAGGCCGTCCATGGGTTCGCTGCTGCTGATGAGAAGCTGTGGTGGATGCTGCACTTGCGTACAGCTACTTGAGGCTGCTGATTATGTGTTTAGTGTTGCCCCTGTGAATACCCTTGATACTGATATCCTTGACCCTGTTGAGAATACTATACACCTTTGGGGCCCTGTTGCTACGGCCCATAATTCTACCCTGCTGTAGACCTGTTCCTGCATTCCCTTGTGAAATGCCCCCACCTCGAACAGTTCCAACATGGGGACGGTCCAAACCCACCCCCCATGGGTCCAAAATACCCCTCTCTTGCTCCTCGAAATCCCCATCTTCTTCACTGTAGCCCCCCTTGTTGCCACCGTGGTCCGGGATACTGTTGCCCCCCCTGGCCCCACTGTCATTGTCCTCCTTCAGCCCAGAGCACTGCAATAGTGGCACCTCACGACTTGTTGGGTACTCTCTGTTCCTTCCACCTGTACTGATGTTGATACAGGCACCTGGACAGCAACCTTTGCCAATTCTTTCTGCACGAATCGTGCTTCTTCTCCCTGATGCCTTTGGACTGTTTCCCTTTCTTGCTCCTTGATCCTTTTACAATGATGCACTATTATACTCTGTATTTCTGGCCACCCCTTCGCCTCAATACCCACGATCTTATCCAGTGCCTTCTGCACTTCCTTCGGCAAGCCCCTCTTTACAATAAAATAGAAAAATGATGTTGACTGATGCCACGGCCATTCTGTTTCCGCTCCCTACATCTCTTGCATTTTGAGAATAAATCCAGCTGGGCCCTAATTATCCCCCATAGTATACTACAACAGGGACTGTAAATAAGGGTTATCTCGGAAGGCCCCCATAGTGCGTCCCAAACCTGTGCTCTAATTCCATTAAACAATGCTCCCTCATGTGCATCGTCCTCCAGGGTTACTCCCGGATATCCGGCCTTAACCCACACATCCTCAGCCTGGTCCCCAATTATAGCAACCATCAAGCTCTTAAGATTCCTGTAGCCAGGGGCACACCTGCTGTTTGCTTTTCAAACTCATATATCCACTTGCTCATGTTCGAGAGAATTCTCATAAATGTGCTAATTTCCCTTACCTTTTGAGACCCCCAGCAACTTTGCTGGATTTCTAGGATTTTAATTTTCACCTGGAAAGAGTGTGAGCATTTTTTTCCCACTCCTCAATGTATTTTGATGTCTGTTTTACTTTTGTATTCTTTGGTTATGCAGTTTTAAAACACCTCAATAGGCATCATCCTTTTCTTGTGTGTCACACAGCACCTTCAGTGCAGTGGCACAGGGATGTCTTTCAGACTGTCCAAGGTTTAAATACCTTCTCTGGGACTGACTACTGTCTCCCATTGAATGTAAAGTCAAATTGACTTTGCTAGTATTTTTAAATTGCTAGACCCTGCACACACTACCTTACAGCAGAGTGCTGGAAGGACTACCTAGTATTCCCGATGCCTAGAATATTCATGTAGCCCTCAAAAGCTATCCTTTCCTCTCAGAATGGAGACCTGAATGCACTCTGGTGTGATTGGCTGGCTGACTGTCCGGCAAGGACAGCCACCGTGATGGGTGAGTGGCAGCCAGGCTGGAATGAATGGGAGTAAATTGTTTCAAAGCAGGTCTCTGGCACTTGGAAGGCAGAGTCAACCATTGGAACGAAAGTACCAAAGACGAGCTGAAGGAAGACGACTACTGCAACTCCTGGGCCGTTGGTTTGCCCGGTGAAGCCCTGCAGGTTGGAATAGCCTGAAACTCTCTCGACAGAGAAGCCCCTTCAAGAACGACTTCTTCCCTTGAGCTGTTGGGAACAACCAACTCGCAAGCCACCTGGAAATCATCTCCATACTGGTCGAATGTTCTTCAGAGTGCTGTTGAAAACAGGATAGCCAGTGAGGAGGATACCAGTTTGTGGACTTTAAGGCACTCACACCTTAAACCGACGTTTTGCCAACCTTGTCGATCCTTCCCCGTGCAGTGCAGGAACCTCCCAACGTCCTCCCTCTTGTCCCCATGACTGAGGCTCAGGAACAGCGAGATCTGCAGGAACTGCCCGGAACAATTGCCTCAGCTACAGCTTTTCTTCATTACAAAGGTAGGGTGCAAACACGGTTGAGAAATCCTCTGTGCCGTGGTGAAAGTTTGTGAAACTTTCCCAACTTTGGAGTCTTGTTCGCTCCTAATCCGACATATAACGCTTTTTCGTGCAAACTACTTCTAAGAACATTGGCAAAGACTTAACCATTTACTACCAGAACTGTGCTATCCTATCCAAGACACTGAGCCATTGACTTTGACCCAGGCCTATTGAATTGAATTGCCTCTTGTAGTGAACTGAAACTATTTGCCCTGCCTGAGAAAGTATTTGTGTTTAATAACCTGTGTCTTTTTACCCCTTTTTTAAAGTTACTGCAGTGTCATTTTGCTCCCACTTCAGGGGAGCCTAACTTGTTCAGAAACGTATTGGTTTGGTATTGGAGTGTATTATAGTGTGATATTGAGCTGCTAGTGGAATGTTCTCTAAATGACTTTGTAAATAAATTAATCGTTTTTTTACCTAGAAACCTAGAGTAAGTGTTTGTTTGAACCACTGTTATTGCAAGTCCTTTGTGTAACCCCTTGTACTGCTCAAATCCCTCTTGAGATAAGCCTGGCTGCTCAGCCCTGCTACCACACAACTGTGTAGTACGGACTTATACCAAAGGTGAGATTGTGCTTACACCTGTAGTCTTAATTGTGTGTAGTGCTCCCAAAGGGTACTGCATGTAATTCTGCCTAACAGCTCACCCCTGCTGCGAGCAGCGGGAGGGCCTTAAATAAATTATTCTTATACATCTGTGGCTAAGGCACATACTGTGTCCTCCTTGCCCCCTTATGTATGAGGGTCATCTGCCTCTTGTTAGGTAAGATTTCCACAGAGCTGGTAAATCTTCCTTTCCTGGTTCAACCCCAGAACTTTTTGCTTTTCTAGTGGGATATTTTTCATTAATACCTCAGTGAGTGGGAACCTTTTTCCACACTCACCTAATCTTTAACTCTTTTTATGGGTGTCATTTTTAAGACTCTCTATAGTGTATTTTTAAACTTATCATGTTTAACAACTTATTGGCAATAAGTGCCTGTTGTTGCTGGGTTGCCCTAGGGGCTCCCAATTTAACTTTCTTGCGCTAACCTTGAGTGAACTACAGTTCCCAATGGTAGAAAGGATCTGTGGATCCCTTTTACATTTTATTCTGTGAAACCAGCACCCCCCCACCTTATGTGGAGTGCTGGGGAGATACAATGTATCCCCTTTCACATTAAAACTGTAACAATTCTGTTACAGTGACAAGCTTACCTTTAATGGCAAGTGGCCGTGATACCTTTTACTAATTTGGTGCACCTTTACCACAGGCTGTGATCACAGCTGCAGTAAAGGCACCTAACGGTGCTCATTTTACCTAAATGGCACCTGTCTTCTTTTTCTGCCATTTTAGTGTTTCTTGTTGTTTCTTGTTCCTTCCCCTGACATCCAGGGTGGGAAATTCCTTTGTGTGATTTTTGTCTTCGGCGGGAGTCCCCTGGACACCCCGCCCAGGCTCCAGTCAGTCTGTAAGCACAGGAAGTGGGGGAGGAGTCCAACACTTCCCCATCCTCTGTCTTATGCCTTGCTTTAACTGGGACAAATCCCAGTGGGGGGCTGGTTGTCCTGATTGGACAACCAGACCTCCCTTTCTTGTAAAATGCGGGGAGAGAATGCAGAGGTTGTTCTGTAGTTCCTGATAAATACTGGAAACAGGGGAGCCTGCTGTGTAACCTGAGCCTGCTGCAGCCCTTCCTTCCAATCGACCTGGGGACTCGTGACTCGATTCAAAAACACACCATTACTCTGCAGAACGAGCCCTTGCCGGTTTCGCAGACTTCCAGCTTTCACTCGGACACAAACAACATAGATCAAGGCAGCACTATAACCACCAGAATAACTGTTCATGTCCTGCCAATGAATGGTACAGAGTGAAATCCAGAAATACAAAGATCAACCTCGAAAACAAAGCCACAGAAGTTGCTAATCTGAACCAAGACCAGAGATGGCAATACCTGGCCACATCCGAGAGTCTGACCAAGCTCAATAGTCCTAACTTCAGTCTATGGACCATAGATGTGCTAGTGTGCCCAATGGGGAACAAGAATAATCTACCACAAAGTAACCATTTGTCCTGAAGATGGCCCAATATTCATCTTAGTGATCACTGTTGACAGAGGTGCTACACTACAAAGGGCCGAAACATATGTCGACTGCTAAAGGGAAAATCTAATGGTTTTTTCCCCCGTCACTAATGCATATCTTGATTTACTGTTATGCACAAAGCTGTTTAAGTTGTAGTATTCCCCTGTTAGAATAGATGAATGACTGCTAAAGGGAAAATCTAATGGTTTTTTCCCCTGTCACTAATGCATATCTTGATTTACTGTTATGCACAAAGCTGTTTAAGTTGTAGTATTCCCCTGTTAGAATAGATGAATGATGACTAAATGTTTTGATTGAAAATGTATTAAGTTTGCTACGTTTAGTTACATTTGTAATGTTTTTTAGGTATTTTTGTGACTATTAAAAAGATAGAATTTTTTGTACTTAGCTGCATTTTTTTGTAATTTTTCCCAAAAAGGCGATAACCTTACTAACAAATTATACAGGTTAACCTTTATCTTCACCTGTGACCCATACAGGACTTAAAGAGAGGGGTAGTCGATCTGTTTTTTCATAAACTTTTCCGTCACAGAGAATCCCTTCTTACAGTTTTGACCCCCCGTAAACAAAAAATAGGGATTACCCATTTATATATACATACTTAATGACAGTAAGACAGAGATCATTCTCTTTGAAACCCCTGTTCCCGCTTTTCCTCTCTACCTCTGGCTGTCCTCTTTGGCCCCACTCCCCTCACCCTCCTGTGAGGCTAAAAACCTTGATGTCTTTGACTCCACTTTCTCTTTCTCTCCACACATCATGGACTTTGACAAGAAGGCCCACTTCCAGCTGCACGTCCTCAGTGGTATCCTACCCTTTTTAACTTGCCTGAGAAACTCACTGTCTCCAGAGTTCTGGTTCTCTCCAGGTTGGACTACTGCAACAGCCTCTTTCTAAATCTTCCTAACAGTTCTCTTCACCCTCTTCAACTAATCCAGAAGAGGGCTGCGAGACATATACAAAATGCCTTCAGTTGTCCCTCCGTAAATACCTCCCTTCTCAAGCTCTTCGCTCCTCTACCTCTAACTCCCTCAGGGTCAGTCATTTGTCAAAGGAACGAGTGGGGGGTAGATCCCTGTCTTCGGCTGGTGCCTCCCCCTGGAACAGCCTCCCTGCCACTTGAGGAGAACCATCTCCGGTTCCGGTGGCACCTCAAGACCTTCCTCTTTTCTTCTGCCTTCGCCCCTCCTCTCCCCTGCTGATCTGCTCTCTCTTGGCACTGTGCAACCGGCATACCCTATGACTTCCGGGCCCAGGTACCTACTCACCCTGCCACCCACCCGTACAGCCACCTGGCAATCCCTTGCTCTGGGGCCTGTATCTGTAACCCTACAGTTCTCCCCTCTTTTTTCTGCACTTACCAGACACACCCTGTCTGTTGCCTTAAACCCAACATGTGCCCCTTGTTAGCACCACGACCCCTGTTTGTTTCTTTTTATTATTTATCTTTTCATTTATTATTTATCTGTATTCCTTTGCTCAGCACTTTCCACTCCTCCCCCCTTCCTTGCACTTTTCCCCTTTCCCTCTCCCATGCACTTGCGCGTTCTCAATGTCACTGAGCCTAGTAAGAATGTTATTTTGTTCTCCCTAGTTCCCCCTCCATTGCCGTAATCACGCTTTGAAACATCTGTGTGGGAGCGCAATACAAATAAAATATCAATATCAATATCCTTGGCCTCAAGCCCAGGGACCGCGTCTCTCCAGCTCTGAAATCTCTCCACTGGCTCGCGGTGGCCATGAGGATCAAGTTCAAGACCCTCTGCATCATCCACAAGGCTTTCCAGGGCTGTGGTCCTCACTATATCCAACACTCTCTTCCTAAATACCTTCCTTCTAGAATCCTCTGCTCGGCTACTTCAAATTCTCTGCGGGTCAGATGCTTCTCCAAATGGACAGTGGGGGGTAGATCTCTCTCCACTGCAGCTGCCTCCCTCTTGAATGGCCTCCCTGCCCCACTCAGACTTGAGCCGGATTACCTGACATTCAGGAAGCTGTTCCAGACCTTCCTCTTCTCTTCTTCCTTCTCCCTCCCTCTCCCCTGCCAATCTCCCTGTTTGCTTGTCCTGACTGGTGGCGTGCCTGCCCTTAGATGCAGAAAGTGTTCCACGCCCCCTCTCGTGTGGTTTCCCTCCAAAGTACACAGTGTTCCACACCCCCCCCCCCATCCCCTTGTCCAGTCACCCAGCACTGCCTTCTGGCCTACTCTGCACTTCCGGTCTGGGACTGCACAAGTGTAGTCCTCTGCCATCCCCGCACTTACACAGAGCCCTACTCACTGACTACATTTCCCCTCGCACCACTTCCCTGCACTTCTCCTCTTACTCTCTCCGCTGCACTAACAGATCTGAATGTCACATGCCTAGTAATGTCCTTGTCTTGTGGCAACTAGAAACACTTGTGTAAAGGCTCGTTATAAATACTGAATCATATCATATCATATCTCACAGTCTCTACTCCATGTGCTGATATTACAACCATCCTCTGGTAAACAGATTTTAGGAGGTCACCATAGCTATAGTGCAAACGGGAACTCTGTGAGGTTAGTTAAAATCCAATCAAGTGAGCAATGGCGAATAAACAGTCAAGGCTATTCTCAGGGGAGTGTGACTGGGGTCAGGGGTCCACAAAGAGTTCCCACTTTGAAGCACACAATAATTCAATTTAGACAGGAATGCGCCAAAATACTGTTTTTATTCTAGGCCCAAAACACACAATGCAATGTAAAACAAGCAGGTGATAATATCGCACAACACTCAATAATGAACATATATACAGTGACCATAGGTTTTTAAAATGCATTCAATGATGTAAATCGTTAAAAGAAGGTAACTAATGAAGCAGTAAGATGGAACCAAGTCACAAGAAATATACTCTGGCTTCAGTCCAATCCCTATGAAACACTTGTGTATGAGCGCGATACAAAAGAAAATAGCAATATCAATATCGATATGAAGAGTGAGGCCTTCCTCCCAAAAGTCAGAATGCTTCTCCCCAGAATGTACCTGATGCAGGTAAAGTACTTGTGCTGGTGATTGTTCAAGAGAAGAGATGCAATAAAGTTACTGGTATGTAAAAATGTGTTCCTATCTTTCAAGTTACACTTCTCAGGTGTGACGACCAAAAATCAGTGGACGGGAAGGATACAAAGAGATGTGTTCTCAGTGTTATCCTTTGGAGGACAGGGGGAAACAAATGCTTCGCGTTTACTTACCCTATGACCCTGATTTTCAAGATGGCTGGAGGGGTCGACTGTGGGTTGTCCGCTGTTGGTTCCAGTGGGAGCTGCGAGTGCAAGGATTCTTCTGCGCTTAGATCCAGGAGCAGAGTGCAACCCTTGGCGATGGAGAAATGCAGAAAGCACTTCACAGGTTGGGGGAAGGCAAGTATCAGCGACGGCCACTGCACACAGATGACAGCAGGTGTTGTTCCTGTGGTGGTTGAAGAAGACCTTCTAGAGGAGGATCCCTTGAGTGTGGGAGGCTGAAAGGCAACTTACACCACAAGCTGTCGAACACCGACGTTCCAGCTGCAAACGGGGGTAGCCACTGGAGCGCTGATCAGGATGGCTGGATCCTCGAGAACCTGTCAAGACTGGGTGGTCCCACCCTTCCAGAAGTTGAAGCAATGCAAAGGGCCTTGGCAGATCAGTTATCCAACATGGCTTCCCGGGGTCAGACGCCGGGAGGGATGCTGGGCATCTTCGGGAGTCTTCTTCAGATCTTCAGTCAGCTTCTCTTCTACACAGGATTCCTGGCTCCAATGCTGATCTGAAGAAATGGCTGCAAGAGTCCTCTTCTTCTCCAAAATAAGTTTTCACTCATGCTCCCACCCAGACGTTCAGCCACCATGGATGTGGAGTGGAACCAGACAAAGTGTAACTGGGCAAGCGCATTAACCTGTATGGGATTTCCTGAACTGGCAAGGCAGGAAGAAGGCCCAACATCTACCCAAATCTAATGGTGTGTCCATTTTAGGGCACTGGCCACATTTAGTAGCCACACGCTGAAAATATAAATGTACACAATAGAAACAACACAAAAATTGTAACATATTTTACATTGTACGATGGTATGTGCAAGGTTATAAAGTTACAGAAGTGTAAAAGTCAAAAGGGATCTGTACTTATCAGTTTCCCCAAGTCCAGGGTAGTGAAGCTGAAGGCTTCATTTCCCTGTAAAAAGTCAGGACAGTTTCAAAAACAATAGCAAACAGTTTGTGGGACCATAGAACTATAGAGGGAAAGTTGCCAAAAGATACATCTGTCCTAACAATAGACGCCCTTTCCGGCAGGAGTCAAGCAGGCAACACACCATCAATGTTCAAATGACTTTTAATACTACTCACCATTTGCCCTTTCTGACACAAGTCTGAGAACAGTGTTAACCAACTGCTGCCTGGTGATCTGAACATCATACACATCCGGTTTGTCACGTCTTTGAGCCCACCTTTCTCCTCATCGTCACTATCTTTCGGAATGTTCTCCTAGATTGGCACATTCCACCTGATACAAATGCTGTACAACAGACAGAATGCAATGATGATTGTCCAAATCTTTTCAGGCTGGTACATCAGGGCTCCACCAGAATGGTGCAGACCCTGGAATCTTGTCTGCTGTAGTCCAAATGACCTTTCACTGTCAGAAAGTGTATGTGTTTGTACCTCATTGTACCAGTCTTTTTGTGGCCTCTGTGGATTCCTTTAAGGCACCCATCATTAAAGGGTCATTCCCAGAGGATCTCTTTGAATAAACTGGCCCCATACAACCTGGCAAACTACTGGCCTATTACAAACTGCACGTTTATCATCAAAATCTTGCAAAAGGTAGTCGCTACACATGTACCCGACAGACTCAAACAACTATACCTCCTACATGACTATACGCCCCTAGTGTAGCATCGAGACAGCCCCATCCAGTTGGTGGACAATGGCCTCCAAATCATGAATACAGGTAACTCTTGCCTCCTCATCCTCCTTGACCTCTCGACTTCATCCAACACTGTCAAACACCACATCTTCCTCTACCTTCTCACCCAACAGGCTGGGATTCACTGGCACTATCCTGAATTGGTTTATCTCCTAACTCTGGGGCTATGCATCAGGTCGTGCAGATAAACACATTGGATTCTTACCAACACTTATTCTCCTGCGGAGTCCCCCCACGGCTTCATCCTCTCATTGATCCTACTTATCCTTTACATGGAGCCTTTTGTTACCCTTCCAAATGATCTTGAAACAGCCATCCACCAAAATGCTGATTATTCTCAAAAATACATGAGAGTAAAAGGACTGCAGGATATCACTCATCTCCGTGATCGATTAGCCATCATCCAGTTCTGGATGTCCACTGCCTACCTCAAACCTAATCCCTCAAAAGCCAAACTTGTCCTCATTGTTCCCCCTGCAATACAATAACTCAATGATATGTTCCAAGAAGGATTTGATCACCAATTCTCAGATTCAGCAAAATTCCTAGGCTTTACCATCAACAGCAGCCTGTACCAGAAATACATAGCTGGAAAAAGGCCCAAATGGGTGGGCTCCAAAACTCCACCAGTTGCAAAACCTTTCATCCTGCTGTAGGACCACCAAACCATAGAGTTGGGCTGTGATGTCCCATACATCAATTGGGGAAACACCCTCATGATGGGGGTCCCAGTTGCTCACCAAGCTCCTGGACTGCATTCCACCCTGATGCATCGCGCCTCACAACTGAAAGACCCCTGTCTTATGCAAACTGCACTTTCTTCCTCTCCAGGCCAAGATAATGTTGAAGATTGCATTAAATATCTCCAAAGCAGTCACCAGTAGCACCCCAGTGTACCTGGTGGCTAAGCCCCACATATTTGGTGGCTAACGCTCCTTGCACAGCAAATCGATCAACCAGCTCGAATTACAATTTTCGTAATGAGATGACCCACAAACAATCTTCCTTTTGCCGTACATCCACACTCTGGAGCATTATCTTCGTATTTCTTTGAAATACATGTACAATGGACCACAAATATCTCAAAATGTGGTTTTCTCAACAAGTCATGACCAATGAATTGTCCCAGTGGGCCGGCAGACTGATGCTCACAGTGCAACGCACATTACTGTACAAGATCACAGCCCAAACGATGACTAACCAAGGCTGCACATGACTCCCGGTTGACCGAGCTGAACAGCTCTCGATCTAAGGCAGTGCTTTATCTCCTTAAAGGATAGTTCCGGGACTTTTTTTTTATTGTTCCTACGGTTCGGCCATGTGTTTTTAAGCATAAATCGGTAGATCGTAGAAAACTTTCCTATGGACCTTACCCGACTTTTCGTCCATTAACGCACTCGAAATCAGCCGCCATTTTGTGATAATCCTATCATTTCCCCCATCGACCTGGCTCACCTGCGTTTGCGGCACTAAATCATATCCCCCGCCCCTGAAACAGACTTTATCAAAACATTCATATTCCCCGCCTCTATCCGTGACGTGACTATGCTGCGTAGGCAAACGCGCCCAGGCGTCTTCTACGCGACTCCACACAGAACCCGGAAACCAACACAGATCAGCTCACAACACAGCGCGCCACAATTCGGAATATGAAACTGTACTTTTAAATCAAACCGCAAGATTGTAAATTTGGTAAAGTACATTTATTTGACATCAAATGTTTAGAGAATATTCAGCGATTTGCATTTTTCTTTGCTCTCGATCCAAAATAGTTCGTCTTGAGGCAAGCGATGTTCGTGTGCAGTACACAGGGTGTTGGTTTACGATAAAATAAGCTCTTCGGTCGCACTGATAATCGCATGGCTGTTCCAACAACGAGGCACTAGGCCACCACAACGGTATGTATGTTGCATCTAGCCATTAGTACCGCGTAAGGGCATACTTGTACTTGGCGATCGTCCCATAAAATGGTCAGGGTGGTAACGTTGTTCACGCGGAGAAGCAACTGGCGGTTGTAAAAGCCATCCGCCGGTGTCTGGTACTCGTGACACATACAATAATGAAGGATGTACCTGTTTTAAAAACATAAAAAATGAAATTAGTCTCACCATCAGATCTTCATTAAAATTATTCATTTTATATATTAGGTCGGGAAATTATTTAATAGCTAGGACAGTGCAACTGGGTATTATACGTCATTTCCAGTAACCCACCCCCTCTCCTCCGCCTTTTTCAGAGCCGCCTGAGCGCCAGCGGACCACTTCGTCTATGATATAATATGGCATTTGCAATGCGCCTATACACAAGTGTTTCAAGGCGTGGCGAGGCAGGGAGGGGGGGAACAAGGAGAAGACAGACAACGATCCTACGAGGCCAGGTCATTCAGATCGCGCAAGTGCAGGGGTAGGGGGAAGGTAAAAGTGCAAGGGGAAGGGGTGAAGTGGAGTACAAGGTAAGTAGCATAAAATAATAAATACATAGGGCCAGCTGGTGGCGAGTGCAAGGTAAGTGCAGAACAAGTGCTGGGAAGGGGGGCTGTAGGATACTGAGACAGTCCCCCAGTGCAGGGGTTGACAGGGAGGCAGTGCAGGTGGAGAGTGGAAGGGCCCAGGACCAAGGTCGCAGACAGTGGACCAGTTGTAGCAGGGGAGAGGGAGAGAGAAAGCAGAAGCAAAGAGGAAGGTTTTGAGCTGCTTCCGTAAAAGGAGATGGTTCTCCTCAAGATAGTGCGCGGTACAAAACAATATGCCACATAGAACGAATAAGTACAACTTAACCCGTCTTTAAAGCTACTGTATAGTAATTAAATTGCGGTATAAACTCATCTAAAGAGTTACTTACATTATATTTGCATTTTCCATTGTGTCTGTGCGTAGGGCAGCCCCGAAATACCACTCCTTCTATGCCGACGTTATTTCTTCTAATGAACGAACATTAAATGGCTTTCGTTTCTGAAATTATATCCATTATCGTTTACGTTATTGCACCACACCCCCAAAAAGAAGTCTTTCGGGATGGTCCCGGCCTGTCAAGGTCAAATAACAATAGAACCTTATACTGAGTCGTGGGCCATTCCGGCACCCGAGCAAAAAAATCAAAGCAGCTGACCTTCACTTTGAACGAGCACACATTCCTAGTTAGCTACATTCAGTGTAAGGCCATCTCACAGGACTTGAAATTTACACTCCATCTTTGCATTTTGTCTGCGTGCATTTGCAGCCCCAGAGAACCATAAATACGGAGACATTCTATATTTTTGGAAAAATTATTTATATTACTGTTTGGTTTAATTTAATGCGCAAATGAACAAGGTTGGATAGACACATTGCATGTACACTGAGCAATCACTTTTATTTACACAATACATAGCTACACATATTCAATGGGCCTGCGACATGAGGAGACTCCAGAGCAAAGTCACAGGTGACACCCGGGTGGTTCGCACAACTGCACGGTGAAGGGAGGGGCAACGGTGGAGAGACACATTGCATGTACACTGAGCAATCACTTTTATTTACACATTACATAGATACACATATTCAATGGGCCTGCAACATGAGGAGACTCAAGAGAACAGACAATCAAATTACAATCATTTAAACCGTGATGTGTATTTCTCAATGAGCTCTACTTTAGGTGGACATGGAACAGAGGCAATGTTGGGTGGCAATGCAGTTGTCCCCTGCACAGGTTCGTTCACAACTCCATGTATGTGCCTATCTAGGACATCAACAATAAGTCTCTCAATAAACTCATATTGCATATCCTGAAACACTGGTTTGATCACCCATTGTTTACTTCTTTTAGTGAAGGCCTTATTGTAGCGAAGCGTCCCTAAAGTTCCGGTCGTCCTAATTTGTTGACGGCCAACATTATGGTTATGTGCCAAGACCGCTAGAAGAGTCCGATTTATCATGCCCTCCATGCCAAAATGCAATCGTTTTGGCCTGTACTTTAGGCACATATTGTGGAACACCTCCAAATCTCCTGTGTGGCAGAATTCCGTGAGTCCCCTCAAATCTCTTGTTATAGTTTTATCAAATACAATCTTTTCAATGGCTTTGTGAGTGGGTGATGAAGGAATCAACCACTTCTTCTTCCGTGCCTCCTCTGTGGACAAATGGCCATGTTCACAATTGTGGAAATGTTGGTTTGTGGTCCAGCGGTGAACGTTGCTACAGTGTAGCATTACTGACCGCCGTTTTTCCAGTAGAATTTCCAACGACCCTCCACATGTTTTTGAGCTCCACCAAAGATGGTTGCTGATTGACTTGGACCACTGTGAAATACCTTGCATATCTTTTTTTTTACCTGCAGCCGACATTTTTTTATTGATTGTTTTTGTAAGATGCCATACGTCAAATTGGTGATTTATATTTTTGTACTCTTCTCTCATTGTCTTGGCAATTGAAACGTGTCTGTCCGTGGCTATCAGGTCGATCACCATTCCCCACGATTGTAGTTCTTGCAATGATGCTACAAAGCCAACTTTCTCCATGGCCACTGAGGATGTACTTTGTGACACCTGCACGACCACCGAACTCACAATTTTCTTACTTTCCATGTCCTGAAAGTGGTAGGTGCAGTACTTGGCTGAAAATCCTGGGCTGTCTCACTGTCCATCACCGGCTAGCCTGAACCGTTTGCCCGCAAATGTACTATCAATAGAAATTTTTTCCATTCTCCAAGCTTCGCTAATGGCTGGAAATAGATAATCGATTTGGTATTTGTAGAACTGAGTTTTCGCAATGAAATGGATTCCCACAAACTGAAAGAAATACTCTAACTTTTAAAAACTTGAACCACTAAAAAGTGCGGCCGCTGCACAAAGTTGATTGCCTGCTGGCAGTTGCCCCAGCATGGGTTGTGCAGACCATGAGAAAGGATGATATTTTGTACAGGTGGCATGTATTTTAAGGTTAGTGCTTCGAATTGCACGAGTCACATTAATGAATGGCTCCCCACATACTTCCCCACCAACCGAATGCCCACATTTCATCCTAATAATAATATCAATCAAACAACTATCGAATACAATGAATTTGGCCTCTTTCCTTATACTGTCACTCTGCATCCCAGCTGGTTCGGCCTGTAACGTTGAGGACATGTCACTCACATGAAAGGTGTAATCTCTGATATCGTCTTCCGCTATGTTCAGTGATATTGATGGTGTTTCATTGTCGTCCACTTCATTCTCTTCCATTGCAACATCTGTTCCTTCTCCGGCGATGGGTGAATAAAACAATTTCTTCAACTTTCTCGCGGTCTTAGTTTTTGCGGGTGTGGATTCTGTGAATTGATCTCCGACTGCATCCGAACTACCAGGAGGACATTCACTATCAATGGCTGGTGGTGGTATAGCTCCGTTGTCAATCACTTCATATTCTTCCCATTGGCACGATGCATCTCCAGTCTCAAGTCCCTGCCAAAAGGTTTGACAAGCAACATCTCTCGTTCGCTTCACTGTCTGTGTAGATCTAGTTCATACACCCACTCGCAACTAGAGGACTGTCAGGTTTCCTTCCCTTATTCAAGTTTCCTTCTCATTATTTCTCTTTATTTATCCTTTTCAGATTAGCTTTGTGTGGGTGGGAAGATTTCTATTATAGTTGGTTAGGCCTTAACTTGCTGATTCAGAATCCTGGTTCTGACCCAAGGCAAAATGGAGCCTCCCAGTGACAGCTCTGATTGGTTAGAAGACAATGCAGAACAACAATGAACATTCTAAACTGTCAATCTGTGCCTTTCATCATCAAAACCCCATCTGAGAGGACGTGTTTAGTGGCTGCTCCTGCTTTAGTCTTAGGCCTGGTGGATTTTATCCTTCAGGCGTCAGCAGTTGAGCGGCTACTTTCTTGGGGGTTACAGGAGAAGCTATCAGTTGGCAGGAATTCGTTTTTGAAGACAGGAAAAGCAGAAGATCCTTTTGAATTCGCTCAGGAGATAAGTGACTTTATTTGTACTGTAACTCTGTTCATCATAATGACATTCTCCTTGAAAATTCGTGAAAAGTTGTGTTTGTACTAGAACTTTTGAACTCCCGGAGTGCGCGTGTGTTTTCCAGCGCGGTGTTCCTTAGCGCGAGAATCTGTTTGTCGCGTGCAAATTCAAGTGCGCGTGTGTTTTCTAGCGTGGGTGTTCCGTGCGCGAGAAGCTGTTTGTCGCGTGCGATTTTAAATGCGCGTGTGTTTCAGAGCGCGGGTGCACCTTAGCGCGAGAAGCTATACGTCGCGTGTGAACTAAAGAGCGCGTGTGATTTCTAGCGCGGGTGTTCTTAGCGCGAGAAGCTATACGTCGCGTGTGAACTAAAGAGCGCGTTTGATTTCTAGCGCGGGTGTTCTTAGCGCGAGAAGCTATACGTCGCGTGTGAACTAAAGAGCGCGTGTGATTTCTAGCGCGGGTGTTCTTAGCGCGAGAATCTATACGTCGCGTGTGGACTAAAGAGAGCGTGTGTTTCCCAGCACGAGTGTTCCTTTGCGTGAGAATCAATACGTCGCGTGTGGAATAAAGAGCGTGTGTGTTTTTTCAGCGCGAGTGTTCCTTGGCGTGAGAATCCATTCGACACGTTTGAACTCAAGAGCGCGGGTGTTTTTATTTCGCGTGTTCCGCGCGAGAACATTATTGCGCATGTATATTTTTGCGCGTGTGGATCTTTTGATCGCGTTTATTCGTTCGTAAGTGAACTCTTTGCGCGTGTTCTTCAACCAGGAAGATTTCTAAGTGAAGTTCATCGTTCATCTGAATGGAGATAACCTGCGTGTGCGTTTAACACGTGTTTTTTCTTCAAGGATTCTAAAACTCAATATAATTATAAATAGTTTGAAAAGTTTGAAAGAAAAAGAAAGAATATTTTTAAGAACAATCTAACTGGACATCCAGGGCATTTTGGAAAAAAGACAATGAACTAAGATTTCCAGATTTGCCTAAAGTAAGAAGTTGCTGTGAATTTCAAGTGTCTCAAGTAAGAGAGATTTTCAGCTTCTTTATCAGCTTCTCTAAGAAATTTCAAGAGAAGAGCCAGGTATGATTTTTTTATTATTAGTTAAGGATTAATGTCTTCCCATTCATAAGGTTAAGTAAGTAAATTAAGGAATTGTATCTGCTATTCTTATATCCTCTGCAGGTTCAGCTCTGGTTAGCCTTGACGCAGTCTGCCTGGTGTTGTTTTGTTATCCACTTCCCCCTTTCCCTTTGGGGTGTAGTTTACAGAGCTGAATTGAAATCTAGTTCTGGGAATTACATCTCAGGGGGATTGTCGGGGGTTCAGCAGCTTCCGCGGACACAGGACCTCTCAGCCTGACAGAATGAAAGGCCAATAATTTAGTCCGCCCGAGCTGTCATGAACCCCGACGAATCCATGGAGATGTTAGGATCTTTGATCAGGGAGTTACGGGAGGAGTTGAAAATTTCGCGGGATGAAAATTCCTTACTTAGTCAAAAGGTGGATGACTTGAGTGTTAAAGTTACACAAATTCAACAGAGGGGAGAAAGAAGAGAGGATGAGGTTTCAGGGGGCGCAGGTTCTCCACCTGAGTTAGAAAGAGAAGATCAGTTACCACAAATACAACGGGCGCCTCCAGTGGCAGAAGGGGTAAGGAGTATAATTATGCCAGTTCCTTTGGCGCCTCCAGAATGTTATCATGGGGATTCCAAGAGGTTTAGGGTGTTTTTGACACAATGTGAATTACATTTTATGAGTAGACCAGAATTATTTCCATCGGATGCTTCTAAGATAACTTTTATGTTGTCATATCTGTCTGGGTAGGCATCTGCTTGGGCTGGGTTGTTGGTGAGTCAAAAGAGTGCGGTTTTAGGAAATTATACCAGTTTTTTTAGAGATATTCCGAAAGATGTTTGATAGAAGACAGTTATCTCTGGAAGTGGATGGTGAACTTTTAGAATTAAAACAAGGTAATAGAGACTTGATTGCTTATATAACACAATTTAAGTCCCTAGTGTTAGAAAGCAAGTGGCCCGAGGTTAAACAGGCCTCGTTGTTTTATGGGGGCCATAGAGATGAGTTAAAGGATGCATTGTCTGGAGTAGTTGAACGCCCTTCTACTTGTGAAGGTCTGATTGATTTGGTTATTCAATTGGACTTTCGTTTGACTGAAAGGAAGGCAGAGAGGCGTCATTGTCAGAGTGATGTAAAGTCTCTAGTTAGAGTAGATAGACCTAAAGTAGAGAGTAGACCCAAAGGGAATAATCCATCTCCTAGAATCAGAGGCCCTTTAACAGTGGAAGAAAAGACTAGGAGGAGAGATAATAATCTGTGTTTATACTGTGGAAGAGGTGGCCACTTTTTAGGAAACTGTCCTTACACTCCCAAGAAGACTTCTTCCTCAGCAGTCAAGGTACAACAGATCGCCAATACGGTGCAGACAGCGGTTCCTCATATAACCATAAATGTATCCTTATTTTTTGAGTTGGAGTGTAAGGGAAATGGTCCTGTAATGCTTGACTCTGGTGCGACTGGGAATTTCATGGATTGGGGTCTGGCAAAATCTTTGGGAATTCCAATTATTCAGAAGGAGGTTGTAGAGCAGGCTAGAGCTGTTGATGGTACGTGTTTATCTTCTGGTCCTATTACGCATAGAACTGGTTCTTTAACTTTGGAGTTATCAGGAGGTCACAGAGAGATAATTTCGTTTGAGTTAATTGATGCCCCTTTGTTGAAGATAATCTTGGGCATGCCTTGGCTTACTCTCCATAATCCCCTGATTGATCGGAGTGCTAGGACAATTGACATGCAGTCCGATTTTTGTAAAGAGAATTGCTTTTCAGGAAGTCTTTTAGAGGAAGATGTAAAACAAAGTAATTCCGTGTCTAGTTTTCTGGCTGAGACTGGAATTGGATGTCATGATGTGGGAGCTGTAGTGGGTCAACTTCCCCAGTGTTACAAAGATTTTTGGGACGTATTTGATGAGAAAGTGGCAGGAGAATTACAACCCCATAGGCCCTTTGATTGTAAAATTGAACTGGAGCCAGGAACAATTTTGCCTAGTAGTAGGGTATATGCTCTTACTGAGAAAGAGAATGATTATTTAAAAGAATATTTGTCGGAAAATTTGGCCAAAGGGTTTATTCGTCATTCTAAGTCACCGGCGGCCTCTCCTTTATTTTTTGTACCAAAACCGGATGGCACGCTTAGAACTTGCATAGATTATCGAGCAGTTAACAAAGTCACTGTTAAGAACCGGTATCCTCTTCCTCTCATCTCGGAAATGCTTAATCAAATCCAAGGAGCAAATATTTTCTCTAAATTAGATTTGAGAGGAGCTTACCATCTTGTACGTGTGCAGGAAGGGGACGAATGGAAGACAGCGTTTAAGACCAGGTTTGGGCTGTTTGAATATCAAGTTATGCCATTCGGTCTATGTAATGCTCCAGCGGCTTTCCAATTTTTCATTGATGAGGTTTTTAGAGAATACTTGGATATTTTTGTTGTCGTTTATATCGATGATATTTTGATTTTCTCTTCTGACCTGGATCAACATCAGAAACATGTGCGCTTAGTTTTACAAAAGTTGCGAGAAAATCATTTGGTTGCCAAATTGGAAAAAAGTCAATTCCATACAGATTCTGTGGAGTTTTTAGGTTTTATAATTTCACCTAAGGGTTTAGAAATGAATCCTAAAAAAGTGCAAGCAGTTCTTGAATGGCCCTCTCCTACTAAGGTTAAGGAAATACAAAGTTTCTTAGGGTTTGCCAATTTTTATAGGAGATTTATAGAAGGTTTTTCTCGGCTGGTTGCTCCTATAACGAGACTTTTGAAAAAAGGAGTGAAATTTGACTGGGACCTTGAAGCAGAAAAAGCTTTTCAAGAGTTAAAACAAAGATTTACTTCTAGTCCAATTCTAATTCATCCAGATCTTTCTAAACCTTTTTGTTGTGGAAGCGGACGCTTCAAATTTAGCATTGGGGGCGGTGCTTTCTCAAAGGAATGAAACTACTGGTCAAATACATCCAGTTGCATTCTTTTCGAGGAAGTTTTCTGCTGCTGAAGTGAACTACACAATTGCTGATCGTGAACTATTAGCAATAAAGTCCGCTTTTGAAGAATGGAGACATTTTCTAAAAGGAGCAAGACATACAGTAACGGTCCTTACTGATCACCGAAATTTATTGTTTTTAAAATCTGCAAGAACTTTGTCTCCACGACAACTTCGTTGGTCTTTATTCTTTGCAGATTATGATTTCATTGTGACTTTTAAACCCGGAAGTCAGAACAAAAAAGCTCATGCGTTATCTCGCCAATTTCCTGGAAGTGAGGAGAAAGAGATTCTAGAACCAGAACCTATAATTGCTCCAGAACGTTTTTTGTTAGCTGGAGCCATTAAAGAAATGGATTTTTTGAATGAAGTTCGTCAAAATATGTCCTTGCAGAAGATGGAGGAGTGGGTGAGACTGGATCCAGCCAGAAGTTTGAAAGACGATCTTCCTTTTTTTGATAACAAGCTTTATGTACCTACTGATGAGTTAAGAGAAAAGGTTTTGAGAAATTGTCATGAATCCATTTTATCAGGACATCCTGGTTTCAGAAAAACTCTGGAATTGGTTCGAAGGAATTTTTGGTGGGAAAAAATTCGCCAAGACACATTGAACTTTGTTAAAACTTGTGTAGTCTGTGCACAAGCGAAAAGTCAAGTTGGGAAGCCGCATGGTTTATTGGAGCCGTTACCTGTTCCTCCTCGTCCTTGGCACACAATTTCTATGGATTTCATAGTTGATCTCCCTCAAGATAAGGGTTGTACTACCATTCTTGTTGTGGTCGATCTTCTTACTAAAGAAGCACATTTTTTACCAATGGAGGGAGAGGTTACCGCGGAAAAACAGGCTCATAGTTTTTTGCAAGGTGTAGTTCGACTACATGGACTCCCAAGTCAAGTTATCTCTGACAGGGGATCTCAATTTATTTCAAAATTCTGGAGGGCCTTCTGTAAGAAACTTGGGGTGGAAGTTAGTTTGACTTCTGGGTATCATCCGGAGAGAAATGGACAAGTGGAGAGAGTAAATCAAGAATTGGAGAAGTTTTTAAGGTGTTATTTACAAGCTAGAGAGGAATGGGTGGATTTGGTGTGGTTGGCAGAATTCTCTTACAACAATTGTGGAAAAGATGCTACTTCTATGTCCCCTTTCTTTTTGGGTCGTGGGTTTCATCCTCGCTTTCTGAGTTTTGAGGTGTTGGAGGATTCAGGGAATCCTAGAGTGGAAGATCGTTTGTTGATAATGAAAAAAAACTTGGATAGAGCAAAAAAGGTTCTGGGAGAAAATAAGTTGAAATATAAAAGGTGTGCAGATTTGAGAAGAAAGGCTGGTCCTGAATATAAGGTGGGAGACTTAGTTTGGCTTTCTACCCGGTACCTGAAAATTAAGGGGAAGAATAAGTTCAGTCCACGATTTGTAGGCCCTTTTGAGGTAGAGAGAATCATCAACCCTGTGGCAGTACGATTGAAATTACACAAGCAGTTGAAGGTACATCCTACTTTCCATGTTAGTCTTTTAAAACCAGTTTGTTCAGGAACTAGATTTAGAACACCACCTTCCCCTGTGATTTTGGAGGATTCATCTGAGGAATTTGTGGTTAAACAAATTTTGGATTCCAGGAAAGTGAGGGGAAGGTTACAGTATTTGATTGATTGGGAGGGATATGGACCAGAGGAACGATCATGGGAAGATTCAGTTGATGTACATGCCCCCCGTTTAGTTGCTAAGTTTCACGCTGAAAATCCACATAAGATAAGCCCAGAGACTGGGCATTAGGAGGGGGGTACTGTCAGGTTTCCTTCCCTTATTCAAGTTTCCTTCTCATTATTTCTCTTTATTTATCCTTTTCAGATTAGCTTTGTGTGGGTGGGAAGTTTTCTATTATAGTTGGTTAGGCCTTAACTTGCTGATTCAGAATCCTGGTTCTGACCCAAGGCAAAATGGAGCCTCCCAGTGACAGCTCTGATTGGTTAGAAGACAATGCAGAACAACAATGAACATTCTAAACTGTCACTCTGTGCCTTTCATCATCAAAACCCCATCTGAGAGGACGTGTTTAGTGGCTGCTCCTGCTTTAGTCTTAGGCCTGGTGGATTTTATCCTTCAGGCGTCAGCAGTTGAGCGGCTACTTTCTTGGGGGTTACAGGAGAAGCTATCAGTTGGCAGGAATTCGTTTTTGAAGACAGGAAAAGCAGAAGATCCTTTTGAATTCGCTCAGGAGATGAGTGACTTTATTTGTACTGTAACTCTGTTCATCATAATGACATTCTACTTGAAAATTCGTGAAAAGTTGTGTTTGTACTAGAACTTTTGAACTCCCGGAGTGCGCGTGTGTTTTCCAGCGCGGTGTTCCTTAGCGCGAGAATCTGTTTGTCGCGTGCAAATTCAAGTGCGCGTGTGTTTTCTAGCGTGGGTGTTCCGTGCGCGAGAAGCTGTTTGTCGCGTGCGATTTTAAATGCGCGTGTGTTTCAGAGCGCGGGTGCACCTTAGCGCGAGAAGCTATACGTCGCGTGTGAACTAAAGAGCGCGTGTGATTTCTAGCGCGGGTGTTCTTAGCGCGAGAAGCTATACGTCGCGTGTGAACTAAAGAGCGCGTGTGATTTCTAGTGCGGGTGTTCTTAGCGCGAGAAGCTATACGTCGCGAGTGAACTAAAGAGCACGTGTGATTTCTAGCGCAGGTGTTCTTAGCGCGAGAATCTATACGTCGCGTGTGGACTAAAGAGAGCGTGTGTTTCCCAGCGCGAGTGTTCCTTCGCGTGAGAATCAATACGTCGCGTGTGGAATAAAGAGCGCGTGTGTTTTTTCAGCGCGAGTGTTCCTTCGCGTGAGAATCCATTCGACGCGTTTGAACTCAAGAGCGCGGGTATTTTTATTTCGCGTGTTCCGCGTGAGAACATTATTGCGCGTGTGGATTTTTGCGCGTGTGGATTCTTTTGATCGCGTTTATTCGTTCGTAAGTGAACTCTTTGCGCGTGTTCTTCAACCAGGAAGATTTCTAAGTGAAGTTCATCGTTCATCTGAATGGAGATAACCTGCGTGTGCGTTTAACACATGTTTTTTCTTCAAGGATTCTAAAACTCAATATAATTATAAATAGTTTGAAAAGTTTGAAAGAAAAAGAAAGAATATTTTTAAGAACAATCTAACTGGACATCCAGGGCATTTTGGAAAAAAGACAATGAACTAAGATTTCCAGATTTGCCTAAAGTAAGACGTTGCTGTGAATTTCAAGTGTCTCAAGTAAGAGAGATTTTCAGCTTCTTTATCAGCTTCTCTAAGAAATTTCAAGAGAAGAGCCAGGTATGATTTTTTTATTATTAGTTAAGGATTAATGTCTTCCCATTCATAAGGTTAAGTAAGTAAATTAAGGAATTGTATCTGCTATTCTTATATCCTCTGCAGGTTCAGCTCTGGTTAGCCTTGACGCAGTCTGCCTGGTGTTGTTTTGTTATCCACTTCCCCCTTTCCCTTTGGGGTGTAGTTTACAGAGCTGAATTGAAATCTAGTTCTGGGAATTACATCTCAGGGGGATTGTCGGGGGTTCAGCAGCTTCCGCAGACACAGGACCTCTCAGCCTGACAAGGACAGATTGGAAAAGGGATGTTCAGTTTAAACACAACTTACAGTATTGAACTATTAACAGTGAAAAACAACATAATATAGTGACCAGGACACTAACCGTCTTTTGCTTTCTTTTCTTTGAAACTTTCTTGCCTCGAACTTCAACATCAGGACGCTGTTGCTCCGACTCGTGTGTGCATGTCTCCACTTCCTCTTGCGCTGCAACAACTATATTTTCATGATAAGCACATCCATCACGCACTGACGCTCCATCGACTCCCTGAAACATAGAACTTTCATTAGTATGTATAATAATATTGAAAACACAAAATGTACTTGGGGACCAATACCCACGTACATCTCAATAGCAAAACACGAATTAACGCATTGTGTAGAACATTCAAACGACAATTATTCACGCATTGTTGATCTAGTTAGATGGAACTGTCAAGATCCATACCTCGGGCTCTGCATAGACTTCCATTGATGATATTATTGAAGATGACGCTTCAGCAACTCCCTGAAACACAGTAATTGCATTAGTATGGTTTTCTATTTTGTTAAAAAGAACATAAACTTTGTGCAGGCGTCAACGGCTCATCTAAATAGACCTGCACAAATGATCAGTTGTCTAAAATAAGTAATGGATATCTAAATATGATTCGATTTGCTCGATTGTTGGAAGTGTCACCACCCAGAGATCTGCATCAACTACTAGGGGTGATGTTCTTGTAGAACATTGCGCCGACCCGTAACTGCATGCTCCCCCTTCTTCTTGGACTAATGCTCCATCGACTCCCTGAAACATAGGACTTTCATTAGTAATGAACACAATATTGAAAAAAGAAGACACATAGGAGGGCGACGACAGAAGGACATATCAATGGCTAAAAACGAAAGAAACATTGTGTGTAACAATCACGCTACAAGAATGCAAGATCTGATGATCTCCATTGATGGAACTGTCCGGAAACGTACCTCGAGCATCTGAGTGACATCAACGGTTGTCGTCAATGCGTTGGACTCCTCAGCATCTCCCTGAAAGACAGTACTTGCATTATTTTGTATAACAATAATTATAACTGAAAACAAAGACTAGAGGACGAGTACTAGGGTGTACCATTAGGTAAAATAATTACACGATAAATTAAAACTATTGATTTACATGCCTAAAACAAGTCAGTGGCAGAATAGCTAAGTAAGATTACCCGATAGGCGCTTGAAGTGGCTGATGACTGCAATAACGACACGGATGGAGAATCTTCCGCCTTCATACTGAGTGGATACATAAATGGGGAAATTATTGTTAGCTAATGCTACACACTACCGCAAGGCTGAGAGCTAAATCCGTAAACTTGACTCACCAGTGGAGGGATGTGGACGAATAGAGTGGGAATAGCGGTTGAGAGCAATTTTCGCTTCGCTCGCGGTGTGTTCTTCTTTATTAGCAATGATGTGGAGTACATGTCTGAGCTAAAGTGCCTGCTGCAGATGCGGTATCGATCACCCCTCTTGTCCGCAAAGACTTCTAGGACTCTACTTTCAAGCTCAGACGGTGGATATCCGCAATATCGGACCCATTCTCTTATCTGATCTATTGTCTTAGGGAAAACATGCATTATAGTACCTTCAGATTTTTTATGGGTCTTCGAAGGGCAACCGCCAATGGAACAGGCAGGCATTGTGGAAAGTTCTGAAAAGTAAAGATCAACAATTCTCTATGAATACCAATGTGTTAAAAAATTAAATGACACATAAAAGGTTCAATGCAAGGTTCGTTTTGGTTCTTGGAACTATACACGTTATTCACATGCGGATAAGTATTTGAATAACTTTAAAAAAATAGAAAAATAATTTGACTAAACTCAGAACATGTGACTAGTTCCTTGCATGTACTGTCTTGAACGAAAAGAAAACATGGATGCAATTTGATGACTACTAGCAAATAGATATAAATTAAAAAATTGGACGCAAAATGATTATGGTACATGGCCTTACCTTGACGAATAAACAGTTAGATGCAGGGATCAGAGTAGTTTCTTGTCGTAGAACAGGGAGCAGTTCACAGGTTGCAAACTGACGAGTTTGCTCGAAGTGGTCACGGAAGTTCACAGAGACGAAGAGCAGATAACCAGCACCTTCACGGGTTGACTAGCAAAGCGCAAAGAAGTTCTCATTAGAAATATGAAGTGGGTTATAAAGAATTCGAAACAGGGGTGTGTTTGTGAATGAATGACGTGAATATGTCGTGGCATTATGCGGTTTGCAGAGGGGCGTCCAGCGTGAGGGGGGATGCTTGGCAGGAGACACGGGGTCTGGAGGTAGACATGGGAACAACAACCCATGCTCTATAGACCACTTTGAAGTGTACATGGTCTTTGGCACCTCTTGGCCTTTATCGCTCCCTGACAGCTCCACTTGCCAGCGCAAGTACCCCGGTGCGAACTGCCTTTGATAGGGCGGGGGGGTGGATTGGGGCGGTGGTCGTGCAGACAAGACACAGGAAGACTCGTGAATGGAGACACACTTATGTGGATTGCAGGGGGGCATCCAGCGTGAGGGGGGATGCTTGGCAGGAGACACGGGGTCTGGAGGTAGACATGGGAACAACAACCCATGCTCTATAGACCACTTTGAAGTGTACATGGTCTTTGGCACCTCTTGGCCTTTATCGCTCCCTGACAGCTCCACTTGCCAGCGCAAGTACCCCGGTGCGAACTGCCTTTGATAGGGCGGGGGGTGGATTGGGGCGGTGGTCGTGCAGACAAGACTCGTTTGCCGCAGGGCCTCACCAAGGAGAGGCCATCTAACTGCATGTAAGAGGCAGGCTGCAGGATCTAGTACATGGAAGGCAGGGGGGTGAGTTTATAAATACCTCACCCTCCCAGGAGAATATATGGGTGCAGTTCACCCTGGAGACCCTGGATGCCTAGGCAGTTAGTCAGCAGCAGGCTGGCCTGTGGTGGCAAGGCGGCACGGGCCAGAGGGGTTCATCTCTGTACCCGGTGCCCAAAAGGATGATTTATTATGATCAACCATATTGATTATTTACCTATAACCATGTTTTGTATCAATAAAATCCAACGGCCTTTTATTGCCAACGCTTGAACAAAGTGGTGTGGTAAGTATTTTTGGGGGAGGAGGCAAGGCCGGGAGGCTTGATGCCAACCCGCAAAATAACATATGTATGTCTGCTGCATATGGGTTCAGCGGTTATGTGGATTGAAGGTGGGCGGCCAGCGTGAGGGAGGATGCTGGCCGGAGACATGTGGTGTGACAAGACAAGGCACAGGAAGACTATTCAATGGAGACACACTAGATTCATTTAAAAAATCAAAACAACCATTGTTAAAATATATGTTGGGTTTTATTTTAGATCTTAATTTCAATTGAACATAAATAATAAACATTACACATTGTAAAGTTCCGGTTGCAGCACATCCAGGGAAAACCTGCGGTATTGTCCACTGTCGCTGGGGAAATGTTGTGTAATGGCAAGTACCGCACAGGCAGGTATTACTCTCCGAACGCGGTGTCCGAGCCTCCCGTGAAGCCACCAAGTGAAGCAACGATAGGCCACCAGCCTGTACCACCGGTGAAAAAGAAAGATGCAAACGGTATTAAAATGACAAAACTTTCTTATCAATGTCGATGAAGGTAAAAAATGTCATTCTGCTTTGAAAAAAATTCTATCTAGAAAATGCACAATATGGAACCAATTTACATGCGTTCGAATGATATGTAGATGTAATTTTATATGTGTGAGACGACCATGAAATAGTAGTGGCATCACTGACATCACAACCAGAGTATACTTACTCGTTACTCGGATTACGCGGACGAACAGTGCCGCGAAGTTTGTGCATAAGCACCATCATCATCCTCAACACGGTCCGTGAGAGGCAGGCTTCCCTGAACTCTGGCAGCTCGGTGATGCATTGCGGACTTGGCTCGCCTTCCGAAATGTAGGCCAAGCACCCGGAATTTTCACGGCAGCAGCAGTTCTCCTACTCAGTTGGCATTAGCTCGCACCGATTGCACGTGCACCAGGTGGAGACGCCGTCCATGCGACATGGTCCAGGCTCTTCATCCGCTGACTGGTCCTCCCAACTGCCGTCCGAATCCCCATCGTTTTCGCGTGCTTGCCTTTCCAGTAGTTCCTCCTCGGTGTACTCGGGCTCGTACATATTCGGCATTATTGTAGCCATTGTGTGGTAAAGAAAGTAAAATAATTTACAGAGATGGTACAGGTGTTCACAAGGCCTAGAAGCGGCGAAGGTAGCTGACCAGAGCACAGAAACGAGTCACAGAATACTCAAAGTAACACAGAGAGAGTAATGGAATCGAAAATCTGCTGCTGTGTGTTGTGAAACGGTGTGTTTATACTTATTGAGGAAAGAGGCATCCTGCCATTTCCATGGCGACACTTCATTAGCTGAGGCGCAGCGATTGTTGACACGAAACGTGCTTTGGCGTTGGGAAATGGGCGGTACGCGTCTGCTGATGTCAGGCTCAGGGGCGGGGGATTTGATTTAGTGCCGCAAACGCAGGTGAGCCAGGTCGATAGGGGGAAATGATAGGATTATCACAAAATGGCGGCTGATTTCGAGTGCGTTAATGGACGAAAAGTCGGGTAAGGTCCATAGGAAAGTTTTCTACGATCTACCGATTTATGCTTAAAAACACATGGCCGAACCGTAGGAACAATAAAAAAAAAGTCCTGGAACTATCCTTTAAACAATGAGGGACTGCCCTCCTAATGCTGAACCCTTTTTTGGACATTTGGATATGTCAGCATTCAATCCCTTTTAACCTTTGTGTTACAAGTGATATCATGGCCAAATCTGCACCCTTTTCATCCCACATATAGATGGTCATAACGCCACCAAGGAATCCTAGTTTGCTGTAGGGGGGTGTGAGAAAATAACACAAATTTAAGCAAATGTTCTGTTTTTTTCCGAAAATGCCAATAATATGATGTACAAAGAAGCCTGTGTTTTTTTTCTTGTAAGAACAAATGGGCTGCACTTCCAAATTTGCCATTTTCCAAGCTTTCATGAACAGGTTGAGTGGAAACAGAAAAACATATTTTCATAAGGTTATCATTTTTTGTGACAGGTAGGCAAGATTTCCCTTTTTTTAATAGGACATGCTTTGACGGAATAGAAGAGGAGGGTAGGAACGCTCAATGGGAACACAGAAAGGTATACATTTCTGAAAAGTAGAGAAAAGTCCAAGTTCGGGAGAGGATCATTTGCACAAGTCAGGACACAACTATGTACTTAATATTCCCATAGTTTGGGAAAAATGGCAAAAGTAACAGAAAAAAAGTATGTGCTGGACATGTTTGGACCTGTAAGGTAATGGCGTCTGTGATAGTGAGAAAAGCAATGCTCCGTTACATTCCCCCGACTCTTCTAGTTCGGGAATCACACATTATTTGTAATGTTTCACAAAACAGCAATACCACAAGCCAACGACAGACCCGTGGTACACATGATTGTTATGCTGACGGCCTAAAAAGCCATACTTTTTTCTTTCTTTCTTTTTTATTGCAATTGGTTTAATTAAACCTTTACCAATACACAAAAGTAAAAGAATCAGAACAAATATAAAAACACAATCATTTTTAAAAAAGTAGTCATTTTTTAAAAGGCAAAAAAGAGAAAGACACACTTAACCATCATAAGTGGAATAATAAGAACAATGTAATATTAAAAATTGCAACCAAGGCAGTGAGGCAATAATACAGTACCAATTAGAGGTAGAGTTTAATCAGTGCATTCAACCTGTCATAAGGGAAAAGAACCTAAGGAACCAGTAGAATGAAGACCAAGTAGTACAAATAAAACAAATAGTATAGCTTTGTCCCTACCAAACCTTAGAGCATTTTAAGTTCCATGTACACAGTTTATCATTTAGGTGATTATATCGACTTATTTTCAGGGCTAGGATTACAAACTAGTCAAGCAGACCAACAGTTAGTCCTTCGCAGGTCCTTCACAGATGTCCTCTATAACACAGAGTCTACAATTTCAGACTTTTAATAAAGCCAGATAGAGCCAGACCCTCAGGTACACTATGAATGCTGAGGCATCACTGCCAGGCCTCCTCTTCATTAAAGCATAGAGGGTTACATGAAGTGGTGCAAGAAATTTAGCTCTAAGGCCCTGTAGTGGGGCTCATTCCAGAACCAGGTGCAGTAGGGTCTCTAATTTCTCCATACAGAACCGGCAACTAGAGGCATAATTCGTTATTTGCAACCTCCTTAGTTGGATTTCCCTAGTAGGTAGGAGGTTCCATAGCTCTCAAAGTTATTTAAGGACCTCTGCAGACCGACCCTGGTTAGGTCGAAGAACAAGAGGTCATCTGCATATGCAAGCCAAACGATTTTCGCCTGGCCCACCTTAGGTGCAACTAACCCTTCCTTCGCAAGGGACGGTGCAACATCTGTAAAGTATTGGTTGAACAGCCAGGGGTCCAGAACACATCCCTGTCTGACCCCCGGTAAGTTCGAACTCTACGAGTAACATCACCCTTTTGACTAAGGCGCATTTGAATCCCACAATTCTCGTAGACATCACTACACTAATGAGTCTCTAGAGCCCCCCTGGCAGGTCCCACTGAGCCAATTTAGCACATTATTTACCCCGGTCACGCAATCAAATGCGGCTGAAAGATCAATTGAGGCCACATAGGTGCAGCCCTTAGGTGACCTCCAAGCCCCCTTGTGCACGTACTTGAGAACAAGACGGTTGATGTTGGTAGAATGGCCCTTCCTAAATCCAGCCAGGAATTGATTAGGAGAATTGGCATTCTAGCCCACTCTTCAAGATATGAGAGCATGAAAGCTGAAAAGATCTTGCAATCCGCGTCAATTAGCAAAATAAGTGGATAGTTGGTTGGATCCACCCTGCTCCCACACTTGAAGATTGGCACAATATTTACGGTGCTCCAAGAATCAGGTATTACCCCAGTAGAGATAATGTCCTTAAATTCCAAATATAACAGATTTGCCCAGATATTTGGTATGCCGTACTTAGCATTTGAAAATAAGGAAAATGAGGAAAACGAATGTGGTGAGGAACGGCAAGTATACATTTTTGAAAGAGCACAGCCAGACCTTTGGAAGGATAGGTGGCTTGCGCCGGTTACAAAAGCATACAGTGCCTAAAGCAGTGACTAAATGGAGGTCACATTTGGGAAATGAAAGGGTAGTGTAACAAAGTGCAGTTGGTAATATATGAAATTGCTGTCAAAACCAAGAGAAAACAACAAATGTCATACCATCCCACATTTCCACATGTTTCCCGGTAAAAATGGTACCTCGCATGTGTGGGTGCACTTGACTGGGCGCAAAGGGAAAAGTCTAAACCACTGGTACACCAAAGGGCATGTGAAGCCTGAATGTTTTGTGTATTCGGTCTTCTGGACAACTCAAAGATTTGGGCCTGAGGTGTAGCAGCCACTAAGGAAAACAGGGAACCCCATGCATTTCTGAAAAGAAGACACACGTGGGAATCCAATGAGGTCTGACTTGTGCAAATCACCCTAGAATGCATTACCCACAAGTCTCAGCAAACTCCAAAATATAGTGAAAACAACTCAATTTGCAAACATTTGCCACCAGGAAACCACCGAAACACGCCAGTGACAATACATAGCCTACCTTCCCACGTTTCCACAGGTGTTCCAACTAAAACAGTTTCTCACATGTATGGGTGCACTGACCTGGGCGTAAAGGGAAACGGCTAAATCACTGATACATCAAACACCCTGGGGAAGACTGGATTTGGCTATGTGGACAACCCACAGATCTGGACCTGGGGTGTCGCAGCCACCAAGGAAAACAGCAACCCCATGTATTTCTGAAAAGAAGACACCAGTGGGGATCCAAAGAGGTCTGACTTGTGCTAATCGCCCTAGAATGTATTACCCACAAGGCCCGGCAAAGTCCACAATATTGGGAAAAACAAAAGGTTCAGACATTTGGCAATATGATACAACTGAAATACGCCAGCAACAACACATCCCCTACCTCCCACCTTTTTCAGGTGTCCCAAAGAAAACAGTACATGACATGTGTGGCTGCACCTACCTGGGTGCAAAAGGAAAAGACGAATCCACTGGTAACCCAAAAGCTTTTGGGAGAGGATATTTTTAGCATTTTGGTCTTTTGGACAACCTACAGATTTGGGCATCGGGTGTCACAGCCACCAAGGAACACAGGGATCCTGATCCAGGAAACCACCAGCGACAACACATATCCTACTGTCCGGTCCTGGCGTCTGCGTCTGCAGGAGATGCTGAGCCCCACAGATCTCTCAAGAACGTTTGATCAACAACTGTCTTAAACCCAGTTGAAGAACTAACACTCCCAAGGGAAAAGGGGAAGTGGAGAAAATAACAAACGACAGACGCCTACTTCTGGTGGGCTGCAATCTGTAGAAGGAGACATTAATGTTTATTAAATAATGAAGACATGCATTAAATTAACTCAATCTCTAAATATCAAATAATTTAATATCTAAACCCATACCTGTCCAATCTCCGAAATAACCTTGGAGATTAATTAACTTCTTTTTCACAAAGACCCATTGAGAATTTATCTTGCACAGTCAATGTTCAATTTCAGAAGGGCAATGTGAATTTAAGAATGCATTTTGTTCCTCAACCAAAAATGCTCAAAATAATGAGTTCAAGAATGTGCAATCTTCTTAAATTAAAGAGGAAATCACTTTCGAGTGTTCATTCATTCAATTGCATTTCATCCTTTCTCAAGCACATTGTATTCCTGTTCAGATGTTCCTTTTACTTTAGTAACAAATGCGCAATTAAGAGTTCAGATGGTATTTTAAAACTTTAAACAAGAACAATAAGAATGAATTCAGATCCTGTTCAACCTTTGAAGCACATGCGCAATGCTAATGGAATCCGAAGCTTTGCTTTTGACTTAAGCACTGTAAATGAGTTCAGATGCTGTTTACCTTTTGAGCACATGCGCAATGCTAACGAAAACAACTGCTTTTGCCTTTGACATGCGCACAATAGACAAGTTCAGGCGCTGCCTTATCCTTCAGAAAAATGTGCTATGCTCATGAAATCAATGTGTCTTTACTTTCCACATGCGCACAGTGAATATTTTTAGAAGCCACCTTATATAATGGCGCGCAAGCGTAATTAAAAGCCTTATGAATTCAAGTTAAACAACATCAAAAACTTAGGCTCAGGTATTTTCCTTAAGCAATCTTCATTCACGCAACCGTACTGAAACTGACAGACTTGAAATCAGATCAGATACGAGACACAGCAGTAAAACAAGGACACTTCTCCTTTGCGCATGCGTGAAACAAAAATGAAGGCTCTGAAGCACTGATCTAAGAAAACTGCGCAGTTAAAATTCCAAACGCTTCTTCCTTCAGTACAATGTCAGAAATTCAAAACCGTGTCAATTACACAGAGTCATAAAAGTCAAGCAGATTTTTGAAGTAAAATGAAACGAATCTAAATACCTAAACTAAATAAATACCTAACATGAATAAAGTGATAAAAATAAAGCAACTTTTCTCCAGCTTGAGAAAAAGCGACGCTCCCACCAAATTATCAGCTGAGCTTGTCCCACGTTGACCAGCTTCTCAGGAAACAATATTTATCTTTGTAAACTTCACCAGAATCTCATCAAAAGGCCTTGACGCAGGAACTTAATCAAAACAGGACCTTCCTTCTTGAAGGTGAACAATGAAAGGCAGTTTAGAATTGTATGGAAGGTCAGAGGTTCATGAAACTTCCAATCAGGAACTGGCACTACTGCCACCATGTTGGTTTGGGGAGTTAGCACTCTGATGAACAGAAGTTAAGATCAACAACCCAAAATCAGATTAAAACAATAAATTAATTAAATCTATAATCTAATTTCATTTACAAAGTACCCCTACCTAACCTGGGACCTGACAGTACCCCCTCCTTAAGCCCTGACCTCAGGGCCAGGTTTATTTGGATTTCTTCTGTGAAACTTAGATACTAATCTTTCCGCATGAATATCAGATTCTGACTCCCAACTTCTTTCATCAGGACCAAACCCCTTCCAATCAATAAGATATTGAATCTTTCCCCTTACTTTTCTAGAATCAAGTATTCTTTTAACCTCAAATTCTTCTGAATTAGTTTCCAAAACAATTGGTTTAGGAACTGGTCTCATTCTGATTCCTTTTGACACTGGTTTTAATAAACTTACATGAAATACTGGATGAATTTTCAAATTAGTAGTCAATTTAAGTTTGACTGATACTGGTCCTATCACTTCCTCAATCTCAAAAGGACCCAAAAACTTAGGACAAAATTTATTTTTTCCTTTCAATTTAATATTTTTTGCTGATAACCAGACTAAATCACCTTTAGCATAACTTGGACTTTTCTTTCTTTTAAAATCTGCAAATCTTTTATACTCAGACTTACTTTTTTGTAACATTTCCTTTGCTTTAGCCCAACCTTTCTGAATTATTTCAGTTATATCTTTCACAGCTGGACATGTCTCATTTACTCCATCATTCTCACATAGAAACCGAGGATTATAACCTCTTCCACAAAAAAAAGGTGACATGGAAGTAGAGGTTTTAGTAGAATTATTATATGCAAATTCCGCTGTCCACAACAAATCCACCCACTCAAACTCTCCTTCGACAAAACATCTTAAATATTTTTCTAATTCCTGATTGATTCTTTCTACTTGACCATTAGCCTCTGGGTGATATCCTGATGTTAATTTTATCTTCAAACCCAATCTCCTACAAAATTCCTTCCAAAATCTCGACACAAATTGAGACCCCCTATCTGAAATAACTTGACTGGGAACTCCATGCAATCGTACAATTTCTTGAATGAATTTTTTAGCTAGACTTGAAGCTGTAACTCCTCCTTTCATGGGAATAAAATGACTCTCTTTAGAGAAACAATCTACCACTACCAGAATTGTGGAGAATCCTCTATCGTTAGGTAAATCTACAATAAAATCTAAACCAATTGTATGCCAAGGCCGAGGAGGAATAGGCAAGGGTTCAAGAAGTCCAGCAGGTTTTCCAGTCTCATGTTTTGACTTAGCACAGACTTCACAAGTCTTTACATAATTTAAGACATCTTTCTTAATACTTTCCCACCAGAAATGCCGTAGAACTAAATCCAAAGTCTTATGAAAACCCGGATGTCCAGCTAAAACTGAATCATGACAATCTTGTAAAATTTTCTCTCTAAGGTCCTCACTCGGGAGATACAACTTATCCTCAAAATAAGGTAAACCATTTTTAATAGTTCTTTTAACATCCAACTGTGCCCATTCTTTCATCTTCTGAATATTCAGATTTATTTTAATTAACTCCTGCAAATCTTCTTTTTTAGAAGAGTTAGCTGAAACAAAATGTTCTTCAGGAATTACAGGTTCAGGTCTTAACTCCAATTCTTTTTCACAACCAGGAAATTGTCTGGATAAAGCATCCGCTTTACCATTTAATTTCCCAGGTCTGTATGTCACTACAAAGTCAAAATCCGCAAAAAATAATGACCAACGTAACTGTCTGGGAGTAAGAGTCTTAGCTGACTTAAGAAAAAGTAAATTTCGGTGATCAGTAAGCACCGTGACAGGATTTCTGGCACCCATCAAAAAATGTCGCCATTCTTGAAATGCAGCTTTTATTGCAAGTAATTCCTTATCCATTATTGAATAGTTACTTTCTGCGGCAGAAAATTTCTTTGAGAAGAATGCTATTGGATGAAGCTGACCAGTTTCTTTATGCCTTTGAGATAAAATAGCTCCAACTGCAAAATTAGAAGCGTCTGCTTCTACAAAGAATGGTTGTGTTGGATCTGGGTGTAAAAGAATAGGACCAGAAATAAATCTATTCTTCAAGGTGTTAAAAGCTTCTTCCGTTTCTTGATTCCAAAGAAAAGGTACACCTTTTTTTAAAAGTCTAGTGATAGGAGGAATAATGGATGAAAAATCTTTGATAAATCTCCTATAAAAATTAGCAAAACCTAAAAAACTTTGCACTTCCTTGATCTTAGTGGGAGTCGGCCAATCTTTCACTGCTCTGACTTTTTTTTGATCCATTTCCAACCCTTGAGGAGAAATCACGAAACCCAGAAACTCCACCACTTCAGTATGAAATTGACTCTTATCAAGACTAGCAAAAAGATGATGATCGTGTAACTTCTTCAAAACTTGTCTTACATGTTGATAATGTTGCTCCAAATTATGTGAAAAAATCAAAATGTCATCAATATAAACTACGACAAAAAGATCTAGAAATTCTTTCAAAACATCATTAATAAAGAATTGAAAAGCCGCTGGAGCATTACATAATCCGAATGGCATCACAAGGTATTCAAACAAACCAAAACGTGTTTTGAAAGCAGTCTTCCACTCGTCTCCCTCCCTAACCCTAACCAAATGGTAAGCTCCTCTCAAATCCAATTTAGTAAAAATGGTTGCTCCTTGAATTTGGTTTAACATTTCTGGAATCAATGGCAAAGGATAGCGATTCTTAACAGTGACTTTATTCAAAGATCTATAATCAATGCAAGCTCTGAGCTTCCCTTCCTTCTTGGGTACAAAAAACAATGGTGAAGCTGCAGGAGATTGTGAGTGTCTAATAAACCCTTTATTGAGATTTTCCTCAATGTATTCCTTCAAGTAATCATTTTCCTTCTCGGTCAAGGCATACACCCTACTACTAGGTAAGATTGCTCCATCCTCTAAATCAATTTTGCAATCATATGATCGATGTGGCGGTAACTCCCCTGCTTCAACCTCATCAAACACACAAGTAAACTCTTTATAACACTCAGGCAAAAAACCCATCACAGCTCCAATAGAATGTTCTTCAAATCCATTTTGAGCTAAAGCCACCACTCTTCCACTTTCAATACTCTCATCTCTGATCTCATACTTACAATTGAAACAATGTTCCTTACAAATTTCTGATCGAAAATCTAATATTCTTCTTCCCCAGTCAATTGTGGGATTATGATTAGTCAACCAAGGCATTCCCAAAATGATTTGTAGCTGAGGAGCATCAATAAGTTCAAAGACAATATACTCAGAGTGATCTTTAACCAGTGTCATAAACAAAGGAACAGTTTCATGAGTGATGGGTCCCGAGGTTAACTGAGAACCATCTACTGCTCTTACTTGCTCTACTGCTATTTTTTCAACTAATGGAATTTTCATAGACCGAGCCAATCCCCAATCCATAAAATTACCAGTTGCCCCTGAATCAATCATGGCTGGTCCTGATCCTTTTAAAACATCATCCAAGAATAAGGATACGTTAATTGTTACATGAGGTACAGCCGCTTGAAGGGTATTCGCCACCTGTTGAGATCGAGAAACATTGGACTGCCCTCTTTTGGGAGTGTAAGGACAATTCCCTAGAAAATGACCACTACGCCCACAATATAAACACAAGTGATTAGCTCTTCTCCTATCTTTCTCCTCTTTAGATAATGGTCCTCTTATTTTGCCTGACTGTTCACTGACTTTACTCCTTTCTTCCATTCTAGGTTTTTCAAAACGCTGACCCACCTTGACCTCTCCAAAACCCTTTCTACGTTCATTTCTTCTTTCTCCCAATCGAAAATCTATTCGCATAACTAAGTCAATTAAGGCATCACAAGAAGTGGGACGATCAACCATGGTTGATAAAGCGTCTTTAAATTCGTCCCTTAAACCTCTGTAAAATAAGGACGATCTCTTGTCCTCTGGCCACCCTGTTTCCAAAACTAGAGCTCTAAAAGCTGTTACATAACTCACTAAGTCCTTATTTCCTTGTTTTAAATCTAACAGTTCCCCATCTAACTCTTGTGAAATCATTCTTCTTCCAAACATCTTTCGAAACTCTTCTTTAAATAGAACAACATCTTTCAAAATTGGATTCTCTTGAGCAACCAAAAGAACTGCCCAAGATGATGCATCCCCAGTTAAATAAGATAACATAAATGCAACTTTAGCCATGTCAGTTCTAAAACTCTCAGGACGACACAAGAAATGTAACTCACACTGTGTAACAAAAGTTGAAAATGTTTTAACATCTCCACTAAAACGTTCTGGGGACGCTAAAGGAACTGATGTCTGACTCAAAATGTGTCTTCCTACTCTATCTTCATCTCTCCCGTCTGCTCTTTCCAGAACTGGGGGTTGTTGTTCACTGTTCCCTGTGGCTCCCAACTCCGAAGACAATCCTTCCCCAGAATACCCTACTCTCTGGGTTCTAGATTCCCCAATGGATTCTTGAATCCGAGTCATCTTAACTCCCAACTCCTCCACCTTTTTATGTAATTTTGAATTCTCTAAATGAGAAACTCTTAATTCTTCTCTCAGTTCTTGGATTACTTCTCCCAACTGTTCCATGATGAAATCTGTGAGACTCAACAAACCAGGCAGACTATTTTTTGGCCTTTCATCTGTCCGGTCCTGGCGTCTGCGTCTGCAGGAGATGCTGAGCCCCACAGATCTCTCAAGAACGTTTGATCAACAACTGTCTTAAACCCAGTTGAAGAACTAACACTCCCAAGGGAAAAGGGGAAGTGGAGAAAATAACAAACGACAGACGCCTACTTCTGGTGGGCTGCAATCTGTAGAAGGAGACATTAATGTTTATTAAATAATGAAGACATGCATTAAATTAACTCAATCTCTAAATATCAAATAATTTAATATCTAAACCCATACCTGTCCAATCTCCGAAATAACCTTGGAGATTAATTAACTTCTTTTTCACAAAGACCCATTGAGAATTTATCTTGCACAGTCAATGTTCAATTTCAGAAGGGCAATGTGAATTTAAGAATGCATTTTGTTCCTCAACCAAAAATGCTCAAAATAATGAGTTCAAGAATGTGCAATCTTCTTAAATTAAAGAGGAAATCACTTTCGAGTGTTCATTCATTCAATTGCATTTCATCCTTTCTCAAGCACATTGTATTCCTGTTCAGATGTTCCTTTTACTTTAGTAACAAATGCGCAATTAAGAGTTCAGATGGTATTTTAAAACTTTAAACAAGAACAATAAGAATGAATTCAGATCCTGTTCAACCTTTGAAGCACATGCGCAATGCTAATGGAATCCGAAGCTTTGCTTTTGACTTAAGCACTGTAAATGAGTTCAGATGCTGTTTACCTTTTGAGCACATGCGCAATGCTAACGAAAACAACTGCTTTTGCCTTTGACATGCGCACAATAGACAAGTTCAGGCGCTGCCTTATCCTTCAGAAAAATGTGCTATGCTCATGAAATCAATGTGTCTTTACTTTCCACATGCGCACAGTGAATATTTTTAGAAGCCACCTTATATAATGGCGCGCAAGCGTAATTAAAAGCCTTATGAATTCAAGTTAAACAACATCAAAAACTTAGGCTCAGGTATTTTCCTTAAGCAATCTTCATTCACGCAACCGTACTGAAACTGACAGACTTGAAATCAGATCAGATACGAGACACAGCAGTAAAACAAGGACACTTCTCCTTTGCGCATGCGTGAAACAAAAATGAAGGCTCTGAAGCACTGATCTAAGAAAACTGCGCAGTTAAAATTCCAAACGCTTCTTCCTTCAGTACAATGTCAGAAATTCAAAACCGTGTCAATTACACAGAGTCATAAAAGTCAAGCAGATTTTTGAAGTAAAATGAAACGAATCTAAATACCTAAACTAAATAAATACCTAACATGAATAAAGTGATAAAAATAAAGCAACTTTTCTCCAGCTTGAGAAAAAGCGACGCTCCCACCAAATTATCAGCTGAGCTTGTCCCACGTTGACCAGCTTCTCAGGAAACAATATTTATCTTTGTAAACTTCACCAGAATCTCATCAAAAGGCCTTGACGCAGGAACTTAATCAAAACAGGACCTTCCTTCTTGAAGGTGAACAATGAAAGGCAGTTTAGAATTGTATGGAAGGTCAGAGGTTCATGAAACTTCCAATCAGGAACTGGCACTACTGCCACCATGTTGGTTTGGGGAGTTAGCACTCTGATGAACAGAAGTTAAGATCAACAACCCAAAATCAGATTAAAACAATAAATTAATTAAATCTATAATCTAATTTCATTTACAAAGTACCCCTACCTAACCTGGGACCTGACACCTACCTTCCCACGTTGCAGAGGTGTCCCGACGAAAACGGTACCTCACATGTGTGGGTGCACTGACCTGGACACAAAAGGAAAAGGCTAAATCACTGATACATCAAACACCCTGGGGAAGACTGGATTTGGCTATGTGGACAACCCACAGATCTGGACCTGGGGTGTCGCAGCCACCAAGGAAAACAGCAACCCCATGCACTTCGGAAATGAAGACACCTGTAGAAATTCAATGAGTCTATACTTGCGTAAATCGTGCTACAATTTCTTAGCCACACTGTACTGAATATCTCACCATTTCCACACATTTGACCCTTGTAAACCACAAAAACATGGGGGCCACAACACATGTACTACCTTCCCAGGTTTCCACATATGTACCGATGAAAACCAGACCTCACATGCGTGGGTGTGCTCACCTGGGCAGAAATGGGTAAGTCATCCCTATGCAAAGTGCTCTGGAAATACAAGAACCACTGTGCATGTGCCACCTAAGCCCTTTCGCAGGCACCTTTGCTCACTCTCCTCATACACACAGTGCATAGTGCAACAGGCCACCCATGGTTGGTTTTAGGATAAGAAAATAGGAACGTGTGACCAGTAAAGCGGCATCAAGGCACCAACCACTTTACTGGCCATTCATAAATCTTTCGTGTCTGTAGTCACTAGCCATCCATTTCAGCAGTCGCACCGCTACCAAAATCACCAGCTCCACAGCAACCATATCGGCACAGCAAGTGGGCATTCGCTCACATGGCAACCTTGTCTCCAGGCAATGTCTTTCACACCAATCTCAAATACTTGCATATCAAGTGTACCTGCATTCAACAGTCATGTTGCACCAACCGTATCTGCAGACTAAATGCACATACCCTACCTTGCTTACCATTTCTCCATTGACGGTAATGTGCATTCACAGCACAATCATATCTGCATGGCCAGCTCAGCCTTACCTCACTAGCTCATCAATCACATCTCAGTCATTCTAAAACAAGACATTCCAGTCATACAAAAGATGAACTTTACTTTAGTTTTAAATAATCATGGCAGGGAGGTACGAGTCATACAAGACACTATACTGCTGTATAGATGGTGTCTCTTAGGCGCTTATGGCCTATGGAAGAAAGGACGCAATTGCAGAGGCTTTTCTAATGTCTTCTTTAGTCAGAGAATAACTACGTACTAACTTTTCCTGAACCAAACTCCTCCCCTCCCTTTTCCCTCTCCCACGTGAGCTGCCTGAGCTGCATGTCCCTTAAAGGGACAGAGGCCAGTCGTCTCGACTGGCTCCGACACCCAGTGTCAAGCTTCTTCGGGGGAACTCACGGGTCATCCCTTGGCTCCCTTGGTTCAGGATCTGGTTCACTGAGAGGTAGCTCATAGTCTTCCCTTTTTATGAGATCTTTGAATTGTGAGCTATTCCTTGTGACTTAACGATCTGTGTTTTGGGCAGTCACCATGGTGCCTTTGATGGCAAC